>NW_026947504.1:58744973-59944973 GCF_034190915.1 Cavia porcellus
GGTTCCGTTTGTCTGTCTCTGCCTCTCTGTCTCTCTGTTTCATGTGGTCCATCATCAAGCTTAAGTTTAAAGCACAAGTATAAAAACTTAAAAAAGATGCTTTTTATTGGAGCCTCAAATACTGGGGATTATCATGAGCATTGGGTTGGTCTTATAGGGTTTTTATTCTTCGGCTAATTCCATGAGCCAAGCTGGGCGTGAGGGTGCAGCTGTCTGAGAGGCTGAGGTAGGAGGATTGCAAATTGGAGGTCAGTCTGGACAACTTACAGACACCCAGTCTCAAAATAAAAATAAAAAGGGGTAGGAATGTAGCTCAGTGATCCAGAACCCCTAGTGTGATCCTCAGTACTGGAAATTAATTATTATTATTACCCTGTGAACTATATATTTCTGTCTCCATTTTACATATTTAGAGATGGATTCAGGCCAGCGAACCTTCTTAGACAAATGAAGATGTGAGAGACAGAGTATCTTTGTCTATGCTGCCAGGGAACTTTAGACAGGAGTAAAGCCCTGAACTGACTCCAACCTTTATCAAAGGACAAAGGCACAGAGCTCTGCTGAGCACAGATGTTTGTGTTAGCTAGCAAGGCAGGCAAGTGAGGCAGGATGACAGTTTAGCTGAATCATTAACTTGTATCAGATCATCCCCTTGGGAACTCCCTTGTTTTTTCCAGCAAGGTCCAGTTAGTCCATCTCTGCTCCAGTTGGCAAAACATCCAGTCTTCAAGACACTGTGACTCCTTGGAGTTAGTAGACTTCTGCATCCCAAGGCAACCCAAGCAGACACTGACCCACTGGTGTTTGAGGAACTCCACGGCCCACCCAGACTAACTACTATGCCAGGACCTGGCTTCGAGCCCTGGACACTACTGTCCCCCCAAGTCAACCAAAATACACCAACCAAAATACCTCTGGGCTTTCTAGCCCTTCCTTTAAAATTCCTAAGGAGATAACATACTGAGGAATTTCCTGGTTGCTCTAAAAAACTTGGAGCCCGCTACTCTCAGATGCTGCCTCTTACACTCATGCTGGAGAAAGCTCTCAGGAGCTGTAAAAGCCTTCGCTCCTCTGGGTCCTCTTTCATCCACAGGGTCCTCAAGGACAGGGTCAAAGCCTTTTCTACCAAGCATATCTCTAGTTGCAGGGCCTAGACTGTCACTTAATCCATAGTAAATTCAAAAAAACCCACTCTTGGATACCACAGTTTGAGAATCCCTTATTTGAAATAATTGGGACCAGGAATGTTTCAGATTGGGGGAGGGATTGAAATATTTACACTTTCATAGTGAAACATCTTGGGGATGGCACCCAAATCTAAAAACAAAATTCATTTATATTTCATGTACCCCTTAAACACATAGCCTGAAGATAATTTTATGTGTTATTTTTGTGTACCTGCGTTTTGACTTGGACCTGTCACATGAGGTCAGGTGTGGAACTTCCCACTTACGGAGTCGTGTGGGCGTTCAAGGTTTGCAGTTTAATTAATTCGGATTCTCAGATTATAGGTGTTTGTCCTGTATTGTTTCTAATTCTCTTTGTCACTAGTATTCAAGAAGGAATCCCCCAAAAGGAGACAGAGACCTCAACTTACCTGGTGAGTAGGTTCCTAACACCATCACAGGAAAGGAGTTTTAGGGAAATCAGTGAGAGACACTGGCAGGTTTATTAGGTGGAGCTAGGAAGTAACAGAAACTAGGAAAGGGTCTTCAGGGAGAGGAACTCACGGAGGCACAGCTGCGGTGCTGAGGACCAGGCTATTCCCTTAACATAACAACAAGACTAGCTTTTGTGGATCTGCTGAGATGGCTAGAGTCTAGCTGATCATTATCTGGTTTTGGATGGTGGCTCTGCGAGACTTTTTTTTTTTTCTGGGAGAAGTCTTTATCACTTGAGGGACAGTTCAGACTTGGTGAGACAATTTTTCTGCGTGGTGAAGTCTCTGTTTTCTTTCTTTCTTTTTGAAACAGGGTCTTGCTATGTGGTACAGGCTGGCCTTGAACTTGCTTGTGTAGCCAGGCTGGCCTTGAACTCATGGTGATTCTCCTGCTCAGCCTCCTGGGTGCTGGGATTACAGGTGTACATCACCACACCAGGCACAGTCTCTGTTTTGTGGAGGTTTTGCTGGAATCCAAGGTGACTCTTGGTATAGGGCAATCATTAGAGACTTTGTGGACACTCACTGATAGTTTAATGTCCCTGTAAATTTCTTTCTTTGGTATCCTCAGTCTTGAAGGGGGATAAAATAGGTTGTATAAGTAATTTAGGACTAATCCACATTGTCCTGACAGCTTTTTGACAGACACAGCCTAAATGATTAATATGCCAATATACAGAGCTGAGGAGGGGTTTTACTTGAAATTTTAAGGTAATATAGTACAGCAATGCTCCTGCCTCAGCCTAAGTGCTGGGATTATAGGCATGTGCTCCCACACCCAGTCCCATGGAGTTTCAAGAAAAAGAGAAAGAATGTGGTCGTGAAAGATGGCAAGAGATGAAAGGATGGCTCTGATTCTACCTTCTCACAAAAGCTGTAAGAAAAGGTGGCCTATTTTTGAGAAGAACACACATTCCTGCAAAAATCCTTCTAGGCAAGTTTCCCCAGGATTCTGCTTTTAAGAGGAAATGTGTGATCTATGCAGCCCCTAGCCCTTGAGGCGGGCAGGCAGCAGAGCTGATAGCTGATGCTTAGAGAACATCATGGCTGGGAAGGATTCCCAGGCTGCCTGCAAGAGCCCCAGCACTAGGGAAGTCTATAAATGGAGATTACCACATTGAAACATCTTCAATCTTTGTGTTCGTCTGCAGGTCTGAGCCCCTTCAGGAGCTTTTATGACTCATAGCGTTTGCTCTATCACATTAATTCTTCTCACATTTGGTCCTATCTGGGGTGAAGGTGGCTGTGACAGAAATCAAGGCGTGTTCTTGCTGCCGGGGTTAAATTTGGCCGGAGCTCGAGAAGAAGGTGTGAGCTGTGCTGCACGGCTGTCTCCAGGGCTCAGCCAGAGCTGAGTTTGTCTCTCTCGTGTTCCTCCTTTTATTGTTTTTGTGACTGTACATATTTCAGGGATGTCAGGATTTTTAAGGCCTTACCTTGGGGGAAGCTGAAGAAATGGTCTGTGTTAGCAACAGAAAGCTTCAGAAAGTTTTATGCATAGAAGTCCGGCTGTTTATTGATCCCATGGAATGAGAAACCAATTGGAATATGTTGGCTGGGAGAAATATAACCCTTGACCAATTCAAGCCATTTGTCTGCCTTACCTGTGGAAAGAAATACATTTAAAATTCCTCACCTGGGAGGAACTTCTTAGAAAGAATATTTCATGCAAATGAATATACTTCTTGGGCTTGAATTGCAATTCGGATTAGAGAAATGAGCTCATTATACCTGAGCATACATTTTGTTAGAAGCCATTTTGAGAATAAGAGCTGGGATTCTTCTGCATGTTCTTTAATAGCTTGTATGTGATCTGTATCTTGCTGTGTGGGTTTGCGATGTATTTTGCCACGTATCCCTAGAAGGATGTGATGCTTGGCCCACTGATAGTTGATTTAATGTCTGTTGCTAAGGAGAAGGCCCTGGTGAAGTTCAGATTTTTAAAATAAACTGTCAAAATGAGCACAGAGTAAATGCAGAGCAGCACTCAATTCTTATTTTGAGAGCTTTATGGATAGTTGCTGGAAAAAAATAACACTCCAAAAATTAAAGTCAGATTTATATTTTATATACACTTTGAAATTTAGAGAATGTTCTGTCTTGCTCCAGAGATCTTGTTTTGCTCTTTAAACCTGCCAAGTTCTGTGGAATTCATTCTTTAAGGACTATGAAAGAAACTTCCAATGAAGATTTTCATTTTTTAGAACTTTCAGGGCATCAGTGGTGTCCAGAAATCTCCTTCAATCTGCTGCTTCCTGAGACCTGTGCTCTGTAAGGCAGCTGACCGCGTGGTATTTAGTGATCTTGTCGGAAAGCAGATGTCAAAAGTTTATTCTGGTTGTCTTTATGAGGGCCAGCAAATCTGCTGTGGCCAAACAGTTTTCCAAGGATGGACAGGAGAGCATGATTATAGAAACGTCCAAAATAAGTCTTTAAAAAAATGCATACCAAGGAAGGGATGTGAGGGGAGCGAAAGGATTATGTACTTGTATCAATTCCCCATGATGAATGTAGTATGTATATACTACAAACATCTATTAATAAAAGGGGGGAAATCCTTATCATCAGATAGATTTTAAGAATTGTCATTCTGATTGGGCATGGTGGCACATACCTGTAATCTCAGCACTGGGGAGGCTGAGACAGAAGGATTGCTGTAAATTTAAGGCCAGCCTGAACTGCATAGAGATATTCTGTGTCCAAAATACAAAACAAGAAACCAATATTAAAAACAAAACACACACAGAGAGAGAGAGAGAGAGAGAGAGAGAGAGAGAGAGAGAAGAAATTACCACTCAATGAATGATTGAGAGGAGAAAATTACTTTGAATTCCTAATCTCGCAGGCAGCATATGGGATGTAGGATGTGGTATCCAGCCTGACATTTCTCTAGTAATGTCACTGACATCAGTCAGGACGTGTGACATCTGGTTAGATGGCAGAACTGTTCTCGTTTCTACTGATGAGAGAGAAGTGTTCCTTAAATGCTAATGTGCACAGGGGAAGAGCCTTCTTCAAATGCACATTTGGATAGGGAGATTTGAATCCAGGGAACATTTCTCTTTCTTAAGCTCCCACGTAACCACCAGACAGGGTGCAGGCCAGCACCATCTCCCCCTTTTGGAAAGGAAATGCTCAACCCCTTTTATTTGGTCTGAATTTCTTTTTGCTGCCATGAGGTCAAACTGACACACTTTTTAGCAGCTGGCTGAATCCTGGCTACTCAAGTTTACAACACAAGGAAAGGAACCAAAGGACTGAAATTCCCTTGGGGAAGGACAGGGCTTTGAGCTAGAAAGACAGAAAGGTGGAGTCTGCACCTGGAGGGCTCACTCTGTGGGGAAGCAGCACAGTGGTGTCTCAGTACCCACGGTTCTTGTGAGGCACGATGAGGATGGAGAATGAATACCAAGCAAATACCAGCTACGAGGCAGTCAATCAATGAGTTCTAGCTTGCACATGGAGTACCAAACAAATGACAAATGCAAGGATAAACTTTTGCATCAAAACGTGTTGAGAACCAAATTTGACAGCTTCACAGCAGTCAAAAACCAAGGTCTAACTGTCCTAGCAAGAGAATAGGGAAGCCAGAGAGGGAGCATGGAGCAGAGGCCGTCCAGGGAAACCCTTTGCACCAACACCTGTCAGGCTAGAGGCCGTGATAGTACGCAGTGGTGAATCCACTTAGGACTTCTGTTTCTTACTCAGTGCGGCTGGTTCAAGATAACCCTGACCCTTCAGTAAGCCACTTCCGGTCAGTTTTGTCCACACACACATTTCAGATGAATACAGTATGTCACCATCGGTAGCCAGTCTAATATTTCACACCTTTGTCTTCCGATCCAAGTCTTTTCTGACCTTGGGCAGTATCTGGCAGAGCATGTAGCTTTCCTAGTTATTTCCAGGTAATAATGCACATTGTTACTGTCATATATTAAAAACTTCAAAACAGTCCGCTGTAGCGACACACACCTGTGATCCTAGCTCTCAGCAGGCTGAGGCAGGAGGATCGTTGCAAGTTGGAGGCCAGCCTGGGCTACATAGTTCAAGGTCAGTTTCAACAAAACAAAGCAAAAACAATCCTCCAAAACAATCTGATATTCTGATAACAAGATAATAATCTGGTACCTCATCCTGTGTGAAGCTTCTTCCATCCCTGGGACAGATCAGACCTGGTTTCTCAAGTATGAAGGGCAGGAAGGTATGAAAAATGCTCTAGGCGCATCCTCTTTAGCTGTTCTGTTTGGAGTGCTAGGACTGGGGACAGCAGGACAGGAGCGGCTCACTTGAGCTGTGGCAACTGTCCTCTGCATCCTGACTTTCCTGCCAGTGACTAATCCTACCAGGAGCCCTTACCAAGCAGTGATTGCAGCATTGTTTTGGGTGTCATGATGTGAAGGACCTTAAAGTACACTCTTCCTGAGCTCTCCTTCTTGGTCTCATGAACCACTCTCCTTTGAGGGAAATGGTGTAGATACAGCCTAACAGTGGTCCTAGCCTAGAAGCCAAGCTTACAGACCTGAGGCATTGCCCTGGTGGCCATGTCCCGATGGCCCCTCAGTGCACCAGCTCCAAAGGGATGGCGCAGACAGACTGCCCCACACTGCACTGAAACCACTAAATCTTTCTCAAGGTCCCACAATGAATTGGTTGGATCATATCAGGGTGCAGAGTAAGGTGGGGTAAGATAGGAAAAGAAAAGGAGCCAAACATTTCCCAGCGGCAGACCTTGGAGGCTCTGTGGGCGTCAGTTAGGGCTGCCCCATGCTGAGGACCAACACAGCTTTGTTCCAGGATGAGATGGATTATATTCCTGCCTTCAATTCTGCTCACAGAGTAAGAGTGCGACCTTAATGCTTTGCTCCCATTCACAAGAAGAAGTCAAGTTTGAAAGATGCGTTGGTTATGGATTGAATTGTGCACATACCTCTCAGCCCACCCCCGAAAAACACACACAAAGGGTTCGGGTTTTATCACCAGTACCTCAGAGCTGGCCTTTGTTGGAAATGGTGTTGTTGCACATATAATCAGTTCTGATGAGATCATACTGGAGTGGGGTTTGCTCCTGTTCCAGGAAAACCAGTGTCCTGGGAAGGCCATAGGTAGATGGAGACGCACGGGGAGAATGGCATGATGGAAGGGCAGAGACAAGGAAGCTAAAGATTGCTGCAAAGAAACAGAAACTAAGAAGAGAAAGAAAAGGGTCCTCCCCTCGAGTCTCCTGAGGGACCATGGTCTGCCAAAACCTTGATTTCAGGCTTCTGACCTCTAGAACCATCAGAGGATACATTTCTGTTACTTTAGCTACTCAGTTTGAAGTATTTTGTTAGAGCAGCCATAAGAAATGAATGCACCCTCTCATGGCCCCTATAACAGGGTTGTAATTACATCTCCTTGTAAGCATATCCTGATGTCACTCAATAGACTGGAAGCTTGGAAGAGTCCCTAGAGCCCACTGCCTAACATGGAACATAGTGCTTGTCAGTAAATTTTGGTTGAATGAACAAATTTTAGGACTCTAGATCTTAATGGTGTATTAAATACAAACAAAATATAAGAATTAACAAGGGAGAAATGCCTGCCAAGATTGGTGTGTATTATTATTCATAACAACATTACATAAGCTCATTTATGGTTTGCATAAATGAACTATTATGCTATAATTTGAAACGCAAATCGGTGGTTTCTCTGTGCCACATAAATGAAGCAAAACAGAAGTCTTCATCTCTCTCTGCATGTTAAAGATGATTGTTGTGTCAGTCAAATGACAGGCCTGCTCAACTCTTTCTTTCTAACTTCGTAGCATCTTTTCTGGGTTTTCACCAGAGCTGGAATAGCTGCCGAGGGACTCTTCCTGCCAGTGAGATTTACATTATTTGAGATTTAAAGCAAACACTATTTCAAAACTAGCAGTGACTTCAATAATTGACTAAAGTTAATGCCCCAAGGCGGAATCTCGAGCCATCAATTTAACCTACCTGGTCCGTGGTTGCCAGGAAATGGCAGGTCCCGGATCATCGCTCCGTGCAGAAGAGGCCCAACAAGACGGTTCCCAAGCCTGGGGAAAGATTTGTGGTGATAATCTCAGTAGGTCTTTATTTCTTTATGGTTTCTGTTCTGAATAGCAACATAACATATACTTGGTTACAAGGGATACAGGCATGCGCATGTGCGTGCGTGCGTGCGTGCGTGTGTGTGTGTGTGTGTGTGTGTGTGTGTGTGTGCGTGCGTGTGTGTGTGTGTGTGCGTGCGTGCGTGCGTGCGTGTGCGCGCGCGCGGGTTTTCATGCATGAATCAGCGCTAGCAGAGGTGAAGGGTGAGGGAGGATCTATAGTACAATTAAAGGTAGAAATATAAACTCTACAGAAAATAAGAAAAATAAAACCTAAACAGTCTGAAAGCTTCCCAATTTCTTTTATATTGTTTTCTTTTTACAGTCCTTTATTTGTATTTAAAGATTCTGGTTCTACTTGGGGCTGTCACTTTACTTCCTATGCAAATGAGATGCCTAGTGATGTCTTTAGGGAGTTCTTCTCCACCTTGATAGAGCCGAAGCCCTTCAATTTCATCCTGAAATTTGAACATAAAATTGTGTTCAATCCTGCTTTAATCCCCTCTAATAAATGTGGGTGGATTCTTACTTTCTGCCAGGCTCAGGGCTTGACAGTTAAATATGAAGATGAGTAAGAGGCAGTTCCAGGTTGTTCTTTAGAATGATCCTGCCAGTTCTTGGAGGTCAGTGAGGCAGTTAAGCACCTGGGGCTAGCACCCCTTGATCATGAATCTCCGCTGTGCAGTGGATCCCACAGGTGATCTCAGAGTTGACCCGCCCAAATGCCTGGAGTAGAACCATGTCTTCCAGGACCACGCTTGCTTCAGATCCCACCAAACACAGTCCTGCAGTCTGCAGTATAGGTATACAGAGTTCTTCCCTGAGTGCTTGTTGATTAGGCGTTTCCATTTGGGTTCTAATGAATCTAATGATGGCATAGGTTTCCAGATCGAGGAACAAAAGGTGGGTTCTACTTTGTTGTAGGTGCAGAAAGTTCCCAGTGACATTGTGGGATATTGGGGGCCAGAATGTATCTTCTTACTCCATCCCCAAGAAATGAGTTATGTGACGCCCCCTCCCCTGGCTGACCCCTTCATTGGGTTCACAGATGGAGACAAAACACAGAGAGCAAAGCCTGTGGGCTTAGCAAGCCCGTGTGGTTTGTGACACAGCAGGGAGCTGGGGAACAAAAAGGATGCATTGTATCTGAGTATAGAAGAGCTCAGACAGCAAAAGAAGGGTCAAGTTTGATTCCTGCTTTCAAGATCAAGCATTCCCATTCACTGCCGCATAAGATACAACCCCAGGAAATTTCTGCCTCTCTTGAATTATAAAAAAGCCCTATTCCTACTCTTCTTTTTGGGGAAAGGAAAGAGAAAGTGAGAAGACCAAAAATAAGCACTTTAATCTTTTCTGATACCACAGTGGAACTCTCCTTCCTCTATAAAATGTGAATGTGCATTGAGGGGGGAAGGCAGCTGAGAATGTTAATCACTAGATAAAACCTCCAAAGATAATTTTCAACATAGAGAATCACAGTTGAAGTTACAGGTAAGCGCTTCTGCCAAATCTTCCAGACTTGGTCCCGAGCAAGGAGATGGAGCCTCACATGCTCTGCCAGGTCCCATCTTGATGTTCCCCCCTTCGCACATCCTTCCTGTAGCCTCTTCCCCAGGTCTCTCAGAGCAGGCACCCCACACCATGCCAGGAAAATGCTTGCCTCTCTGAAGATTTCCTTTGAAAATTCTGTAACTTACAACTTCTGTAACATATGCAGTGATGTTTCCTGCCTGGTCCTCCCTGCTTCTGGGCTGAGGTAGATTGAGGACTCGAGACTGGTCCAGGGAGAGCGGTGGGCAGGCTCATCATCTTTTCAGGTCAGATCAAGACATCCTCATGTTCTTCATGCTCTTCATCCTCCTCTTAAGCAATCCTCCTTCCATCTTGGATTAGTCAGCTAACAAGATAAGCACACATTTGCCTCAGGCACCACATGAATTGATGCATGGTCCTACATGGAAAAACCTGCAGGTTTCCAATATGCCTGCTTTAGCCCTTGCCTCTTAGGAAAGTCACACCTCTGTCTTAGGCAAAGGCACTGTGGCTCCTCTCCCACCTTCTTAGGCCTGACCACCTCACCAGCGGGCTTTTGTTCTGTCTAGGACACACTTCAAGTTAAGTAGTTTTGAGCAAGGTCTTCTGATAAATCAAGGAGGAAAGAGGGTCTCTTGTCTGCACCAAGAAAGACATGTAGATAAAAGACCATCCAGGGAAGAAAAGGATAAGAACCTGTAGGAAGTATTTATAGGACTGCAGAGCGCACCCCCACAGGCACCAGGGGAGGCACTTAGGGGGGCCAAGGGGAGGGGAGACACAGGCGGGGGAAACTGAGAGCCAGGCCCGGAGAGAAGAGCAAATGCTGCCCGCACTTGTGTTTAGGAAAAATGAGTCACCATTTGGCTGTGGTTGGGCAATATTGTTGGGAGGTTGGAAGGCAAGAAGAAGGGACCAAAAGCCAGGCTGTGAGTCCATACGTCACGAGAGAAAGTATCTGTAGTTATTGGAGGTTTCTAGAAAAGTGAACTGATCAAAGCAGCTCTTTAGGAAGACTAATCCCATCGTGGCGTGCAGAAGGGATGAGAAGACAGAATGATGCAGGAGGGGAAGAAGCTCACTTAGGATGAGATGCAGATGAAGATCATGAAGATGAGGGGGGCAGCTAAAGGGGAGCAGCTGACCTGGAGAGTGACCACACAGCCGGGGCATGAGCAAGCCACCCTGAGAGCACGGAGTGCCAGAGGTGAGCAAGTCGCTGAGAAGGGAGCAGGCGGGTCCAGCAGGTGTCTGGCCTTGATGACCCTCCCTGCTTACAGCACGGATAGCTTTGAAAATGTTTCGCTTCCACTGTTCTCAGCAGAACACTGAGACCTTCCCTTTTGACTCCTGTCACGCACTTCCTCTTATTGCTGTGTATAAATAAAGAGGTGGAACATGCTGGGTTGTCCGTACATCTCTACCAGAGTTCAGGTCCCACCCAGTCCCAGTTTTTCTTTTAGTGTGTGTCTGTAGTATTTTCTCAATCTCCTGTGACTCACTCTCTGGATTCTGCTGGCTGCGCAAGTCATGGCAGAAGCTAAGATTTCTTTTTTATTAGTGACATTCATGGTTCCAAGAACTTTGTGTCTATTATCTCATGCAATCTCCACACCTTACTAGGAAGTGAGGCTACTGTTTTCACCATTTTATGGACAATAATACCAAGGAGAGAGGTTAAGTAACTTACCCAGAACCGCCCAGCTAATCATTGGTCCTCTACTCTACTCATCCAGGCAAATACAAATAAAAGAAGGCCTGAACAAAAACAGGCCAGGGGCAATGGACCGGTGTAAGTGAGTTGGGATCCAACAAGGACTTGGGGATCATCTGCCCATGTGTAAGGGCAGGAGAGAGAGGGGGGACATTGGGATAAGAAAGCAAGAAGAGCCATCCAAATTGTTGCAGGAGGTCACTGAGGCAATAATGATAATGTCAATTAAAACAGGAGCCAGTTTTTGGCACAGGGTGGTACCTTGGTGTCAGCCACCAGCACCCTGTTCTGTGAGGCTCTGAACTGTCTGCCTCCTTGTTTGCCCTTACAATCCATTCTTTGTATGATCATCTCTGTATTCTAGAAAGCAAATCATGTTATTCCTTGTTAAAAATCTTTCAGTGTCTGCACAGCTAGCAAATTAAAATCCAGTCTTCTTGGGTCTGACAAATTCCACACAAGGAGCCATAACTTGTCTTTCTGGCACCATCATATTTACTTTGTACTGGTCTGCCTCAGTTTGTTCCCTGTTCCTGTGGATCCCAGCTGTTCTCTCTGCATTGGTCCTGCTCCAGCCTCATAAGCCCCTCTGAAGTGCTTGCCCACACCTGCTGGCTGTGCCCTTCCAAGGATGTCCTTCCATCACTATTTATCACATTTTCCATTTTTAGCAATGACCACTGATACATTAAGGTTATTTGTGCACACCTGTATAAATTTCCTGTTGCTGCTATGACAAGTGACTGCAAACTTGGTGGGTTAAAACCACCAAGATGAGAAATTTATTCTCTCCAGTTTGAGGGCTGGAGATCTAAAACCAGCATCACTGAGCTGAAATCAAGGTGTTGTGGGGTCCCCAAGCACTGGAAGCTCTAGAGGACAGTCCATCTCACATCTCTTCCTTTCTGGTAACTGTCAGCATTCCTTGGCTTGTGTCCACACTGCTCCAGTTTTTGAAGCCAATCTTCAATCAGCTTTCTGTTCTACCTACACATTGTCTTCTCCTCTGTGTAGCTACAAATTTTCCTGCCTCTCTTTTAGAAGGATACATGTGACTGCATTAAGAGTTTACTACTATAGGCCAGGATAAAACCTCCCCATGTCAGGATCACCAATCACACCTGCCAAAGGCTCTCTTCCCACCTAATGTAATGTTTACAGGCTCTGGAGGTTAGGGCCTGACATATTGTGGGCCATTATCCGGCCCCCTACAATGTGTAGCTCTGTGAACTTACTCTGTGGAGGAAATCTGCTACACCGCAGGTATCTAGAATCCCACTCAGCACATGGCTGATGCTCAATTATTATTTACTAAATGAGTAAATAAATTAACATCGCTAAGTATATTTTCTTCCAAAAAGTACTTGTTCTTATCTGTTCATAATTTAATATCAGCATATGATACTATTCTAACTTCTATAACAATGAAATAGCTTTTCTACAACAGTCATCTTATATAAATGAAAATGTGATTTAATGAAATGGCATTTTATGAGCTTTAGGCAAATCAAACATGTGAATTACCTTGTTTAAATTAAATGGCTCTTTTGTGCTCAGTAGTAAGCATCACTAAATTGTCTATCTTGCTAATACAGCAGCATCATTATATTCTAAATTATTCAATTTAATTACCTATAACTTGAAGTGTTAGCTGAATTATTATTGTTACAAGTATGATTTTTACATTCACTCACGAACGTTTTTTACAAATCATGTGATACTCAGAAAAATTTAGCAAAAGTATGTTTTCAATGGGCTAAATAAAACCTTAAGAAACCAACAAGCCTGGTTCTAACCTTTGCTTTTCCACCTACTGGCGGTGTGACTCTGTGTGAACAAGTTGAACAACTTGAGATTCACAGTTTAGGTCCCCGCTCTATGAGACACAGTTCTTGAAAAGAGTGAGGTAAGATATACACGTGGTCTGTGCCTCTCAGTTGTTAGCTGCTCTTGGCTCCCATTTCACAAACATGTTGGTGGGGGTAGAATTTACTCTGCAGCTGATAAATAACTCCTCAAACTCACATACATAAACGTATTGGCTTAAGTACACACAATAGGCAGCCCTGTGTGAACTACTGTCTTTCCAGCCCGAGCCATCCCACCCCGCACTGATGCCGAGAAGCTACCACATCTGCATCCCGGCACCTGATGCCTCGGCCCAGGTGATCAGGGAAGAGGAATAAAGATGAGATAGGGCAGGCCAGTGGGGGCAAACCTATGGCACCTGTGTTGTTTTTCTTTTAAGACAAAAGATGTTAGTGGATGCATTGTTTTTTTTCTAAACTAAACTGAACTATTTCTAAACTAGTCAGATTTTGTTGCCATTGATGGCACTTTGTGCTAAATAAATGGGTTTAGGGTTGCAGTTTGGGCAATTATCTCTAAAATGTTCATGGGCTAGGGGCTGTCAGAGAAGACACTGTCCTTGGGGCATCTTGTGTTTAGGCAGGATTTCCTCTCCACAACTCAAAGGAAAAGGAGGGATTCAAAGGACAGGTGAACAGGGGAGGGGGCAGATGTGTGGTAAGGACCAAGTTTCCTTCAGGAAGACACAGGTCACAGATGTGTGTCTTTTGATACGTGACACAAGGCCAGCCCACTGGTCTGAGGCCAAGCAGACAGTGAGCCAGCAGTCACAGAATGTGTTACAGCAGAGGGTGATATTTCCTTACAGTTTTTCTTTCCGTACTTTGTGTTTTATTATGGCTCACTATGTCACAGATTCTGAGGTTTGGAGGAGTCCTGAGAGATAATTTGGTTCTATTTCCTTCCCCATGTGGAAGCCTCCTTTACAATATTCAGAACAGATGGCCATCCTTTGTGGTGTCCCCTTTGTTATAGCTTGGTTTCTAGACTGACTTTATTTGTATGATTCACCTAAAGAGTTTATTTTTCAAATCCCTTAGGAATAGCTGCCTTTGCTGTACGTGTGTGAGAGACCCATCTCAGATGAGACCTCAGGGCTTTCTGTCCTCTTGTTATTCTAACTATGAGTGGGTGGAAAAGGGAGAGAGTGTTGTTAGTCAACACTCCTGGGCAAGACTATCAGGGAAGGACTGATTAGAGGTCTACTGACTTGAGAAAAGTTGTTCTGGCCTTTAGTGTTGTTATGGATTGAGAAATGGTGGTCAACTTAACGCCAGGTGGATTACATCAGCATGCATTGAGCGAAGATGCTCCACCTGAGGAGGGTTGCCAGGATAAATAGGTGGAGAAGAAGGGAGGTGTTGAGGGTTGAGGCATTAAGGAGGCATTGTGGGGTCTCATACGAGTTGCTGTCTGAGCTGTTGGTTCTCCTGGAGAAGCTTTGGTCCGTATATCGAGCATTGCTTCCTGGCTCTGGAGGGGAAGACGTGCCGCTTGGTCTCCAGGATGAACTCGTCACGCTGCTTCCTGGCATGTACCCGACTGTGCTTGTCGGAGGAGGAGCTCGGTGCCTCTGTTTCACTGAGGACGGCTGTGGTGCCTTTCAGGATAGCCCTGGTCTTTGTGAGTGTGACTTCTCGGCTCCAGCATAGAACCCTCATCCCACTAGCACAGCTCCTTCATCCTGCTGGCATAGACTTTCTGGCTTCCATCGCTGAACCTTGGGTCTTCCCGGCAGGGATCCATAAAAGAGACTGGTGTGAGTCCTTGTTGTGGGCTCTGGGCCTCCAGTTGGACTCGCGGGAGGCATTGTTCTGAGCTCTGTGTTTTCATCTGGACTCATCTGGAACATTGTTGTGGGGTTTAGGCTCTTGACTAATCTATGTCTTTGGTGTTGCAGATAGATTTCCTGCATTTTCCTGTATTAACTTCCAGTGACCATTATAAAAATATTATAAACTCCGCGTCCTAATCCTAGCTGTTCTCTGTGTACAACCCCTGACTACAACAAGTGTTGATCTAGTAAAATAACAGTAATCAACACATTCAATTTATACAAGTAACCCACACAGAGAAAATAATTTTAGAAACATCCAAAAGCATTCACACAAAATCAGCATCTGGAGGCCCTGGATTATTCAGTTTCTCTCTTGTACATTCTGCTCTTTTTCATGTTGTGGTGTGAACATCTTCCATATCATGACATGTTCTTCCACACCACAGTCTCTAGCTACACTTCATCTTCTACAGAACAGCTGGGGATTATGTAACCAGCCCTTTCCTGGGTCCTCTCACCTCCTGCCTCCTCATGCTGGTCAGGGAAGCTGCCTCTAGCATAAGCATTGCTTAATCTGCCTTGACTCTCATCCAACACATAAACGCTTGTCCCCGTGCATTTGGATGGGATGATACAATTACAGTGTGTTTCCTGGGAGTAATCACGGTGGGGCTGTGGAGTCCGTCTTCCGGCTTTGTGTAGATGATGTGTTAATTACACTCCGTCAAGCCACAAACTTCTATTCCCCAAGCCTCTCTCGGTAAGTACAAGCATTTTTGTTTCATGCTGCAAGTGAGGATAAGTCTAAATGGTCCCTTTGCATCCATTTTGGCTGCCAACTTTGGCTGCACTGACTTGCTACCGTTAAGGCCCGAGGCTTGTACTGGACCCGAATGGGCTGTGGCAGGACTGCCAGGCTCACATCCTGTGAGGATTCACCCAGGCCGAAGGGCAGACCCCTGGCTCCTACCTCTTGAAACGTAGTCCTGGTCATACACTGCCTCTTCTAGTCCTGTCAGCTCTCCACTGGCCCTGATCCAGAGGCGGCCTTGTACTGTACTGCTGTGCCCATGCAAAGTGGCAGGAAACCTGGGAGTGGAAGGCAAACACTTGCAAGCAGGATTCTAGGGAAATCTCCATGGCCTGGAGCTTTGAGAAAGGCAGAGTGAGTCAGAGACTGTAATGCTATCCTATGAATTTGTCTGGATCAGACTGACTTACTGATATGGATTATTCTGCTTTGCAAAGAACATGTACATCTTTCCTGACCCTTTAGCAAATCCTTGGTCAATAATATTTGACTTGCTGGCTTGACCTCTGAGCCTCCAACTCAGCCTCATTTGTTCCTGAGTACACTGCTGCTTGTAAGGCCAACCGTGGTACCGTGTCCTTAACCTTCGTGATTCTAGCAGCCTTCACTTCCTTTCCAAATGCATCACTCTCCAGAGAGTGTCCCTGTCTTCCCTCATCTTGCTTCCTCCCACATTCTTTGCTATAACTGCTGATCTCCCTGGGGGCATCAGACTAGGCATCTTCACACGGAAGAGCACCCTTCTCTTCATATTATGTCCTTGTCACTGGCTTCGTGTTATGGCCTTGTCACTGCTCTGGGTCTCTAGACTTCACCATGTGGCTTTGGAGGCAGTGGATGGAGATACAGAGGAGCCAGAGCAAGAAAGAAGGAGGTGGCGCACTGTGGGGTTTACTGATTTCCCGCCCCTACACCCCTCTCCTAGCACAGACCTTGCCTCCTAGCTGCAGACATGTGCTCTTGATCCTGGCCAAGTTAACCATGCGCCCCTTTTCCTGAACATAGCCATCAGCCCAGGGCTGGGAGACCCACATGAAGTTAACTGAAGTTTATCCTTGGGATTTACTCCTAATGTCTGGAGAGGAAAGCTCTTTCTTTCCATTGGGTTTCCTAAGACAAGGCTGCCACGTTGTGTTCTATGTGCATGAGGAGAGCAAATGAATGTACCCAAGAATTTGAAGAACAAAAACAAAAACAAGAAGTGAGGAGGAAGAGAACGTGCTTCAGGGGCACTGAGCACGAGCATGGTCCTTGGACCCAGACGTGCCTGCATCACTGCTTCATTATGTGAAAATCCTCAGCATCTTTCTCAGCAATGGAAGCCAATTCTTTCTTTCATAAGCCAGTTTTTGATGGCTTCTGATGTATACAACCAAACTGGCTTACGTGCACTCTGATGTCAGCAGGTGTCAATTTGATTTGTGGGTACAGAAGAGACATCCCTTTAGGAAGTACAGAAAATAAATAACACAAGGACACTTTGAGGAAGACTCATGTCCTACAGGCAAAACAGAGACAGTCTCCCTATAACAAGTTGGATTATGAAAGCAAAATATGACCTTGTTTTATACGCAGAGGCTGGTGAAACCAACCGCATGTACACTCCACTCCCACAAGTCTCTGACCTGCACTGGCTCCTGGCTGGACCACTGGACCGCTGGACCAGCCATGTTCAGATGCACATCTGGAACTGAGCCATGGAGATCACTGAGCCACACACATCTTCTCCTCACCCCCACACTCTTCAGAGAGAAGTTCCTGAGAGAAGACTGTAAGGTATTCATGCTCAGATACCTGCAGAGGAGGAGAGACAATCAGGCATAACATCAAGTTTGGTGGTTGTGGAGGAAGGTGTTTGGGGAGGTTATTAAGCTAGAAAAAATACGAGGGAAAAGCAGGTATGCAAGAGGCAGAGACCACAGGTGAAAATATTACCACAGTCAGTGCATGTGGGACACCAAGATTCTCTGTTCTGTTGTTTTGGGAGGATCTTGGGTACATTCAGAACTCAGGGAAGAGTTCAGGCCAGGACTGAAGAGCCGGGTATCACAGACCTGTGGATGGGATTGAAACCACAGGTATTGGATAACCTTGTTACATTTAGATTCCTATGCCTACTAGAGAAAATTTCCATATACTGAATGGCACAAAACAACAGATTTTTTTTTGTCTTACAATTTAAGAAGCTAAAAGTCCCAAACCCATTCTCTCTAAAACTTATAAATAAGTCTTCTTTGCTCTTTTCAGCCTCTTCTGATGGCTGGACACCCCTTGACTTCCAACTACAATGCTCCAATCTCTGCCTCCGTGGTCCCATGGCCTTTTTCTTTGTGTCTGTCTGTCCCTGTGTATTCTTTCCTTTTCTGATAGGAACAACAGTCATCTAGGATTTTGGGTCCACTCTGATATGCTGTAACCTTATCCTAACTAATTTTATCTGCCAAAATCCTACTTCTGAAAGCAAAAGTTGTGAGTAGACCTGAATTAGAGAGAGACTATTCTACCCAATAAAACGGTGAAGATAGCGAACCTTTGAGAGACCAGTGCCCAAACTGCAAACCCAAACCCATTTATTTGTTGCAAAGTGTCAACACTGCAATTCAACCGGAATACTGAAGTTTTGGTTTAAAAAAAAAACAACTGCTATCCAGTGCTCAGTTACAGGCAACTTGGCTCTTGTGCTGACGGAGAGGGCTCCATGTGCCTACTGCGGCGTGTGTGCCATAGGTTCAACACCACTGGTGGAGAGGATGCAGGGCTGAGACTGAAGGTATTGAGGGGTAAATGAGTAGTAAGAAACATACTCACCTGGGCTGCAATTGTGCCCCTGAGAGTAGAGGTGCTACTTTTTCTGACAATCACACCACATTTGGAATCTTCTTGCTCAGGATGTGGCCTTCATGTATGGTCAGCTCAATCTCTAACCACCTGACATCATGAAATAACCAAATCATTGACAATTAAAATATCCCTCCAATGTTGTGAAAGCTCCTATGAGTTTGGGGGCACTCTGGGGTACGCTATTAAAATGAGCTCAATTCTGAGAACTCACCTATCTGGACGCACTGTGGCAACTGTGTTGCTATTGCATCAGAGCACTTATCTTCAAAGCATTCAGTACAAGGCAAAAGCCTTGATTTTTTTCCCCCTTGAAAAGAAATCATCAGAATATCTGACTCTATCCAGCCCTTCAGACGTCTGATTTCATTATTCATGGTTAGTGCTCCTCTTCTGGCTTCTGATCTGTAGTTTACAGAATGTGTGCTTGAGGAGGCTTTCTTTTCCATAAACTGATCTCTTTAGCCTCTCAGCCCAGAATAACTTTCCATTTATACATCTGATAAAGCGCTGATGCCGTGAGCCAGCATATTTTAAATTTATCAAGATACAAACACAGCATTAAACTTATCCAGCCCAGATCAGCAACCGGGTTTCTGTCAGTGCTCCTCAAGTGTTTGCTGATGATGACTAGCAAGGGGAACCTGTGGAATTTTCCCCAACCTTCCAATCCAGAGAAGGAATTCTAAGAACAATCTGCAGTCTACCACTAGCATTGCATTCTATTATTAGTATGACAAAGTAGTTATATAAATAATCTCAGCCTTGACTAATGAAGTCACTAAAATGCACATCAAATAAAACTTTCAATTAAAATTATTCAATAGAGTTGGAAATGGTAGCACATGCCTATAATCCCAGCACATGGGAAGCTTAGGCAGGAGGATCATCATGAGCTCAAGGCCAGCCTGGGCTACATAGTGAGTACAAGACCAGCCTGAACTACATAGCAAGACCCTATCTCACACACAGACATGCATACAATAAATACATAATAAAATTCTTCAATGGCGCCCTACTTTTTTTCTGATAAGGACCTCTGTCAACTTCTGAGGGCCCTGCCTGCCTCCCTCGCCTGGCCTTGATCATCTCCCCCTTTTTTTCTGCTCTCAACCTGCCACCTGGCTTTACTTCCATAGAAACGATATTTCCCTTCACTATTTCCTGAGTCCGGCATTCGTTTTTTCCTTTACCTGTGTATCTCCCATGTGTCCTGCTCTGTTCATCTCAGCAATTACTTTCTCAGGGATTTACTTCATGTTCTACATATTGCTTGCCCTTAATCAGTAGTAGGGTAAGGCAGAGGGCTGTTTGGTGTTTCCTTGCACAGAACTTCTATCAAGTCACAATCAATTGGATATGTGATCACGGCAAGTACCAGACAGCTCTAGGGAGGATAGATGAAGATCCACTGAGTTTGAAACACTAGCCTTCAAGGGCCTGGTCTGTGAATTTCCCAATTTAGAACTTATGTGTATGTATGGGAACATATTTATGGTCCTGTGTACACCTTATAACATAACTACCTATTGGATGGTGACATTATTTAATGCTTCTAGGTTGTAAGTGCTTTCAGAACAGGAAGATATATCTGTTTTACCTGTGAGTCCTCCTGCAATGTCTAATCATACAGGAATAGATAGAAAATGCCCAATAAAACTTATTGAATTAGTTTAATAGGTCCTATGCCAATTTAAAAGCATTTTCTTATGTATTTCTGAGAAATATAGGAATCTTTATCTCTTCTCATTAATAATATTTTTATAAAATGTAATTCCCAGTGTTCTGTTAATGTAATTGCATTGTAGACATTTGTCCAAACATATGTGAGACGATGATATTTTTGATCCTATAATGGCTTAAGTCTATTCCACTCAACTCAGCAAGTGTTAATTAAGTGCCTATAACACCCAGGGTCCCTAGTATGGCAGCAGAAACTTTCATTTCAGTAGGATAATTTGGGATTAAAACATTTCTAAACACATTTGAACTCTTAAACCTGACTTTGGCAGTAATAAAGCAATTCTCCTGTCTTTATCCTACAGTCATTTATCCATTCATTCATTTCATTCATTCATTCATTCATTCATTTAGAAAAAGCTTGTTAGGTACTTATTAAATGTGCTTATGACAGCTCTAGATTGAATACTTGTGAAGAAGCAATATAAAAGAAGAGATTGTCCTTGTCCTTACCATTTGGAAAGAAAAGTTCAGAAGACAAAGAACCTGATCTATCAAAGACAAAGACAAAGACAAAGAACCTGATCTAAAGCAAGAGATATGCATTCAATCTCCTATGCCTTGCTCTGTTACTAAGTACAGAGTGAGCTTAGCATGTCACCCCACAGCAAGTCTGGACCTCAATTTAATATCTGTATAGTGAAGGCATTAGAATGGATGATATCAAAATAAAAACTGAGTCTAGAAATTATTGGGTTCCAAATGTTTCTTACCAATTGTTAGTGATACTTGGATGGAGGCATAGTGCTGTTTTGTACCTGTGGATCCCTCTCTCTCTCTCATAGGGCAAATGGAGCAAAGGGATGTGGTACAGGCTTAGGTTCAGCAGATGGTCCCCTCCCAGTTCCAGGGGCCTGATGCTGCTGCCAGGCTCTGGTCACTTCCATCCCCCTATAGGCTAAAATACCATGCCCAGGCCTTGTCAGTGTCAAAACTGTATAGTTTATTAGCATTTTCAGTTGAACTGATGATTTGGAATTTGACCACATGGGAACGTTTAGATGTATTTCTTAAGTAATGATTATGAAACTTTATGGAAATAAAACTTCACAGTGTTATGACTTTGATTTACTCTCAAATATTTGCATGATCTATCTGAAGATATATTAGTTATTTTTTTAATATGAGGGTGTGTGTATGTGAAGAACCAGAGTAATAGGAGACCTCATGATCCTTCTTTCAGAGAAATCTGAGATCAGATTTTTAAGTATCATTCAGATACAACTGGAAACCAAACGAGCAAGGACTAAAATTTTAAGTTGTTTATCTAGAAAGTATCTGGAAGTGGGTGGCTCCAGGTGTTGAGGCCTGTGCAAAACATTTCTCCCTGAGCAGCTCTTTCCTTATATCAGAACAGTGAACACTCCATGTGCCTCACCAGCTGACTTCCCCTTTGTCTCAGCAGTAAAGAAGATTGGTAAAGCAAATGTTTTCTGTTGTTTTTAGCCTCTGCTAAAGAAGGAACACAGACAAGGAGAAGCCTGGGCATATTTATGACTGTATCCAGTACAAGTTAAAGGAGGAAAAGTACTTTCAGCTCACAGTTTGTAGATGTTTCAATTCATAGTTGGTTGGCTCCAAAGTAGCGTGGTGTCTTGGTCACTTTTTTTGTTGTTGAGACAAAATACCTAATGCCCAACATGAAGGAAAGAAAGGTTTATTTCTTACAGTTTTGGAGCTTTTAGTCCATACTCAGCTGGCTCCAAGGCAGGGTGGCATGGCTGAGAGGCAGCTGTTCATGGTGACTGCAAGCCACAAGAGCGAACAGGGCAAAAGAGGAAGACACACCTACTTGCCTGCATTTACATTGTATGTTGGCTCCGCCCCTGGGCAGGTGCAGCACTCACACTGCCAATCCCAGTGCTAGACAACAAACCAATCACAAGTGCTAGATTCAGCTGCCTCCTTGACTGCATGAGGCTTGGGGAGGCCACCTAGACACAAACCATAACAGGTGGCATGGCAGAAGGCATAGTAAAAGAAAAACAGACTATGGCAGAGGAAGCAGAAAAGAGTGAGCTTTTCTTTCCCTTTTATCCCCCAGAGTGATTCTTCCCGTTATTCACATTCAGAATTATGCTAAACCAACCAAAGACCTAATTATCACACACCCTTAATCCATATTCATACACCCTCAATTCAGCCACCTCCAAAAAGCCCCATTTCTAAGCACGTGAGGCTTTAGGGGGCCATCTAGATTCAAACCATAACAACCCTCATGACCCAATCACCTTCCCAAACCACAACCTGAAAGTCCTTGAGGCTTTAAGGGACACCTATATACAAACTATAACAATATGCTACTTAACTTCCTGAATCCAACAATTCTATACATTTTGGAACTGTCAGGCCTTGGAGAACATTTCAGAAAAACTCCTGCCTTCCCTCCATCTGAAGGATCTTTTCTTATAGAATCTTGCCAAAAGTTGGAACACAGAGCCCACATAACTCAACATTCTAAATGTTCCCTGTCACTTCACTTAACACTACAGCCTCAGAATATATGTGATTTGAATCTCAAGGCATGACAAGCAAGGATCTGAAACAAATGTCTTGACACCATCTAGCAAATGTTATCTGCACCCAAGCCTGTAATAATGGCATCCTCATGGTCCTCTGCTCTGCCACCCTGGCTCAGCCATTGACTATTTTCTTTACTATCTATTGGCTACACCTAAATTTAAAAGCATGTATTTAGCTATAAGTTACAGGAACTTACATTAAAAAATGTTTTAATTTACTCAACAAGAAGTCTAAAGAGAGGTGATTTCAGGATAAGTTTAGAATTTCCACGACATCAGGCTACCAGGTTGTCATCTCTGTCAGCTTTTGGCCTTCTCTTCATGGTTATGTGGTGGCTGCTGTAGCTCCAGACACCATCTTATCCAATGATGAGTAAAGAAAGACAGAAGTAAAGAAAGACAAAGCAATTTCTTTGTATCTCTCCTTCCTTTGATACAGGAGGGTCAATCCTCTGCGGAGGCTTAAGAACATGGCTTTGTTATTCTACATTCATTGAAGGGAACAAGAGCCTGTAGTATTTTCATCTCCATAGAGGGAGAAGGACAGAAGAGAAGGGGAACTTGGAGCACAGCCAGACAGCGGTGTTTACCGTGGGAATCATGCCCATAGATCTCTGTCCTTCAACCTGTTACTTGGAAATAGAGAAGCCATCTGGTTCCTCTTCCTGGGGAGGAGGAGATTATGAATAAATTATGCTGCCAGAGCCCAGAGAGTCTTTAAAACGAAGTACTGTCAACCCAAGGCCTCATTTCATTAACTCCATATTAGTTTCTATTGCTCATTTGATGGTGTTTGACTGTTCCCTAGGATGTGAAGTCCTGGCAGGGTGGTAAAAAGGGAGAGAATTACCTAAAATTTACCTCCCCATCCCTTCCTTTCCCCAGTACTGAGTAATCACAAGACCGTCCCTCCCAGGTACTCTGGTTATTTCTGGGAGAACCAGTGAGATGAGTGACAAGTCCAGGGTGCGGCATCGATGTGTTCTGGAAAACTGTGCTAGAATCCTGGACATGGGAAAGAGAGAGACACGAATGACTGAGTGTGTTCAGCCCCAGCGAGGAGGGTGGGGAGGTATTTCTCAGCATTGTGCTTCCCTGTGCTCCTGAATTCACAGCTCTGCAAAGCCAATGACCCTTCTTTCTGCCTTTCTTCTCCCCAGTTTTTTTAAATCTTGGGATTCTTAAAAGTTTTTTTTTTTAACTTTTCTCTTATTTCTGGAAGGTTCTTACTATGGAAGCAGCCTACCCAATGGCTGTGGACTGCACAGAAAGCTCCTCTGAGTGCCTTGAGGAATTCCAGGTGACTCAGTTTCTCTATGCCAACAGCTATGGACATGGATGTAAATAAGAGCTTGTGCCTCTGCATCTCCCAGGACTTCTCTGTCAACATTATTGTTTTTGTGTTGCCAACCTGACACTGCTATATCACTTTGAAACAATTTCTTGCTTAGACTTCTGCTGGTGCCTCCCCCAAGTACCTAGAGAACCATTGTCATCAGACTTCCAAAGTCCATCCTGTTAAGACAGGAAAAGGAGACCTTACCAGGATTTGGGGAGATACACTAATCTTGAACTGGCTTGCCTACGAACCTTCTGGATCTGGCTAGCACCATTTCTGGAGCATGCTTAGCTCTTCTGCTTCTCTCTGACTCCCACAGTCTGGCAGTGCTAGTCTGGCCCCTTGAGATGGAAATGATGTGATGTGTGCCCTTCCCACCGGGGCCACAGCAGTGAACTTGGCTCTGTGCACAGTAGGGATTTCTGTTTTGTGTACACCGATGTTCAGTGGGCCCATGTTATTAAAACTCAGTTCTGCCTGCTCCATTAGTTTGAAAGCTGTACATCTCGTAACTCAGATGTCAGTTGGGATCCTTTTGGCTTTTGAAATTCAAATGCATGTGCTTCCAGAGCATAGTATATCAAACTCTTGGCTAGTGATGGTGAATCCTTAAGAGCTTTCAGTGGTACAAACAGCCTGCTGTGGTGTGTGTGTTATAGGTTCACCACTACTGTTACAGACTCTAGTGTTCTTCTGTCCAGATCTCCTAACTAAATAGTTTTCTTACTGTGTGGTTGCATGCAGATGATTTAACCTCTCTGCTTCTTTGTAAAATGAACACAATAACACCTTGCAAATCCTGAGTGATGATTCAATGAACAAATAAAAGCATCAAAAACAGTGGTGAGCTTGTAATGTTACCATTATCTCTTCCCCATGATGGGGAGAGAGGACCTGCAAGATGATTTTACTCTTCTAGTACCTGCTGGTTCTAAATTTCTATGGCAGCAAGAAGAGGCCAGTTCCAAGACTCCTTGTTCTCTCTTGCATTCTGATTTTTTGGAATTACCACCCCACTTTTAATGCATTCTCAGTTCTCTACTCCCCTAAATACCTCAATAAGGTCGACTATCCTTCCTGAAGTTTTAGGATACCACGGGGAACTTATAGTGCAGCATGACTCAGTGAAAATTTAAATTAGGATGTCCAGTTCTAAAAGGGCTTTGGGTTCCAGAGTCTCCAGCTCCTTGACTCTCTCCCATCTCATTTTGATGAGTGCTTCTCATCTTTTATTTGCCTTTTCTCTGTACCGTTAGGATAAAATTCTTGGGACTTTACCTTCTACACCAAAACTTCTAAGTGCAGGATTTTCTTAGATAGCTCTAATCCTAAAAGAAATTCAACTTGTAGATGTATGTAGATGTTGAAAATCAATTGATCAATCAAAGACTTTAATGGTTATTAATAACAAAATGGCAAGTAATTCCTGTTATTAGCCTGCATTTTAAAGTTTACAAAGCACTTTCGAATGCCTTATTGTCTCAGAGCTGAGCTATAGCTCCAAAGTAGAGATCTTGTTCAGCATGGGCTACCATCCCTAGCACTAAAAAAAATAAAAATAAAATTATTGTCTCAATGAATGAATTTCTTTTTGCATTTACAACTTGAGGATTGGCAAATAAGGGGCTCACACCAGAGGACTCGTATATACCAGGACACAGTGCCCTCATAAGCACACACACCTCCCTGCTTTATATGGCTCTGTGATGCTCATGTAAATCTTCTGAGAGACGAGACCTGTTGGCAGTCTACAGACAAAGTCGTTGACGCAGTGGCTATTGATCCCATGTCTGGGCTAGAAACCCCTGACACAAAGAGCCACCCGGACAGGGCATTACAGTTTTACTCTCTTTAGTGGATTTCTGAAAATTCAGAGAATGGATGGGTTCATCTTCTTCTGGGATTATTGGGTCATTTCTCAGCATGTCTGAAGCCTGAGCAGGAGCGAGGCCCTGATGAATCACATTCAGCATTCATGGTGCAAGCAGGAGAAATGTGAAAGTTGAACAGCGATTTAAGTGCTTCCAGGCACACAGCCTTTTCAACTTTGAAGACTAATTCACAGCGTGCATTTTATACATCATTATAGGGTTATGTCAGCTTCCTTGAATCCTTCTTTCTTAGCGAATGGGGTGGGTGGGGTGACACTCTTAAGTGAATGCATTCAGGGAAGAGCTTGCCCTGACATGTCATTCACTGGGAAAGGCCGTAAGTATTGCCGCACATGGCTTGTATACCCATGTGATGCTTTATGTTGGAAAGCAACAGTAACAACCGCATTACTGAGAACATAGAGGCTAATGTACCAGCTGCCCTGGTGAGGAAGACAAGGTCATTGTGCCAAGTCATGAAATGGATTGTGCTTTGGCACCAGCTGTCTGCTTGCTTGTGGGTCCCACAGTTCAAAAGTTCGCACTGAACCTGTGGATGTGACTTTGGGTCTCACTATGCCACCATCCCATCTTCTAACACACTGTACTGTCATTATCTTATAGAAAAGGAAAATTGTCTTTTCTTCTCTCTTCCTTAAGTTCAAGCTGGGGGCTCTGTAACAGAAGATAAGTTAACATTAGAAAAGCACACACATTAATAACATTATTTATATTATTATACTCAGATTCTTCTTGTCACTTTCTTTTTAAAGATAAAGATGTTTCTTGCTTCAAGATAGGGAGGGCACTGTGTTCTTATGTCCTGATATATTGGAAATAATTCCAAGGGTTGATTGTCCACTTCAGGGAGGAAGGGTAGAGGCAAGTGACAGTGGCTTTTCTGCTTCTGCAGTTATCTTAAACTCCTCCACCTTAAACTATTTTGGGGTAGCACCTCCTGATAGTCACTTCTCAGGCTCCATCATTAGATCACAAACTCAATGCATTTGGGGACTGTGTCCTGGTCCTCTCCATTCCCCAGCAGCTAACACAATGCCTGGCATACAGTAATTCAATAGTTCATTTGCTGATTGAATGAATGAATGTCCCAGTCACTGCAGGACAAAGGAACTATTTTTTTTCTGAGTCAAATGGTTTCCTTATGACAGTGTTTATCTCCTCTAATTTCTTTTGGATCACTTTATGTCTCTTGCATTACATGCAGGTAATGAATACTGAGAACATTTATAGTTTATTTAGCTATTCTCCCTCTAAACAGACATGACCATGAGCAATTGTATCACAAAATTGAATGCAACATAAAAAGGACATATAATGGTCAGAGTACAGACGAAAAGATATCTAAGCTTGTCCTGAGGCCAGGCTTGATGAGGATGGCTGCACATCCTCTGCCTCGGCACCTCCTAAGTCAGTGTCAGATGTGGTGGCTGTATTGTGACTAGAGGAAACATGTGGATCCTAATAGGAAGCGCTCTGAGTTGCTAAACACCCCGTAACACTAGAGTAGGCGCCCCACAAAAAACAATTTGCCTCCAAATGCATTGCCGCTTGACATAGGACCAACTTTATATTACTAAGTTGGTTTAATGTGCAGGATGTGCTGTTTCTTTCCTTCTCTCTCTTTCACTCTTTTTCCTTCTTCCTTTCATTTTTTTCTTTATTTGATCCTTTCCTATCCTTCCTCCTTGCCATCGTTACCAAATGTCCACTACAGGAAATGTACAGTGAGGTTTATGAAGCTGAATCAGACATGAACTGGGACTCAGGGATCACAATCTTGTAGGAAAGATATACTCTGTGCTTAAAAATCAGAGCTGGGCAGGAAATAATGAGAAGAGGATTAAAGGGACAGTGTTATGTAGCATCAGAGGAGCGAGAGGTGTCCCTGATGCTTTCAATGAAGTGCATCTTATAAGTCATCACTTGAGTATGTTTTATGGAGCTCTACAGGCTACTCTCCTGTATATTTTCTGGTTTCTATTAATGCTCACAGCAGCTCTAGGAAGGTATTTTGCCCTGCTTTGCTCTAGTCTGTATTGCCAGAGCCCTGACCTGCAGCCGTGCTCTGTTCCCTCACTCGCAGGCTCCCAGATGGGCTTGGCCAGTGGACAGCACTGGAAGGAAGGGGCTTTCTTTACCAAGCAGCAAGTGGTTGCTTCTCTGGGGCTTCATCTCCTAACAGACGGCCGTGTTCCCACTGCCTTGAGTTCTCCCCCTGTCATTTGCTGCTCCTGTTGATAAGTGGGATGGATTCCAGCTCATAAAATCTCTCCTTTACCTCATCATTCCCTTTGGATTCTTAGAGCTCCATCATCCAAATAAATAACATTTCACATTAAAATTTTTGGGTTGCAAACAGTTAAAGTACACTTGATTTTTCTACTTAGATTCTAAGTAGAAAGAAAGCATCCTTTCTTTTCCCTTAAAGTTTTTTTATTTTTGTTTGTTTGCTTTTGAGACAGGATCTCTATGTTGTCCAAACTGGCCTTGAACTATACGTATGGCACAAACTGGGCTACAACTTGCCCTTCTCCTGCCTCAGCTTAAGAGTACTAGGATTACAGAAATGTGCCATGAGGCCTGGACAGAAAGCCATATTCTAGGTAAGTTAGAGATGAGAGTTAAATGGCTTGCCCAAGGTCAACTAGTGATAAGAAGTAGAGTCCAGGGCTACTCTCTCTTTACTTCAAATCCACGTCTTTATCCACTGCCTTGTGCTGCCTTCTGTAGAGATAAAAATAAAAGAGTAAAAATCATACACAACATAATAATATTTTGGTCAATGCTGGGCCACATGTACAGTGATGGGTCCTACAGATTATAATGGAACTGAAAGATTCCTAACAACTAGTGTGCTACGTGTGTGTGTGTGTGTGTGTGTGTGTGTGTGCATGTGCCTGTGTTTTTTTTTTTAATTACTAAGGATTGAACCTAGGACTTTTACACTGAGGTACTTTCCCAGCACTCTTTTTTTTTTTTTTTTTTTAATTTTGAGACAAATTGCCACTAAGTTGCTGAATTGCCCAGGCTAGGCCCAAATTTATGATCCTTCTGCTTTGGTCTCTAAAAGGATTGGGAATACGGCTGTGCGCTATCACTCCTGGCTTATACTATACATCTTCTCATTATTTTAGAGTGTTCTCCTTCTACTTACTTAACAAATATTTTCCCCATTAGTAATATAACATGGTATGCCAGCCACAGCCACCACATCTCAGGTTTTCTGGTCTTTTGGTTACACTAGTTTCTCTGGAGTTTATTTATTTACTTATGTTCTGTTTTAACTTTTTGAGATAGGGTCCTTCAGTGTAGGTCACTTGTCGTTGAGTTCATTATGTAGCCCAGGCTGATCTGTCTCAACCTCCTGAGCGCTGGGGTTACAGATGTGCATGAGCTTGTCTAGCTTCTCAAGCTTATTTTGGTCTCATGTTGCTTTGTTCATTGTGGCTCTAAGAGTAATAAGCTTATCAAATATGTAAGGGCCGGTAGTCTAAGTGTGCAGCAAGCTATTTACACCTTTTTAAAAAGCTTGACTAGTGTATTCTAAGATGTTTTCACAGCACAATCATCCAATGATGGAGCTCTCAAAACGTAACTCTATTATTTAGTGATGCATGTATAAATACTTTTCAAAGATCATGTAAGAAAGTTGTATAGTACCTATTCAGGTTTTGTTGTTGTTTCTTATGTACCTTTAAATTTGGAAGAGCTTGAAACTTTTATGGTAAGACCTCAGTTGTCATTTTCTTGGAAAAAGTTAATACATAAGCTACGTTAGGAAAATGTCACCCAAGCACATGTGGATCTTATTCTGACATTTGACAAAGTTTCTTATGACAGTTGGGTAGAAAAACACATTGGTGTAGTCATATTAATTAGTGAATGATGCAAGATCAAAACAAGTTCTCATAGTACCTTATGCTCCCATATTTCATAACATCACTATGATTATCACAATATCACCTACAAATGTTACAAGTACAAATATTGAAAATGCCTTTTGTCTAAAAATGTTTTTAGAAATACATGAATCAGGAAAACATTTGTTCAGATTGCCATACCTTCGTTGCAAGAATGTTTTAATTTCTAAATATTACTAATTACCAAATGTTACCAATTTTTAAGTCAACTGATTTAATAAAAACACTAATGAAGCCCAGTTCTCTGAAAAGACCTCATGAGGGTGGCTTGTATCTGATTTAGGACTTTAAGGATGTGCACCAGGCAGTAGCTGTCAAGAGGTGGGGGGTGAGAGAGACAGAGAAAGAGAGAGACAGAGACAGAGACAGAGAGAGAGGACAGCAGGTGAGAAATTTGCAGGATCCCCTCATTCAGAAGCCTCATTCCTATAAGTATGGAATATAGTTGGGGCTGCTTTCTCAGATGATGTTATAACTTGATTATTATTATTTCTTCTAGAGAACAAGCAGCTAAATAAAAATGGGAGTATAAAAGCACCACCTCACACTCTGAGAATGGTCATTTATTCCATATCCGTTGCCAGTGAAATATATTCTAACTTGAATGCTGAGGGGAGGAATAGGAGAGAAGGTATTCATTCCATGGTGCTCTTTCCTTGCACATGAGACCAAATAGCTTCATTTCCTTCTTAAAGTGCACATGATCAAATGTCAAATTATCAGCATCTTTGAAGGGGTTGACTCTGGATGTGTTTATATATAAGTGGCAATGATTCTCAATTGTGGATCTCAAGAGACATGTTGAAAATTATAGGGTCATTTTTGTTAGACAGAACGGCTATGGGTCATTGAGTGTATGTCAGTTGTTAGGAAAGTGTTATTGCTTGTGTCTACATTTCCCCCAAAGCCTCATGCAGTCATAAGTGGGGCTTTTTTCAGAGGCGGCTGGATCTTGTTACTACCATGAAAGTCTTGTTCCTTCTGTAATTAGGGCTGGGGCTAGTGTCTTCTCTAAAAAACAAAGGCTTCCTAGTATCAAAATTTTAGAGATGAGGTGATTTGTTAGGCAAAAGCTCACATAGGTGTTTTTGAGCAAAGCATCCTAAAATAATTCTGCTTAGAACAGATGGGGGAACCACCTGGAAGAGAGAATGAACCTGGAATCAGATCAGCTTTGGTTGCCTGCAGGCCACTAGTCCTTAGCAGAGGGAAATGAGGGTTATCACCAGGCTTCTCTGGGATATAGGAGTAACAAGCGGGCCTATTTCCTCTCCACTGATTACTAGCATCTTTTCTTTGATGGGTGCTTTTTTTTTTTTTTTTTTTTTGGTACCAGGGATCGAACTCACGACCGCCTGCTTGTAAGGCAGGTGCTTATGCCGCTGAGCTAAATCCCCAGCCCCTGGTGGGTGCTTTTAAGAGGAAAGCAGCCTCTCATGTCTGGATAGGAGTGGCGGGAATGTAAATGAAAGAGTTCCAAAGGAAGACAAATCCTGAGATGAATAAGTTGGCAAAGCTTGTTTCCTCCTTCGTATTTGAGGGAAGTTTCTTGCCATTGTTATCTTTTGATGATTGAGGTAATATTATGTCAAAGAAGTTATGGCTAAATGTTCATCAGGGCTATTTTTTTCTTTCTGGAAACATGGTGCAACGACACGCAGAAATAATGAAATGACACCAGGATTTGGAGTCAGATTTATTTTACATCAACAGGTACTGATTGGAATCATTCCCAAAATATTGGGCCCTGATCTCTGGTGATCTAGGGCTTATATGGGATAAGAAAGCAGGAAATACAGAGGCGGATGGCTTGTCAAGTGGGGACTGGTTCTTACAATATGCATCATAGTGATCAGCTGTGCACCACAGTGACCAGCCATTTGTTTTCTTTGGTACCGGGGATCGAACTCATGACCTTGAGCTTACCAGGCAGGCTCTTATATGACCAGCCATTCTAGGAGACAAAAGCAATTGGAACTGCAACAGGAAGCATTGGACAACTAATAAATAGAAATATAGGGGTGACTTTTTAGTTACAGTAGTAAGACTACATGTCCTAGCATATAATTTAGAGCTATACATCTATACATCTATACATCTATAGATCATAGAAGGTGGACAAAACAGAAGGGCCCCTGAAATCTCCTATGAAAGTTTTAGCTCACTCTGTTCTCTTTCCTCATATAAGATGAAGCTATTCTTTGAGAACAATAATCCCTTGGGTGTTGCACTAAGAAAACCTGCCCAGAAGGGTCATCTAACCTACACTGAACTGAGATACAAATGAAAATTAAACTATTACATTAAGTCACTGAAATTTTTGATACTTGTGATAATAGCATAGCCTAGTTAAAAATTTTGAAAGGGCACTTAGTCAACCAACTACCGCTGATGCCTGCAAACAGGGTACAGTGGTGTGTGCCTACATTTTGATTTCTTCCTGGTAATGCACTAGCATGCTGTCCAGATTGGAAACTGATGGAAAGCAGGAAGCAATATCTCACGTATTTGCGAACCGGGTGTTCCAGAACAACTTGGTCCTAGTGTACGAGGACAAGCCCCAGTAATGTGAGGCTGAAGACACAGGCAGCTAGAACTGAAAATGCCAAGACCTAATGATGGAAGCATCGTCTTGGAAGGCATCAAGATTAGCTGGATCTCTGCAGTCTGGGTTAGGACAAAAATGATGCTTATGATTACTCTAGAGAAAGCTTTCAGGATTCTTGATAATCATCTTAATATATATATATATATTTTTTGAGGTATAATTTATATGCAACTAAACTTTTAATTTGTACAATCCAGTGATTTTTAGCATATTCACAGGTTTTACAATAATCACCACTATTTAATTTCAGAATATTTGCTTCATCCAAAAAGAAACCCCAACGAGATTAACAGTCACTTCTATTTCCTCCTCCCCATGGTTGTTGATATTGAGTAAACTACTATGTTTCTATGTATTTGTAAACTTTAGACCCCTATAAATGGAATTATACTATATGTGGTCTTGTTTGTCTGATTTCTTATAGCCTAATGTTTAAAGATTCATCTATCTTGTAGACTTATCACTATTTTTCATGATGCTGTTGAGGATGTTGTTTTCCCAATTTCTTTCTTAGTAAGTTTACTATTGGTGTATAGAAATGTTATTGATTTATTGATTTTGTGTCCCTGCTATATTACTGAATTTGCTTATTAATTCTAGGAGTCATTTGGGGGAACTTTTTGAGTCTTCTATATAAAGGATCGTGTCATTTGCAAATAATAATTTGACTTCTTCCTTTCCATATATATATCACTTTCATTTTTTCTCTTGCCTGATTGCTCTGTTACAATGTTAAAAATATTCTATTGAATAGGACTGGGTAATGGTGGACAACAATGTTTTGTTCTTGATTTTAGAGGGAAAGCTTTTAGTTTTTCCCCAATTAACATGATGTTTATCTACTAGTTTATCATAAATGCCTTTTATCAGATTGAGACAAGGTCTTTTTATATCTATTTTCTTGAGTTTTTTTTTTAACGTGAATACACATTTGATATTATCAAAGGCTTTTTTTTGCATCAATTGATGTGAACATGTGATTTTTGTCTTTGCTTCTTTTTATGTATTACATTTATTGATTTGCATATGTTGAACCATCCCTGCATCCCTGGGATGATTCCTACTTGGTCATAATGTTTGATCGTTTTGTGATTTGTTTTCTTCTATCTGCCAGTATCTTGTTGAGCATTTTTACACCTATGTTTATTGAAGGGAGTGGCCTACAGTTTTCTTATTCATTTGGGTTCTTTTCTGGTTTTGGAATCAGGATAATGCTAGTTTCCAAGAACGACTTTGGCAGTACTCCTTACTTTTTAATTTCATTAAAGAGTTTGAGGAACTTTTGCATTAGATTTTCTCTGAAGTTCTTATAAAATTTAGCAGTAAATCCACTGGGTCCTGAACTATCTTAGTTGGTAGGTTTTTTTTTAATTAGTGCTTCAGTTTCATCATCTGTTATTTTTAGTCTTGGTTTCATTTCTTCTCCGATCTTATAATTTCCTTCCTTTTACTAGATCTGGATTTTATTTTTCTAGGATCTTGAGGTGCATTATTAGGATATTTATTTGGGCTTGTTCTGTTTTTCTGATGTGAGCATTCATAGCTATAAATTTTCCTCTTAGAACTGCTTTCATTAGCTTTCATAAGTTCTGGTGTATTATACTGGCATTGTCATTTGATTTATTGAACTAATTTCTTCTTGATTTCTTCTGTGACCAATTGACTACTCAAGAGAATTTGGCTTAGTTCCTCTGTATTTGCATAATTTTGTGGTTTATTTTGCCATTGATTTCTAGTTTCATTGCACTATAGTCTGATATTATTTATGGTATAATTTTTAATTTTACATTTACTTACGCATGCTTAATAGTCTAGTGCATGGTTTGTTTTGGAAACAGTTTCATGTGCTGTTGCAGAGAATGTGTACTCTAGTGCTATTGGGTGGAATATTGTGTAGATATCTATTAGGTCCATTTCTTTGAAGGTTTGGTTCAACTTTGATGTTTCTTTGTTGAATTTTTGTCAGGTTGATCTATGTTTAACAGTGCTATATTGAAGTTCCTCCACTGTAAGTGTGGTGATGCTCACCTGGTTTTTATGTCCAGTAGTATTTGTTTTTACTAAGTTAAGTGCACTGGTTCTTGGTGTGTATGTTTGCAGTTGTTATCCCCTCCTGTAGAACTGTTCCCTTAACCAGTGCATAGTGACATTTTTTGCCTGTTTTTATCAGTTGTGGCTTGAAGTCTACTTTGTCTGAAAATAAGTTAGCTAATCCTGTTTTTTTCAAGTTCACATTTCTTGGAATATTACATTCTATTCTTTGTTTTTAATTTTTGAATTTTTTTTGGAAGGATAAATATGTTTCTTGTATATAGCGTAGTGTGGGTTCTCCATTCTTGACACATTCTGCCAATCTGTGTCTTTGATTGGGGAATTGAAACCATTCACATTGAGAGACATGCTTGAAAGGTTTTGATTTGTCTCTGTTATTGTTTTGTTTTAATGCTTCTGATTTCCTTTTTTCTGTTTTGCTTACATGCTTACACTTTCTGATGTATGTCTTCCATTTGGTTTTTTTGGATTGTTAGTTTTGTGGCCCTTTTCTAAGATATATTTGAGAAGTTTTGGAATGCTGGTTTGGTGGTCATGAGGTTTTGTTTTTTGGTACTCGTTGTCAGGGAAATACCTTTTTTCTCTGTCAATTTTGAAAGATAGTTTTGCAGGATTTATCAATCTGGATTGAAAGTTATTTTCTTTTAGGGCTTAAAACACTTCAGTCCAAGATCTCCTAGCCTTTAACTTATTGACAAATGTGCTGTAATTCTAATATGTTTACTTTTGTAAGCGATTTGTTGCTTTTCTCTGCTTTTAAGATCCTATTTTTGTATTAGACTTCTGGGATTTGGTCTATGATGTATCATGGAGAAGTTCTGTTTTGATCGTGACTATTCGGGGTTCTATATGTATTCCTTATTTGTATGTTTAATTATTTCCCCATATTTGCAAAATTTTCTATTATTATATAAATAAATTGCTATGTCATTTGTGCTGTTTTCTGATTTCTCACTAATTCAAATTAGTCTTAGGTTAGTCTTATTTGTATCATCTAGTAGGTGTGGGATTCTTTTTTTTCTTGTTTTCAACATAGTTCTGAGTAGTTGGTCATTGACATTATTTCTGTTTTCTAATTCTGAGACTCTGTCCTCCCAGTGGTTTTTTTTGTTTGTTTGTTTGTTTGTTTTTTTGTTTTTGTCTTTTTCGTTTTTACCGGTACCAGGGATCAAACTCACAACTGCCTGCTTGCAAGGCAGGCACTTATGTCGCTGAGCTAAATCCCCAGCCCCCTCTCAGTGGTTTTGTTGCCTATAATTTCTTTCTTTCTTTCTTTTTTTTTTTTTTTTTTTTTTTTTTTTTTGTCTTTTTCCTTTTTATCGGTACCGGGGATCGAACTCACGACTGCCTGCTTGCAAGGCAGGCACTTATGCAGCTGAGCTAAATCCCCAGCCCTGTTGCCTATAATTTCAATAGACTATTTACTCTCATAGATTTCTCTCTGGTACTTTATGGATGTAAATGTTTTGTTCATGTTTTATATCACTTTGCTTAGCTCATGTAGCTTTTTATTTGTGTTTTTTGTATATTCACGGACTGTTCTGTTTAATTTTACCTTCTTGAAACTCTCCAGTTGCAGTTTTGGTCTGTATTTTAATTTCTCTTATCATTTTAATTAACTAAGCAGTGTGGCTTTTGCTTTCCTTTCCCTTAATGTCCCAAGGATTAGCTTTGAGAGATTGGGAGTTTTAGGAGGCATTTTGTTGTCTTGAGTTCCCATCTTTCTGTTTGCATTGTTTGTGCTGAGGTTTGCAAGTGCTTATGGTGAACTTGATAGTGAGTATGCAGATCTCTTTAGTTTGTGTTTTCAGAGATGCATTTTGGGTGTGGCTACATATATATCTTTGCCTCTGTTCCTAGTTCCAACCACCTCCATTAATTCAGGAGGGAAGGATACAGAGTAATTGATCCAGGACCCAGTTGTCTAGGAATGGACCACAGTGTTGTTACTGACAGAAAAGAAATCCAGATATTGACATTTGGAGAAAAATCTATTAATAGTTTGTACTATGATACCCTGCAATAGCAACTAAATCAGCAACTATAATAGACTCAAAGACAAATTGGATATTGAAAAAAATGTAAGAACCAATAGTATACCCTTAACCATAGAAAACAGACCTACAAATCATTGTGTAAGTACGAGGACACACAAAATATTGATATATAATACATATCTATTAAATGCAACAACTACACATGCACTAACAATCAATAATAACAGCACTTAGTAGCTAAATATCTAAAGCTTAATAGTTAAACTAGTGCAAATAGAATGGGTGGTGTGCAAGAGAAACAATGAGAAAAAAATTGAAAAATTAAGCAATGGAAAATGAGGAGAGACATGTGACATAGAGGATCCTATTAAGAAGCATAGAGAAATTAATAAAATTAAATAAAGGTAATACAAGAGAACAAAGAAGGAAAAATTAAAATAAATAAACTGAGAGGAAAAAAGAGAAAGAAAATGGAAAATGGAAAAAACCTAAACGTCACAAAACCAATGGAGAAGCAAAGAAATGAGTCTAGAACAAACAATTTCTCTGTATATTTGAAGAAGTGATTTATTTCAAGATTTCTCCATTTTGGAATTCAGCAAGTTGCAGGGTGTTTTTCCCCCTAGCTTTATGGCCTGTGAGTTTGTGAGTTACCCCCATTTTGCTCCAGAGATCTCTCTGTCCATTAATCCCAGGCTGTGGCAACTGTCCAAGCTGAGTCGTATCCTTGCTTATGTTGGTAGATGGGAACAGCAATCAGACCTCCAATCTGTGTTGGACGCAGGGAGCCAGAAAAGGGTTTAAGCCAACTGCTGCATTTAATGCCATCCCTTTCAGATCAGTCACTTTTAAAGGCCATTTACATAAGGCCCAGCTTCTCACTCTGAAGGATGGGGAATATGTCCTTCCCAATGGAGCTTAAACTCTTTCAAGAGGTCCTTGCGTAGACTGCTCACATCTGTGATTGTCTCCCATAGCTGTCTCTCACCCAGTCACTTTGGGAGGCTAGCACTGGAAAAGCTAAGGTGAAATCATCTTGTAGTTTTTTCTATGGCTTAGTCTTAAATAATCAACCCCTTCCCAAAATGACACCTGAGTATAACTACTCCCTGGCAATATGGTGGGTGCTGCACTGGATTACTTCTTCAGATGTCACTGGCCATATGAAAGGAGTTACTTTTGGAGCAAAATGCTAAACCAATGCTGTTTTTAGAGTTTGTAAAGCTGTTGGGCTTTCGTTGAGTCTATCTCTGCTGACATAGTGTGTTGCTTCTCCCTGGAACATCAAACCCTATAGCTCTACCTTCCATATGTGGAGACAAGATCCCCACCCCAGGGGCTGCGGTAACTCTTGGATTGCTTCATCCTTTTCTCAGAAATTGTGGTCAATTTCTCCCCTTTCCCTGCGCTTCATAATTTTACTGTTAGTTTCCTCTCAGTTCCTGTAGATTACTTCCCTTTTGCTCTTCACTAATTTGTTATTTTTCAGGTGTGTGGATTTCAGGTTTTGGAGAGAATGTATTTTGCTGCTGGTCACGACTCTGCCATTTCAGCTTTTATTTCATATTTTTTGTTCTGTTGTTAGGTACATATATATTTATAATTGTTATATCTTCTGATACATTGGACATTTAATCATAAAATCTTCTTCTTTGTCTGCAGTAATTTTTCTCTTAAAGTATTTTATCTAGTCCTGTATTTTATGGCTATTCCAGTTCTCTTTTAGTTATCGGTTACACTGTGGTTTTTTGCCATTTTGCTTCCAAACTATCTCTGACTGGATTCTTTCGGTACTAGAGATCTAACCCAGGACCTTTTCACTGAGCTACAGCCCTAGCCTGTTTATATTTCTTATTTTGAGACTGGATCTTGATAAGTCATAATATTTGCTAGATTTTTTGTTCCTGCTACAAAATGCCAGACACTCACAAGTTAAAGGACGAGGTTTATTTTGGCTCACGGTTTCACTGGGTTAGCTGGCTCACGGTTTCTAGGGTTAGCTGGCTCAGAGCCAGTGGAGCAGTGTGGCAGAGGAAAACTTTTCTATTTGGCAGCCAGGAAGCAGAAAAAGAGGGGAGAGCCAGGGATAAGAATATACCCTTCGGTCACACCCTAGTGACCTACTTCTTTCTAGCAGGCTGCACCTTGAACCTAAGCGACATTTTATTTTTCTGTAGACAATTGGGTATGGATGGTTTCGGGATTAGAGTCTCAAAAGGAACACACAACCCAGGTCACTCACATGAATGACCAGTTGACAGTAGGGTCCACACTCCTATGAGAACCCACCGTGGCTGTTTATCTGACAGGAGGTGAGCCTCAGGGACAATGTGAGAGGTGAGGAGTGGCTGTTAATACCGATGAAGCTTTTCCACTTACCTACAGCTCACCGCCTGCTGTGTGTCCTGGTTCCTTACATGACACATGCTGTACCTTTCTCTGACCCTAGGGTTAGGAACCCCTTATCTAACCCACAATAGTTAAGAAGTTGCCCAGCTAGCCTCTAACTCATGACATCCTGTCTCCATCTTTCAGAGTGATGGAATTAGAGCTGTGTGTCGCCATAAATGGCTCTGGAAACAATTCCTGATTGGAAGTCTTTTCCTTTCATCACTTTGAACATATATAACTATTGTCTGGCCTCTTTGATTTATGGTGAGAAATTAGCCTTATTGTGGATTTCTTTTTGCATATAATGAATTCCTTCTTTTGTTGTTTTTCAATGGTTTAATTCACTGTATATGTTTGCATTTATTTGCATTCATCCTACATGGGTTCATGGAGCTACTTGGATTTGTAGGTAACTGTTTTTCATCCATTTTGCATCTAAAGACCAAACAAGAGCGGAGAGAAAAGAACAGAAATAATAGTAATCAAATTTTTATCACTGATTTTGTAAAGTCTGTATTTTTGTTACGTGTAGCCACTCTTCATTTAGTTTAGTGCCTAGCTAAACAGTACTGGAAAACAGCATACAAAGAGCAAATAAAACTTAGCTCCTACTCGCCCAAGTGAAAACATTCCCTGTGGTTCACAGTATAAACATTATAAAACATTGGAAGATATCTACATAATCTAGGACTACAAAAATCTTCTTAAACAACAAAGGTACCAAACATACAAAACTGATATCATTTTATTTTACTACATTCAAAGATTGAATGAAAATACAATTTTACCAGATGCATAAATTCAATGTCATTTTATTAGAAAAGAAACCCTCTTTTTGTTAGCACCAAACAGAAAGGTGTAGCTCTCATAAATCAAGTAAATTTACCGGTAAGTCTAGGTCTAAACCATCTATTCTGTTGGCTTGTCCATTCTGGCTCTAATACAACCCTCTATTAATTTTAATATAAAGTTTGACATCCAGTAAAATAGGCACTCTATTTTTTTGTTCATCAGGACTATACTGACTTCTGATTTTTTGTAATTTCATGTTACATTCAGTATCAGATTTTCAATTCTCATAATAACATCAAAAGAATACTGTTGGAACTTTGTTCTGAAATGCATTGAAATAATAAATACATTTAGAAAACTAACAATACTAACCCTTAATATACTTACAGTAACCCCTCTTTATCCATGAACTCCAAATTCTAGGATTCAACTTCCCACGGAGTAAACATTTTTTGAAAAAAAATACATCTGTGCTGAACATGTGCAGACTTCCTCTTCCTCTGGTCATTTTCCCCTAAACAATATAGCGCAGCAAATGTTTACATAGTATTTCTATTAAATTAAGTATTATAGGTAAGGTAGAAATGATTTAAAATATATGGGAGGATGTGCATAGCAAATTGCATATATTACACTATTTTTTGTAGAGGAGTTAAGCACCTGTATATTTTGGCTTGGAGCAGAGTGGTGGTTTTGGAGTGAAGATCCTGTGGTTACAAAGGGTGATTAAATATACTTACCCTACCCTCTAACTTATATGATTTTGTTGCCATTTATTTTGATCTTATATAAACTTTAAATCCTAAAATATGTCATTCATAGAATCACTTTTCCTTACGTTTACCATATTATAACGAGTTCTCTTGATGGTTGTGATTTTAGCCACCTCCTTGCTTAACTGAGGGACAGCTTCCTTCATTCTAAAGAGTGCTCCTCTCTATTTTCTTTGGTGTGAATATGCTGAGATAAATGTCTCTCATTTTTATTCGACTGAAAATTTGTTTATTTTCCTCCTTCCCCTTTTATTTCTCTTTTTTTCTTTTTTTGATTTTCAGTTTCAAAATTTTAAGTGTGGAATTTATAGGTGTGGTTTCCTTATACGTATCTTTCTTGTGACTAAGGGGATTTTTTAAATCTTTGGCATATTACCTGTTTTGGGAACATTTCTGTCATTATCTCTTCAATTGTTACTTTTGCTGTACTTTCTGCTTCTTGAACTCTGGTTGTAGTTATGTTAGACTTTCCATCATGTACTGTATAAGTCTTCAAATTTTTTCTTTATTTTCATGGTTTTGTCCTCTTGTGTTCATTCAATAGATTTTATCTTGGCTTATAGTCCAGGTTACCAAATAGCTTGTGAACTGTACCTAATCAGCTTTACAGCTTACCCATTAAGGCTTTTTATTAATAGCTTTACTGAGAAATAATTGACATCCACATCATTTACTCATTTAAAGTATACAATTCACTGGCTTCTAGAATATTCACAGTTTTGCATTTTTCTAGAATATTCACAGTTTTGCATTTATCACAATCATTTTTAGAACATTTTTATTGCTCCCCATGTGTGTCAGTTTTCTGTTACTGTAACAAATATCCACAGCAATCAAATTAAAAACAGGAAATGTTTATTTTGGTTCATAGTTTTAGAGGTTTCAGCTAATGATCAGTGGGTCCTGCCACTTTGGGCCGGTAGGTAGGCCAGACATCATGGTGGGAGCCTGTGTCTGGGGAAGCTGCTCATCTAATGATGGACAGGAAATATAAAAGAGAGAAAGAGAAGGGGCCAGGGTCCCATACCCCCTTCAAGGGCACAGCACCAAATAACCTAATTTTATTCCACTAGGCCATGTATCCTAAAGCTTCTACCACCTCCCAATAGTACCATGAGTTTGGGAGCAAACTTTCAACCCATTCAAGATCCAGACCATAGCATCCCTAAAAGAATCCCTGTACCTGTTAAGCATCTCCTATCAAAATCCCAGCACATCTACCCCTACCTAAACAGTTATCTCCTTTCTGTCTCTATAGATTTGCTTTTCTGGGCATTTTATATACATGGAATCACATTGTGGTTTTATTTGGCTCATTTTTTTCACCCAATGCAATGTTCTCAAGGTTGATCCATGTTGTACTGAGTATCGGTGCTTCCCTTCTTCCCATTTCTGAGTATTACACTGTATAAATGTACCACACTTACCCATTTATCTATTAATGGATATTTGGGTTATTTCCTTCTTTTGAGCTTTGAATTTCACTTATAGTTATCAATTTTAGAATGTAATTTGATTCCTTTTCTATTGGTTAGTTGTAACTCTTCATTTCTTAATTTCTTGAACCTAGAAATCTATGCCTTCTACTTAACAATATATAGATACTTTTGTTGTTGCTGTTTCTGTTGTTCCCTTTTTTGTTGTTATTTTTATTTACTTGTGTACCTATTCGTTACTGAGTGTGCTTTTTATACAAAATTAAAATTTGTAGAGATAATCTGTACCTTGGAGATGTTCCAGCTTCCTCTAAAGAGGATTTGCTTTGCTTTAGAAGGTAAGTAGGCCAGGAATCCGATCACATCAATCCAGTGTGACTTAAGTGTTTATGACATTGGCCTCCTGGATCACCAGAAATTCCAGGGTGTTTACCAGGGTTCTTCCGCTAGCTTTGACACTGCAGCCTAAGACTTCTGACAGTTCTGCACTGTTGTTTAGATTTTTAGCTGCCATTTTTACTTTTGGTATTAGTAACAACCAAAAATATAAAAAGTGGCCATAAATGCTATATTTACATTTTTTGGTTCTTTCCTCTTCTAGATCTTTCCCCTGCCTAAGGTCTTACTTTATTTTCTTGATAGTTTTCATGTCTTTAAAAACACTTCTAGTTAGGAATAACCAGAAAGTTTATCTGAAACAATCTAATCAGTCAATGCTGGAAGCAGACATCTTCCTACAAAATTCTTTTTATTTCAGGCAGAAAAAAGAAGAAAAAAAAACCACTAAAACTAAATTTCAAAACATGTCAATCAGGGGTTCCCAACATTTATAATAAATTTTTCTCAAATATGTGCTGAAACAAATTATATATAATTAATGATAATGTATATTACATTAATATACATATTAATATATTAACTATGTTTTATATATTTAATAAGAACAAAATACTTATATAATACATAAATTATATATATATGTTTATATGTATAGTTATTGTTTGTTTTTTCTTTGAGACAGAGTCTCATGATATAGTTCAAATTGGCCTTAAATTCCTGAAAATCCTCCTAACTCAGTTTTCTAAGTGCTGAGATTATAGGCTTGTGCTGCCATGCCCTACAGAAACAAACACTGTTATACATGGATGATTCAAGTATAATTTAGTACAGCTTTCTAAAAACCAAAGTGTCCAGTAAGGACCAAAATGTATAGTAGATATTGAGAAGTAGGGAAAAAATGTTCAAACGGAAAGGGGAACAGGGGAGGTAGGAAAGTGGAAAGGAAAGAAGGGAAAAGAAAAAAATAGAAGAAAAAAAATGGAAACAAAGTCTTTGTAAATAAGAAGGGAAGAGGGCTGAAGAGGGGGAGTGGATTGGGGGAAAAAGAAGAATCAAGATGTATTATGCACAGGTATAAATTCCTATGATTGTGATCATTGTGTATACCTAAAATGCACCCAAAGAACTGATTTTTTAAAGAAGGAAAAGGTGAAGGAGCAGGAGAAAACAGAAAAGGAGGTGGAAAGAAAAAAACAAAAAAATCTATCTCATATAGTGATTCATTATATATGAATATATAGAGATTCACAACTTACAATTTTAAAATCTTTGAAGTTCGAAAACAAAAATTTTTGGTAGAAAACCTCATTGGAAAACAAACCCTGACCTGAACTGTTAAAACATTACTTATGTCCTTTAACATATGTGGTATAAATATTCATATATGTACTATATAAATATTATTAATGTGCTTGTTATATGAAGCAGCCTTACATCTGAGGTATTGTGTAATATGTAATGTAGTATTTGCAGTGTGTTACATTTATGAAGACTGAAAATTTATGAATTGTGAAACATTTCTGGACTCAAGAGTACGAAATTTCATGTAAATAACTGAAATTAAAATTTCATGAGAGGAAAACAAAATCAAAAACCAATGTACCCATTTGCCCACGGCCTTAAAGAAATTACATCATTTAACCCAGAGACTCCAAATCTGTGAACAAATCCAAAAGAAATAAGAGATGGGAAAAAATTTTTATTTACAAGCATATTCAAAACAAGTTTCAATAAAGAAAATCAGTTGTAAACTCCTTTATAAAGACTATAAAATTATGGTACTTTTATAGGATAAAAGAGTATGAAATGATTCAAATTATGTATTAAAAAGTACAGATAAAAGAAAATGTAAGAGAATAAATTTTTCATACACCATAATCCCATTTTTTAAAAATAAAGGTGACTAAAGATCAAATTCTAGAAAAATATACAGTAGTTTGCAATTAACTCTGGTTGGCAAGACTAAGGTTGATTCAAACACAATTTTCTTTAGACATTTTGTCTGTTCAAAAGTTTTTATATTAACTAATTTTATAATGCAAAAAGTAACAAAAATATCTCTAAGTCTTTTATTTAATGAATTGTAGAAACCATTTCTTTAGCACAAAGCTTTTAGCAAGCTAGAAACTCTTTTTATGTTCAAAGGCTTGTTTTGTATAATTCACACTAAAAATGAAGACAATTAAGACAGGATCCTGGCAGGAAACCCTGTGGAGTCCCGGGAGAGATCACAGCCGGCACCTTCATTATGTTGTGGGGAGCAGCTGGCTCCGTGACTACAAGGGTCTTTGATGGTCGACAAACTTTTGGTCTTTGTAAACTGAGCACATCTCAGATTTGTGGATTCAAAGAACATTCTTTGGAAAAGATTTTATTTTTGATTAATATGCATAAATTAGTCACATAGCTGGACCCAAAGTCAGCATTCAAAAATCAGTATCAACCAATCTTGTATACAAATAACAACTCATTGAGAGAGAAATTAGAAAAACCACACCTTTTGCAAGAGCATCAAAAAAAATATGTAGGGATCAGTCTACTGAAAGAATAAAAGACCTTTACATTGAAATCTACTGTTCTCTGGAAAAGGAGACTGAAGATGATATCAGAAAATGGGAAGATATCCTTTATTATAGGGTAGGAAGAGCTAATACAGTGAAGATTGCCATACTCCCAAAATTGCTATACAGATTTCATGCAATCCTGACCAAAATGCCAATAACATACGTCACAGAATTAGAGAAAATAATATTAAAATTCATTTGGAACCAGAAGCGACCTAGAATAGCAAAAGAAGTTCTGAGCAACAAAGGCAAGCAGGAGGCATTACAATCCCTGACTTGAAATTATACTACAAAGCACCTGTGATAAAAACAGTATGATACTGGCAAACAAAACAAAACATACTTTGAAGATCAATGAAATGATTGGAAGATACAGAAATGACTCCAAATACATTCATCCACCTTATATTTGACCTAGGGGCCAAGTACCTTCACTGGAAGAAGGACAGCCTCCTTAATTATGATGAGGAAGAACTGCCTTTTCATGTTCTGAAGATTAAAATTAGACCCGTATCTCTCACTATGCAATAAACTAAAATTGAAATGGATCAAAGATCTAAACATTAAAACAGAAACACAGTCTGCTGACAGATAGAACAGGTAGAACTCTTGAAGACATAGGTGTAGGAAAACAGTTTATGAACAAAAGTCTTAATACTCAGGAAATACTACAAATAATCAACAACTGGGATCTCATTTTATTAAAAAGCTTTTGCACAGCTCAAGAAACTACCAACAGAGTAAAGAGACAACTCACAGTGTGGGAAGAACTTTTTGCCAGCTGTTCCTCAAAAGACTAATATCTAGAATATATAAAAGACTAAAAAATAATCAGTTCCCTCAAATTTAAAGACCTAATTAAAAGTGGGCATCTGAAATGAATAGGCGCTCTCTAAATGAAGTACAAATGGCATATAAATACATGAAAAAAGGTTCAACAACAAATTCATCAATCCAGAAATGTAAATTAAAACACTGAGATTCCATCTTATCCCAGAAAGAATGGCTATCAAGAAACCAACCAATAAAGATGAACCCTTCTCCACTGTTGGTGGGAGTGTAGACTGGTGCAACTACTGTGGAAATCAGTGTGGAGATTCCTCAAAAACTGAAACTAAAGGTTCTATTTGACTCAGTTATTCCCCTTGTTGGTATCATCTCAAACTAAGAGCATCATCCACAGATATATTCATGCATGCTTACAGCAGCATAATTTGTAATAATTAAATCTTGGAAACAGTCCAAATGCCCATCAACAGGTAAAGAAGATGTAAAAATTTTTTAAATGCACAATGGAGTGCTACTCAGCCATAAAAAAGGATAAACTTTTCTAGGTAAATGGATGCACTTGAGACCATATTTTAAGTGTAATAAATTGGATACATAAATGCAAATATCATATAGTTTCTCTGGTGTGAGAAACAAAGTGTAAATGAAGACCTAAATGTAAAATAATGTAGATTTTGTGACAAAGGAAGAAAATGTTCAAAGGGAAAGGGGAACTAGAGATGGGGAAGAGAAAAAGAAGAAAGAGAAAAAAATGAGAAAACAGAAAAAAATGGAAACAAAGCTTTTGTAAATAAGGAGGGAAGGTAGGGTTGAAGGACAGGGTGACGAAGAAAAAAATAGAGACATATCACGTACAGATACCAAGTCCCTATGATGAATGTGATTATTATGTGTATCTGAAATGTACCAATAAACTTAATATTTAAAAATAAAAAAGTATGTATGTTTTTGGGGTTCACTGTGATATTTCCGTACCTGCCTACAGCATGCACCGATCAAATCCAATCATTTTCCCCAACTACTATCCTTTGTAATTCCTATCTACATCAAGTTACTATTCTATATCCAGGTGGACTATTTTTAGCTTCCACAGATATATTAATCAGGGTTTCACTAGAGAAAACAGATATAACGAGATATAAAAAATGTATAAGAAATTACAAGATTGGCTTATGGTGATCAGCCAAAGAGTCAAACGAGGAAGTGTGCAGAGTGTGTCTGCATGCCAGAGGCCAAACAAGTCAATCAAAAGTCTGGAGTTCACTCCAGTGTCCTGTGTGTGTCTGCTCCAGCAGGCCTATGGGTCTGCAAGACAAGGCTGAAGGGTCTGCACTGGAAGGCTGAAGGATCTAGGGCAGAAGCCAGGATGTGATGTCCAAGCTGAAGGTGAGGACTGGAGCTTCTCCAAAGAACAGAACCTCACGAGCCCGTCCTCCTTCCCTTTCATACCATCCAGGTGGTGAGTCACCCTGGGGTGGGGCCGTCTTCTACTAGGGTGTTGGTTTGCTAAACCAATTTAGTTAAGCTTCTAAATGTCAAGTACATTAACACAACCAATCATCCACTAGAATATATCCCTTGTCACTTTGGAAACCAGACACAATTCTTTAAACCAGTCTCCAGATATAAAGACATGCACATAATTGCACCTAACATGTTGTAACTATCTTATGTACAAAGGGAAACATACTAATTTCCTCACCAGAATAGAACGTAAGATTTCTTTGTTTGATGCTTACTTTTATCAGTTCATAACTTTAATATTATAACACAGATTTGACAACTTCCAAGAACCAGCATCAAGTTTACCAACATTATATTCCATTGAAACCACAGTTGGGGAGAAGTAGTAATTACAATCCAATTTTTGTTGCTGTAAGGTGTTGCAAGGAGAACAATTTCATATAGGACACAGAATTTATGAACATATGATCATCACCGACAGTTAAATGCAAGAAAATGAAGAAAAATCTGTCCACAACACTAAAGACCTAAAATATCCAGCTGTGAGATTGAATCTCACAGCAATGTTTTGCGTGAGTTTAGCTGAAGACCTAGGTCCTGTGACAGGCCTCCCATGAGTCCACCTGGAGCTCTAGAGCCCACAACAATGACTCATGCAAGTATGTTTTATGAATCTGCACTGGAAAGGCCCAAAGATCAGCGGTGGAAGTTAGAAAGTTTATGTCAGCAGGGTAAAGGATCTTTGCCAGTAGGTTGAGGGTTCTGCAATAGAACCAAGAAGCAACACTCAAAATAAGGACCAGGACTCACCCCAAAAGTACCATAGTCATCCTCAGTGACAATGAGGGCCCAAGCTCCTCCGACGATGAGGACAGTCCAGTACGTAGGAGGAAGCCACAGTGACAAACTTTCCTGGAGACTGAGCAGCACACATCTAACCCTCTGGAGCCAGGAAGCCACGGTCAAAATAAGGACCCAAACTCCCCCAAAGTGAACTGCAGCCACTCTCTATAAAATTAATTATAATTAAAATTATAATTAATTAATAAAACAAGATTTTATTAATTAAAAATTGTGTTTTAAAAATTTCTAGGTAATGCTAGAGTTTGTTTACTTTTCACTGGCTTTCATGAGAGCTACTCTATCCTACGGTTCTTCAGAGAGCAGGTAACCAGGGAGGGTGCCTATCTTCCATTTGGAGACAAGAGAGGCAACTTGTTTACTTAACTATTTAATGGCATCCCCACAAGGGGTGTTTGATTTTACCTTTTTAAATTAGTCTCTGACTGGCTTCTCACATCTGACCTCCTTTGCTTTGAAATGCTGGTGAGCTAATGTCCCCGCCCCACCATTCTACTTTCTTTCCTAGTTTGGTTTGGGAAAACTGCTTACTTTCTTGCTTTTGATATGGATGGTTTGGGAGCATTCCAAAGCTTTGATTGCTTATCTTCGCTGACATTTTCCCTGATATTCCTAGGAACCTAAATTCCACCCTAATTCAACGAAATGGTCTATTTTCGTATTTCAACTTTGGCCTGCAAAAGCGAAGTTTTCGTAATATGGCTAGGGGGTCTACACTCTGAACCGTTGCTCAAAAGCATATTTCAATTTTATTTGAAAGCTTTTTTTTATGTGTATTTCCCAAAAGCACCCTAGCTGAAAATCAAATTTTATTTTAGAGTTTTATACAGACCAATGTCTTTTCTTACATCCTATATACCAATAAAATTGTGTATTTCAATTTAACCTCAATCTGCCCGTGTTTAAAATATAAGGTAAGATTAAGGGCTTCCACTGCTAGAAATTCTACCTGGACATTTCAACCTTTAGATAAAAACTTTTATGAAGAATGTTTTATTGGCCCGATAGCTTAATCTTTCCATATATACCAGTTTATCCTATTAATCCTGAACTGCCAAAATATCAGAATCACTTATGAGCTAATGGTTGTTGTAGCTTTTTAAGTTTTAGATTTTGTGGCACTATTTGAGCCAGTTTAGTTGCTGTACCTTCTCTCTCTAGTGTCTCTTGGTAATGGAGGACAGACTCAGGACCGTGGCCACCCAGGCACCTGTGATAGCTGGCTCTCTCCTCTGGGTCTTCTGCCTGCCTTGGTATCTCTCAGAGGAAAAGCAGTGAGTGAGGCCTTCAGAAAAGGAGAGCACCTGCACGGCTGTTTTTGGCAGGGCTCTAGATGATCTGCCTTTGAGGTCAAAGGGCCTCTAGTCTGCTGGAGAGGAATAACCTGGGTGATCCGCATGCTAAGTTGAGGATTGGGAGTCCTTTGTCTGAGTAGCCTTCTTATGGGTGAGGGTTGACAATGCCTCAGGCCTTCCTTTTGATAGTGTTCCTGGGGTCCTTCACCCCACTTTCCTATTTCTTACCACCTTTTCTCACCTTTGGTCCCTACTGCACCTGACAGGGAGGCAGAGGAAGAGAATCAGCTCTATACCATCTTGCCCAGATCAGCTGGGTTTAGCTGTGCACTATAAAAGATTTATTTTGTTCAGACTGCTTATATAAAAATGACACTCTGCATTCAGAAATCACATATAATTTTCATGCCAGAAGAATTCTAAAACTTATTCTCTGCTCACATATCAATGCAATGATTAGATTGAAAGGCTAAAGCATGAAATCCTGTCTAGACAGGTTTTCCAACACAGACTTGGAATCTATGAAATTCATTTTCAACTTCATACTTAGACCTCAACGCTATGCTCAGGTGATTTGGGCAAAGATATGTGAGTTTCTTTGAACTGGGGCCTGGGGACCAAAGCCATGCTTCTTGTTTCTGTGCGTTTGTGCAAAACAAGGTGACAGACTAAATACTGAGTCAAGGATCTTTCTTGCTGGGAAGATTTTGTCCTCCTCACAGTTATCTTCCAGGAGAAATGTGGCATGTCCATAACGATACTGAGCAATGCAGGGATCTCAGTTAAGCCTGAGCATAACCACTGGGTTTCAAAAATATCTGTGGGCTCCTGGAGAACTGATGGAACTGAGCTGAAGCAGGAGGTGTCTCCTAAGAAAGAACTTGAGCCTCGTCCATTGCTGGAGTGTAGACAGAGGTATGTGTTGTTCTGGATTCTTTTCTTTCCTGAATATTCTATATCTCAGACACCCACAAATTCTGCCAATACCAAGTCTGGGTGTTGTAGTCAGGGCTGTACACAGAGAACAATTAGGATCAGGACATGGAGTTTATAATATTTTTATAATGGTCACTGGGAGTTAACACAGGAAAATGCAGGAAATCTATCCGCAACATCAAAGGCATAGATTATTTAGACAAGAGCCTAAACCCCACAGCAATGTCCCACATGAGTCCAGATAAAATCCCAGAGCTCAGGACAATGCCTCCGATGAGTCCAACTGGAGGTCCAGAGCCCACAAGAAGGACTCATGCCAGTCTCTTTTACAGATCCGTGCCGGGAAGACCCAAGGGTCAGCGGTGGAAGCCAGAAAGTCTATGCCAGCAGGATGAAGGAGCTGTGCTAGTGGGATGACGGTTCTACGCTGGAGCTGAGAAGTCACACTCACAACAAAGACCAGGGCTGTCCTGAAAGGCACCACAGCTGTCCTCAGCGACACAGAGGCCCTGAGCTCTTCCTCCTCGACAAGCACAGTCAGGTACGTGCCAGGAAGCAGCATGACGAGTTCTTCCTGGAGACCAAGCACCACATGTCTTCCGCTCTGGAGCCAGGAAGCAGTGCTCGATGTGAGGACCAAAGCTTCTCCAGAACTAAGAGCTCAGACAGCAACTCGTAGGAAAACCCACAGTGCCTCCTTAACGTCTCAACCCTCAACACCTCCCTTCTTCTCCACCTATTTATCCTGGCAACCCTCCTCAGGTGGAGCATCTTCTCTCAATGCATGCTGATGTAATCCAGCTGGCATTAAGTTGACCACCAGTTCTTAACCCATAACACTGGGTATGTATCTCAGGAGCACAAGTACCCGCCTGGCAAGTGCAAGGTCCTGACTTGATTCCTGGTACCTTTCACCACTCCCCCCTCTCAAATTTTACCAACACAGAATCCAGTAGCACTACAATGTCTTCCACCCCTCATCAAGCCATCACTAACTCTCAGTGGCTAACTTTTAGAGGATCTTAGTTACACAACTCAATGGATAACTCCTAGCTCCTCTGCTACTGAAGTTTAGTCAGCTCATGAAATTTTCTGTTTCAGTCCCTCTAGGGTTTTCTATATCCTCAAGGGTTAATGTCACAATTCTTTAGTGTGGTACTTGTGTGTGTTTGTCTTAGCCTGTGGACTAAAATTTAATAGGTGCAAAAACTAAATTCTCTTTTGCAACACATAACTCATTGTTCTGATGAGCTTTGATACATATAAGAAGGAATACCTAATACAAATTAAAGTGGTGGTGCTAATTAGTGAAAGAGAAGAAGGAGGAGGAGGAGGAGGAAGAGGAGGAGGAGGAGGAGTAGGAGGAGGAGGAGGAGGAGGAGGAGGAGGAGGAGGAGGAGGAAGAGGAAGAGAAATAGAAGAACTACTTCTTCAGTAGTCTACCAGGCCCTATAGGATCTCACCTGAAACTTCAGAACACTTATTTGCATATTCCCTCCTCCTGGTTCATTTCTCTCCATCAAAATCAGTGTTAACATCATGACAAGTACTCTCCACCTCAGTGCCTTTGCTCTGGGATCTGCTCTGCCTGTGATGCTCTTCCCCCCCAGATCTGCAGAGTTCATTCTTATGCACTCAGATGGTGTACATAAGACCCTGCCAAACAGATCATTACTGACTATTCCCTGTAAAATACTGTCTCCACTTCTGTCTCTTTTAATCTGGTTACCTAGTCCTATTTTTCGTTATGAAACTTGGTAGCATACATTGACATAGCTATGTATCTGTCTCTTTACCTCTTAGGGAAATGAGTTCTGTGAGTAATGAATGGGGCTTTGGGATGTTCCTCCTACATAACCAGAACATAGAACAGAGCTGGATGTGATGAGCATCCATTGTTTTGCAAATAAATGAATGAGTGAATGAAGAGAGGGAAATCTACTCCTCTCCCCAGGGTGGAATTTTAGGTTCCCATTAGTGCTCATAAGCAAATGAAGTCTGCAAGTCTTTTTAAAATTAATTAATTTACTTATTTAAGAGGAAAGAAAAGATAGAAAAAAGCAAAAAAGACAACAAAAACAACAAACCCAAAACAATAACAGCATAGGTTTTCAAAACAAGATGGTAGGAATTTTTTTTTAATTGGTACCAGGGATCAAACTCACGACTGCATGCTTGCAAGGCAGGTGCTTATGCCACTAGGCTAAATCCCCAGCCTCAAGATGGTAGGGATTTAACAATGGTTGTAATACTGCATGTTGTTACCTTTAAAAGGATTGTGTAGATCACCACATATACACATGCAAAATTGAGCTAATCATATGAGTATTAACTGTTCTTTTCCAAGAACTAATAGAATTAGTAGTAGTCATCTTAGCTATCTAATGTATATATATGAATTTCTTTTCCTTTCCTTCTTTTCCTCCTTTCCCCATCCCAGTTATTCTTCCTCTTGGAGCAGTTTCTTACCTGTACATAATATTCATTGTAGATTTTGAATCTTATTTGCTAGTGCTCATCAATTAAGGAATGGATAGAACAAATGTACTATTTTATACAATGGAGTACTACTCAATTATAATCAAGATTGCACTGAGGTTTTTATAAGTAAATGGACACAACTTGAGACCATACTCAAAAGTGAAATAAATCAAACTCACATGTGTAAAGACTGTATTGTCTCCCTAGTATAAGAAACTGAAAGACTGCAAATGTTTTAACCAGTGGTTGAGAAGGGTTCTTTGCTTATGGCCTCACACAGCTGAAGTCAAGGTGTCAGCTCTTAGCTGGTGCTTTGGGGAAAGAATCTACATCCAAGGCTTTATAGTCTTAGTCAAATTCAGTTCCTTGCATTTACAAGGCTGAAGCTCCCACTTTTCCCCTCCAGTTGTTCCCTGGGCTCCACCTCAGCTTTAAGAGGATGTCTGCCACCCCCTTTACCTTCACCCTCCACCTCACAGCATCAGCCGAGCCGCAAATACTTGTGCCTTGAATCTCTCCGTCTTCTTCTTTTGCAGTTAGCTGGAGAAAATTTTTTGTTTTTAAAAGGCTCGTTAGTTTTGGGTTAGACCCACTCAGCTAGTCTTTCTTTCACCAACTATGGTAACAAACCAGAGGAGCGATGTATTGTCATATTTACACATTACACCCACTACAGAAAGACTTGAGAGGTGAAGAATTCCCAAAGGACAAGAGATTCTGTAATAGGACATGGAGGCCGCAAACTAATCATGCGAGTTATTGCTGTTCAGGTGACTTTGTGCATGTGCATGGGACAGTGAAGACTGGGGAAATCCCCCCTGGAAGAACAGACACATTAAGTTATTAGACAAGGTCCCCAGGCTCTGTTGTATGACCCTTCTATGGCCTCAACTTCTCAACTGCAAGGTCTCAATCACAGGTTGTGAAGCTCAAAAACCCATGAAGTCTCCTACACCTCTGCCAGGGGTGGGGAGCGTGTAGCACACTCTCCATGACTCAGCACGCCCCTGCCCACCACTGACTGACCACGGGCTTCCTTGCTGCTGAGAACTGAGCAGCCCAGGAGTCATCAGACTCTGCTCTTCACCATCACTCTCCAGGAAGCGGCTGAGACCCAGATCAGAACTCTTCAGCCCTGGAGACAACACTGTACCTCAAATTCCAGCAATCCCCAAAGTAGAAATATTTCTATTTCTTATTCTAGCTGCAAAATCATACATTGAAAACGTTAGAGGAATACCTTGACTACTTCTATTGTGTAACAGTAGTTGAATTTGACTAGGATAAGGGAAGTGAAAAGGACTGAAATCTTTTATACATTTTTTAGGGCTATTACTCAAACTTGTAATGATTCGAGGATTCTCCTTTCCTAGCTTCCTTTCTTTAAGCATTTCATTGATTAAAGTGAATAGGGAACAAATTAAAATGATTAAATGGCAGGCAGAGAGACCCAAAGATGACATACTAAAGTCATCTGTGCTGTTTAACCTTCTTAGAACTGATGCTATTAATATTAAAAGATTGGGCTCTGCTCCTCCGGAGAAGCTGGGCAGCCTCAGGCGAGCTGTCAGGAAGCGCAAGCTAATGGAATTTACCGGAAGCTCTGTAATCCACTGCCAAGAGCGGCCAAGGGCTCACTTAGTGCAGCATCTCTGTCTGGAGCTAGGAAAGAAGAGAAGGGTGCTTGGGGCCTTGTGTGGTCCTGCGCTTTGAAAAGCGATGCTAACTTCTTTATATTGGCATCTCTGAGACATGGGATAGGGGCTTCACACTAACGTTATGTGTCTCCACATATTCCACAGACAGACAAGTGAGACAAACAGAAAAACAAAGACTCGCTCTGAAAGAGACTCAACAGAGGTCACCCTTATCTTGGCCTTCCAGAGCCCAGTGACTGATCTGCGCCTACTCTATCATCACTTCTCGTGAGCTGCGTGGAAGCTGCTCTGGCCCCGTGTGGCTCTTCTCTCTTTGAGGTCTCCTCTTTCTCATTTCATTGTCAAACTCACTCTTATTCTGGTCTCAGATCTCAACAGAAAGAAAACTGTATCATTCTTTTTAATAATGCAATTGTAAGGTGCTTGGGGGAGAGATTTTTCTTTATCATCTACTGCTATATCTGCAAAGCCTGGCTCAGTTAGCTAGTGCTCAAGGAGTAATGCTTGAATGATTGATTGATTGATTATTGATTGACTGACTGAAAAAAACAGAAGCTAGGATGTGACCCTGGCATACTGGCTAAAATAAGGGCACACAGCAGGTTTGTTTTTAGTGTACTTTCTCCCGTTAGTATCATTTGTTTTCCTGAACCCATCCTCACATTCTGAGCTAGCTTTCAGTTGGCTCTTAGGTATCTCCTCAGTGAAGACCTGAGATGACAATAACCCGGACTGTTTTGAGCTATTTTTTCCAAATTTTAAAGCATGAAGGTATTTCTAAGCGCCAGGTGCTCAGAAGATTCTAAATTGGTACCACCATGCTGATAAAAGAAATGCCATGTGTTACACGGATGGGGTAAGTGGGAAGGAATATTTTGTGGTTAATGTTAGTATACAAAGAGTAAATCAGATCAGCTGTTTTTGTTCTTAACAGAAAAACTGTGATGCCTGATGACTGATGCCTAAAAAAGCACTTGGCTTTTTTTTTTTTTTTTTTTTTGAGACAGTATCTATGTAGTTCAGGCTGTCTTCAACTCACTAGGTAGCCCAGGCTGGTCTCAAACTCACAGTGATCCTCCTGCCTCAGCCTCCTGTGTGCTCATTTTATGAGCCATCATGCCCAGCAGCACATGGCATTTTTATTAAGCTGCGGCATCTGTATACATCAATAATGTGTCTTGCAGGCAAGGACATTGCTTGGTTGGTTAGTTGGCTGTTTTCCTCTGGTGAAGCTTGACTTTCTGCCTAACAGTCATCACACCTCCCTCACCTCGCCTTGTCAGAATCAGTCACACATAATTTGGTGGGCCCAGGGTGACTGATAGACATTGCATTTCGTCCATTGCTCCCCCAACAGGCTGTAGGGCAGGAAGCTCAGTCTCTGTCCAGTGCAATCACAGTGCTTCACACAGTCCATTTTTATGGAAGGTTTGCTGAACATTAGAGTGGTTACCTAGACTGGCCTCACTATGATGACCAAGCATTGATTAACATACATAAAGAGGTCCAGTGTACCTAGACCGCCTCTGTTTTCTTTTCTCTTGTTTTTTTATTTTTCCCAAATGAATTTTCCTTCCATGCCTCCTGCTTTTGTCTCTTTCTTCCTCCTTCCTCTGTCTATATCTCAGTTTCTGTTTCTCTCTGCGCGATTCTCTGTACCCCTCTTGGCTTGTCAGGCCCTCTTCTCCCTTGTCTATGTCAGGATAAGAGTTTGTTGATTGTAAACTGCACAAGAACACTTTGCCAGGAGGCGGAACAAGGGCCAAATCCAGCCTACATGATACTGGCTGAGGCATGAACACAGGCCTGGGGTTTTGTCTGCCCAGAGGAAGCATCTTTTCCTAATCTACACAGGTCATTTCGGAGGGTAACAATGGTCTGTTTATTGCCTAGAATGCTCCTCAAAGAAGCCATCAATAGAAAATTTTTCTCTTGACCAGGACTTCCTTTGGCTATCACTGGGAACCTCCACTGCCCTTTCTCTCCCACCAGTTGACCAAAACCATGCAGGTTGGAGTTGCATTTGTACTGGAAATACATGATTAACGGCGGATTACTGCAATATTCTAGGGCAGTGGAGGCAAACCTACCGCACGTGTGCCAAAGTGGCTGTTCACACCACTGAAAGCTCTCACAGCTTTGCCATCACTGTTCTAGGGTTTTAATTTATTTTCTGGTGATGGTATATTTATTTTTATTTTGTTAACTTTTTTAGTATATTTTAGATGTATATAAGGATCACATTCATCAGAGGGAGAGTGTACCTGTACATTTTGTATCTTGGCTCTTCTTTTTCCCCAGCCCCCTCTCCTACCTCCAAACCCTCTTCCCCTCCATAGTTACAAAAGCTTGGCTTCCGTTTTCATCCATCCTTCGATACGTCTCCCTTCCTTCCTTTCCCCCTCCCCATCCCTTGTTCCCTTTCCCATTTGAATACCCTCTTCTTATTTCCCAGCATCTATTTGTACACTTTGGTCCTTATTTACTCTTTCAGTTTCTCACACCAGAGAAACAATAGATATTTAAACATGTGTGTCCAATTTATTTCACTTAAGAATACGGTCTCAAGGTGTATCCCTTTACCTCGAAATGTCTTGAGTTTATCCTTTTTATGGCTGAGTAATACCACATTGTATAAAATAAACATGTCTTTTACACATACCTTAATTGATGGATTTGGGTTGTTCCCAAGATTTAGCTATTGCAAACTGTGCTGTTACAAACATGGGTGTGTATATATTTTTGCAGTATGAAGCCTTTAATTCTAGGAAAATATATAGAAAGGGAATTGCTGGATCAAATAAGACCTCTAATTCTTTTTGAGGAATCTCTGCACTATTTTCTATAGTGATTGCACCAGTCTACGCCCACCCACAGTAGAGAAGGGTTCCTTTTCCTCCATAACCCACCAGCATTCATTATCAGATGATTTTTTTTTGATGACAGTCATTCTTTCTGGAGATGGAATCTCAGCATTGTCTTAATTTGTGTCTCTTGAATGACCAGTGATGTTGAACATGTTTTCAGGTATTTGTTTGCCATTTGTACTACTTCATATGAGAAGTGTTTATTCACTTCACCCATTTTTGGATTGAGTCTTTAAATTTAGGGGGTCTATTTTTTAAATTCTTTGTATGTTCTAGATATGAGTTCTTTGTCTAAATGACAACTGGCTAAATTTTTTCCCATTCTTTTGGTTGTAACTTATTTTGCTTTGAAACAGCTTTTTATAGGATGAGATCTCAGTTGTTGATTCTTCATAATATTTCACTTATGATTGGGGCTTTGCTTATGAAATCTTTACCAAACCTGTATCTTCAAGAATTCTACCTATTCCCTCCTCTAGCATTTTTAGTGTTTCTATTTAATATTTAGATCTTTGATCCATTTTGATTTTAGTTGAGTACCTGGTGAGGGACATGGGTCTAGTTTTAGTCTTTGGCATGTAGAAAACCAGTTTTCCCGGAACCATTTGTTGAACAGCCTATCTTTCTTCCAGTGAATGTGATTTATTTTTGTTGGAGTTTGATCATTCATTAATTCATTCACTCATTCAGAGACAAAATCTTGCTATATGTTTCAGGTTGGCCTCAAACTTGCAGTGATCCTCTTGCCTCAGCCTCCTGAGTGCTGGGATTACAGGTGTGAGCCACCATGCCTGGGTTGTTGGGGGTCTTTTAGAAAGCCTTTCTGTCATTCCTCTTAGATGTTTAAGACTAATTTACTCTTAAGTACCTAAACTCTCCTAAGCTTTGATTGATCCAATGGTGATGAAAGTGGTATTTATTTAACAGTGGTGTTTGTTTCAAAATCTCTGTCTAGAGACACTGAGGATGGGATATGTGTCTGTGAGCTGCCTGACAATCAGAGCTGTGAATGGGGACGTTTAAATATTAGGCCGCGGCCTTTCTGGGGGAGAACCACCAGTGTCTCCTGAGAACCAGGCCATGTTGGAACTTCGGACCCTGGGAAACCCAAGCAAGCAGTTCGCCTCCCTGGTAAGTGGCTGTGGTGTGGCAGACTGCGGCCCTTCCGGGGAGAGAACCACCAGTGTCTCCTGAGATCCGCACCATGTTGGATTTTAGGGCACTAGGAAACCAAGCAACCAGCCTGCCTCCCTGCTAAGCAATAGTGAACCTACTGGTGCACGGCCTAGAGTCAAACATCCCACTCCCCCCCCGCCCAGTCCCCTTATTAGCAAATGGAAACCAGAAATCTGAGCATCTCTTGGGAGTTTTACCATAGCAAATAAGGGAGATTTCCTTCTACCATCTCTATGAAGGCAAATATTTTTATTACTGTCTTGCTTTATTCTGATTAATGGTACTGCTCTATTCAATATTCTGTTTTGATAAGTTCTATAATGTTCTGTATTTCAGAACTTTTATTTTGATATACATGATTGAAAGAACAAGTATTGTAAAGATAACGAAATATACTGTGATACCTATTACTGTTATCCCGGTAACCTGCTGTGAAGTTCTGTATCAGTTTCACTACACGGTCTCAGTTGGCTTTGTTCTGTCTTGTTCTGTTGTATTTTACTGCTTTCAAAATTTAAAAAAATTGTAAAAAAATCTTAGGAAAGTTCTTGTGATTGAGGCCCATTTCTAACTGCGTTCTGCTGTGTGCAGTACACTGTTTATCCTAAAGACTGTTGAATGACTAAGTGAGAAGGCGACTAAATAAACTTCCCTCTAACTACAGGCTACCTCAGACACTCACCTGCCTGCTCAGAGTAGCCAGTCTAAGTCTACCTCAAGGCAAGTGCTGGCCCTGACATTGAGCTGATTCAAGCTATATTAAGATGACACCTGTCTTAGACCCTTGGGAGATGCAACATACAGGTGCATGCAAAGGTTCACCTAGATACAAAACAAAGTAGAAAGGAAAGCCACGGAGCCTAGAGCCCAACTCAGCCTCCTAGAAAGTTCCCAGGCAAGGTCCTGCAGGTCAGAAGAGACTGCTCCTAACCTGCTATTTCATCATGACGGTGACAGCAATTTCAGGCTGTTTTTGATGTTCCTTTAATTGCTTGACTTCTTATTCTTTGGCCTCATACTTCTGAATGGTGTTTGGTCTCACAGTGTGTCTCACCTTCTAGAACTCTTTTCTGGTGACTGTCTCTGTAGCTTTCATACGCAGCAGAGGCTCCACTGCAGTCTACAGAGCCCTAGACCAGGGCTGTATCAGGGATGCCTGCATCAGGGATCGTGTTCTGTTTGTGGCCAGACCTCCAGGCAGGGACTGGGGCTTTCAGACATTTGAGATTTTCCAGAAATAAGAGTGCATAGTCTGTAAACTTTATGAAGATTGCTGTTGTCTCTTGAACATCAGAATGGTTGTTAAGATTATAATCATACTTCATTCAGCACTGACCCATTTAGTGTATTTATGTTGGACACAGGTACTTTTAAGACACACACACACACACACACACACACACACACACACACACACGCAAATCAATTATGGTACTGAACCTCAGTCAGTAAAAGGACAATGGAACAAGAAGACCAGTAGAGGGCGCCTCATTGAAATTCTTAGTCAATGGGCACTCAGGTCCGAGAGGTAGTATACCTTGGTTCATGGTCACATTTTTTCAACTTTAATTGCTTTATGTTATTGAATCACAGAAGCTGAAACAGGGACTAGCAGCGCCTTAGATGCACTTGATCACAATGGAGTGTTTTTATTAAAGTTCGTGTTGTCTTGAAGAAAACAAAAGTAGGTTATTAAAGATTAGGAGAAAGCCTTTGACATTATGAAGAATTGTACAGCATAAAAGTCACTCTAGCCTGGGAGGACTGACCAATTATTGCATAGCACTGGAAGAAATAATGACTGGAACTTGACAAACTTTGGAGGATTTCATGAGTCACCATTTCTTTAAGGGCTGTGCTGTAATGATTGCTTACATCACTTATTCAGTGGGTGTTTGCTTTTGGGGAATCCATTCTTTCCACCCCCAGTCTTCTTCACAAGACAATTACCAGAAGAAGAGCCCTGATCTTTCTCCTGTCCTCACAACGCTGGCACTTGCTGACATTTTCTCTGCCAATGTGAAAGACAAACGGGCTTGAATCTGTACTCTTGTTCCACAGAGAGTGTGGTCATGATTGTAGATGCTGTTTCTCTTTTGGAGACTTGGCAGCTAGCCTGAACCTTCTGCCTTGGATTGGCAGGAATGGGGGTTGATGGGAGGCTTCCCAGATCATTGTCCTTGTCCCCCTTGATCTCTCCCTGTAAGTGGCAGACTCAGTCACTGGTGTCATCAATCTAGCACATTGCATAAACAGTAAATTCATTTTAAAACCTGCTGCTGGGAAGCCATCTGTCTCCATTTTTGTCAGTCTGCTATTATAGCAATGCTGCTGCAGTGTGAGGTTGTCTTTCACGATGACTCCTTGATCTGAAGGCAAATATGTTAAACAACAAGACAAGCACGATGGGCCAGTGACAGCATTTCCACCCACTAGCCTTTCATCACTGGAGCCTGGAATTTATATCTTGTTTTTGACCTAAGGTGAGGATGTTGACAGTTTCTATATTTTGCTGTGCTTGATTTATATTCTTTGAAATTACAGAGTGCTCCAACATCTTGATTTATTACTTATTGGGTAGAAACAGGACAGATACATATTATTACCATTTATGTATTGCAGATAGATAAACTGAGGCACAGATTAAGGGCTCAAGATCAGACAGCAAGGAGAACTGGGAATGTGTCTTGGAGCCATAGTAGCTCTCTTGAACAACTGAGTTATCTTTATCTTTTTATATCTTCTAAGCATTTCACAAAATCTCCTCACAAAATACCCTCTGTGCTCTCCAGAGGTGAGTGTGAGCACAGTGTAAAGAAGTACAACGAGCTCTGAGCTGGGTTGTAAGAAAATTCAGGCACCTGGACCATAAGTCAGCAGCATGCTTTCTTCCTAGCATATAGGATTTCCCACTACTCATTTTTATTAGGAGGAAAACATACTAAACGAAACAAACAAAAACTCCCGAATACCTCAACAACATAAAAACTCTGAAAGGAAGCCAAGAATACAAACAGCAGCAGAAGATATTGTAGGCAGTGTAAAAATTCCCTTTCAAAGGAAGCTGTAACTTTAGTACAGTCTCACATGCTCAACTATGGATGGAGCCATTTGCAGGAGCTAATTTTATTTTCTGATACCAGTGATTACTATTGAAAGTCATTTCAAATGATAAAAGAAAAATCTATGTGGGAAATAGTTTTCAGAGCCCTGAAAATCCCATTTCCCCACAGTTGTGGCACAACCTATTTGTCAATATGGAGATTTCCCAAATGAACCAGCTCAAATCTGCAAACATAGATTTCAAGACGGAAGTCAATCTTTTGCATCATTTCTGCAGTGCCCTGGACTGTCGATATCTGTGTTATTCTTCTCCATCTTCCTTAGAGGAAAGTGCTCAGCTTTGGGTAACTTCTAGTCTCTGTGTTAATTCTTTTATGGCTTTTCCACAACTTTGTTTTTGTTTGTGATACACTGAGCACAGCATTGCCTCATAATTAGAACTGAAAGAGTCATCTTCCTTTTAAATATTCAGTGGATTCTAAGAATAATACTCCCAGCCTAGTCTTATTCCTTGGGGTAATACTTAATTTTACATGTGAACTTGGATAGGCAATAGTGCCCAGTAGTTTGATCGAATATTAGACTAGATTTTTCCATGTTGCAGTTCTTAGATATGATTCACATTAAATCAGTAGATTATAAATAAAATAGATTATCCTTTATAATATTGATGGATTTCATATCTGTTGAAGGATTTAAGAGCAAAGATCATTTTCGAAACATGAAGAAATTTTGCCTTCAGATGCAACATAGAAATTCTACCTGAGTTTCTAGCTTACTGAGCTGCACTGATTCAAAACTCTTATCTAATTTAATAGCCTACTAGCCTGCCCTACAGATTTGTCTTGCCAGCCTCTATAATTGCATGATTTATACCAGGGATGGAGAAACTTTTAGAGTTTTCAGTGGTAACAAACACTCCGCTGAGGCACATGTGTCATACATTTGCCATCACTGATCTGTACATTTAAATATCTGTAATTAATACAGTAAATGTTGGTCTATCTATCTATCCAGCCTACGGGTTCTTTTTCTCTATTGCCCTAGCAATTACATACGTTAATTCTAATCTTTCTCAGTCTCTCTTCTCCAAAGGACTAAAAGATAATTAAAGCATTCTTGAACTTTCCCAGTCCTGCCTCTTGTTAGTTGTGTGATTTTGAGCAAGTTGCAAATATTCCTGTGCCTCTGTCTGCTCAATTAGAAAAGAAAACAGGAAAGAAAAGAATATTTGCTGCCAGGTAGCTGGGAGGGTGAAATGAGGCTGTGCCAGGCACATGTAAGAAACAGTAAGCTTGTTGACTGGAATTATAGACTGTTGGTTTGGCATGGTAGACACACAGTGACGTTCATGCATATAATGCTATGTGAGAAGGGGCAATGGTATATTGGCAATGGGAAAACGGTGGAAAGCCTTTACTTGCATTCTTGAATCATTTTTTTTTCTATTTTTCTGAAGGACTGTGGTGAATGGGAAAGGAAAGCAGATGGGCATTGAAGGTGGATGAACCTTCTTCAAATCCCTGCTCTTCCATCCCTATCAATGGAGAGGTGCTCAAGAAAGAAATGTTTCACGTGACCCAACAGGCTGATGACCTGGGAGAAAAACAGGACAGGAAGAAGCAAACAACTCAGTAATGAACGTTCTAAAGCTATATGTACAGTGCAGGTATCACATTTCTTTAGAATATTAATGAGCACTTGCTGGAATACATCCCTGGGATTTGACTGGAGAATTAGAAAGGGTTGGGGAAGAGTCTGGGAGAGGGTGTTCTGAAAATCTGCAGTGATTGAAATAAACAGATTAGAAATGAACTTTTATGTTCAGGACCAAATTTGTGACAAAGCTTAAGATTTAGGTCACTATTATTGTAGCAAATAGGAAGCCTCAGAGGATTCTTGAATCCTGAAGAGCCAAACTATTTTGCAGCATCTGCACGCTGAGGAGGAGCACAGAGGATGGTGCGTCCAACCTACTTCATTTAAGACACTGAGACTTGCTCAAGATCACTTAAAGGTTAAGCAAGGACTAAAACTAGTTACTAAATGAGTGCCCTGTCACTCTTTGTTGTTCTGCTACCAGAAAGTTCTGTAACTTAGAGAACTCACATTTCTCAGTTTGCGATCTAGGGAACATTTATTCTCAAGAAATGTTCATAATTTTGAACAATTAATGTATTTCAGGGATGAACAAGTGTAAGAGACACCCATTAATCCCAGGTAATCAGATACAGGTAGTCTTACTGCCTTTAAGAGGCTCGTGTGCACTCTGTGCTGTGGTTAAGGGGTATTGCATACTGTAGGAGGAAATTATGAGCAGTGTTTCACATCTTGTGGTATACTTGTCCTTCAGCTCATAGTTTGGGAATTACAGTAGGTTGATGATATTGATGGACCTACCACTTGTTTCTAGGTTCAGACATCTGCCTGGCATCAAGCACAGAGTGGGAACATCATTGTATTTTGAGGCTTAAACTCATGTTGTCGCTTTTAATGATGAATCTGAATCGTCTCTTATTCTTGCAACATACCATACTACAGCCAGCCTGTTGGAAGACATGTGAAACGCAGTTGAACTGTGACAGCTGGGGTTATTAGGGACCATCCTGATCCAAACCAATCACTACCAGACATGCAAGTCCCAGCCAATAGCCAACTGACATAGGAAACGTGCAATGAAGTCCATCCAAGATCAGAACAAATTTTTCAATTTAAATAACCAACTTATGAGTTTCTGGGCCAAATAAATAAGGGTTGTTTTAAGCCACTAGATTTTCAGGTTATACAGTTTTATATGTGGCAACAGAAAACTGATACAGAACTTGCAACGGAAACTGACACAAATATCAGTAGAATGTCCACATTCTGATCCCAAATATCCGTTTTATTGCTAGGTGCAAAATACACTACTCCTGCTCCCACGATCTTTAAAGACTTCATCTAATCAGAGCTGTAGGTCACAGGGCCAGGATCTCAGGTTCCAGTAATGGCTCCTCAAACTTAGTTCCATTGAATGGAACTCTGTGAATGAAAAGGGCAAATCCCAAACATAATACAATAGGGTAATAAAAGACAAAACTGTAGCTGTAGATAATCTCATTCAAAAAGAGAAAGAACAAAAACTGTATAGCAATCCTAAAATATAGCTGTGAAAATGTGACCAGGACCTCCTACTTCACGAGAGGAAGAGTCCTTGATTCGGCCCCCGTTCTGCTCCCTGAAAGTGATTCCCTCGGTCACTGTCTTCTGTCCTATGCTCTCCCATCTAGAACACTCTTAGTTTTCTGCTCTCCTTGGTCACTTTCTTCGTGTTTTATACATTTGAGGCTGAATTATTCCTCCCGTATGTGATGTGTTCTCTAGATAATCAACTAACTAGTCCTTGGATGTTCTACAGTGGCATTGTCTGGAGACACTTGGGCTGGCGACACCTCTTTGTTTGCACAGCTTGTGAGAGTGCAAGAGTGCACACATCTAATTTTGCAAAAAAGGCAAGCAGAAGTGGGCAGGTGCCTGATAAACTTCTAGCATTTCATTAACCAAAACGGGGCAAATGGACAAGCCCAGAGTTGGAGCAAGGTGAGATTATGTACAAAGTTACAAAGCAAGACGTGTGACTGTAGATAGAACTATAAAACAAAGTGCTAACCTCCACTTACCACAGGAATTGTTTCTGTCATAACATGAGAGCTCCTGTGTAAGAAACTTGTATCAGTGCCTCTCGGGAACAGGACTCACTGGAGTTCTCACCGATTGTCAAGGGTTAGTGTCTTAGTTACTTTATGCTTGTCGCTGAGACAAAATACCTGAAGCCCAAAGTTGGGAAAGGAAAGGTTTATTTCTTACAGTTTTTGGAGGTTTCAGTCCACACTCAGTTGGCTCCAAGACAGGCAGGCATGGCTGGGCTGCAGTTCATGGCAGCCAGCAACAGCAAACTCGAACCAGCAAAGAGCAAGACACACCTTCTTCCTGCCATTACATCACATCCCGGCTCCACCCCTATGTGGGTGGAGCACTGACACCATCAACCCAAGCACTAGACAATGAACGAATAACAAATGCACAATTCAAACTCTTGAGGGCTGGGGGACACAGACATAAACCATGACAGTTAGCTACTCTGATTTCTTTATTCTTCCTGGCTTCCTCACAAATGTGTTCAGAATGTTTTAAAAAAAATTTTTATTTTGGTAAAATGTACACAATTTACCATTTTAAACATCTTTTTTGTGTAATGAATTCTATTTATTAAATGCTAACTAAAAGCATTTGTTTTTCTTATTTGGGCATGGTGGTTCACATCTGTAATTCCAGTACTCAGGAGTTGAGACAGGATGACTATCCTGAGTTTGAGACCAGCCAGCGTCACATAAGTCAACTCAAGGCCAGTCTGAACTACAAAGTAAGAACTTGTCTCAAAAACGCAAAAAAAAAAAAAAAAAAAAATAGTGTTTGGGACATTTTAAATCCACCTACATTTCCTACCAGAATCATCTTTTCAAGGTAAAACCTACAAGTTTATTACCTACAAAACTGAGTTAGCAGCTTCTCTTATTTGACCTAAATGTCCTAGCGAGAGGGGTGAGTAGACTGAAAGAAATACAAGGAGGAGAGGAAAGATCCAGGCTGGGGAGTGGGGTGTTATGCAAAAATGATTGCCAAGAGCAGAGATGTTTTAAAGTCAGTGAAGTCATACATTTGCATAGGTTTTGCAATGTGTGTACATTTGCTTTCCATGTTATATGTGCATGAGTGTGGATACATGAGTTTTTATCATCATGGGTTTGTGAGGATACATGTATTAGTGCATGCCAGTAGGTATTCCTTCCCAGTTTATAAAAAATAGCACTACATTTGACTTAATAAATCAGTGAGCTACTTAGAGGAGTGGAGTGCTTAAATGGCTGTCTTTTAAGTAGAGAAATAAGAAACGAGATCAAAGAGTTAAAAGAGAGGAGTTGAAGACTTCTATACCCCCATCCTCCACTTCTGGGTGTGAGAAATTAAAAGACATATTGTAGTTCTCCACTCTTCCCTTCCTATATACTCACTCAGATCTGAATGCTGGCGCAGTGTGGGGGTAAACATCAAGGTGCCATTCCATGGAGTAGCATGAAATAGAGACCCAGAAGATAGATTTACCCTTTTAATTCCCCCATCAAAATCTTGCCCTTATTTAATACAAATGACTCAGGAAAATGTCTAGTCTCTCCTATTTCAAGAATGTTATGCTGTTACATTTCATATGAAATGATTTGTATTTGCGAAAATATCCCAGGTTCGTATTTGCCAAAATGCTCTTCCAGGAGACCTGGTTTGAGTCAGGAACTTGACTGGTTATTCATCTATTTCATGAGACCCTAAAACCTATTAAAGGAACCTTCTTTGGAAGTCCAGATTCTTGTTCCAGGTAGTCCAAAAAGCACTGGGGATTGTTGGGAGATTTCTTGTTACATTGTATGGAAGCATTTGTTGCTCCAGGGAGGGATCAGGAAGCTGATTCCACTTGTGATACTTAGATTGACATCTGAGGGGAAATGCTTTTCGGTTGGCAGGGGACTGTGAGGTCAGGAGGACTTCTGCTTAAAGCATTCTACAATCTTAGATGATCTAGTATGGCCAAGCCTTGTATTGCAGAATGATTTGGTAAGTGCTAATATCATTCTATTTCAGGATTAAGTCTCAAACTGATTAGACTGTGTGTTCATGACCACACAACTGGAATGATTCTGGAAGAATATTCTTGAGTCCTTCACTGCATTGCTTCTACCCCTTCCAGACCAAAAGGCTATTTGTTTAATTTACCAGCTTCCATCTGGAGAGCAGCAATATAAAATGCTGACTCTAGGTTGGCTCAGACTAGATGTCACTGTTCTCTAATTATTCAGAGTCTGATTGAATAGGAGGATACCTGGCCCAGCCCCCCGTCTTTATTTATTTATTATTTATATATATTTTTGGCAAGCAGTGAACTAAAGCACCCGTTATCTGCTAAAGGAACAAATGATTAGGAACAAAATCCTACCCTGTCACTGCTCAGCCTTAGGAAGTGACAACTATTTTCACTAAGAATTCATAGCACTTCGTACTTGAAACTTTATTTACTGTGATTGTAAGTCACAAAAATGAAGCATGGTATGTTGATTTGATGTTAGAACAATGTCAGCTGAACAAATGACCCGCAGTGCTATTCGTACGTTATCTTCCTCTGAAGACAGTGTTTGACTTTCCTGCCTCATACTTCACATTCTGCCTCAAAAAATACTGGAGAAAAAAATCCTCACTTCTGCATAAACATATCCAAAGGATAAGATTTATTTATTGATGAGAACCTCAAATTGACCAATGTTTAGCTTTTGCTTCTGCAAAGAAAAATGCTTTTCTAAATGAGATTGCTACCAGATGTAATGGATTACACAACACTTGCTCGGATACGAAAGGCAGATGAAATGGTGTATTCTGCTTCCTGATTCCGCCCTCTTCTTATCTACACATAGCTCTTCTTAAGTGAACTTGACAGGATTGTGGGCTGATATTAAGATAGACTACTTTAGTAAACAAGAAAAAGGGCTTCGCTCCTTACAATAGCAAATGAGCTTTATAATAGAAATTTCTTTGTGCAGGGGAAGATATTACAATTTTCGATGTACAATAAATATATTTGCTAGACAAAAAATGCATTTCATTACATGCAATGCACTTCTATTGTACATTAACCATTTTTTTGCTTTGTATAGTAAAGTACCGTTTTCTACTGTAAAATGTCTGCAATTTATTTTTATGAGTCTTTTTTCCCACAAAGTAAGAACATTCCATTACATAGCTTGGCACCGATAAATGTACATTATTTAAGAGGTGAAATGTGCAATGAAATATGTGAGCTTCATTGTTTGGGTATCAGCACAGAGAATGCAACAGTTAAAAATCTGGACCAGAATTGCTAATTTTATTAATAACACCAGTTTGTAATTTCTACAGTGACTGGAGTCCTTTATTTTGAAACTCTCAGCAACACTAATAATTGTGTGCATTCTCTAAAATAATACTCTTGCATGCTCTGGCCACAACTGTAATTTTGTCTCTGCTGGGTTAAAATATATAATTAATATTTTGTTTAATCTTTGCATGTTGTATACTTACTTGACCATCATTGAAAATAGCAGTTTCCCAGAGCTGTATAGTTTCTTCACAGTTGGATATATTTGACCCTAATTATTGTTTATTGAAAACACACTAAATAAGTAAAAAAGAAGCTGTAACAAAGAACTCAGGCTCCAGATTTTCTCTGTGATAATAGTGATGCCTTGGCCTATAAAAGTTGCAAGAGTCTCTGCATGCTAGAGAATTACAATTATTTTGCTAATGTCAAGCTTAAATTTGAACACGTTTATGGACTGACTACCTGTGGGGCTCATGCTTGTCCAAATTTTATTCTTGTATTGAGAAACATTATTGATTGTTTATCAATACTCAAAACAGGAACAGTTTGGTAACAAGGAAAGGCTTGTCAACTTTGCTGGTATGACAGAGCCCAAGTATTTATTGGTATTATTTTGTAGTGCTGGCTTCCTGCATGCTAGGAAGGTGCTCTACCACTGGCCAATGCACCCAAAATTAAAGTATTATTTTTAAAGAAACATGCCTGAAATTCTCTTGGATCTCTTGTGGGGACTTTTTCTATTCTGTCTTAATTATCACAATAAGCCTCTACAGTAGGCGTTCAAATTGTTGTACCAGTAATTCTGGGACTAACATTTCAGTGTGTCTAAGTAACACGCCATGGTCACAAGGCGAGGGGATGTTGTGGCTGGGACTTGACTGTATGGTCTCCTGTACAGTATAACTAATTTCCAAATGCTTGAAGCCTGAACGTGGGAAAAAATCTACTTGAAAGCAGAAATTTAGAGATGGTGAAACCAGGAATACAGTATTTCTAGTGATCTAATTTCTAAACACATTCACTCTTGCTGCACATGAAAGTATGTTTCTCTGAGCTGCTAGCGGCAGACTAATTAAATATATATGGGAAGCTTTTATTATTTTGATATAAAATGAGCCAAACTGTAAGGTTTTAGGAATCTGATGCTCCTGTATTTCCTCAGTTTATGAGAAGAAACTATGAATATTATGGTAAAAGGGTTTTTATGTGTTGGGGATAAACTCTCTTTTATTGAGCGGCACAAATAAATAGCAGCCAGTTTTAGATAAGGTATCGGAAACAAAACAAAAACAGAAACACCACCACCCTAAAATAAAAACCAATCTCAAAGAAAAACACTTCCAATCCTTATCTAGAAAAAACTTTGTTGTACATGTTTTGTTGTATGGATACTGTTCAATCAGCCTCAGTTTCTACATAGTTATTAACAATTTTTCTACTTTGTTGTTTCATTTTTATCTCAGTGAAATTGACAAGTTAAGCAGATAGAAACAAGCTTATCTACACATTGGAATACTTTTTATGCAGTGTTTAAGTATTTTCGAACACAGATCACTGACTTTTCCCTGCTTCAGTAAGACAGCAAGATAGCTCTAAGACAGTGAGATTTCTTGTATAATAGAATATTATGGAGTCTTTGGATGGACTGAAGTTTTTATATAGGCTATAGTATAGCTGAACATTTAGAACACTGCTGAGTGAGAGAAGGTAGGCATTGAGGGATAAATGCTGAACGATTCCAGTTAGGATGAGCAAATTCATGGAGATACAAAGCAGAAAAGATGTTACCCAGGACTGGACAGATGATGGGATTGATAGATAGGGATGACTGTTTCTTGGGTATACAGTGTTTATAGGGGATAAAGCAAAAATTTTTGGTATGTTGAGTGGTGATTATGTAACATTGTGAAAGTATTTGATAAATTTTATAAAAGAAGGTAAGAATTCTGCCAAGTTGTTACATCAGAAGGATAGATGGACCCAAACCTTAGTAATTTTTTATTCTGTGTCAAAGCTTCTTGTACAGGCTCTTATTTCATTGATTTGATAAATATTTTAAAGCAATGATTTGTCATGTCAGATTCTGAGGGACCACAGGGATGCGTAAGGGAGGTTTCTTGCCCGTGAGGCCGGGAGAATCAACTACATCCACAGATGACTGAAATGCACTCCAAGGGCTGAAGCAGAAAAATGGAGACCCGCGGGGGAGCCCAGTGGAGGAGTTACAGATGCAAGAGAGTGCCCATGAAGAGCTGGCAATTAGCCTGGCTTGAGGTCTGAGTGAGAGTTGGGTTGCTTATTTTGTATTTCACTAACATGTAGTATATAATCACTCACATTTTCTGCTTTGGAATCTTGGATTTAAAGTATTTAAAGTCTTGTCAAATACTTTGTTATATTTTCCCCTTGTAAGCAAAATGGGCCCTGGAGACAGAAAAACATCTCAGTTCATTCTCGGGCCTATTTTCTAACTATTTATTAGTAAAACAACTTTAAGCCATAATTCAAAGTTAAAGACATGTGCTTAGGTCCCCCAATAAGCTTGCATTTCAGTAGGGAGCTAAGTCAAGGGCAGAGGGTGGCAAGCGTCACAGGAAGCTGTCAGTGTGGGATGGCTGGGTAGGGGCCCAGAAATGGCTTCTGTTGGGGGGTCTGAGAGGCTCCATGGGGAATGGGATCTTTGCCTTTTAATGCTGAGTAGAATTGTGATGCCTAGATGTGAGACAGATCATTTGGACAGAAAGATGAACAAAAGCAGAAAGGCAAAGAAATGAGTTCTATTCAGGGAAGCAGTAAAAAAGCAAGTCAACCGGCCCTTAAGGCCAGGTCACAAAAATCTCGAAAGCTTTAATATTATGCTTATTTTTGGAAACAAAAACCCTGATTTGTCGCTGGGTAGTTTAGGAGGGAAAGACCCAAAGAGTCTTCACTCCTCCACCCATCTGCAAGAGATGGTGGAGAATAAAGCTTAATCAAAGCAATGATTCGGAGGCATTGCACCTGGATGGGGAGGACTTAGGGCTTCTATTTAGATGCCCCCCTAAGCCTCATGCAGTCATGGGTGGGGCTTTTCAGAGGTGGCTGAATCTACAGTGTGTGATGATTCAGGGTGCAATGCTGGGATTAAGGATGCAGGACTAAGAGTGGGTGATCATTAAATCAGTCCACTGGTTGGTCTGGCACTGCCCTAATCCCAGGAGTCTGGATATAATATAAGGGACACAGAGAGGCTCATCTTCCTCTCCCTTGTTGCTTTCTTTCCTTCTGCCTGCCATGAACTGTTGCTCTCTGCCATACACCTATGTGGAGCCAGCTGAATATGCACTGAAACCTCTAAGAACTCTGAGCCAAATAAGCCTTTCCTCCTCTAATTTTGGGTATCCTGTATGTTGTAACTAAGATGGGGGTGGGCTGGGGATGTGGCTCATGGGGGAATGAAGTTGGGAATAGAAGGAACCAAAAGCATGTGCAAGAGAAAAGTGTTAACTTCTGAATCAGCCTTGAGTCTAAAAAATTAGACTAAAATGCTATGAATGGTAACAATGGCCAAATAATTAGAAATTTTTGAGCCCTCATTTTCTCTGTGTGACAAACGTGGATAATTTGAATAACTAGAGAGGATGGGATGACAGATATACATAGCCTCTAGATTGGCCTCACTAGTCAATGTTAGTGCCTTTCTCAGGTCATCATTAAAATCCTATTTGAAGGAGCTGGGGATTTAGCTCAGCAGCATAAGCACCTGCCTTATAAGCAGGCAGTTGTGAGTTCAATCCCCGGTACCGATAAAAAGGAAAAAGACAAAAAAAAAAAAAAAAAAAAAAGAAAAAGAAAAAAATCCTATTTGCAACCAGGAACTGTAGAATAATTTTGAGAGTCTTCCATCCAAAAATAAGATATTCACATAACCTAACTTAAAATATGTAACTAACGTATTTCTAGGCAAGTAATAATTTCAGGTATAAATAAATATATCCAGACAAAATAGAAGATTTTTATTGCTGTGACCATGTATCTGAGAAAAGCATCTTAGAGGAGGAAATGTATATTTTGGTTTAAGGTTTGAGAGATTTCAGTCCATGGTCTACTGGTTTCATTGCTGTTTCGTTCCTCCAACTGAGTCCCATCTGTGAGCTCATTCATAGCTTGGCAGGAAGAGGTTAGTGCCCTCCTGATCTAATTACCTCTCTAGGCCTCACCTCTGAACACAGATTAGTGAGTTGGGGAGTGAGCCCCGAATACATGAGTCTGACACTTCATATTTAAGCCATAACACATTGTGCTTACTAATGTCTTTGTAACTAGGCACTTTAATGTATTCTATTTTTAGGTACACTTCTTAGTTTTTCTATTTTACAATAACATTATTTATAAATGATGTCTTGTGCTTTCTGACTGTTGTGTACTGGTTGTGGCTCCCTGATTTCACATTGTGTCAGCATAGTGATGGGTGTGGGCATTAGCAGATGGCAGGGAAAGCCTCCAGTGTCTACTATGACATTTCCATTAAGTTGACTACCTGTCTAAGTCTTTATTGCTACCCTATCACATCACATGGGAACCTTTATGAAAATGTCTTTCTCCACTGAACTCTGAGAGTATTTTAAGAGTACTTTCTTATTCATGCCTGTGTCATAGTATTGGCACTGAATCTGAACAAAATGAACATGTAGATATTTATGGGACTTATAAGAAGGACTCTAGTTTTTCAGAGTTCAATAGAAGTAACCTGAGAATAATATTGTCCAATAGAAAATTATGAGAATCTTTTCATAATTTCAAAGAACATTCTCTGTTCAGCCATCTTCCTAAAATGTTTCATTTAAAACACACTGAATACTTGTCTTTTTGTGATTCTCTGTGAAAAAGCAGAAAGGTGAGACAATTTAAAATGATAATCTTCTTGTTATTTAAGAAGAAAACCCATGTCCTATCCAAGTTGTTGGATCATGTGTGAATTCCGTAATTGTTTTCTAATTGTGTATTTTCTAGCAAATACACAAATAAATCAATTCAAAGCATAATGAAATTAACCAATTGGTTACCTAGTACCTAGCCACAAAGACACAAAAATAGGTAAAAATTATGTTTGATTATGTTTGAATGCTGTCCCAATATTTTAAGTAGCATCTACTCTAATACTATATAATGTCTTTTATTGATACTGCCCATACTCCAATTTTCATATATTCTTATCTTGAATATTGTTTTATCTCTTAGTATTATTATATATTTAATAATTTAAAATGGATATAAGAATGAACTGAGAAAAAGATTTCTTAAAAAAACTAAAATATATCAAATAATTTGCAAAACCAACATGGTAGAAGTCATATTTATTGAAAAAAATTAATATATTTGCTATAAAATTTGTAACAGGAATATTTACTCAATGTTTATTTTGATGCAGAAACCTGAATGTTACATACCAAGTACAAGACAGTAGCACTAGTTTTCCTTTATTTACATCTTATGAAAATTGTTATGCAGTCCATGTTAAAAGAACTTATGATGGAGAATTGTTACATTAGAAAAATAATATTCTTGATAAAGCATTCTCAAGGAGTCCAATCATAGTTTCTGCCTCTTCAAAAAGGCAAAAGTCCCTGGCACAGCATATAACTTAATTTATAAAATACAATAACTGTTCAGACACATATTCAAGTTTTCTTTTGGTATTATTCCTCACTGTTTTTTTTAAAACTAAAACAGAAAGACTTTTCAGGAATATGTCACTTAATGATTTCAGCTATACATTACATACACAACTCTGTAGCCTAGCAACCACCATCGCTACACCATCATTAACTTTAAATATTTTGCTTGGTGAGCTATTCGCAAATGTAGCCTATTGTAGGATTTCTGCCATCATGAGTGTGGAATCATTGCTTGGTTTTCATAGGAAACAGATCTGTCACAGTATGAAGCTTTGTTTAGTTTAAGGACTGATACACAATTACATGTCCACTCACAAGAGAACACCACGGATGTAACTGAAGTCAGGCTTTGACGGCCCTGCACAGGTCCTGCATTGGATAATCCCAACACTCCTCTCATGCTGCATAGCCCTAGCCAGGTTCAGACTGTTTCAGTACCAGAGATTTGCTGCTCTTCACAGTTAGGTAGTTTTAATTCCTTCGAAGGCACACAACTTCCATCTCTTTTCCAGCGTGGCTCCTACACCTGTGAACTCCTGCTTGAACATGCGCGGCAGCCTCATCAGGAGCATTTCGATTTCGTTGGCAGATATCTGTGAGAAAGGAGAAGTCATGGTGGGAAAGGAGCTCATCATAAAGCAGAGTTGGGTAAGGAGGACCTTTCCCCGTAGGACAAACATTTAGTTTTCTATTTAGCTGTAAGCAATGTCCTTATGAGGGTGTGTGTAAAGGGATGAATGTGATGATGCCATTTGCTGAGCAGCTGGCTGGGGGGAGCATGAGATGAATGAACAGAGGTTCTGGGTCTGTTCTTCCGGAGAATGGCTGCAACACAGGCAGAGCCAGGCTTGAACAGGCCTCCCTGATATATGAAGGTTCAGGGAAAACTCCTTGGTACCAGGATCCTCATCCTCATCTATGAAGGGCAGAAACTTTCTCTAACTCAGCGAAGAGCAGAGGACACTTGAGTGCATTTCCTGCCATTTAAACACCTTTCTCTTCTTTGAATTCACAGAAACCAGAGATGGTGAAAGTTTAGGAAAGAAAACAAAATCATAAGTCTGAAGCAAATAAAAATCTTGGCATCTAATTATAAAATCCAGGCAAAATTTTAGGGCAATATATTTTCTCAATTTTTATAGGAATTTTTTTATACCAACAATTCATTTTAATTCTGTGTTTGCATCCTAATCTGTATATGTTCCTGAAGATCTGATGTAGCAAAGTGACTAATTTAGGGTCTGATATTCTGTTTTAATCCTGTTCTATTATTATAATAAGTTAAATGGCCCTTACAAAAATAGTAGTTTATTTAAGCCTAAGAAGATGGCTACACATTTAATAAGTACAGTGTGAAAAACATTGGCTTAGCACAGATTTGGGCACATAGAAATGCTTGGTAAATCAGAACTCTTATATTTTTTCATGTTATAGTCATGGTAGAGATGTAATTTTTGAGTTTATAATTTCCACTTACCAAAATTAAGACTCCCTGAAAAAGAGATATCAAATAGACCAGAAAGCCAAATCAACTCTGTTTAATGTTCACATGGAAAACATTTCAAGTATATTGAAAATTTTTAGGCCTATAATATAAAATCAGTTAAACTGAGAGAATGCTGAAAGTTGATATCAACTGTATTAAAAAACTTTTGAATTATTTTGAAATCTGAGTGCATAGTAGAAAAAAAAACATAGTAGAAAGCATAATAGACTCCCAAGTCCACCCACAAAGCTATTAAACAGATCCCCGGAAGGCTGACGGCGAGTCTAGCAAGTACTTCTTTCCACAGGCACTGTGCAGAGCATCTTCACCTTAGTCTCATTTCATTCTCTGCAGCCCTGTGATACGTGTGGACGACCGGGGCCAAGCGTTTCATCCAAGGCAGAGCTTGGGAGAGAGACTCGGCAAGTGTTGCACTCATACACTGGTGTGCTCAAAGCCTCCCAGGCCCTCACTTCTCTAGGGGCAGAGTGTGTACTTCCCGGACAAAAAGCACCCAGGGACTTTTAAAAGAGCAGCTTCCTCAGCTTCTCTGGAGACCCTAGGTTAGCCATCTGGGATGCAGCCCAGATAATCTGTCTTTAACAACCACCTCACATAACTGTGGAGACTTAAACAGGCTTGGATTTTACTATAGCTCATATCTCAAGCTGTGCCACCTTGGGCAGATCACTTGGTATTTATAATGCCCAGTTTCTTCATGTGCGTAAGGCAGATGATACCCCTTCGAATGGAAACGTGAAAATTACAAGTATAATGACGCATTGGCTACACATATAATGACACATTGCCTGGCAAAAGCAATACTGATCTCTGTCCCTCTCTAGCTAGATGATTGGTGGAAAATAACACTGTACCACCAAAGATTTGCAGTAGGGGGATCAAGCTTTATACTTGGAAGCCAAATATGACAAGTGCAGAGAAGTCTGTGCTCAACTCAGTTTTTAGCTGCCCTATGGGATCATTTCAACTCATTCTTTACCTGACAAATAAAACATAAGCGATTGTATATATAAATGGTCATTTGATGGTTAGCTACAATATACCTCATGCAGTGTTTATAACAGATTAAGTGTATCTATCGCCTCATTTATCATTTCTTTCTGGTAAATGCTTCAATTTCTTCTTTTTTTTTTTTTTTTTTTTAATAGGAAGTGGTTCTCTAAGTGTAATGAGGTTGCCACCCTCTTTTGGAGGAAGAAGGCACAGGCATCAGCGAGGGGCAGCAGTCTTGGGTCAAACTCCAGTGCCTCCCATGAGAGGAGCCATCTTCCCCAGGTCAAGCACAGGCCACCGCAAAGCAAGCAGAATGCATGAGGCCAGGGGGCCCGCCAGCTGCTAGTTTCCCCTATAAAAAACAGGGAAGAAGCCTTGGGCTGCTCTCACAAGGGAGAGAAACAGCTGCATTCTTGTGGGTAAGATAAATTTCTGAAGACAGAGGCTATGCAGGGGCAGCAGAGTCAGGTCAGGAAGTCTGGCAGTCCTGCAGCTGGTTACAAGAGGCCCAACAACTCGTGGTCACGGAGAATGTTCCCCTCGCCAGACTCTTCTAAAAATACAGTCTGATTCTTCATTCTCAGAAGATAGGGAATAGCTTGTAATTAAGGAAACTAAAGCCCAGAAATTGTATGAGACTTGTAAAGGGTAAACAGGGTAACCTAGAGAATAAGCGTGGTGCCAGGGCACAGGTCCCGGCAGAGTGGCTGTGGTCCCTGTTCTGAACTGGATGCTGACTTCCATAAGCACTAATGACTAGGCCAGGAGGACCAGAAACAATCTGCTGGGTCACACCTCTGTGTTTGTGGATGAATGCCATGGAGAAAGAACTGTGGACAGGAGGGCAGGGGTGCTGTGTGGTAAAAACACTATCATAACGATACCCACAGTGACAGCGAAAAGCTGAACATCCCCAGCTCAGCTGGCTGGTGCACACTTATGTGCTGATGCTTGAGCACACTTGCTGAACCATTCAGGGAAACAGCAGTCGAATGATGGGAGCCTCAGCTAGCATGTACTAACATGTAAGACCAGCTTGTTTCTTTTACCAGATCCCAGGCTCCAGCTGAAAGGAAGCAGAAGGTGCTTGCAGGAGGGGAGGGCTGTCACCCACAGAGACCTGGGCTCAGGGCTCCATCAGAAAGCTCAGGAAACGAGCACGCATACCTCTCACTTGCAGGAAGAAATGTAGGTATAAAAGTTTGGATCCCAGTCCTGCAGTGACTGTTGTTAGCTATCTTCCAGTTAAGTAACTGGTTGCTTAAATTCTTTAAAAGGAGCTGTTTTCTCTTTTTCAAAACCAAGGAGACCAAGGGGATTGCAATGAAACTAGGGGTTGCTCTGAGGACTCGTCTAGGTGCTGCCCTCAGGCACCAGCGTCAGCCCTAGGGAGAACCACTCCTAATGTGCCTGTCCACAGGCTGTGGTAAAGATCTCAGGATGAGAGGTTGCCATAGGTCTTCTGCACACTTTTAAACGCTAACCAGAAGGCGAGCAGCCCTTATGTGATTTCATGTGCCATGTGATATTGTTTCAAATATTAAATCACTCGATACTCATAATATCACATACCAACCAATTTTGCAGATGGTGAAATTTAGACAGATTTAAGTAAGTTGCCCAAAGTCAAACAGCTAGGAAGTGAAACCTAGCTGCAATTTGAAATTTTAATTTCTTCATTTGGATAGCAATTAGCTATTCCTCAGATTTTGACAAAACAAAGAATTAGTACAATGAAATCTAATCTATGCAAACATTAAAAGTACATTTGCATTGGTAGTGTAGGTAACAAAGACATCATAAAGACATAAATATTATGAACAGAGATGTGCCATAATTGTGGAACATACTATTTCAAATAGAATCCTATCTACAATATCCAGTTAATAAGGCTCCCACCTAAATTCTAGAAAATGTCTTTAAGTGTATTTACATTGCCTGTGAGGAGAAAGATCAAGGAGAAACTTTTCAGGTTAATTTTCTGATTTTTAGACCTTTTCACTTCCCTGACAAAATAACCTTTATCACATTTAACATTTTGGGATTTTTCTATGAAAATTTATCTTGTTCTTCAATTTTATTCTTTGATCAAAGAAGTTTTACTTTACAAATATCTTCATTTATCTTAATTCTACTTCTTACCCTGATAATTTGCCAGCTCTTGTCATATCCCTTTGCAATATCCCTTACAGTCCTACCAGAATGTTCTTGGTCTTGAAAAGTGAGAGTGAGGGGCCATCTCCAGGTAGAATTTGCCCACTGCTCATTTTGAGCAGGAATTCTTTCCAGGATCAAAGATTTTCTCTGTGCTCCTGTTTGTCACAGCTGGGACTCTGGGGTCTAGGGAATGGCTGCTTCATGTCGTCCTGGTCAGTGGGGGCTAGGACTTCGAGCAGGGTTTCTGGGGCTGACACTGGGCCAGAGCAGCAAGTGCTTCCTCCCCAACCTTTGGATAGTGTTGGGTGAATGATAAGTTTGTATCAGGGGAGTTAAGTACTTGTGGTCAAGACAATGCTGCATAGCATTATGGTGTAGGCTAGAGATGGGTGCTGTGACTCTGTCACCCAATTTTCCGTAAAGCATCTACAGAGTGATGAAGACTGTTACAAACCTGATGCTCCTTCTTACTGAGCTGGCTTTTGTTCCAAAAATTGGTGGCCTATATATAGTTTCAATGTTTAATACTGTCTCTGGATTCTCCCACTTCTGTTTTGTTTAAAAATTTCTAAGTCTAGCATTTGTCCTTTTAGGAGAGACTGATTTGCTATAATTTATGTATTCTGTTGCAGTGCTGGGTTCCAACCCAGAAATTCACATATACTAAGCAAGTGCTCAACCGTTGAGCTATAGTCTAACCTTGACTTTCTATCAATCACAGGAAAGATAAGAGTGGTCCATATAACTAAGCAGCTTGTATGCCGTTAGCACTGTAGAGGTAATTTTGATTTCCTAATTCAAGCCCAAGCCCACTGCTTCCTTGGCAGGCCTAGCAGCATATGTAAAAATAGACAGAAGCACACATAGATCAGGGCTATCATCATGGTGGCTGGATCCATATATAGTACCATATTGTTGGGAAAGGGAAGCTGAATGAAGAGGGAATGTGTGGAAAGTTTTTCAGGAGCTGAAAGGATGCCAGGGGAGGCTGCGTCAAAGCTGGACAGCCAAGGAATCCAAGTGCAGAACTAGATTTCCTTCCACAGGATAAAGCCGCTGTTAGCTTTTAGTGCACATTTAAATCTTGTGCATTCTCCCCATCTGGGAAGAGCACAGCGTCAGCACACAGAGAGAGACCTTGTCACAAATAGTCACAGACAGAAAGGGAGAGTGCAGATGGGGCAAGAAACCCGAGGAGGGAACAGAGAAGGAAGTAACATAAATGGGAGTAAGGAGTCAGGAGTGAAAAACAGCTGGAATAGGAGGGGAGGAGGAAAATGAACAGACAGAAACTGAAAGTTTTCACTCTAAAATCAGGAATAAGAAAAAGATGGCATGATCACCATTCCTCTAGAATATAGTTCTGAAAACATTAGCCAGAGCAATTAAACAGGATACACAAATAAAAGGAAATAAGGATGGGAAAGTAAGATGTTAAATTATCATTATTCACACATGACCTGCTACTCTACATAGAAGACCCCCAAAGAAGACTTCTAAGTTTAATAACCAAATTTAGTAGTGTAGCTGGATTTTTGAGTCCACATTTAAAAATCAATAGCATTCCTTTACATGTACAACAAACTAAGAGAAATTAGGGAATCTACAGCATTCACAATAGCATAAGAAAATACTTAAACGAAGTAAAAGATGTGTTGAAATTTTGAAACACTGAAAATTACAATACTCTGAAAAAGGAGATTAAAGAGGATATCAGAAAATGGAAAGATATCCCTTGCTCATAGATAGGAAAAACCAACATAGTGAAAATGACTATACTCTCAAAATTCTTATACAGATTTAATGCAATCATGATCAAAATATGATTATCATACTTGACAGAACTAGAGAAAACATTCCTAAAATTCATTTGGAATCATAAGAGGCCTAGAATAGCAAAAGCAGTTCTGAGTAACAAAAGCAAGTCAGGAGGCATCACAATCCCTGACTTGAAATTATACTGTAATGCTACTGTGATAAAATCTGTGTGGTACTATTGAAAAAAGACCTGAGGGTCAGTGGAACAGAAGAGAAAATGCAGATGTAACTCCAAACACACAGCCACCTTATCTTTGACAAAGGAGCCAAACATGCTCATTGGAAGAAAGATAGCCTCTTTAATAACTGGTGCTGGAAAAACTGGGTTTCCACATGCTGAAGACTAAAACTATACCCATGCCTATCACAATGCACTAAATTACAGTCAAAATGGATAAAAGATATAAATATTAAAATAGAAACACTAAGTCTACTGGAAGACAAAGCAGGTGGAAATCTTGAAGACCTGGGGAGCAGACAGAGTTCATGAATGAAACACAAATCTCATAGAAGTACTTCAAAGAATCAACAACTGGGATCTCATTTTATTACAAAGTTTTTCACTTCAAAAGAAATCACCAACAGAGTGAAAAGAAAACCCACAGAATGGGAAAGAGTTTTAGCCAGCTGTCCCTCAGACAAAGGACTTATATCTAGGACATACAAAGAATTGAAAAAAATCAAATGCTCCAGATTCAATGACCCAATCAAAAAATGGGCATCTGAGATGAATACTCATTTCTCAGATGAAATACAGATGGCAAATAAATATATGAGAAAATGTTCACCATCATTGGTTATTCAAGAGATGCAAATTAAAACAATACTGAGATTCCATCTCACTCCTGAAATAATGGCTACCATTAAGAAATCAACAAATAATAAATGCTAGCAAGGATGTGGAGATAGAGGAACCTTCCTCCACTGTTGGTGAAAATGTAGTCTGGTGCAATCACTGTGGAAATCAATGTCCCTCAAAACACAAGGAATACAGGTCCCATTTGACCCAGCTATTCTTCATCCGGGTATCCTCCCAGAATTAAAAACATCCTACTACAGTGATATATGTGCACCTAAGTTTGTAACAGCACAATTTGTAATAGCTAAATCTTGGAAATAATTCAAATGACCATTAACTGAGGAATGGATAAAAGATGTGGTCTTTTGTTTTTATATAATTGAGCAATACTCAGCCATAACAAAGGATAAACTTGAGACTTGTATAGGTAAATCGAAGCAATTTGAGACTCTACTTCTTAGTGAAATAAATCAGGCTCACACGTGTAAACATCATATTGTATATTTGGTGTGAGAAGGTGAAAGAGTAAATAAGGTCCAAAATATACGATAGATATTGTGAAATGGGAAGAAATTGCTCAAAAGAGAAACAGGTAGGGGGCAGGGGCTGGAAAGAAATGAAAAGGGAAAAAACAAGATAGTTAGGACAGTTATAGTACTAGTCTTTCAGAAAGGTTTGTGCTAATACTGCTTGGTCAATTTTTTATGCCTATCATCTTGTCACTACTATATTCTGTTTGAAGACATCAAAAGCACTTTATTGACTATTGATATTCTTTTGAAGTTTTATTGTTTTTCTTTCTTTAAGCAACACAAAACAAAACAAAACAGTGGGCAAGAGCAGAGGAGTGCATCTTGACTGTAAGCCAGTCAATGTTCTATCAGGGACCTGGTCAAGATCCTCAATCTCCCAAACAAGTTTACAGCGAAGGCTTAAAATAAATGAGGTAAGTGGTATGATTTTAGGTCTCTAGGAGGATCAAAAACCCTCTAGTAGAGTCAACACTCTGGAGGCTAAGATAAGGAATGTGTCTGGGCAGCCCATATTTATTTAGTTTTTCAAACAAGGAAGAAGAGTGGAAAATGCAGGAAACTGAGCGGGATCTTGGGAGTGGTTCAAGGACTTTTTCAAGTAACAGATTATGTTAGTTTAGGAGAACTATCTTATGTTATCTTAGGAAAAAGTCTCCAGGTTGACTTTCACTACAGGAGTGAAATGCCTGCATCTCTATCTTATTAATTGGGGTGGGAGACAGGTGTCCTCAGCTGTGGCCTTATCTTGCCCTTTGAGGCATCTCTTTGTTCTCAGGTCAGCCATGACTCGGCCATACGTACAGGGCTACAGCATGGCCGAGTCATGGCTGACCTGAGAAATTTGGAATTTTGGACCTGGAAATTGAAATTTCCAGTTTCAACAGCTCCCAACAGTGTTCAACCACCGACAAGCCACACTGCTGTGTCTTCTGTGCTGCTCAGAGTCAGCAAAGGCTGTGCTTGCTGGTCCCGAGGCAACAGAGCTATTATAATTAATGTTTGGAAAATTTGGTCGAAATAGTGTCATCTGCTTGGAAGACCCATCTGCCTGTGGCCAGGTACACGTTTTGACTCAGCAAAACTTCAGGAAGCTATTGAACTCGGTTCTTGTGCTGTCTCACGAGTTAGTTACACAGCTCTGAAACAAGAAAACTGGGTGAATGAGAGCAGATAGTTTCAAAAGGGCTATGAAAGAAAAAACACACAAATACCATTATCAGAAGCAGGAATAATATGTAAGTGGAAAATGATGTGTTATTGGGCTGCATGATTTTAGGGACCCATGTACGATTTACATGCGTAGCATAATTTGAACTAACCCTGCCCCACTTCTAATCATTTGCATACCAATATGTCTTGGGGAAAGTGTAATAAAACTGCAGCTCTGAGAAGGGCCTACTTTCTTTGCTGTCCTTCAAACCAAGCTGAGTAGAATCTAAATGTTGTAACAATTACGGAAACTGTGTAGTTCTAAGCGGAATTCTTACAAGACTATTTTATTAGAGTCAGCAGCTCCCTGTGTTGCGGTGGTGGGCAGAATCTACTAGTTTAATGCAATGTTAACCAAGAGACTGGGGCAGGAGCTATGATATGCACTCCATCCTAACCAGAGGCAGGTGGCCAGACTGCCAGCAGCTCAAGGATCATAGCCCTTTGGTGGCTGATGTGTGGACATGGCTCTGGTGGATATTTAGGGGAAACGCCTGTCATTACTTTGCTTTTGACTTAAACCTCTGAGGATATGGAAATCCAGAATACAGTAAAAATTTGCTGTCTGGATTAAAATGTCTAAATACCTTCTCAGTCTCATTGCAACAGAAAAAACATGTAATCCAATCTCTGGCACATGCAGTTTTTGTCAGAGCCCCTTTTTCAATAAGGTATAAGGTAAAAACTTAACTTTACTGGCCATTTCATTCAAGAGATGGAGGGCTCCCAGCAAAGACATAGGGGTCTGGGATGGGCAGATACTACGTCTCTCCTTTGTCATCAACTAACACAGAAGCATTCGTGTGCTAGGACATGGAATTCCCCTAGATTGAATCCCTTCCAGAAAGGCCATCTTCCAATAGCCATGATCCAGGCCTATGAATTCTCTCCCCTTGATGACTACTGAGGGACAAGGCATAAATCTCATCTGAGCTCTGTTACAGGGGTAAAAATAGAACAGGGGCTTATGTTTCAAGATAAACAGATTTGTTATTTATTGGTCTTTCCCCTACTGCAGATGACTTTACAGATACTTTATGAATGTATTGATCATGAGCTTGTAGTAGAAGAGAACAGAAGCACTCTGAAATACTTAAACAACCTGTGGATTATGTAGCCATCTCAGCTCATATTAAAACAACTGTTCAACAAGGCTTTCCATTCGGAATTCCTGAAAAGGGAGGAAAGATAAGGCAACAATGCAAAGGAAAGATAACAGCGATCATGGGGATCATTTCTTGAGGGCTTATTCTGTGCCAAAACATCAGTGCAAGCAATGAGTCATTTAATCCTCAGGCAAAGTTAGCAGTGATAACAAGAAGAATGATATTGGTCAAGGAAAGAAAAACAAAGGAACCCTTCTGATCTTTGATACAAGAAAGTGGGATCATATAGCACATCCTTTTCATCTCATGTGAGTTTAACATTGTTGTTGGTATAACTGACGCCATCTTGTGCCCTGTATTTGACCCAGAAGAGGGAAAAATTACTTAGAGTACAAGTCACATGAGAAAAGCAAAATGAGCTGCACCCACAAGGGAAAAATTAACCTGCTCAACAAGGAGGCAGGAGACAGGTGTCAACCAAAATTAATGTAAGATTCTAGCTAAACTGTTTCCAACAGGATGTCTTACTTTGTGGGTTTTTGCTTTAAATGCTTTGTGACCCTTTAGTCTACCACCACTCGGTGGGACTCTGAAACAGGAGTCTATGCCAGTGGTCGCTGAGGTCAGCTAACAAAATTCCAAATTTATCAATTAGGCTGCTTGGTTTCCTATATACTTATGAACCCATATCAAACCTGAGCATTTTCTATAATCTCCCTGTCCATTTGAGACGAAGTCACAGGGAAAACAGTAAACATAACTCTGAACTTCAAGAATTTTGTAGTATTTCCCAGTAAACACCCAGGCTGCAGTCATGAGGAATCTTGAGAAGGGAGCGACCATCTGAATTTGGACTGCTCTAAGGGTCAGAACCCCCTGCATAGTCCAACCTCAGTTACACACAGCGAAGGTACACTGATGTCCTGCAGCCAGGTGGACACTCTGATAGAAACAGCAGAGAGGAAAACTACCCCCACCTACACAGTTCCTAACACGGTCACTCCTATAGCTTGTCTCACCATGCACTGCTGTTAGACCTGGATGTAAGCAAAACAGAATGGAGCTGTGGTTCATGCCATCGCCTCTTCCCATGTAGCACTGGTAGGAGAGCAAAGGCTCTTGGCCAATCATCATTGCTGGAGCTTCTAGTGTCGGAGACCCACAGTAGCAACAAAGCTGGCCTGAAAGGCACCTAAAAGGGGCATCACTTCTACTGTAAGAACAGCCGCATAATAAGCACCCAGTACACTGCTATTTACACCATATCTGCTTTACCTACATTCTTGCATGGCCCTGGAAATAGTGGGTGTCCCTGAATTTATCTCAGTATATACTGTGTTCAAACTCACTAATCACAGCCAAAGAAGCTACAGGGGGATACATGATGCTGCTCACCTAGAATCAAAGCCAATACTGCATAATAAACTGACATCCCAAGATATATTTTCAGGAGAAAGCTACTAAGGAGTTCACCCCATAGAAGTGGTGATATAAAATCTATTAGATGCACAAATCTCAAATAGGAACATACATAATATGAAAAAATATGGTAATATGACACCTCCAAAAGATCCTAACTCTGTACTAAAATGATCATGAGCTTGTAGTAGAACAGAAGACTTACTGAAATCACTAAGTGCCTGATAAAGCATTCAAAAGTTATAAAAAGATCAATTAGATCCATGATAATACAGATTAACATTTAAATGAAAATTAGACAATGGACATATCTAACCTATCAGCATGGGTACCAACATTAAAGACAAAAACCTAATTAGATCACTAATGATAAGATTAAATCAGTATAAAGTATCCCAATTTTAAAAAATCCAAGACTTGATGACTTCATTGTTAAATTCACCAAACTTTTAACAGCGAGTGCCCATTCTTCTCAGACTATGTCATAGAACAGAAAAGAACACTTCCAGACTCATTCTGTGGGGCTAGTGTCAACCTGCTACAAAATCTGAAAAAGATACAACAAAGAAAGGAACACAGATGCAAAACTCACCAACAAAATACATTACTAGTAAACTGAATTCAATGCATACTAAAAATATCATACATCATGATCAAGTTGGTTCCATTTCAGGGATACAATGATGGAATCAAATATGAAAATCAGTAAGTGGACAGTGAGTGGTACCTTCATTCATGGACTTAACTCATTTCACAATTCTGAAAAAATGGTCATGGTCACGTTAATCACCTGCTGCAGAGTTTGCAAACAAAAGCACAATTTTTCCAAAGACTTCTGCAAGGTACCACTGTAATAATTACATTATCAGGATAAAGGATAAAAAATCTATGCTTACTTCAAATAGATGCAGAAATAGCATTTGATAAAATTTAACATTAATTCATGATAAAAATTCCTAAACAAATCAGTTATACAAGGATCATACCTCAACATCATAAAGGCTATATATGACAAACCAACTGCCAACATCATAGTCAGCTTTTCATTGCTGTGACAAAATACCTGAGAAAATAAAGAGGAATGATTTATTTTGACTCAGGGTTCCAGCCCAATGGTCACCAGGCCCTTATGACTTCTGACATTTGGTGGAGCAGAAAACCAATGTAGGGCATGCATGATAAAGCAAAGCTGCTTACCTCAAGGAGCTGGGAAGCAAAGAGAGAGAAGGAGCTGGGCTCCCAGTGTTTGCTTCCAGGCCTAAACCCCAACAAACTTCCTCCAGCAAGGCCAATCTCTTACAGGTTATACCACGGGCTGGGCATCAAGCCTTTCACCCATGGGCACTGGGGGAACATTTCATCCCCAGTGGATAGCAATCATATCATACTGGGATAAACTGAAAGCATTTCTACTGAGATCAGGAACATCAGAAGGGCATCAACTTACTGTTCTTACTCAGTATAGTAATACAGCAATTAAGAAAGTGAAACGTAAAACTAAGAGAAGTCAATTTATGCCAATTTACAGATGCTATGATTCTAACATGAAAATATAAATTCTATCAAAATACCATTAAAACTGATAAATTAATTCAGTAAAGTAGCAGCACACAAATCATCACACCAAAATTAGTAGCTTGTCTATACATCAATAATAAATGTGCTAAGAAATCAGATCCATTCACAATAGCTACCAAAAATATCCTATAAAAAAAACAAGCAAGATAAAAATCTCTACAGAAAATTGCATACCAATGATGAAAGAAACTGATGAGGACACAAAAGATGGATGACCCGCTCCCATTCATGGCCTGGACGAATTACTCTTGCTAAAATGTCTGTAATACCCAAAGTAATCTATAGATTCAATGCAATCCTCATCAAAATACGAATACCATTTGGCAGAAAACCACACATAAAAAATTCTAAAATTCATATAGGGCCACAAAAGACCCCAACAAAGTAGCCAAAGCAATCTTGAGCAAAAGGAACAAAACTAGAAACATTTTAATACGGGTTTTAAGACATACCACGAGAGTCACAGTAATCAATCCAGCATGGCATTGGCATGAAAACAGACATTCGTAGGCCAGAGGAATATAACAGAGATTTCAGAAAGAAGTCAATACAAGCATCAGCTAACTGACTTTAAGAAAAGCACCAAAACATATATACAGTGGAGAAAGGACAGCCTCAAATGGTGCTGGAAAAACTGGATATCCATATGCAGAAGGCTGAAACTTGATTCCCATCTCTTGTTCTATACAAATAATCTACTCGAAATGGATCAGACCTAAATGCAAGACTCAAAATTCTGAAACAACCAGAAGGAAATATAGGTGAAATGCTTGTTACACGTTGGTGCAGGCAATGATTTTTTTTTTCTGGATAGGACCACAAAAGCACAGAAAACAAAAGCAAAAATGACAACTGGCATCATGTCAAATTAAAAAGCTTCTTCTCAGCAATCAACAGAACCTACAGAATGGGCAAATAATTATTCATCTGATGAAGGGTTAGTATTGAGAAAACATCAACTCAAAATCTTAATAAAAATCAGGAAATCCAATTTAAAATGAGCAAATTATCTTAAAGACACCTCTTGAAAGAAAAAATATTAATGACCAATAAATATATGAAAAATGCTCAATGTCATTTGCCACTAGAGAAATGCAAGTCAAACTATAACGAGATACCATCTCACCCTAGTTAGAATGGTTGCTTTATTACTCAAAAAACAAAAATAACAAATGTCACCAATGATGTGGGAAAAAGAAATCTCATATACAGTTGATGGAAATGTAAATTACTATAGCGATTATAGAGAATAGTAAGGAAGTTCCTAAAAAGACAAAAATACAACTACCATATAATACAGCTATCTCACTCCTGGGCATACATATGAAGGAAATGAAATCAGTATTTTAAAGAGATACCTGTATACACATGTTTATTGAGGCACTATCCACAATGCTACAGTATGGAATCAGCCAAAGCGGTCATGAATAGATGAATGGACAAAGAAAATACCAAATGGAGTTCTATTCAGTCATAAAGAACAATGAAATTTTATCACTTGCAACAAAATAGATGGAACTGGGGGACATTATACTAAGTGAAATAAACCACAGAAAGATAAGTACTACATGTTCTGTTTTAAATGTGGAAGTTACAAATCATTGACATGAAGGATTAAGGAGAGGAGAGGAGAGGAGGAAAAAAGGCTGACTGGCTATGATTAATATACATTATGGATGTATAGAAACATTACCCTAAACCCCATTAATGTGCACAATTAATCTGCTACTGCAAATTTAAAAAAATTATAATCAACTCTTTTCACGAGTCTCCATGACGAAAAAATGCAACTACTTCCAGATGATTTATCTCAAAAGGGAAGGATCAAGCCAAGCATTTCTGGGATCAGATACTGAGGAAATTATTTGCATCAAATAAAAATACAAGGTACTAATTTACTCCATGCTAAAATTCAGAGAGACATATGTGTGTCTAGGGAGGGCTACAGAACTGCACCTTTGCATCTGGTGGTATAAATTCCACGTGCTCTGCTGCGCCCTGCAGAGGAGCATCTGTTCTTTCTACCTCTTTTCCAGCAGGAAGTTTCCCAGGTTCCCCGTGACTTCTCTGAGGTGCCGCAGTGTCCATCCCCTTCCTGGGCTCACCGGGTAACCCTGGCTGGGTCCCTCACTTTACTTCAGCACTGGTTCCCTGTTTGTTCAGATTCAATACAGAAGTTGAGCTTTTTTTGGTCCCTTCTCTTTTGGTACATAAATATTGCAATGGTTAAGAATATAGCTGATTTGCAGATGAGAATAGCTGAACTTCAGAGAGGTGGAGTGATGTCTCATCCCAGCTGTGAACTTTAAGGGACACAGGTGAGAATAACGTTGTAGTCAATTTTTCCCCTTTGATAATAATACAGAAAACCAGGCATTGATACTGTTTTCTTGAGCTTCATATCACATATTTTGCTATTTCATTTTTTCTGTATTGTGTGAAGTCCTTAACGTGGAACCCTGTGAAAATATGGCCTACAGATTATGCCTGTTTAATTATCCTCATCTGATTTCTCCTGTTTGAGAATTTTCGGGTCAACCTGTAATCTTAAATCTCTCATACGTTTTTCAAATAATTTGGTATCTGGGGACAGCCAGTGTCATTTTTCATAAGCTCCTTTTCCTTCTGCAGAGATACAAGCAAGCAGGAGAGGACTATCCTGCCATAACCCATGCTCCCTGTACAGCAGACATGCTCATAAACCAACCTCTGCACGCTATTCCATCCTGATGCAGCTCACGCAGAGTCCACCTGCAGCCAGCAGTCAACGTGCTAAATTCCAGAAATGAAAGTTCAATCAAGAAAAATAATTTACCTTGGAGTCCAGCTGTTGCATGTAGGACCAGAGATATTCTATATTGGCTCCGAAAGGATGGACATGAAGAAACGTGGATATGATGCCTGAATTAAAAAGACAAACATTGGGAAATATTTAAAGGCCAGTGAAAGTTTCAGTTACAAAATGCCATCTAACCTCAGTAACTTTTGTCCAGCTGAGTTATGGTCTTGCCATTTCTAACAGCACTCAACAAGCATCCAATAATATCACCCTCTGCAGACCATAGTAGTAACACGGCAAATGAAATACTCTGTGTCCTAGAATGACAGTAAAACTCAACTCTGAAATAATATATAGATGAATAAAAGTATTTCTAAACCAAGACTTCTGGAAGCAGTTCAACTACCAATTTTATGCTTGATTTACCAATATGAAATTGTAGTTATTAAAAGGATAAAATGATCTTTTGTTTCTCTCAGTGGACTTTGCAGTATGAAAATGGCTTATACAGTTATGTCAGAACTCACACTGCCTCAGGTTTTCCTGATAATTACAGTTGCTGATTATGAAAAGTATGTAATTCATGTTCCCCTAACTGTGACTGGATGAAGTACGCATTCTTCCTTCAACATTTGCTGTTTGTTCTGGTTGTCACTGTGATTGAAAAGGAGCTGGCGCATTCTCCCCTTTCATGCTGTAATTTACAAGATCATTTTAGAATGTCCAGGGATGCACGGCTTGATTGGTGTCTGATGATAAATCAGACTTTTCCATTGTACTGACAGTTGGATGTTGGAATCTGGGCTGTAGTAAAAAGCACTCCTTCCCATCTTCCATGCTCCTGTATCCAAAATCAAAGCACCAAGGAAGTCAGCTCCACAGGTACACTGCTGTTTGTTAGGAGGTTGTGCTCAGATGGAGATTTAAGTGCTCTTTTAAATAGTGTTCAAAATGTAGGGCTGGGGATTTAGCTCAGTGGTGCAGTGCCTGCTTGGCAAGTGTGAGGTCCTGAGTGATTGCCGGTATCCATATTCCTGAAAGTATTAAATCTCATGTTCTATTTATTGTACACCTTGATAGTTGGGAACTAAAGGTCCAAAGGAAGACCCTCAGTGGCATAAAATGCAATCACAGCAAGTGCCACGTAAGCATACTATATTCGAACTAGGCCATCCTCTATTTGCATGGGACCTTGAATTGATGTAGGACAGGGTCTCATGGCTGCTTCTCGGGATACTACAGGATGAAGGTCAATTTTTAAAGAAAACTTCCCAGTTTATCCTTAGTCTCCAGATAGAGAACTAAAGGTAAAGGACAGCACTTTCTAAAACCTGTCTCGTGAAATCTACTTGTATATATTTACAGTAAATGCAGAAGATAGAAATAATTTCTCCATAAAGCTAAAAGCTGTTTTCAGATACTAGCTTATTCTTCTGAGATACAAAGAACTACCATTTTATTCTAACATCATTTTCTTTCTTCTCCCTTTCTTTCTCTTTATTTTTCTTCCTTTTTAATTTTTCCCTTCAAATGTCCTTCTATGAAACTATGGTGATGATGGCAGGCAATGATAGTCAATTTTAGTATCTTTAAGGAGCAATTTGAGAAAATGTAGTTACCATGCCTATATTTTTAAAAAAAATCACATTCACTTTACAAGAGCTTCCTAAATAAATAGCTAAGTTCTTTTTGCAGCTCTTTTAAGGGAATTAGGATGTTCTCTGGGAACAGTAAAAGAAAGGCTGTAATGCAAAAGTCAATAAAAAGTGCCACAAAACCCCAAGTGTGGATAATTTTATGATCGTTTAGGAGTGACCGCAAGCTTGGTAAGAAGAATACTAGGAAGTGAGGGTGGAAAATTTAGCTGATACCGAACTGGTGAATCTGCAAAGGGACAGAATCAACAACTGCTGCTAGCCATTTCCGGGGATAAGTAGGAGGTGTCCATGCTTAAGATGAGACTTCCGGTAGTGGAAAATATAACTGTAAGTAGCTAGTTTATAAAAGCAATCAAAGGAACAGAGGAAGGTGGCAGTACACTGGGCACTTTTGCATGTCTCAGAGTCTTAACAGCAGAAAAACATGCAAAACGGTCTAAAGAACTGGTGGCAAATTTCATCAGGAAGACCCACTTCAGGCTACCTGCACAAAAGCATTCCATCAAAATCACTTTGTTTATTCTCGTTTTTGAATCCCATTTAAGACTAATGGAATACAATTTAAATTAACAAAATAATACTAGCTTTTGGCTTTTGGCTTTTCTTCGTTTACTTCATTTAAACACTTTGTGTTCAACACTCAGCCACAAAGCTGTGTCAAGGTGCTACCGGAAAACACTGCCTAACACAGACAACATAGCTGCTCTAATAGAGCCTTTATTCTAGGTGATTGTAGATGATAAACACAAAGATTAGAAATAGAATATTTCAGATAGTGGTTAGAATAATGAAGAAAATAAAACAGGTAGTAGGCTAGAATATATAATGACCTTGAACTTGGCGGAGTGCTATTTAAAACTGGGAGGTCAGCTGAAGGCCTCTCTAAGAAAGCAAAACTCCCCAAATGTGAGTCGAGAAGAAATCAGCCACAGAAAGCCTGAAGGAAGATCAAGCTACAGATATTGCAAAGTCCCTGCAGAAATGAGGGGGCAGGAACACACTTGACTTGAGAATGGCACAGCATGCATATAAAGGCAGGAAGGGGATGACTGAGTCAAGGGCTATATAAAATCCTAGATGTAGTGAGAAGCCTCAGGAGTGAGCCCTGAGGAAGCGTGAAATTTAGGGGTAAAACTGAAGAAACTTCTGCAAAGGAATGTGAGAGGGAATGATTCACAAGAAAGAATAGAGTCACAACAGCCAAGAGAAGCTAGTGTTTCCAGAAGATTCACACCTGAATTTAACCATGCAAAGTGCAGCGATGGATGGAGTTCAGAAGCTAGCAAAATGAAGTTCTCTGGTCATGTGAACAAAAGTTGTTCAGTGTGAGGATACAGACAAGAGTGGGGTGACGAGAAGGGTAGAAATGGAAACTGGACGTATGGATCATGCTTTGGAGAGAATCTAGTTTGATGAGCAGGAAAATGTGCTATTGGATGAAAGAGATTAAGGGGGTCAAGATAGGTTTTCTTTCTTCTTTCTGTCTGTCTGTCTGTCTTTCTTTGGCTGTATTGGGGATTGAACTAAGGGTTTGCACATGCTTGGCAAAGCACTGTACCATTAGCTATATCCTAAACTCTTCCCTTTTTAAGGTCACCTCTATATACTGATGCATGTGATACTCTACTTCCGTACAAGGTCACTGTCCCTTGGGGGATGCAGCCCTCACAGTAGTTCTCCTAAGTCACTCAGTATTGAGTTGAAAAAGATCACCTAATCAATCCTCCTAATTGCACAATATGAGAACTCAGCTAATGGTTGGTAAGTGGTTCATTCTCAGATACCCAGTGGATCAAATGCCTCAGTCCATAAATACTCAGGATGCCCTTCTATACTGCCCACTCAGGACTGTTTAGAGAGCAGCAGGAACAGTAGTTTCTTACAAGTCCAGTCCGTTCTACTCTCACCATTTTCCCCTATGGAATTCCCATTTTAAAAATTAGATTGGTTACTTGATCAGACTAAAATATCAATTTGTAATGTGAGTTTGATTAGTGAATTATTTGTTGAGTGGAATGAGAAAAGGAAATCTATTAGAGTATACTCTTCTTCCTCAGGCTTCTTGGAGTTTTCATTCCAAATTCTTTGTGTCAAGTGTAAAGTTCTGGCTGAGACGAGCTTTTTCTATATCCACTTTAGTTAATAGAGCCCTGGGAAATTTCAAAAGACCCTGGGCCCTATCAGCTTTCCAGGGTTCACGGGACATTCTAGGGACCTCAACTTGAGGAGACACATCTGTGCCTCTGGACACCATCATATCTTGCTTGGGGGCAGCAGAGGCCTGACCACAAATAAACCTGAAGGAGTTTTGCTTCATGACAAACCCCATCTAACAGCTGTGTGGACACTGACCTGGAGGGCTGGCAGGGCAGAAGCCCTGTGAAATCTGGATCTCCTGCTAGGCCACAGGGGGACAGTGGCCTATGAGCAACTAAAGAGTGATGAGGTGCTTGTGCTAATGAGAGGGAAGCCTGAGAGGGGATGATAGAAGGCTACCAGACACTTGTGTTTTTGGCTGGTATTTCAGTATCTTGGTATTCTAAACAGCTTTAGCTTTCAAGAATCAGTTTGCTCTGCTGATGAGTACAAAACCTGAGAATGTGTGTTGGTTACTGTTTGTTTTGTTTTTGAAATATCTGTCTACCTGTCTTACTGGCCTTCTAAGACCTTCCAACTAATCTTGGGTCACTCTGAATTTTTGCTTGTATTTGAGATGCCCTTGACAACTTCCTTACCCATCCAGTGAAACCCAATTCACACTTTAGGACCAGTAACCAATAAACAGAATTTGTACTAGGAGCCAAAAATTGTCTTTTCAAAGGCTTCCCAAGTGATTCTTTTCCCTAGCAAAGGCAAATGATTCTCAGAGTAAGCCCTTGCAAAATGCTTACTGATTTGTTGACAAGGACATTTATGCCTTGGAAGCAAGATTTCGGTCAATGACTGACTCCCTATGGTCAGTAGATTTTAGAGAGGAACAGATTACCTCAGATCATTTTCCTCGGGTCATTCTAAATATAGTCTAAATATAGTCGAAATATAGCCTTAAACTCTAATCATGAAAAGACCAGAAAGTCACAGTTCAACTTGCTGTATTTGTTCACCTTCCATTTATCTCCTCCCGAATGCCCAGGCATTGGGGAAACATTCTAGTTCTGATATAGACTGTGCATACATGTAAGGTGGTGACAATAATGGAGACAGTGCTGTGAGCAGAGCCTAAAGGGCACAAGCACCTCGTGCCCTAGTATGAACGTCTCAGAGGACTCAGGAAGGTGTGCGCAAAAGTTGGCCTGACCATGAAGAATTTGAGGGCAGTATTCAGAGGACCAAAGAGGTGTTTTTTGTTTTTTAAAAAAGCTACTTTGTAAATCATTCAAGTTGTTAGAAAGATTTTGATTGTAACTGTAACTGTAACTGGATGTAACTGGATTTTGATTGTGACTGTAACTGGATGAGATTTGCAATGATGACTGACATTGACAGGATGCCAATAAGAGGTACTGGAATTGGAAATCCATTGAGTTAGTATTCAAAAGCAAGAGAAGACGGAGTGATACACATTCAAATTATAACATCAATAGCTCCTCAGAGTTATTAGCTAATTAATATAAATTTTGATCCATTCTCTTTTAAATAAATATTCAATGATTTCTAGCCAAACGTAGCTCCAATGGTTTGGTCTCAAATCAAATGAATTGACTCATTCTATCCCAAACAACCTCAGTATGCTCTAGATCTGACATATGGGCTCTCTGTGAACGGAGTAGGACAGTGGTGGCAAGGCTATAGCACATCTGCCACAACAAGTTGTATCGTTGAAAGCTCTAAAAGGTTCACCATCACTGGACTAGAAGTTCTGGCAATGACACTGAGCCTCATTGAGCTGACCTAACATGTGGGCACTAATGAGCAATGAAACAAAATTTCCTAGAATGCCCCCCTACATCTAGTTCTTTAAAGTTCAATTATATGTCAACTTAATTGAAACAAGGAAGTACTTTCTAAGAGCTTATCTTTGTTAGGAAAAGAGTGTTGTAGAAGAATTGATCTCTCTAAAGACCCAGAATCCAGATATGCAAAGCTCCAAATAATGGACATGCACTTATAAAAATTTAAAGGGTAAGGGAAATAGGTCATAAAACACCCAATTCTGTAAAAAATTAAAACAAACATGTAAATATAACCTCTCTATCAACTCTTACTGATGTATGATGTGTAAAGCATATGGTTTTTAAATTTTTGAGGCATCTGGCTAAAAATGCATGTGTAAATATATGTATGTGTAGATCATATACTTCTTCTAGTAACTATGTGGAAGACTTTGCAAATGAAATGTGTTCTTCAATGAAACATAGAATAAAAAGAGAAGCAACAATAAGAAAACAAAAGGGAAATTTCCTCACTATTTTTGACTCTTAAATAGTCAGAATTAGTCACATTTAAACAAGGAAAGTTTTTTGAAGAGCATTATGTGCTTTATTCATACCCTAAAAGTATTGTGGGGGAAGTCACATCTTTGCCACAGTGAGCGAAAAAGATACAGTTGTCAGAAATGGGCACATTTTCCAATAGGAGAAAAATCCAGTTACCAACTACATGAGGGTTCATTTGAGTTTCTGGAACTGATAGCACATCAGCATGCCTTCTGAGGCTTGTGCATGGCATGTTATTACAGCTGTATATCATCAGAGAGAAAAAAATAATTGGTTTTCCTTGGAGTATCTCTAAGTTGATGTCATATTCAATAACCCTGTAGTTGAAAAATCTATATATGATGGATGAAGTCTGGACTATCTCTTCAATTTAATTCCTCTTGTGCCAGCGTCTGCAGGCCCTGGTGTACCTGTCATCTTGAGGTGAAAGCACACACAGTATTCAGAAAATGCAACCAGGCATTACTTTTGCCAGATAACAAAGTACATGAAAACAATTTCTCATGTACAGTGGCCTCATTCTTCACTGTTAACTATGCCACAGAAAAGCCAGTTTGAATGAATACAACCCCACTCTTGGGTCAATAGCAAGACACAACTGGAACCAAGACTCCATTCATAGGCAAGGACAGTGCCCCTTTCCTCAGGGGTGGAGGGTTTCAGAGACCTACCGGCTGCTAAGGAAGGCTCTTAGGCATACTACTGATACCCTTCCAACAGGTACTTTTCCCTGGGAAAGGAAAGGCTGCTTCTGGATCTCCTGAAGATAATGCTCAAGAAAGAACACTTAGGGCTTGGTTAGGAAAATCTAACCAAGACATGTTCTGTGGAGTAACTGAATTTTTTAGGTGAACAGAACCTTCCTTTCTCTTCTCCCCTATCTTAACAGCCAGCATCTTTTGTCCATCTTGGATAAGTGGATCTGCACTTGGATGGGGAAGTTTGGGTTTGACTGCCCAGGATTAGCTCTAACATAGGAATCTGGATACATCTATTGCAGTAGCATATAAGTTCGGCCTTGGGGCTGTTCTTAGCATATGACCTCTGTTAAGAGCCTTCAAGGCTAAACTCAATTCAAACCTGCACAGGAGTCTGGCTTAGTTTGGAACTTTTGGACTAGAACTAGCCTTTCCTCTAGTGGGAAAGGTCATGCTTAGTTTCAAAATTTAGTCAGGTGACATGTGACATGCAAATTAGTCTATTTTCTTGAACTCAGTTCTATGTCTGAAAAGCAACTAATATGTACATGGCTGCAGAAGAGGAAAAACTTGACCAGTTTCTATGCCACTAATTTATATAATGTATAATATAATCTCAACGAAATTAATTGTGCTTCTAACTAGAAGTCAAAGCTGTTTAAATTGTTAACAGTTGGAAGTGAATTACTAAAACATTAAAATTTAGCTAATAGCTGAGAATTATTGAAGGGAATAGATAAGAAAACAGAATTTCCTTACCGATTAGCAGAGCTTCTTTCTCTGACTTTAAGCCTTGGCTTCTTTTCTCCACATTGTTCTCTCGGTCTTGGTTGACCAACGCAACCGTCAACACATTGATTTCCTGTAAAGTTAAGAAGCAAAAGTCACATGTGTGTTTATATAGATTCTGTGCATTTCAATAAAAACCACCAGATTTTTAAAAATCTATAAAAGAGGTCATCACTTCCATTTATAACTGATGATAAGATCTTATAAATAATTGACCCATTTTCTCACCAGTAGAAAAGTAATTCTCAGTCCTGGCTCCTAACTTCTGCTCCCAGAAAACCAAGTAACTGTATACAAGCAGCATATTTGGCACAAATTATCTTAGGTTCTTGTCCACATTTTGATTAAACTCTGTTCACTAAAGCTGTATTTGACTGTAGCTACTTTAACATACTTTATTTCAAAAATGAAAAAGTTTCTGGGAAAGCTTACAGTAGACAGACTGATTTATCATACTATGCTAACAATATGAGCGAGTGTGCAGGGAAAGCTGAGGTAGAAGTGCTGGTATGAATATTTAAATTGAGTAGGTATGGATTCTGATATACAGTTGGAAAAGGTAGATAAAGCAGAGGTTTATTCTTTTCTTTGGGAACTAAAAATTAAGAATTGTGCAACAAGCCAATAACACATGGAGCATTGAACCAGGACTATTTTTAGTTCTCTATGGTGTTCATAATTTAAAGACAGAGATACAGATTTAGCTCCATCTTCCTAGGGTTGCTATTAGGACTCAAAATAGATTTAATAAAACTGTAGTAATCTGCATATGTGATCTGCAGAGATAGGACAGTACGATGATCAGGGAATTTGAGTCTTCTGGTTGGAAGTTGCTCACTGCCCAGTGGCTCTAATGAGCGATCCATGATGGCTGAACAGAGTGCCCTGTGCACAACTCTACCAAAGAGACAAACCCAGACACAAATAAAAACTGGAGAGTGATTGAGCAAAAACTCTAGAAATCAGCAAGGAGGTGACAGGAACTTAAAACAGCATGGAGAGTTAGAAAGGCAACCTAGATAACAAAGCGAACTGCAACTTCAACATCAATTCCTGGCTGGGGGCGCTAGAGAGGAGCAGGAATTCTGCATTTCTGGGGAAAGTTAAGTGGGAAAGTATCAACAAACCCCCATCATAGCAGTGAAACTGCAATTCTAACCGCAGGGGTTCTAGCAGTCATGGTGGCTTTAAGTCTGTCCAGTCACAGAGCAACTACTCTGCTTCAAAAGACTATACACTAACTCTGGGCCTCTTCCAAACTGCAGAACCCAAGCGGCTACAACCACCACTGGTAGACATCATCTTGCCCTAACTGGCAGCAGATGCCTTGAACCACAGACGCCTTGGGCCTTTACATATGTCGTATGTATGTTCTTCCCAGGGAAGATTACAGCTTCCTCAGCATCTTGTTGCATTAGGACCTGTGACTTCCAAAGACACAGCCAAGACCCAAGGCTGACTTGTACTGGGGCATAGGAAACAGGAAAGGTTATCTTCCTAGCCCATTGTCTTAGCGAGGCAGGTGATAGTGCGAGAAACATCCTGGCCTTAGGCTCAATGCAGCAAGAACACCCTGGCTTTTGGATACCACAAGAATGTTCTGGTTTCACCATATTTCCTGCTATGAACCTGAGAGATATGGTTCTATTCTTGCCATATTTCCTTAATATCCTGACAAGAGCATAAAAAGCATGCTCCTGCCTTTATTACACTTTCTTGACATCTACAAGAGCCTAAGGAGCATGTACTCCAATGGTTTTAACTTAACTGAGTGTCAGTATAATATCATTAGCATTATGGTTTTGACCTACCTAATGGGCTTTGGAAACCTTACTGGTTTCAACTATACACACTGAATTTCAACTAAAATCTCTTCCAAGGTGAGGGTGGGGACTCTCAGTTGACTAAAAAGAAGCCAAGTTAGTTACCATTTCTTTTTTTTTTTTTTTTTGTTAGTTACCATTTCTGACCAATACCTCAATTCTAGGAAAACAAGAGAAGCCAACTCTGGAACTCAATGCAATTGCTATTTTTGGGTACTGCCCATTTGAAACATTCCTTTACTTTAACTTCAAATCTAAAACAGGTGGTACCACTCTGAGTTAAATTCACTCTTGAGGTTTCTCTTTGGCCCATCCAAACTCTGTGGAGTATACTTCCCCTTTAATAAATCTCAACATTTCTTACTATTTCTATGTGTCTGCTTAATTCTTTGTTCAGGATACAAAGAGCCTGGCTATTAGGCAAGACTGTGATCAAGTCTGATAACATGTGTACTATTAGTGCAAAAAATCTCTGCATTACCCGTACTTTTCTTTGAAGAGATGGGGAGCATTCTAGCTATGTCTCACAGTTTGAGGATTGTGGTCACCATTGCCCCAAACTATGGCACCATCTGTATATACCCCAAGAGAACTAGCAAAGCCCCTAGCCTTGACACTTGAAGCCCCAACATCACATATACACCCCAATCCTGTAAGTGCTGTGGAATGTTCCTTCCAAACCTTGCAGCTCCAGATATCAATAACACAAATCTGCACCACCTGCACTGGCCCATGAAAACTAGAGAAGGTCCCAAACCCAGCCCACAGCCTTGGGACTGAAGTCATTAGTCCAATAGCCCTGGCATCAACTCTATTTGTCTCTGGGAACCAGGGAAAGTTCACATTCATATCCTGTAGGTCTGGGATGGAGGTTAAAATTGCCAGGAGCCTGTTAACCATCAGCATATTCCTGTGTGATCCAGGGGTGTTCTCATTCATAACTAGGTCCAGAGCATGAATACTAAAACTATAAGCCCTTGTATCAACTGCATTTGACTTTAAGACCAAGGGAAGGTCACTAGGAGGATAACCTGGAGTATAACCAGGATTGTAACAGCAACACAAGCCAAAACATTAATTTCATATATTTCAGGTTATCTAGGAAAGATCTCCACAACTCGTAGTCTTGGTATCATACATGCTAGTGCCCACAGTCCCATAATCACCTTCACATGTTCCTTGGACCTGAAGAAGTCTCCATCTTACTCTTCTAGGTCCAGGAAAGTGCTATAAGACCTAAAGTCACTCATATCATTTCTTGGAACTTGGGGAAGAACCCTGTAATTTTTTATGCCTTGAGTCCATGGCTACCAGTACCACAGGCCCCAAACATGTGCTCATTTTTTAAAATATAAGGAGATGTTCAACCCAGTCCATCTAGAATTGTAGCTGCTGCCGCACAGCCCCAATCATCTCCTGCACTAAACTTGAGGGTACTGGGGAGGTATCTTTCATATCCTGTGTTATGGCTTGTGTCTAGAAAGCTTTGTGTGGTCACAGATGAGGCTTTTTTTTAAAAAAAAAAAGTAGCTAGGTTGAGAGTATGTAAGGCTGGGATTAAGGGTGGGTGATTATTAAATCAGTCTACTGATTGATTTGGCATCCACCCTACACCTGGTAGCCTAGAAAGAATTTAAAATGGGAAGAAAGAAGCTGATAAAGTCACTTGAACTTGCTGCTCCCTTCTGCCCACCCTGCTTCCATGCACTGTTTCTCATCTGTGATGCCTCTCTGTCATGCAGCCCTGTCTTGGATCCAGGCAACTATAGACTGAAACCTCTACAAACTGTGAGCCAAATAAACTTTTACTTCTTTAACTTTGGGTGTTTTGTCTTAGCAATGGGAAAAGTAATAAGACAGAATTTGATACCAGGGAAGTGGGATTGACCATGTGGATCAGGAGCCTTTGGAACGGGCCGATGAGTAGAGTTTGGAAAGGTTCAGAGATGTTGGCTGAAGAAATGGTCCTGGAATGTTTTAGGCTGTAATTGTTGAGAGATTCTGGTCAGAGTTCAGAAGACCAGACTGCTGATAGAAATGATGCCAATAAAGACCAGGCTCAGGAGGTTTCTGCTGGGAAGAAGGACTGTATTTGCTGTTGGACTCCAGACAGTGTGTGTTATGGTTTGGCAGAAGGTTTGTATGCATTTTGCTTATGTCCAGAGACTGCTTGAAATTGAGGTTCAAGTTAGCTGACTAATTAATCTTGAAGAAGAAATTTCAAGACAGTATAATGTTGAGGGGGTGGCATGACAACTACAGGGTTTTTTTAAAGCCAAATTTATGTTGAAAGTCAAGAGCAAAGAGCCCAAAGAATGATTTAAAACATTGTGTTTGGCCAGAAAGAGAGCTGCAGTAAATCCATGGGCTGCAAAGATAGAACAGAGGAGAACATGGTTGCTGAGAAGAAATAGGAATACAGAAAAGCTGGTCTAAGTATACCATGAGAAGTGGAAGAAATCTACCCTTAGCAGCATCAAAACTGAAAAAGTAAAAGACTTTGCTTTGAGAAGAGAGCCCTACAGAACCATGTTCCAGAATAGTGGTGGCCTAAGTAAGTTGTTTCTCATGATTTGGTTCAAAGGTACTCAGCTCCTCAGCCAAAAGAGAAGGAAGCCTGGTTACTGCTCCAGCTGGCATCAGACCTTGATATCATCCACATGGTGCTGGTTTTAGGTGCTTGCAGAATGGAAGAATTGTGGGGTAAGGAAAGCTTCCACCCAGATTTCAGTAGATGGCCTGGGAGGTGAGGGCAGTGTGTAAACCTGTGAGTGCAAAGCCAAAGGTGTGGTGGAGGCTCCAGAAGGTTGGAGAAGCCAGGAGAATGGATTGTCCTAGAAAAGCTGCAAGGAGTAAGCAAACCCAGCCCAAGAGAAATCAATGAGAGCTACAACCAGTAGAAGTGTTACAGGGGGAGAGGCACCCAAGCCCTTTAGAGTTCACAAATTGGCACAGGTTGCCATAGACTGCCTCAGATACTGGACATGGAACTATAGGACTTAACATTTGCTCTTCTGAGTTTTGGACTTGCTTTGGTTCCATATTTTTGTATTCCCCTTTGTATCCTACTTTGTGTGATAGAAATGTCTATTTTTGTGATAGAAATGTCTTCCACTGAATGTTGGAAGTGTTTAAATTTCTTTTCATGTATATAGGGTTTTATAGCTAAGACTATGTCTTAGATCTCAGAAAAAACTTTAGACTTGGACTTTTAAGCAATGGTGAAACTGTTAGAACATGGCAATTCTTGGATATGGACTAATGCCTTTTGCATAAAGGCATGTGCACAAATCTTTGGGGTCTTTAGGGAGGACATTATGACGTGTCTAGATGTCATGCCATGCTGCCTTGGAATTAGCCAACTATGAACTGAAACTTCTTCAAACTGTGAGCCAAATAAACATTTACTTCTTTAACTCTGGGTTGTTGAATATTTTGTCACAGCAATGAGAAATGTAACTAAGACATCCTATAACAGGGATTGTGCTTGTCACCTGTGCTTGCCTCATAAGAAATGGAGACAGACTTCTCCACATCCACACCACTAGGACTGTGGTAGCTGCTAAAGCAAGCCCAATTGCTATTAATTCTTGACTCTGTGGGATATATGATACATGCCTTGGGAAGTGTATGTCCATTGCAAAACTGTATAATTACTTTTGCAAACTGCTGCAATCTGGACACTGAGGCATTAACAGGAACTGATGATATCAACCAAAGCTGAAGAAATCACAGAGATGTATTACACTTCTGAACTAATATACAACCAAAGCCAATGAACCTACCCAACTGATGCCCCATATCCTGTCAAATCAGAAAAATCTTTCTAATAAAAGCTATTCCATAAAATTAGGAGAGGCTACTATTTCACCAAATGCATAGGCATAAATAGGAATAGAAGAAACATAACATCTCTAAAATAATACAATAAGTCTCCAGAAAAGAGCCCAATTAGAAGGAAATATATGAAATGTATTGTCACAGTTATAAATGCCTTGTGAATGTCATAAAAGCTGTTTAGGAGACTAGTAAAGTAGATGTTTGATTGTGTCTAGATCATAGAGGTGTGACCTTGGAGACTATATTTGGTCTTTGGTCTCTTCCTCTATGAGGATCTCCCCCTTTCTATCTTTCTGTCTTCCATAAAGCTAATAACTACTGTCTACCACACTCTTCTGCCATGATGTTTCTGCCTTGGAACCAGCCAACCACGAGCTGAAACCTCTGAAATCATGAGCTTAAATAAACATCTCCTCCTTAAAGTTTCAGGCATATTTTGTTCCATCAATGGGAATGCTGACTAATATATACCTAGAAGGAATTCAAAATAACATGTTTCAGACACAGGAAAACACAGACAGACAATATCAATAAATGAGAAAAAATAATTCAAATATGAGTGAGAAATTCAGGGGGATGGAGATTTATCTCAGCAGCACAAGCACCTACCTGGCAAGCATGAGGTCATGAGTTCGATTCCCAGTACCAAAAGAAAAGAAAAAAAGAATTGTCCAAGAATGAGAAATTCATCGAAGATAAATCATAAAAAACCTAATCAGAAATATTGAAACTAAAATATTAGATAATGAAATAAAAATCCAGTTGAAAACTGCTAGAACATTCTAGACTAAACAGAAGAATTTCTGAATTTGATATCAAAACTTTCAAATTAACCCAGTCAGACCAAAAGAAGAAGAAGAAGGGGGCAGGGAGAAGGAAAGACTACGGAACTCCACTAAGAGAACAAATACTCACATATTCTGAATATTGTAAAAGCAGGGGAAAAAGCAAAAGGCATTAGAAACCTAGTTGACAAAAATGACAGCTGAAAAAAAATTCCAAATCTTCAAAGAGATGTATGGACATCCAGATACAGGAAGTTCAAAGAACCTCAGCTGGATTCACTCTTCACCAAGGCTTATTATAGTCAAAATGTCAAAAGTAGAAGATGAAAGAATTCTAAAAACAGCAAGAGCAAAGAATATTATCATATGTAAGAGAACACACATTAGACTTAGACTCAATGAAAACCTTAGAGGCCACTAGAAAACTGGATGTTATATCAGAAGTCTTGAAAGAAGAGGAAAGAAAAAAACCCAAAAGCCTTCTTTACTAAGAATACTACACCCAGCAAAACTATCTTTTACAAATAAAAGAGAAATAAAGTCTCTTTCCCCAGTAAGCAGAAACCAAGGAAATTCATCACCATTAGACTAGCCTTACAAAAAATGCTTAGGAGAATCCTGTATTAGAAAAAAAACTATAACAAACATGAAAACACAGAAATGCACAAAACTCACTAGAACAGATACACAAAAAGGAAATAAAATCAAACCATAGCATAAAAAAGTACCAAATAATGAAGATAATGAAGAGGTGGAAAGGAACAAAGATACCAAATAAGAAAACAATTAGCAAAATGACAGAATTAATTTCACTTATTAATAACAACTTTTAATATAAATGGATTATTCACCAATCATTTAACACAGACTTGCCAAATAGATAGAAACAAAACACAAAAACAACCCCTCAAGGCAAAAATCAAGATAAGACCCAATTATATGCTGTCTAGAAGCAATTCATTTCATTGGTAAAAATACATACAGATTAAAAGTAAATGGTTGGGAAAAGATATGTCATGCAATAGAAACCAAAAGCTATGCTCATCAGATAAAGTAAATTCTAAATATGAATTGTAAAAAGAGACAAGAAAGCCATTATATATTGATAAAAGATCAATTTAACAAGAAGCTGCAACAATTATAAATGTATACCAAACAATGGACCACCTAAATATATAGAGTATGTATGCCTGGATATAATGGTAGAGATAGACTTCAAAACAAATAATACTTGCTGAATTTAACACTCTACCTTCAATGCACAGATTGTTCAAGGAAAGTGAGAAAAGAAACATCTAAATTGAACTATACTACATAACAAATGGACATAAATAATTAATGTTTATGATCTATACAGTCAATGCTATTCCAATACAAATGCCAATGACTTTTGTTACAGAAATACATTCATACAGAAACACAAAAGCCCAGAAAAACAAAACAAAATAAAAACAAAACCCAAAGCTGGAGGCATCACAATATTTGACTTTAAAACTTACTACAAAGCTTTGTAGTAATCAAAATAGCATAGTATGGACATGAAAGGACATAAATACCAATGGAATAGAATAGTGAACATAGCAAATAATCATGTTAATGCAGCTAGTTGAGTTCTGACAAATATTCTAAGAACTATAGTGAGAAAGGACAATTTCTTCAATAAATGGTGCTGGCAAAGTTGAATATACATATATGCATAAAACTGCAACTTGGTCCTTTCCTTTTACTGTACACAAAATGAATTGATGACCTAAAAACAAGACAGGAACTATGAAACTGCTATAGGAAAACATGGAGAAAATAATTCAAGCCATTGGTGTAGGCAATGATGTTTTAGATGGGACCCCAAAAGTACAGGCAAGAAAAACAAAATCATAAAATGGGACTATATCAAACTAAGAAGCTTTTGCATAGCAAAGGAAATAATCAACAGAATTAAGGTAACTTACAGAATGGAAGAAATGATTTTCAAACTAGTCATCTTAAAAGAGATCAGCATCTAGACTATATACCGAATTTTAAAAAGGTGAACACCAAGAAGTCATATAATCCAATTAAAAATAAGCTAAATTTCAGAGTAGACACTTCTTTTAAGACGTATAAATGGCCAATAAGTATATGAAAATGTGCTCTATCTCATTTCTATCAGGGAAATGCAAATCAAAATTATAAAGATATTTCTTTGTTATGTGCACATGTGTGTACACATACATGTATGTGTGTTGCTGGGGATTAATCTTAGGGCCTTATACATTATAGAGAAACATTGTACCATGGTACTATATCCTCAGACCCCCAAAAGCTTGCTATAAATATAAATTTGTATAGCCATTACAGAAAACATTATGTTATAGAAAATATTATATCATAGTTCTAACTTTAGTTAGACTAGTTATAGTTAGAACTATAGTTGAACTATAGTTAAAGTTAGAACTATAATATTATCTAGCAGTTCTACTCTTGCTTATATCTCCAAGGAAAGGAAATTGTCATACCAAAAAGACATTCGCATTCCCATGTTTACAGTGATACTATTCACAACAGCTAAAACATGGAATCAACCAAGATGTTCAACCATGGATGAGTGGATAAAGAAAATTTATGTGATATATATATACACACACACATACATATATATATATATATATATATATATATATATATATATATATTTGACCACAAAAATGAATGAAATCCTGTCATTTGCAGAAACATGGATAGAACTGGAATCACTTTGTTCAGCAAATAAGTCAGACACAAAAAGATAAATTTCCATATATTTTTAGGTGTGGAAAAGAACAATTCAATCTTATAGAAGAATGGGGTGGAATAGTGGTCACTAAAAGAGTGGGGTGGGAAGTTCAAGAGGTTGAAACAGAAAGTAGATAAAAGGGCAGAAAAACAAAAGAGATGGAATTAGTTCTGGTTTTCCATAGTACAGTATAACAACTTGATTAAAATAATCTATGATATGTTGTATCTTACTGGATTTTATTATATGTGATAGTATAAACAAATTTTTTATAGACAAGGAGATAATATAGTAACCATTGTTCATTTTCTGTTAGTTGGTTCTGAATACCCTGTAATACTTTCATTCTCTTTAATGGCTTTACACTGTCTTGTTATGTTTGATGCTGTAGTATATGAAGGTATATTCAAATATTTCAAGGAAAGAGACACTATCGTAACTATTGCTATGTTGGGTTGTCTTATGGTGAAACACTATGTTGCTTAAATTGTTGTGTTCTGACCTGTGTTGTTATGTCCTCTTTTATCTTAATCTTTTTTAAATAAAAAAAATCTATGATATATTTAATAATGACTAGGAAGAATACGAAATTCACAACATAAAATGATTAACACTTGAAGAGATGGGAGGGCTTATTACCATGATTTGATTATTACATGCTGCATACACATATCAAATTACCATAATATAACCCATAAAACTATACAAATATTATATCCCAAAAAAATGTCTATTGAAGGTGGGAGAGCACTTTGTAAAAGAGTTAAGAATAGTCTTTCCATTAAATGGTTTGGAATTTGTTCAGATGAGAGAACTAGGCAGGTAGAGTTAAATGGATAAAGAATTCTGATGGTCTCTAGACATAGGGTTTGGCAGATGCTACCAGAATTAGAACTAACTACAGGATATTTAGCTACTTAAAATAAATTAACAAAACTAATAATAGGCAAGAATCAGTAATTCTTAGGCGTTTGCTAAGTATGAAAACACAAACACTATCTTAAAGTATTCAAATGAAAAACACATGCTAACCAAAATAGACAAATGAAAATAATTTAAATTATGAACCACCACATATGAAAAAAGAGAACTTATAAATTGCTAGGAAAGAAAGCCCTATAGAAATTTAGGTTGGTCATGTCTGGTGAGGATTTGGGGGGATTCTTTTTAAGGTAAGACCTTCTAATGACTGAGTTATGAAGACCGAGCAACAGGTGAAGTGATTTGATGATTGCTGTAGTCAGAGGTTGCAAGGAGAACAATTATATATAGGACACATAATTTACAGTATTTATAATGTCACCCAAGGAGTCAAATACAAAGAAAGTGTAGGAAATCTGCCCAAACTCTAAAGATCTAGAAAATTCAGCCGAGGACCTGGATCCCATGGCAATAACCTGAGTGAGTTTAACCTGAAATCACAGAGCCCACAACTCCTGAAAGGTTATTTCACAGATCTGCACTGAGAATGCCCAAAGGTCAGCGATGGAAGCTCGAAAGTCTGTGCCAGTGGGGTGAAGGATCTGTACTAGCAGGTTGAGGGTTCTATACTAGAACAAGCAATGCTCCAACTCAAGGCCAGGGCTCCCTCAAAAAGTACAACAGCCATCTTCAGTGACAACGAGGTCCCGAGCTCCTCCAACAGTAAGAACAGTTGAGTACATGCCAGAGAGCTAGCATGACAAGCTTCTCCTGGAGATTAAACAGCACACATCTTCTCCTGCAGAGCCAGGAAGTGATGATCAAAGTAAGGACCAAAACTCTCCCAAAGTGAAAGGCAGCCATGCTCAGCAACAAAGTACTGAGCTCCTCTGTTGATAACAGCCGAGTTCATATCCGGGGAGCCAGCATGAAAAGCTCCTCCAGGAGAACCCACAGCTCCAAACAACAACACTTAGGAGAACCTATAATGTTACTCTTGTTCTCCAGGTCTCCTTTTTATGCTGGTAACAGTCTTCAGGTGGGCCATCCATGCTCCGCACCATGCTGATTCAGTTCAACTGGAGTTTAAGTTGACCACCAGTTACCAATCCAATACAATGATACATGAGAGGTAAGATCGTGGTTGACTAAAGGTATCAACCGGGACTTGAGAATGATGGTAGAAATGTCCCTATAAGAAAAGGGGTCAGAATTGAGACAGTGCAGTAAGGGAAGCCTAGAGCAAGCTGTGCATAAAGGTCATTAGAGACGAGATGAAACATGTTCTTAAACTTCAAAAATAAAAATAAAAGCAGCTCTTGCAAGCCAGCCCCAATAGCAACACAATGAAGAACTTTAAAATATGCTAAGGTTTATGTGAATGAATTTAGAAGTTTCCAAAGAGTTACAAAGATGGGAATAGGTGTTCCTTCTGAGATGAAATAACACATGGTGTTTTCTGATTAGGCTATCTCAGTTAGACCAGAGAAGAACTGTGTGTGCAGCTCACATTGTTAGGCTAGTAGGGTCAAGGAGCTTGCTGAGTTTTACTCATGGCATATACCTTAGGGATAAACAGGGACATACACTGGGATTCTAGGCCTGGGAAGATATGATTGCTTAAAAAAAGGCAGGATGAGGTTCTGTAAAGGTTTCCCAAAGAGGTTTAGAAAAAAAAAAAAGAAAGAAAGAACATTTGGTTGGAAGAACATTAACTAGGATGATGATTGCATCATTTAAAAAATACAAATAATGAACTTCAGGGCTAAGTGGAAAAATACCTCCAAGAGAGGGTGATCTGTTCACAGCCTGGATGATAACTGGGGCCAAATGAAATTACTCAGAAGAGTTTAGCAGACAACAGGCCTACATTGATTGCCAAGGCTGAGTGGTGTCCTGGGGCTAGCACACAGTTAAGGGTCTGGGTTTAATGAAAGAAATGGATTGCAGAGGACAGGCAGCATCTCAGGAGCCAGCACGAGACAGTAAGAGCAGAACAGAGTGTGGGTAGACACCTATCTCCATGTCCAGAGCTGGAGTCATGCAGAAAGGGAGGCTTTGCACAGGCCCCCAACAAATGCTACAAAATCAAGACTATCTGCAGAGAACCGGCTAAAGTTGTTGTGGTTTAGATGAAAAAAAAAAGCCCCCTAAAAACTTCGTATGTTCATGTGTTCAAAGGTAGGGCTTTCACAAGGTGATTGGGTCATGAGGACCATATATAGCTAAGGCAGGGACTGATCAGAAGAGGTGGTTCAGTGGGGATGTGACTGAGAAGGGTGTACTTCTCTCTTTCTGGCTTCTCATCTCTCTGCTTCCTGGCTGCCATGTTGTGAGCAGCCGCCCCCTTCTCAGGTCCTTTCACCATGCTGTTTTTGGGTTGGAACCAGCAAACAATGGACTCAAATCACTAAAACTATGAACGAACGTAAACCTTCCTTCCTTCGAATTGTAGATGCTTTAATTTGTAGGGTAATTTGGTCCTAGCAATGAAGAATGTGACTGAGACAATAGCATAGCACTGACTCTAGCTTTGATGATGATTTAAAGTTGGGCAAACAAAGATGGAAAGAAACATAAAAAGAAAGGAAAATGTTTAGGATCATCTTTCTGTGGAACTAGAGCGTATTACTGGATATTATACTCTGTGTTCTGTTCACCACAAATATTGTACTCTTGCTTTGTTAATAACTAAGGAGAAGACACAACTCACTGTAGGGCTCACTGCAGGGCTCTCATACCAGTCCAGCAGGCCTGGGCTGAGGCTCGGCAGATGCTCCAGTTTGGAGGTAACTTGGAGGAGAAGGAACTACATTAGAAACTAGTGCAGGACCCAATTAAGCTGATTAGAAGGGCTCCAAATGAATGCTTGTATCTTATAATAAACTAGCCTTAAGCATCTCCAAAAGGGAAAGTACTGTTTCCATTCTAGTCAAAGGTGTGTCTAAGCATATTAACTAGAGTCTTGGGTCTGTAGTATCATTTAGTGAAGTGGAACAACTTGTGAGCACTCAAGAGCTATTACCGTCTAAGTACTCTGGCACCTAGGCCTGCCATGGACATACTGTAAGCTTAGACTCTGGCTGACAAAGTCACAGAGTTAACTAGATGGGTAAATGATCATGTCTTGTATTTTTCAGAGATAAACATTAAAGGCGAAGTGACTTAAGGGATGGTAGTACTATTTTCTGTGCTGTGCTTCTATCTGTTCATCTATTTAAAAAGAAAGATTTGTTTTAATGACTTATGAATTATTTTCTTTGAAAAAAGGTAATCTGATTTTTCTGTATTGGTAATAGTGTTTGTTTGAACAAGGTAATAATAATTGTTAGTTGTCTGACACTTTAGGGTAGTCTCAAAAGTACAAAGTAGATAAGCAACATCTTTATATTTTCTTCATGTTTTTGCTTAGGATCTAACAGTCAAAATTATTACCCAATGTTTGTCAAAAGAGTGCCATCATCATGACTGGCTACGATGAACTAAATATAAAGAGAGAAAGTGGAACTCCAAACCAAACCTTTATTGCATTTTAGCAAAGGTTGTTACTTTTGATCATCCCAGAAGTGTTTATGCCACATGTATACATCACACGCCTATTCTGGGCTGAGGACTTCTAAGGGTGTTTGGATATTGAGTCCAGAATGTACACGCTCACTCAACAAGTGAACCTTACAAAATATAGTTAAGAAAGAAATGCCAGTAGATGAAGTTGGGTAGATCAGGATGAAGAGCTGAGACTTCATCTGAAAAACTTAACTAGTGGAGAGTTTTCAGAAAGCAGTTACATAAACTCTGCATTTTAGGATTTGATTTGGAGGCAAATGAAGGTGGAGTCAGGGGCACAGGTGAGAGGCCCATGTGACAGTCTAGTCATTTTAACCCTTTGATAGTGAGGGTTAAAACCAAGTCAGTGATCAGAAGAAATATTTAAGAAGCAGAATTTTAAAAATTTTGGTGACTTGGTGGATGAGAAAAATGTTGAGAATAAGTGGGTATGTTGGTGACTAGGAAAATAGAGAAATAAGGAAATATTGATTATAGTGTGCTAAGTTTTAGAATTTTTCAACTTAAGATTTCTATAACATCTTATTAAGATATCTGAAAGTAAGCGGGATGTATAGGTTTTTGAACTTAGAATCAAGGTACTTACACTTTTCTATGGGCATTTCTCAGGTTTGTTTGTAGCAAGCAAACTTGCCTCTGGGCTTGCTTAAGCTTGGTATAAACAAGGTGGATTTCTCAAATTCAGGGTTTCTTCCCTGTGACAACCCCTCTGCATGTGTGGATATCCCTCTGGGCCCCTCCACAGAGAGATGCTCAGTGTGTACAATACGTAAGAAGTCTTGTGAAGCAAGATAGTTGATAGCACAATACAACTGCAAGTGGACACAATACCTTAACAAGTGGAACAATGCCTTATGGTAGAGAAAAATTGGCCATGATATTAAACACTAAGGGAGAATATTTTCAAGAATAACGAAACGCGTAATAGTTTATATTTCATCTCCAGCTCTGGGGGAAAATGCCTGAAGGTAGGACACAAATTTGAATTAGGCCCTACTGATCTCTTTATTTTTTGTTAGTTAAGTTAGAGAACTTCTGTCAATGCTATTAGAAAAATGCTAAAAAACAGCTAGGCTTCATGTTTTACTTAGGATGTTCCAACATCTGCTTTGCAATTGTGGAATACATTCTTCTAGAAGATTGAATAATAAATTATGCATGAAGACCCACTGTCTTTTTACTCATTAAAATTCTTTACTCTGATAGATGCAATGTGCCTTGAAAAATGATAGGTCTATGAGATGTTCCAGATGTCCCAAGATTCCAAAGTAGAAGCATGGATCAGGTGGTGGTGACTGAGACTATTAAGGACAAATTGTAAACAGTGTATAAATATCTGGCAGGAAAGAAACACTAGGTGAGATCAAGAGTTTCCTTGCAGTGAGAGCTATCAGATTATGAAACAGTCTGCGAAGGTAACCGCGTGAGAGCACCACTCACTTGACACTCTGAAAGCACACCAGAATATAGCGTGCACCAGGTAACTTTCTGCAGTCGATAGCAGAATGGGTTGGATGATCTTATGTTGTAGTTAGGGGTTTTAAGAAGAACAACTGCAATCAGGACATAGAATTTATAGTATTTTTGTGATAATCACCCAGAGTTAAACACAAGAAAGTGCAGAAAATCTGCCTACAACTCTAAAGATGGAATATTCAGCCAAGGGCCTGGATCCCACAGCAATGTCCTGCATGAGCCCAGCTGAAGACCTAGAGCCCATGACAATGCTTCCCACAAGTCCAGCTGGGGGTCTAGAGCCCACAAGAAGGACACATGCCAGTCTGTTTTACGAATCTACACTGAGAAGGGCCAAAGGTCAGCTGTCTATGGAACCACACTGGCTTTATGAATGCAAAATGGAAGGCCCAAGGACTGGAATTCCTACATTTTACCATTTTCTTCTATTCTACAAAACAGGGCCTTTATATAAAAATTAAAGAAATGCACTTTAAAAAAATCTGGACACAGGTCTTTCCTAATATAATTCTACGGATCTGCAAATGGGAAGGGGACAAAGAGATGGGAGGAGGTTGTAAGAAGGGCAAGGGCAGGGGGAGTAAAAAGAATTAAAATGTGTATGTACATGTACCAGTTCTCCACAGAGAATGCAATCATTATGTACTGCAAATGTGTACTAATATTTTTTAATTTTAAAAAGAATAAAAATATCACAAACTATATTATTTTTTCAGATTTTTCTATTTTTATTAGCAACACCAGCATTGCTCTATTTGTTTGGGAATGAAACTTAACAGTTTTTCTCTGATTCACTCTCTCCAGTTCCTTAAGTGCTTTGAAGGTCTGTCTAAATCTGAATTCCATCAAGTCTCTGCAACATCTCTAGTGCCCTTTCACGTTTCTCCCACTAATTTTCTACAATCAATTCTCCTGATTTCATGCTCTGGCCACTGAAAGAAGCTCCTTTCTTTCTGCCTCTGAGCTCTTTCTCTTCCTATCTATCTTACAGAGTATCACCAGATAAACTTTATTTTTATCTTTTATTTCCTTTTTTTTGGCAGCACTGGGGATTGAACCCAGGACCTAGCGTGATAAGTAAGCACTCTACCATGGAACTATAGTTCCAGCCCTAAGTAAACTTTCTTAAATGCAACATCCATCTTCTTAATCTCTCACTTCAGATGCTTTCTGATAACCCATAAGGAAAGACAGGTACCACTTTGTGGCATTTTGTGTTCAAGTCTTCCAAAAGAGCCTATTGTCTTTCTGCACTATGTTCTTAGAATTCTCTTTCATATCTTTTCCTGCCACTTCTTACTTACATTTTTATACACAGCACAAGTCCTATATTTATCTCCCAGAGTCATTTGTTCCAGGATACTTGCAGTTCTTCTTCATCTGGACCCTTTATAAGCCACAAAAGTGGCAAGTGATCATATCTATCTATCTATCTATCTATCTATCTATCTATCTATATTCGAAGAGGACTGACTTTCATCTATGTTTTCTTCTGGCTCATTTGGTGCAGTCATCACAGCTAAACAAATGAGGCATGTGGCTGCATGGAACCTGTGTTCTAAATGTCATCATTATACATATACCAGATCACTTTAGATATCACGTCCCTTTAAATGTTAATTTTCTCTTGTATAAAACATGGGTCATTCCTTCTTCCTGTCCCCCAGGGTTGCTGTGAAGACCAAATATAGAAACTGTACATTTCTACGACTATATTGTACTATCATTATTTACCTTTATTGTTCATAGAACTGTCTGGCTACAAAAAAGTGTTTAATATATATTAGAGGTACTGAATCCATGCACGCATTTCATGTAAGATCTTGCCTACAATCATATAAAAACAGGCATGCAAAAGTGATAACTATGTGTTTGAATACTGTATATTTTCTCTTCTCTAAATTTCTGTGGCAATTGTATTATACTGTTATCCTTTTAGATTCCTACAAAGTACCAAGTGATCCACTGAAAGATGCACAAGTCTTTAGTAATCTTTATGGTATTCTTGATAGGACTGTGCAACTATGGCTGGGGAAAGAAGGAAATGGGGGACACCCCTCACACCTGGCTCTGTGAGTCAGACCAGGAAGTAACAGGCACACAGGAGCTGATAAATGCAAGAAAGACATATCAGTGGGGGCTGGGGATTTAGCTCAGTGGCATAAGCGCCTGCCTTGCAAGTGCATAGTCATGGGCTTGATCCCTGGTACTGAGTAAAAAACAAAACAAAACAAAACAAACAAACAAACAAAAAAAAAACCCATAAATAATGGCCTAGGATAGAGAAAACTATGGAAATAGAGACACAGAAGGCTCTGGCTCCAACTGCCACTGATTTGCTATGTAACCTTGTTTCATTTTTCCCTTTGTATAGACAGAGATTTGAAAGAAATTATCTCAATGGTTTTCCTGCTGCAAAATTCTGTATCTGTTCTGTTTCCTTTCTCATGAGTTGGAGCTTCATTTAGAATCGGATGGCCAACTTGGCACAGACAATATGTACTTTCATGAATTTCTAATGCCAATTAAAATTAGAGAGGAAGATCTGCTCCTATGTGCTGCTGCCACCATCAGAAGGTTTGCTTCCTGTGGGCAGTGAGCACAAGCAGGAACATGCATCTAGATCCACCCCTGTGCGACCACTGCTTCCACTGGAAGGTTGCTTCCTGTGGGCAGCCAGCACAGGCAGAGAGATGCAGCCAGATATACCCAGTGTGCTTATAGGCCACCATTGGAGACCCTTGCTTCCTTTGGGAAGCAAGCACCGACCAGAAGAATCAGACAAACATACCCCTGTGTGCCTGTCTCCATCAGGGGAGTTCCGGTACAGACATGCAGGCTGAGAGAAGAAGCTCGACTACCACACATCTCTGGCCTTTGGGAAAGCCTCAGTGTAGCTGAATGGGTCAAGTGAAGCCTGCCTCATGCCTTGCTACCTCCCTGGGAACCTGGGTTCAGAGAAAATCAGGTGTCTGTCCCATTCTCCTACATTGCAGAAGGCAGCCAACATGGGAAATGCCTGGGATCCCACAACTGGCTTATTTGGAAGAACCTAGGAGAAAGTCAAGACAAAGAAGCAAAAGGAAATCTCAGACCTCCAGCCCACACAGAACAAGTCTGGGAGACAGTCATTGAAGAAAATGGAAGTTACATACCTGAAATCTCCATGAGAATAGTAACTGAAGTAAAAAACAAATAACTTCAAAACAATTTCATGAGACTGTAAAAGTAATCAGATCAGAAATAATGCCTCAGGTAAAAGAAGAAATCACAAACATAATTCAAGAATTGTTGAACATCTCTAAAGCAGACATAGATAAAAAAAAGAAGACCATAGGAAAATGATGGAAATCTTGAATGAACAATATAGGGAGGAATTACAATGCATGATACAGGTTCAAACAGATATCCAGAAAGTTAAAAAGTCAATCAAAAGCTGGCAAAACCACTTTGAAAGAGACTGAAGATAGTCTTTCAGACCTTGAAGACAGGATTGCAGCAAGCCATTGTGAAAGGAAAGAGCTCTTAAAAATAACATGGAACCAGGAAATAACAACTCAACAGCTGTAAGATGACACAAAGAAAAACCATTTATGGGTGACAGATATCAGTGAAGAAGCATGGGTCAACACAAATGAAATAAAAAGTCTATTTACAGAAATAACAGTAGGAAACTTCCCAAACATGGTAAAAGAATCTGTCACACAGAGAAGGTAGGCATACAGAACTTCAACCAGCCATAACCAAAATAAACCTAAACCTGGACATATAATAATCAAAATCCCAGAAATTCAGTACAAGAACAGAATATTAAAAGCTGTTAGAAAAAAGAAACAGATCACCTATAAAGGAAAATCCATCAGCATCATGGTAGACTTGTCAACACAAACTATCAAGTCAAGAAAAGTTTGGACTAAAGTGTTTTAAATCCTGAAAGGAAACAATTTCCAACCCAGATTGATGTACCCTGCAAAACCCTATCTTTCAAAATTGAAAATAAGATACTTCCATAATAAAGAACAACTGCAGGAATTCATGACCACCAAACCAACCTTACAGAGAGTGCTGAAGGATATGCTAGAGAGAGATAAAGATGACCATAGTTCCAGGTTCTAGGAATAGCAGCAGCTGCAGATTGCCAAACAGGACAGACAACTGAATGAAAGATAGAGGGCCAACAACAGGAGTATAGCATGGCAGAGATGAACCAGTGCATGCCAGTTGTAACCATTAGTGTAGATGGCCTTAATTCTCCAATAAAAAGAAACACAAGGAGAATCGGTCAAGAAACAAGATCCATCAATATACTGTATACAAGAAACCATTTAACTTGAAAGGATATTCATAGACTGAAAATCAAATGACAGAAAACAATTATTCCACATAACAGGAGACCAGAAAAAAAGCAAGGGTAACTTGCCTATCAACCACACAACGGATAAGAAAGATACCGTATTTTCATACAATGTAAAGCTACCCAACTAAAAAGTAGGATAATTTTGAAGCTCTTGTAGGTAAATGGATATAATTGGAGATCATGCTCATGGATAAAATGATTTGGACTCATATGGGTTAACATGGACTTATCTCACCAGCATAAAAAAAGTAAAGGAGGGCTAGGGATTTAGCTCAGCAGCATAAACGCCTGCGTGGCAAATACAAGGTTGTGAGTTCAATCCTTGGCACTGAAAAAGCAAGCAAACAAACAAAAAATCCCCAAAATTGAAGGTATTAGTGGGATCCAAACAGTTATTATGAAAGTGATAAGGAAGGAAATGCATAAAAAGAAAAAGTGGTAACCACTGTTAATTTCCTGTTATCTTGTTTTGGATTCTTGTATTGTTTTCATAATTTCATTAAGTTTGGTTTTATTCTGTCTTGTTTTGTTACATTAACTGTGGCTGATGGTATGGGCAGCTATTTTGAAGATAGCAGGATATATTATGGTAGCCATTGTTGATTTCCTATTATTCTGTTTTGAAGTCCTGTAATGCTTTCATTCTTTTGTTTTGATTTTTTTTTTCTGTTTGTTTTGTTTGATTTTACTGTGTGTGATGGTATGGACAGTTATTTTGAATGAGAGACATGGTAGCCATTGTTGATTTCCTGTTGCCTTGTTTTGAAGTCCTGTATTGCTTGCATTGTTCTGTACTGATTTGCTTTTTTCTGTTGTTTTGTTTTGTTCTCTTTAAAAATTAAAAAAAAAAAATTAAGAGTGGAAACATTAAGCAGAGGGGGAAAATAATAAAAACAAAATGGATGAGAAAAAGATTGATGGCCACAAAAGACTAAACTTTAGAATGTCTTATGGCTCAAGAGTAAGAATATCTCTATCTCTAACAGTGAGCAGAACCTTGGCATTTTCTATGGGTTGGAAATCCCAAGGCCTTTTTAACCCAATGAGTTTCTGAATCTTGGCACTGTCAGCTCTGAGGGTAGTGGCTTCTCATTTACCTAGGCTCTTCTCTGGCAGCCTTTGTTATTCAAGATCTACACAAGGCAATAGAGGCCAACCTAACATCAGTGACACAGAGAGAATCCGAAAGCAGACATTTGGTCTTCTCTCAGCCAAGACACAGAAATTCATCACAATGTGACTGCATTTTACGTTCTAGGATGTTCTACCCCATAGGGGTCCAAGTACTAGACCTAGAGCACATGCATTGTGTCCTCAGACAAGCCCAAGAACTGTGTTTTCTAAGATCTTCAACTGCAAAGATTAGGTAAGAATTAGCTAAGGTTTTGAAAAACGCTCTTTTAAAGAAAGACCAGTCTGGCTTAGGTGTGGGAGTATGCAAAAACACCATTCTTCCTGGTTTAGAAGATACAGGTGGAAGAAGACTGAGGTCAAAGTACTTTCCAAGAATCTGAGGAGGGGACATATAAAGGACTAGATGAGCTGACGACGCAGGCAGACTCATGGCGTAGCTCCAGCTGCACCCCTACCCCGCCTCCCACATATTGTATTAAGGCAGAATGTCTATTAGGAAAAGAGGGAAGAGGGATATAAAAGCTACTGTGAAGGAAGGATGGGCAGATTCCATTTGGGAATCAGAGGAAAGAGGGATGAGTGTTTAAAAAAGCAAGCAAGTCAAGACTGGATGGCTAGCAAAATAATGGTATCAAAATCAGAGACTACAGCGCATTAGAAGAACTGGCCCCAATTAGAAATGTTAGACTTGGGGCTGGGGATTTAGCTCAGCTGCATAAGCACCTGCCTTGCAAGCAGGCGGTCGTGAGTTCAATCCCCGGTACGGGAAAAAAGAAGGAAAAAAAAATGTTGGACTTGAGGTCTTGCAAAGACAGTAGGAAACATGGGAGGTGAACTCAAGACAGCATTTCCACTGAAGTGCCCATCTCAGCTTGGTCTTGTTCCCCCACTGCATGCACACTTACTGTCCCAGGAGAGGCAGCAGCAGTACACAGCAGCACCCTCACACATGGCCGAAGGAGACTATATGTGCTCGCTCTACCTAATCATTTCTCAGCATCCTCAGTACCCTCTCCAGTTCCACAACCAACATGTTTTTATAGGAATAAATCTCAGAATCTGATATTACATTCATTGAGAGAGTACATCTGATGGTGACACTGCCCGGTAATCTTCAGGATGTGGTCAACCTCTGCCTCGGAGTGATCTCCGAGGAAGTCTCGGAGAAATATATAGGGTGAGTAGTGAAAATAAAAATGTAGTCACTTTGGGTATATTATATACTTTTGGTCCCTAAATGTCTTTGTTCTACCATCATTTTAAAGCACCAAAATTTATTTCTTCTCTTAGGTTAAAGGAAGTAAAGAAGTTAATTTTTAGTTTCTAGCTATTGTATTGCTTTCAGTGTTTTTAATTTAAATCTCAGCTTTTTTGGAGACCAAACTGTAAGTGTATAACTTTTTTCCTTTCTTTTTCTTTTTAAAATATAAGACGTTTCTTTAATTTGCTTTAATTCATAGTTATGTGTTACTGCTTTTCTCCTTACAGACATGATACATACAACCCAGTGTAGAAAATTTAGAGAATACAGATAAAAGAAACTTACAATTCACTGAAATTCTAATATAGAGATATAAACACTATCAATATTCAGATACTTATCTTTAAAGTTTACATATTATTTTTGCATATATAATAGATACTTATGTTTTCATGCATGTTATTGTTATTTAGTTCTTACTTGAAAAATAGGATTATCCTACATGCATAATATATAAAAAGATCAGAGACTCTGATCAAAAGGAGTAATTTAAATTTCTTAATGTTTCTCATTAAATACGAAGAGCATCGCTGCTGGTTGGGTCAGAGCTTAATTACGGCTATCACAGCTCACACCATGTTTAAATGGTGGTCTCAAGCTGGCAGTTAAATGACTTTCTTTTAGCATAGTTTTGTGACAATCATGTTAAACAGATCTAAAAATCAGAAAAATTTCTTTGCATTCCAATAACTCCATTCATTAAACTGTAAATTATAGCATTTTTAGTGTTACTATATGCCACTGTTAACATTACCAAATGAAAAAACACATTTGATGTCGAAAACAGCTGTGCATTCTCTTCAGTATGTAAAAACATGTAACCCATACTGCTGTATCTATACAAGTCTAAGTATTCATAAGCTTGAAATAGGACTGACATGAAAAATTTCCTCAGCCATTAAAAATACTGCAGCAAACAGAAAAAACTAAAGTGAGATGCTTTTAAAAATGTGTGTATGTGCAACCAGAATTAGTTGCGTTTGATTTATCTTACATGATACTGACTCTATTGCTGGTGAAGATTAATTATATTATGGCACTCTTGGCATGTTATTTTCTCAGTTCATTTCTCAGTATGACATTTCTTATTTTTCTCTGCTACAAAGCACTTGCTATCATAATTTTCACCTGCTGAGTTTACATTACTAAGGATATTAAAATTTTGAGATTTTTGACCTTTATAGTGGTAAATTAGGTCATGAGAGTAGATAGGATGCAGTCTGATACATGGAAGAGACATTTTATTATTATTAAAGTAATCAAATTGCACAATGTCTGCTGCCATATGGTGAGATCTTGGAAAATATTAAGCAGTCCCCCTTCCTTATATACTAAAATCAAATTTTCTCTCTTCACGGCTTCCTTGAATATATCACATGTGAGAAATATCCCAGAGCTAAGGGTCCTGGGTTGCTGCTGTATGATGTGAGGGATGCAGAATCTGATGTTCCCTTTAGAAAAACAATGATACAAATACTGGTGGTGATAATAATACTAATATCCCTTGCGGACTACTTGGTAGATGACAGGTGCTGGTACTATGATCACCCTTATTTTACAAAAGGGAAAAACTAAGGCATAAATCAGGGAAGCAGCTTCCTTAAATTTACCTTTCTGGGAAGCGGTGATACCAAGACGGGGCCTCGGCAGTCAGACTCCAGAGCTGTTAGTCTGTGCTGCCTTGTGCCTCGGGGAAGCCAAGCTTCTCTGTTAAAACCCATTCTCTACTCCACAGTCTCTGTCCTCAGTGGATCGGGTGCCCCCGAAGGACACTTCTGTGCTGCAATCATGCACACGCCCACAGGATAGCCCTGTGCTGCTCACTCCATAGACTTGCAAGGCGTGGGTGGGGGCCAGGTGTGGGGCCACAGCTCTTATTCCTCAAATTGATGTGATTTCTTCTCAACCAAAGCCTGGTAATTACTAATTATATATTTTCTTTTGGAGTTGGGTAGTAGCAAAACTTAACATTTGGAATAAATATATTATTACCTATACATCTCAGTTCAATGTAATTTAATTGGAATTTACTGAATTTTCACCATTCTTTCAATCATCATTTATTGAGCAGGTTCTGTGTCACGCAAGAACATAAAAAGCTATAGTAGTTTATATTCTTTTTTTTTTGTCTTTTTCATTTTTATCGGTACCAGGGATCGAGTAGTTTATATTCTTAAAGAGTATACAGAGTTGAGAAGATGGCACACATGTAAACTATGTCAAAACACTGTGATAGTAAACTATGACAGATGACGCGAGGCCATGGTGCAGAAGAGCTCAGAATGCACCAACCTGCCCTGAGCTGGAGCGTAGATGGCGCTGTTACTGAAATGTTGGCTATGAACAAATTGCACTGGGGTAATCTGGCTGCTTATTAGAAATACCATTTCTCAGGCCCTGACCCTAACCTACCCAGTCAAAATGTAAGTGGGCCCCAGCATTTTGTTTCCAAAAGGTCTTTGAATTCATTGTTTACTAAGGTTTTGAAAAACATAAGATTCACTTGCACATAATAATTAAATAAGAAAAGTATTCCAAATTAAATACGTAAAATATAAATGTAGGACAAGGTAATCCTTACCATTTCAATTATAATTCTCATGGTCTACACTAAGACTTCTGTATACATATCAAAGCCAACTGAATGAAGAGGTCTTTGTTTCTTTCCTTTTTTAATTTTAAAGAGGATAAAACCAAGGAAAAATAAAATAATAAAAACAATCAAAATAAACTAATATAAGTGAAACAGGAATTTCAAAACCTACAAAATCAACAATAGTTGCCATGATGCCTTTTGTTGTCTTCAAAATAGCTGCAGATACCTTCGGACACAGTAAAACAGAACAGAATAGAGCAGAAACAAAATAAATAAAACAATGAATGCTAATGAAGGACTTCAAAATAAGCTCATAGTAAATCCAAAATAGCTACCATAGTATGTCTTGCTATCTTTTAAATAGGTGCTCATGCCATCAGATTTAATATAATCAAACAAAAGAGAATAAAATCCAACCCAAAGGAACAATGAAAATGATATGGTTTCCAGGCGGGGAATAGTTTTTACTTTGAAGATCTGCACATAATACACAGAAGAAAGGGTTTACCTCTTTTACCTATGAAAGCTAAACAGATTCACAATACTATCTCAGGCTGCTGGAATTCCCATGCCAGCTTTTTTCTCAACTGGTATTACAAATGTGCCACCTACATAAGCTCATTATGGTGTTAGGTTCTGTAAGGGATACGTACAAATTCCCTGCCCTGAGGAACGTCTGCCTGAGTTGAGAATAAGCCTATAGTAACTGGAGTGTGTGTTCAAAATGGTTAGGAAGATGATAAATATGGTAGGAATCTGGAAAGATGGTAATTGATTTGGGCTGATTCGAGAGTAAGGCCCCAAGCAATGGGAATTGAGCTGGGCTTAAAAATAGATGAAATTTGCATTGCAGGCAAAAATGGATGACATGATAGATAGAGGATACAAATTATCAATTAAAAAATCTAATTATTTAGGACTTTTAATGAATCGTTCTCCTAGCTAAATTTGAATTGTTGGCTAAAGCCATTTATTCAGGATACCAGACTAACAGTTAATTTCAATAGTAGGCCAACAGTTATTCTAATTTACCAAGAGGATCTAATTTACCAATACTGTCATATGAAATGATCAGGAATGGTGTGTGTGTGTGCGCGTGCGCACGCACGTGTGTGTATGTGTGTGTGTGTGTGTGTGTGTGTGTGTGTGTGTGTGTGTGTGTATGGCATGGGGAGCAGGAAATTACATCCACATGGATATCAAGCATTATATAGTATATGCTCCCAGCTCTCACAGTTTGAAGTCATCGTTCTTGAAGTTGGCATGGAAAGGAATTGCCTACACAAATTAGATTCTACAAGTCTCATAAACATAAGTAGCTCATCAGCATACACTGAACAGCCTGGAAACCGTCCAGACAGAGAAAGCACTCTGTAATCTCAGGAGCAAGCTGATATAATAGTAATGACGTGATGCCAAGTATCACGGCCACCAATCTCTCCACCAGGGCAATTTTAGGGCTAGAAAGGCTGAGGTGTAAAGGATTTACTTCAAAAACCAACACAAAACAGAACAATGAATAAAGTTTTAAAATACCAATCAAGCCCTTGAGGCTGGGGAAATCACACGTTTTTGGAGAACAGCCCCAGATACTTTGAAAGGGGCTGTGTGTACACTTCCCAGAACTGTTCGGGTGCTTACTGTCTGCTGCTGCTCGGAGAATGACAGGCAAGGGCCTCCCTGGCTCTCGCATCTGTACAACTAAGAATAGAGACCCATTGTTCCAGGATAGTTTCTGCTGCTATAAAGAATGTAATTTTAAAATGTAACCAAATATGGAGATGCCTCTTCCTTTGGACAGCAGCTTCCCTTCCAGCCAGCTTTTGCTCAGCCTGTATTAGAAATACCCGAAGTGTTTCTAATCCAAGTGCGGTTTGCTAAAGTTCTCAAATTGAGGGTATAGCAGCATAACCTCAATTAGATTGAGAACCGCAAGTGTGAGGTTTGTAACTTTCTTGGAGGTTCCATTAAAATGTCCAGTCTGGGTTGCAGTCTCACCGTTTAAATACCCACTTTATATGCTCCACTTTAGTATCTTGAATAACTATTTGTAAGAGGATAATCTGTAATCATCAACTAGTGATTTCTTACTGTTTATTTTTTCTTTGAATGTATGTATTATTTCTACCCATTTTCTGTTTTATTTAGTCTTTCTTTAAATAGAATTTAAAAAAAATTAAAGCATCCAGTGTGGTTGTCAGTCGGTCGCCAGGTCCCTCTGGGCAGGGCAGGTGAGAACTGCCGTGGCTGGTGCTGCACTCCCACCTGGAAAGGCTCTAAGGGGGAAGGGATGGCGTGGAGAGGAGAGCTCCCTCCAGCAGGGGAAGTTTCAAGCCTGGAAAGATTAGGACACACTTCATTTGGTTGTGGACAATTTGCAAGTACTCATTTCTATTTTCAAACTTGGTGGTTTTCTCTGGGAAGCCTGTGATAATTTTATTGGCAGACTGGCATCTGAACTTTTTGCTTTGAATTCAAGAGCCTTATTTTTGGATCCACTTTGCCTGAGGCATTGACATTTGTGTAACCACAAACACACCTTTAGTGACAGCAGACTGCACTACTGGAGTTGGCAGGATGTCAGGGGGTGGGGACAGCTATTGCTACCCTGCCTGCCACAGGTGATTAGAGTGCTGGAAAGCAACAGAGAGCGATGGACAGGGAACTTCCTCTTGTCTTCTTTGCCCTTTTCCCTTCCCTTGGTTCCACCTACTTTTTTTTTTTTATTGCTATTCTCCTATATATTTTCTCAAACAAACTTCACAGTCCAATTATGGGTGGTGGATGAAGTCTGGAGATGGACAGTGTCTGGAGACACAGGAAATGACTTACTCTTCATGACCTTACACAGCCGTCCAGGGAGAGCTAGGCAGTGCTGATGGGGATGCCACGTGGGAGACATGAGCCACGAGTGTGGCCAGCACGGGCTCCACCAAGGTGGTCCATTTCACACCTCTCCCGTCTTGGTCTCACATGGACAGCAGATTTTAAGAGTGTAGAAGTCACTACAGAAAATTTAATATTCCAAGTATGAAAAACAAACTTTCCTGAATAACATACAGACCTAAAAAGAATTTAGGTCTGCCAGCTGTGAAGTCTTGCTCCTGGCCATTTTCAACACGTGGGTCCAGTGCTGTCATGAGGCCTTGTAGGTCCTTGTGGAAAAGCAACTCTGCTCTCCGCCTCTGCTTCTATGAAGCACCAGAGTGATGATCTGCTTCTGTTTCCCTTTCGGGTTCTGAGACCTGTTCCCAAATGCTCCTGAATGATCTTCAGGTAATTCGTGTTCAGAATGTCAGGCAGTGCTGAGCCATCTCCTATGAGAGGCAGGAGACCTGTGACTGAGCCCTCTATGTTCATTCAACTTTAGAACAGTAGTGTCTATAAGTCATGGCTTTGTGTATGCGGCTCTTGTTGATGGTTCGGATCTTGTTGGCCGTATTTAGAAATGAATGCTTCTGGTGGGGCATAGTGGTGAATGTTTGCAATCCCAGCACTCGAGAGGCTGAAGCAGGAGGACTGCCACGAGTTCTAGGTCAGCCTCAGCTACACAGTGAACTAAGGCCAGTCTAAACTACATAGAAAGACCTGGCCTAAAAATGAAAGTTTCTCTTTTGGGCCTAGAACTCTGTTATTTAAATTAATCACTCTTTTCAAGGTCCCTTATTCTCTGGAGTGGGTAGACCAGCCTAAGAGGGATTGTAGCATTCCTTTAGCCTTGCTCTGAGACACACTTAGAATACAAGCTCTCCGGTCTTTAATCCACAAAGAAAACTGATACAGAGTTCATAGTACAAGACCCCAAATGCATACTTAAGTATTATTCTTTGAAATTATTTATAATGTATACATAGTGGGATTTTTTGTCTAAAGTACAAATAAGCTTGAGAGTTATTTTCCTCTCCTAAGGAGAAACTCAACATGCTCTCAGTGAGGTAATATCCAGACATTATCATGAACTGTTTGATACTTAACAAGCCAGGGCTAAGTTTTAATATATTTTTTAAAAAATCAGTGGGTCTCCCTCTATCTCTGAATCACAACCAAGCACAAAAGCTTCTCCATTTATAAAGTGCTTAATTGACAGATGAGTTAACCAACAAACTGGTTCGGAACATTCACTGCATAATTTCCATGCCAGCAAAAACACAGTATTTTAACGTCCCACAGCAGAGACAATAAACTAGCATATACCTCTAGCATGAAATATTAGGCAGTCATTAGAAATCATATGAAGAAAACATTTAATATGATGGGAGAATACACATGATTTATAAAGGCAAAAAGTAGAAGCTGTAAAATTGTTTATATGATTTGCTTTAAACCTGATAAAAAATGAATATACGTGCACATAGACTAAAATGGAGAAAATATACAGGAGTAGAAGCACTAACTTCTGAGTAAGAGTGCAGATAACAATTTTTTCTTCATATTTTTCTGTATTTCCAAATTTTCCACCAAAAAAGTGGCACTTTTAAGATAAAGTATTTATAGCTGTATTTATATGTATGTGCACTGGCTCTATATAAGGCACCTTACTTCGACTCTAAACAGTTGCATTTTCTTTCATAGAAGGTATCAAGACCATGAACCTTTTGGAGATGTACACTCTGTCTACAGGACAGGTAACTTCTGTTCAGATTTTTTTTTTTAACTATATAAGAATCCATGTCCGTGTCTGGCCATTTCATAAGGGGTGAATTTTGTATTTCCTTCTTTCCTTTCTCTATCCTAACCTGGGGAAAGAAGATATATTTTCACTCTTTAAACTCAACCTGAAAGTGTCGTGAAATATGTGCTGATCCTGTTACATGCTCCAGACCCACTTGTGACCCAGCGGGTAATAACTGTCCTTAGGAGGGTCAGACTCCAGCCCGAGGCCAGCTGTGGACTCACTGTCAGTTGGCAGTGAGGCACTCCCAAGGGCAGTACTCCTGCATGTTGTCTCCCCATGGAGAGCACTGCCCATCTTCAACACTGGGTCCCTTCTAACCTTTCCTGGGACTGGGTGCTCTGCATGAACTGGGAGGGTGTGTACCAGCAGGGTCCCTTCCAATGTTCATAACGGTGGTGAGCTGATATGTAGTTTGATTTCCCAGTTGGAATTATGGATTTCACAGCACATGGCCATGCCATGGTTACATCAGAGGAGAAAATGTTGATGTGGCAGCTGAAAGAAGATACTAGCATGGAGGCTGGGGATAAAAGATGGAAGAAAATGTCATCAGGAACATAATAGCAATGGTGCAAGAGCTGGAACCAGAGAGAGTCCAGTTCTTGGTGAATGCATATAATATTTATGTGAATGGGTCTATATATTACAGGGTAAAGGAAATACTAGTCCATGAAAAGCCCAACTTCTTGATTTCAGGCATCTACAAGCAAGGGAACTCTCAGGCATCTACTGACGTGGCTCCATCCTTCCCTGGATGGGAGACAAACTATATTTCATTTTCCAGTTGGGACTTTTAAGGGTGTTAAAGCTTACCATCTACCACCATTTGTGGCCTACACACACCAAGATCCCTTCCCTGTGGAACCAGTCTTTCCAAGGAAAGTCTTGCCTACAGAGTCACCCAAGCCCATCCTTCCCACAGTCACACTGACCCGAATGCAGAGAAGCCTGCTTCAATAGAATGGGACAATCAGGCTTAGAAAGAGCAAGACATGAGGACAGAGTCAGCCCACTGAGGGCAGGGACCACATCTTTGTTACTTGCTGCCTGGGTCTGCAGAGCCCCCACACAGTGCAGTAGTAGTAATGGTCATGTCAGCATTGCTAGGTGAAGTCCACAATCACCCCAGGAAGGAGGCGTGATTATTATCTTTATTTTAGAGATACAGAAAATGGAAGTACAGGTGGTTGGTATATTGCTGGTCAACCTGGACAGTAAAGTGGCAGAGCCAACTGGTATGAAAACCACTTGGCCCCCAGATCTACCGTGCTGCCTCCGTCAATGAAGAGCTGTGACTTTACTGAGTAAAACAATGACGGCAAGCGTGTGGAACAGAAACTGGCTGAGCAGCATGAGATACCGAGAAGGCAGAAACAGGGAAGAACTGAAGAACTAGGGCATCTCTGGTCCCCTGCAAAGCGCCTACCTCAATTCTATCTGGTCTTTAAAGAGTCTCTAAGATGAGGTGTGGAAGGTACAGATTCTAAAGTCTGGCCTTTTCTGTCTATTCTTTTCCCAGTTCATGTCTGGGGCCCCAAAGCCAGGCAGCAAGCGGCTGTAGGAAGAAAGGATGGAGCCTGAGGCGTCCTTTCCTTAAGAAGACACTGGCATCCTCCAGGGCAGTTCTCCTCCTCGCCTTGTGTGGTGCACAGCAGGCCTGCTTAAGTCTCGTCCCTCCCTGGTGGAAGGTGGAAGCTGCACTCTGAAAGGGGGTAAGGACTCAGCGCCCGCTGGGGCTCCCCTGTGAATATCATTAAAATACACAGTTCATCATAGCTCTGCTGCAGCACGTTCGACCTGAAGGATGTGTTTCCCACAGTATCTCTTCCATCCGCTCCTAACATCTTTACTCTGACAGATTTATAGTCAGCTCTGAGGATTTACCTTCTTAAGAAGACAGTGTAAAAAACTGGAAAGTCTTTTTTCTTTTGTGGTTTTGTTTTATTACTGGGTGGGAAGGATGTTCCGTTTGACAGCGGTAACCTTCAGTATCTCCCATTAAATCTCTTTACAGATTGCAAATGATTTCTGTAACCCCACCTGTGGGAGACTGAACTGTATAAATGGAAGGACGTGGGGTGGCAGCCTTCCTCTAATAGAGAGAACACAGGGAGAAACCTGAACAGAAACCTTTTTAGACCAAGTTGCAGTCTTCAGTGGCCAGTCTGTGTTACGCCTCACACCTGTCCTGACTCTCGCACTCGGCCGTCCCTTCCATTGTTAGGCTCAGGGGTACAATACTGCGGAAATAAGGTCACCAAAAAGATGCGAAATGAGGATAGACCATCTGTTTCTAATTTAAGATTTTGGTATCTATTATATATAATTAATTGCCAACGCTGAGGCTGGTTATACCACAGTCTGAGGGATCAAGAGACAGCTCAGAAACATGTATCAAAAGAAAATCTATAGCTTTGCTTTCTCGGAAAGAAACTGGGGTCTGACATAACTGAAATCTGGGATAAAGGCTTGTTTTAAACTTGGTTACATGTAAAATGTTGGAATAACAACCTATCATTAATATATTCTAGTCCAAATACAAAGAAACAACTAAAAATTAGCAATAGGTGAGCCTGCACTATTTAAGTTCTCTTGGTTTTAAATGAATCTTAAGAAAACTTCTTTTGGGCATGACCTAACAGAAGATCTTGTGAGATGAGAGAAGGAGTCTTTCTAGGGTATATTTATTTTGAGAGCTCAAGAATGCTGGATCAGGTATAGACCCAGAGTCTTCTGGTGTTCAGTAAAATGTAAAAACTATAGGAGAGTAACAGTAACACACCATAAGCCAGATGCTCCCAGGCTAACGCAAAAGAAAAAGTGGCAATACTTGACAGAAAAATCTTTTGGTGGCTCATGGATGCTGTCGAAGTGCAGCTGTCACATTCACCAGTATTTGGAATTCCAAGCTATTCCAAAAGTCTGAACTCCCAACCAAACTTCAAGACACAGCTATTAACATACCAAACACCCCAGCAGCAAATAGGAGACATGTAACCAAGATTTAAGAGCATGTTAATAACAGCATTATCTATAAAAGCAAAAAATGATTAAAGTATAACACACAGGCATGTGGTTCAATTATATTATATCTACATTACATAACCATTAAGAATCAAGACTTTAGGAATGTTCAGTAGCCAGAAAAATGCTTATCATATAATGAGAAATCAAAACAGGACAAAACAGCATCAATATAATAATATTTATCCACTTATTTGTGAGTTTTTCCCTCTGGTCATGTGCATATACATTTTAGAAAAAACTAAAATCAGATGTCAATAATGATTTTTTTCTGAGCAATGAGACGTGAAGTTATTTTCCTTTGCTTCTATATTCTTTTCTGTAACATACAAACTTCAAATGTACTATTTAAAAAAATAACACATGCTGTTAACTCTCAAAAGAATATCCAGTTAATCTGGTACTAGGTGACTATATAATTAGTATCAATGATATTGTTTAAGGTTTCTGTCCCTAAATATGAATAACTGTAAAGAAAAAAAATCCACACATCTTAGTCAACAGTTTCTGGCAGAAACTTAAACCTCATGGTCTGCACTAAAGTATGTCCTGCCCATGTCCTGCTTGCTGGGTTCAAAACCACAGAGGCAAAAGCAAGAATAGATAGCTTTCAGGTCTGTGCTCTAGGCCAGGTGTTGCATTTATGATGCCCTTGACAAACAAACGGAGAAAGAGCTGCCCATGAGGGTCAGTCACTGCCTCAGTCCCGTGGTTATTTAGAGATCAAACTGGTTGCAGATTCCCGTGTTCTGGTCCACCCTTCTAACTCCTGTTGGGCTGGTACAAGCTCCAGGTGAGATGAATTCATTTTAGACACTTAAAAACATCTTCACAAAATATTTTGCTAGAGCCCGAATCACTGACTTTTAAAAGTTTCTTGTCTTTTGCACAATCCAGATGGAGGTACTACAGATACTGTCAAAAGGAGTTGAAATTACAGACAAAAAAGGGGGGATAAATGAGCAATCAATTCCCAGGGAGCTACCCAGCAAACTAGGAAAAGACGGTGACTCCCCAACACCTCTGTGACTCCTGGCCGTGGTGCTGTGCCCCTCCTGTCCCCTCCTCCCTATCAGGACCTCACCTCTCCACTGCCATTTCCTCCAGTGGATTACAAACACTACCTCCGACTCATCAATTCTAGAGAGGCGTCCTTAAAATTTAAAATCTTTCCTGTAGAAGAAACAAAAGACCTCAACAATGATCTCCTTTCTGTGTTTCCATTTAGTAACATTTCTCAAGTAAAGGCCTCGGACTGGCTGTTGTGCTTGGCCTATCTTTGCATCTCACTTAACTCAATCAGCCCGAGTTTATGTTCAGAACAACTTCTGACTGAGATGGAACCTCACGATTATAAAGAGCTTCTACATTCATTATCTTATTTGCTTCTCGCAAGAATCCTTCTAATCTATTCCATTGATCTTCGACTCTGTTTTGATTCCAGTACCATGTTGATTTTACTAAGTTGCTTTGTAGTATAACTTCAAGTCAGGGATTGCCTTTGCTGCTTAGAACAGTCTTTGCTATTCTAGGTCTCTTCTGGTTCCAGATGAATTTGAGGAGTGATTTCTATGGATCCATAAGATATGTTGGTGGTATTTTTATTGGGATTGCATTGAATCTGTATTGCAGTTTTGGGAGAATGGCCATTTTCACCATTTTTATTCTTTTTTATCCATGAGCAAAGGATGTCTTTCTACTTTCTGAGATCCTCTTCAATTTCTTTTTTCAGTGTATTATAATTTTCCTTGTGGTATTTTTATATAATGGAGTACTACTCGGCTATAAAGAATGATCACATTGAGATATTTATAGATAAATGGGTGCAGCTTGGGACCATACTCATAAGCGAAATAAATCAAACTCACATGTATAAATACCGAATAGTTTCCCTAGTGTAAGAAATGGTAAGAATACATAAAAGTATGTGGTAAAAATGATTCCCCATTATATTGTTTTGAAGTCTTATAATGTTTTCATTAATTGGAATGGTTCTATTCCGGGTTGTTTGATTTTATTGTCTGTGATGGTATGAACAGTTATTTTGAAAAAAACAAGACAATATAATAACTAGTGCTGATATAATATCATATTATTTTGAAGTCCCATGAAGCTTTTGTTCTTCTGTCTCCCTCAGTTTATATCATGTTGTATCTTATTGGATTTTATTATATGTGATAGTATAAACAAATTTTTTTATAGATAAGGAGATAATATAGAAATCATTGTTCATTTTCTGTTAGTTGGTTCTAAATACCCTGTAATACTTTCATTCTCTTGAATGGTTTTACACCGTCATGTTGTGTTTGATGCTATAATACAGGAAGTTAATACTCAAGTATTTCAAGGAAATACTGTTATGTCGGGTTATCTTGTGGTGAAACACTATGTTCCTTAAATTGTTCTGTTCTGACCTGTGTTATTATGTTGTTATGTCCTCTTTTATCTTAATCTCCTTCTTTTAATTAAAAAAAAAGAATCCTTAAGTGAGTAAAGGCAAGAAATATCATCCCCATTTTACAGACCAGGAAGATAAGGTTACGCTGCTACTTTTTCTGGTTTAATGCATTAGACAGCGGTTTCCGTGAAGGACACAGAGGGTCTGACCCTGAGTGCAATGGCCATGAAAGTTTGGTTGAGAATGTCATCACAGTGTGTCCCTAGAAGACAGGATCCTGAAGAAGGGCTTTAGGGGAAGGAGGGGATTGCTGAGCTAGGGAAGCACAAAGACTCTTAAGTGTTTCCCATGTTGCCAGGGGGAGCAAGGCATGAACCGCTTCTTTCCCAGCTTTCCCTCGATCCATTCATCAAAGTCAAACCCAAAGCCCACAGATCCAGGAAACCTTTCTTGATTACCCAGCACAAAGAAGTCATAACAACAATGCCTCAAGGCTTTCACAGGCTCAGCGCTTTACAATGTCACTACAAGTTGCTGAGGGAGGGTCTGTCACCCCTTTTACTCATGAGGAAAATGAAGCTCAGAGAGGTTAGGTAACTTGTCAAGCTGACACATCTCAACTACCTTGTGCATAGCTGCCTTGCCCTCTTGGATGCTTCCTATCCTGTATACACCGTATACTCTTTAATTCTTCAGCCTGAGCATAAAGTCCTTATGGGCAGACAAAAAACTTTATGCTTCTTTGGAATCCCCGCTCCTACCCCTCAGAACTAACAGAGTACCATGGACACAGTGAGGTCTCAATCAGTCTCCTGTGTTAAGGATCTGTTGGGCAGGAACAATGACCACAAAGAAGGAGTTTTTGGGTACTTAGATTACTAGACTTTATGTTGCATATAATTAAAACAAGAGTGAATATGAAGTATATTTCTCCTGGCCTTAGCTTAATCAGGCATTCATCACCGTGTCTGTCTGATTCTGTTATGTGAAAAGAACTGCTTAGTAAGCATTTCCTGTGATGCGATTAATTAAATATGTACAGATTTCACAGTCTTAAAAAAGACAAAAACAAAACCCATCACACATATGGAAAGACAATGATACACAAGGTATAACATTTCATCTGAGCTTAATAATGAGCCTTAATGCATGAAGAAGACTTATCGCCTTTCTGGCATTTCATTATGCCAAAAACACTCACGGAGGAAGTAAGTCTAACTGGAATCCTGGGCCATTACACCTTACACCTGCTCTGGCAAATTTTTCAGAGCTCAGTGACACAAACAGCCCACTGTGGCCCGTGTGCCATGTGTTCACCACACTGCCTTGTACTCTGTTAAGAGGACTGAAGCATCACGATAAGGTTTGGCTCACAAACAGAAGAGAAGTCACTGTCAAGGTCTACTCTGTGAGAAGTGGGGAGAAGTGACTGGGACCTTTTCATGATGCCAGTCACTCAATTATTATCCTCAATGGAAAGCAAACTTCATTACATGAAATGTGATTTTAAAAACCCAGTGAATGTTAAAATATTTTAGATTATTACATTAAACGATATATTTCTATTAATTCCCCCAGAATGCTCCCTTCACTTTGAATATACTTATCCTATCATTTTTGCCACTTTCTGAAGCAATTCTGGAAATACTGTTTTTAAAATGTATTTACTTGCCCTGTTCTGGCTGCTTCAATGTCTTAAATTAATTCAAAACCTTTACCTTTCATGACCTTTTTGACTTTGAATAACAAGCAGAAATTTCCGGGTGCCAGATTCAGAGAATAAAGTGAAGGAGAACAACAGTACTGTTTTTACAAACTTGCCTTTCCACTGGAGGATACTTGGCAGTCGCATTCACTGTGTTTTTGATCACATCTCCTATGAGCACTCACAAGAAAGAACTTCAGAAAGTGACAAGAATGATAGAATGAGGGAGCTTAAAATAAGGGGGAGCGTTTTGAGGAAGATAAATGATAATGTCTCTTCCTGTAACACATTTAAACATTTTTAAATATCACTGTATATTTTGATCCACTTCACACAGTCTACAACTTATTATTCCCATCCCATTCCACTTGCTCTCCCAACACATCACTACTTTATAGCTTTAGAAACATAGAAGGCTCGAACAAATTCACTGAGATTAGGATTTCTGAAGGTGATTAGTTTAAAAACTTCTATACTGACAAGTAAGCTAAGCTAAAAACAGCAGTACATATTTACCACATTTTATTGCTGAATATATATAATAATCTTAAGCTACTGAAATGCAGAACTTCTGATTTCCTTGATAGTAGAAACAAAGGGCCACACATCCATGGTGTCAACCAACATCCAGTGAAAAAAAGCAAATATCAGGTTTATGATACCTACATTTGCATCCTCAAGGTTGTGGCCATTGGTCTCGACCAATTCCTTGGTACCTTTTAACTGTAAATTTTAAAGAAAAACAAACAAAAAATGAATAATAAGCAAGCATATTTAAGTATATATCATCTTGTTAATGTGATTTTTCTGAGGCTGCATTTTGTAAAACTTCCAATGAGGAAAAACAGATGGAGCACATAATTCTAATGAGTCTTGCAGAAACCAATCTGAGACCAATATTTTATAAAGCTTTATAGTTTGCAAAAAAATAATGGGTCTTGGTCATTATTTTTTAAATAATAAGACTAGGAAGCAGTTCCATAGGCATAAAATGTATAAAATTGGTTCTTAAGAATAATAAATGATTTCATTTCCTAGTTGGATTGCTATTAATCTACACCCTGTGGTGTTTGTAGGTTGCCACCAGCTAAATGATGTTATACTAACGATTATTCGTGAATGATGGATCTTTCAGCCCTTTGCACATGCTGCAGTGCTACTGTACGTGTCTTCCTTGAGAACATATTTGAATGACTGACATCATCTCTGGGCATCTTCTTGGCCACTGGAGCATTAGAAGAAAAGCTATTTCTCAAATAAGATTTTAAACAGGGAACATTTGAAAATACCCTTCCTTCTCAAAGGCTTTAGAGCAATCAGATATGAGAACATTTCAGGAAGTATTTAATTGGCATTTATCCTGTCTTGACAAAGAGCAAAGGAGAAGGTGAGCTGGTCTTGCAGCTGCTTGCCAGAATTTCATCCCAGCTTATGACGCTTAAGAAGCTGCTTCTCCTTCGTATCTTTTTCTGCCTAATAGAAAATATACATAGTATTTTTCCCTGGCTATTTGTGCATATTAAAACAAAAGCATTTTCAAGGTAATCTTGAACACTAAAAAGACAGCCCTACCCTCTCCATGCCGAGAGAGACTGTGCCAAAGAAATGGTAACACAAATAATTTGAGGAGTTTGAGGGTAGCTAATTATGGATACACATCAACCCACTTGAGAAAGTTGCCCACTCTTCTTCAGAGCAACATCATAGATGTTTCTGTGCCTACAAACACAAAGAAGTGTGGGCAGTGTATGAAACATATATAATTAGAAAAAATGCACCTAAGTGGTAGGAATACTATTATCAGAGTGCACAAAAGAACCTCAAAAAATGAGCGTTAGGTTTCTTAGTGGGACATTCCGCATCTTCTTTCTCACAACAGCCCCTCCGCTCATCACACTTTTGGTCCTGATACTTGTGCTTCTATGAGCTGGAGTAACATTAGCTCAGAAGCAGCTCTGTTCTGCAGCAGAAGGGAAGGATTATTTGTTAAAGTTTGCTCAAACTTATGTGTGCATGACGGCATGAATACGACAGTAGGTTTTTTCCTCCTTTTTCCCATTCCATGTTGTCCTCCAAATGCCCTTTTTCTTTATGAAACTCACGCTCCTCCCTTCTGTGGCAGATACTGTTCACTGGTTGCTCTATTCTGTCCGAAGCTCTCATGCAACTCCTTCTGCAAGCACTTCCCCTTGCAGCTGAAGCTCCAGCCCCTGCTTCTCTGCCCTTGTGGGCCACTCTCTGTTCCTATTTCCAGTTGTTCCTCTCCCCCAAACTGGGGCTGAACATCCTGTCTCATGAGACTTGGGTGGACAAACACGCTCTGGAAGTAGGAAGCTCCCATAATCCTCAAAGAGATGGAAGGCAAAAGTCGGAGGGGCTGAAGGGACCCAGGGAAGCGATGCCTTGGCAAAATGCATTTCAGCAAATTGGAGAGCAGAGAAAGAATAACCTCTCCTGGCCTTCCCTAGAGGAGGCGGCCCCACTGGGGACAGTTCTATCCTCAAAATCTAGCCGCTGGTAGGATTCCTAAAAATGGCAGTTAGTTTGAATACCAAAATTCTAAGTTTTCAGAGAAGAATGTATCAGCCCATGTGTGTGTGTGTGTGTGTGTGTGTGTGTGTGTGTGTGTGTGTGTTCATTTGTTAGGGCCACATGTATAAATAATATAAATAATAAATAAATCAATAATAAAAATACATTTACACATGAAGTTACCCTAACTGAATGCACAGAAGGCACCATAATGCCACGCTTGTGGAAGTGAGAGGTATGGTTTTCAAAGTATGTCTGTGGGAGGTGAGGAAGGGCAGGGATGTGGAAGGAACATGTACCTTGCTTCCTGCCACATGCAAGGACTATCTGGGCACCATGCAAAGGGCTCAGAGGCAAATAGCTTGGTGACGGCAGTGCACTAACACCCTCTGGCTGCTGTGTATCACTGGACCCCTGAGATTTAGGTATTCTTGGTGCCTCTGCTTGAACAGAAAGACTGCAGATTTGAAAACACCTCTTTCTCAGTGGTATTTTGTAAGATCTTTCACAATTTTGTTGCTCTGAATCCTCTGCACGTTCTCCTTTTTTAAGTCATGGAACGTGAAGTGTTATGTCTCTGTGTGGTGCATCACTCTTCAAAAATGCTTGCCATGGCAAGATTCTATCAATACTTTCTGCACAACTCATAAGCTATTTTTATAACTGGGGTTGAGACTTCAAATAAAACAAAGGGTTTGAGTCATTTTTTAAAAAAGGTAAATTCACCCTTCTCCACTCTAGTGAACACTGTTTTTAAAAATATCTTGAAGAGAGCAGAAAACAACAAGAACACACAGGGATGACTGTCTGATCTGCATAAATCTGGAGCCGTGTGAGTTTCCCTTTGATGGAGTCTCATAATGACAAGGAGGGAGACGGTGACTTCAGGTCCCAAGACATTGTGAAGTTAGTCAACTAGATTTTCAGTTCAAGTAATGCATCCAAAATCATACGGATTCAGCTTCACTGTAACTTATTGAATCTATATATTAATCAAATGAAGGCAATCATTTCTAGAAAATATTTTCCTCCAAAGTTATAAAAGTTTATAAAAATTTATATCTGTGGGTGGGGAGGAAGCTACTCTCCATTTCTGAGGCTCCTTATAAGTCACTTACATTGGGGAAGGGATAACTGAAAATATATTTTAAAATCTTAAATTGGGGCTGGAGATTTAGCTCAGCAGCATAAGTGCCTGCCTTGCAAGCAGGGAGTAGTGAGTTCGATCCCCGGTACCAACAAAAAGGAGAAAGACCAAAAAAAAAAAAAAAAAAAAAAAAAAAAAATCTTAAATCATGGAAAGACAAAATCACTTACTTTATTAAGAGACTGAGTATCAGCTTTGCCACAGCTCTACCTCATTTCATATTTTCTAGAACATCACATTTGAAGTTACTCAAAGACAGTCTAAACAGCCTTTTCATAAGCAATTGAAAATATGAAATAGCCTATAGTTGACTGCAGGGGCTTGGATTTAGTGTCTGTGATTTTTCCTGCCATCTAATTAGCAGTCATTGCATTGTGTGCAGAAAGGGAAAGTCAGGAATTGGAAAGCATTTCAAGGGCTCTCCTGGCTTTTGCAGTGTAGACAGACAGTGGGGCTTGGATTTCACTCTGCTGCCTACTAAGTGATCCATCTTACCCCACTGCAAGACAATACTTTCCTGTGCACTTATCAATGTCAGGCCACACTTTTATATCAAAGGAAGCCAGAATGAAATGATCAGATTTACAAATGTCATATGAAAGGATTGTTGTTCACCACTGTCAGATAAGTGCCCTGATACAGAGGAAAGATTTCTTTTTAAATGTTTCTGCCAATATTTTTAAACTTTATCAAAATTCACTGTCTTCTGGAAGGAACGTTCACACAATGCAGGTGGACTGGGTAGATATGTGAGATATCTTAATATATACAGAGATATTAAGAATCGCATTATGAATTCCACTTAGGAAACCTGTTGGGAGGTTTGACAGAGTACAGGTTAATTATCCTGCAGATTATCTCAGGGATGTTTGTGTGAGTTATTAGTAAATCAGAGTGGCACCCCTTCACTTACCTGTTCCTGCAGGACCTTTAGTAACGCTTGTGTGTGGGACTGCTCTTCCTTTGCTTGTTCCAGTTCGGACTTTTTGTTGTTTAACTCCTCCTGGATGTTTAGCAATTGCTGTAAAGTTAAAAAGATATGTAGTGTGAGTAGTACAGAAGACCAGGTAAATATAAAATATCCAAAATATGACCAAAATGATGAGGTTTTTACTATATCCAGACACTAGTTGACTTTTTCTATATATGTTTTCCCTACTTAGTATAGGAACATTGTGGTTCTGGACATACTATTAGACTGTGAATTGAATGCACAAAAACATGTTTTAGTATTTAGAAAAACATCATCCTATTACTCTGAATAAATGCATATTGTAAACATGTGGAACAGTGTTTTTATAAACAACATATTTACAGATGATGAAACTAAACAATAATAAAAAAGTAATTAGTGAACTAGTCGAGTTAAACAGGTTACAGTAAAGCTAGCTTTATGTAGCTCCACAGAGCTGCGTGATCAAGCAGCGGAGAACATAAAAGATCTTTTTATTCTGTCTGTTATGATGGTGATGTTTTATTGGATCAGCAGGACTAAAGTCCAAGCTGCAATCAATATATCAGCTGAGAAAACTGCTGATATAAGCTGTCAAAATACTAAGCTATGGCCTACATTGCTATTTTTAAGCAGAGCTACTGACGAGATTTTTGTAAACCCTGAGTTTTCCAGCCCTATGCACTCCAGCTCCTATGGAGCCTTGCCTTGTCTGCTCTGCCCGGAGGCCTTTGCTGCCCAGCCCTGCCCTGATTGTCTGCGATACGGTTCTCCATTAATGTACACACAGGCTGGCTAATGCATTCAAGAGTGCCAATGCAGACCCTAGAAACAGCTTTGTCTCTTCAACTTCTTGACAACAAAGGACCAGAGCAAAAACACACGAGAGCATTTTTCTGTGCCCTAATGCTGTGGAAGCTTTAGTGTATTCCCGCTATGAAGGGACCAGTCTCCAGCATCCAAGATGCTTCTTCAGGGCCCTGATGAGCAGGTGATGGAGCTGCCTGGATGACTCCCAACCACCAGGGCTTGAAGAAATACTGGCATTGAATTTCTCATACTTAAGGTTTAAGTTAAATCTTCAAAACTACTAGTTTTGGGGACTTTAAGGGTCTAAATGCTTTTAGGAAGTATTCAGAAAACCATACTGTGCTTTCCCTGGGGTTTACTGGTAGTGTTTCCTACTTTGGCACCACATGCAGATTTAAGAATGTCCATTAGTTTCTCCAGCAGAAGTGCTGATTTCTTTTTAATTGTCTACTCTGTAATTGTCTTATTACCTCATATTTTACCATCTGGCCAGGTCACCATCACATAAAGGGCATCATATGATCCAGGATGCTCCTTAGTAGTTTGTGTGATTCAATTACACACCGATTGGCTAGAATACACCAAGGAGAAAGTCTCTGTTTTCTCTGGCGTGGTGACGAGTACCACAGCAACTCAGTCAAACAGTGAGGGATGACACTGTCCCTTCTTGCTTGTTCATAGCTGATCCCAGATCAGTTTCATGAGGGGCTAGTGTTCTGACTTACATAATGCTAAATGAATTTTTAGCTATCACTAGACAATTTCAAATCCCAATCTTAAATCTTCCTTTTAAAATGAGACAAATGATGGATAGGAAATTATTTTCAAAGGTAGATATTTATTTGTTCACTGTAGCACATGCAGTGGCAAAATATAAAAAGAGTTTATATCCAGAAGTAGAAAATTAGTAACATTAGTGATGATGCTATAGTAGAATGCAATGTAGCCGTCGAAAATGAAGCTGCACAAATTCCAGACACAGAAGATGCTCACGCTATACTACTCAGCCAAAAAGAGTCCAGGTTATGAAAATGCTGCACTTAATTTGCCAACACATTCATATAGAAAAACAGTATTTAGAGTGTGTAAATTTATGGATCTTTGTGTTGGTTTTCTTTGTTAATTTTCTGGTGTATCTGCAATGAGTACATAGTACTTTAGTAATGAGAAAAAGATAAAGTGACTTTAACGTGGTAGAGGAAAGACAAAGAAATATTAGTTGGGTATAAATCTCTACTGTCATTGTCAGTGGTGTGAGTATCCACAGGAAAAGCATTATTCAGTTTGCTAATTTTTGCCAATAGTGGAATACCAAGATTCTTTATCTTTAAAAATGTTATTTTCTCTGATTCCCCGTGATTTTATGTATCTCTTCATGTGTTTGCTAGCTATGGGATTTTATTTACATTCTTTCAAAGCACAGTCATGGGAAGTGGTTCTTAATTCTGGTTACCCATTAATATTATCTGGAAAGCTTTAAAAGTATGGATTTCTGAGTTCCACAGAAGAGCAATTAACTGAGTATCTGGAGGTGGGGCCTAGGTATTGATTATTCTTGTAAAACCTTCACAGATAATGCTAATGTGTAACTAGGGACAAGAAGCATCGCTTCCTTCAATGCTCCTTTAATCTTCAGTGGGCTGCAACGTGACTTCAGTCCCGAGCGCTGCACTCAGCTGTTCTGGCTGCCACCACCAGTGCTTCGCTAACTGCCAGTTCTTTTCTGTCATCTTATGCTGTCCCTGGTGATCCTGTTTGTGTCCATGGCTTCAGCCACACACATCTCATGTGCTGGTGTTTCATAGTGCTGTCTTCACAACCCAGCCTCTCTCTTCCTGCTCACTGGATCCTTAACTGACCCTGTTTCAAAATGTGTGATCATTGATCACACAAGCTGATCAGCACACGCTTTCTCCATCCCTCACACAACCCAGGGCTCCCCTCCTGGTGTCCAGAGTTGAAACTCTGAAGCCAACCTTGGCCTCTGTCACAACCACAGAACCCATCTGCCTCTTGCTCTACTTCATCTTCTCACTGTCATAGGTCAGTCCAGCAACTCTTCTCCCCTAAATTCTTCCAGGTCCCCCTGACATGCACATACACCTCTGAGAGAGTTGATTACTTAAGAATCACAGGGCTCCCTTGCTTAAAAATAGTAGTAGGTCCCCAGAATAGTGAAGCACTACCTTTTCCCTAAACATGCGAGGACCTTCCGTGACTTATGACAAGCTTACTATCTGGCATTCTGCCCAGGATTCCTATTCCATCTTCAAGCCACAGCTCAATGTTGCTTTGGGCTACCACCAATTCATAGGATGCCTTTGTGCAACTTCAAAGAGGCCCATCCTCAGACGGACACGATCGGTTACCAGTAGTGGGTAGGCACTAGGTTTTATTCCACTCAGCTCTGTGACCTGGTGTCCTTTCCCAGGACAATATTTATGCAATTATATGCAAGTAGCCTTTGCCTCTTCCAGTAAAGATACTGTATCCTCTAATTGTCCAAGCAAAGTTAGAGCACCTACCTTCTATGCATCCAAAACACTAAGGTATGCTACATTTCATACCTACCTCCCCACATAACACCACCAATAATGTTATATCCAATATGCAACAGACAGTAAACAAATGAAATGAAGGGATGAATGAATGTCTCATTTGATTTCCCTGCTTCTACACAGTTAAGCCATGATTTACCAAACAACAACAGCACTATCACTGGGTAATTTATTGTTCTAGACAGATGGATACATAAAGCTTTCAGAGGAACATAAGAGCTCTATTTAAGATGTTCTGATTTATTACTCTGGAGTTTCAGGTATCCTTCTTAATCTTCAGAGAAATATTTCTTAAAAGGTTAAATAATTCTAATCAATTAACTTATAATTATTTAATTCATTCCCCATGTCCCAAAGAAAAAAGAAAAAAAAACCATCACCAAAGGAAACAATATGCTTAGACTGTGTATTTTACAAAATTAATACTTTTTATAACATATATACTTGTGAATCTAATGCTTTTTTATAACATATATACTTGTGAATCTAATATTTATGTATTCAAAATAGTGGTGATTTAAAATTGCTATTTTTCATTTGAGTACATGGCTTATGAAAACAGTGAAATAGTTCTGAATTAGATAATTTAAGTCAGCCTTTCTGGTCCTTTTCATTCAAATTTATGAGACCACATAATATTCTTTCTAGTTTGAGTTTTTAAGTACCAGTGTGTCTCAATTACAGAAGTTCACAGCAGCTAGAACTCAATCAGAAGTGTCTCCTGGTTGGATTGGCTGACTGCAGCATAATTTTAATTTAACATTTGAGAGTATGGCATTAAACAGATGCACTATTACATTCTTTGGTGGTTACAACTGAATGTATTCCAATTAGACAGTTATCCATATGCCAATCCAGTGGAAACACTCGAGCGGACAATAAGCAGGTAAATAAATACTGTACCTGACACATGGTGATTTTCCCAGGCCACTGATTTAATACGATCCCTTATAAGACTCTTTGGGGATGTAGATTTCAGTGTGTAATGGGTCTTTCTTTATAATGAATTCGAGGAGCATTACAAATCTTATTTGGAGCCCCAGAATAAGTGAGGTCACATTTCCATTTTTACAGATGGGAGAATTGTAGGCACACAGAGGTGTACTCATGTATCTGAGGTCACACTGCCTGGAACAGACCTACCACTTACACAACTCAATTTCTTGCCTCAGACTTTGATTTCTACCTTGGCAACCACACTGCATTGTCAATTTTAAAGGGAAATCAGATCATGGCAAACTTAAAGTCCTTGTAGCAATGATTTCTACCAGGCATCCATCATGCCCACTTACAAGTAAGGTTGTGGGAGACATGCTGGCGTGCACACTTCTAAAGGGAGCAGTGTGGGATTTAACTTCCCTTTAAATAGTGTAATACCCCTTCCTTGTCTTTTTTCCCCTTAAATCTTGTAATTTGGTTACCACGGTGAAGTTGTTATACAATTGACAGATTAAATAAGGTTAGACTTCATGAAAGTCACAGATGACACTGTAAATATCCTATATGAAATATACAGACAACACGACATTATAAGGCTAGCATTCGTGTAACTGAGATAACTCTCAGGAATGCTTGGTTGAAGACAGGAGTTGTGGTAGACACAAAACAGAGAAGACCCTGAAATACAGCACGGATCTTGTGTCTTCTGTGGTGGTGAAGTTAGTACCCTTTCTATATTTATGTTGGTAGGATCAGGTGAACTCATGACACCAGCTGAAAATGTAGAGACCAACATCAACACACATACATACAGGGTACACACACACACACACACACACACACACACACACACACACACAGGCACACACACAGGCACACACAGAGCACACACGATTTTCTTCTTCCTTCTTTGCATCAGCATTTCCCCAGTGGCTGGCTCTATATTCAGTTAAAGCAGTTTGCTACTATTCACTCATTCATTCCTTCAGCCAACACTGAGATTAGTCTGTGCAGAGCGCAGGGCTGGAAAACATGGACACTTCAAACAAAGATTGGGACTGTGTTTTCAAGATCCTGAGTCATGAAGATGCAATTCATGATAATCTAGGGCAGCACAAAATAATAATGTAGTTTCCACAGGAATTCGGGTTTTGTGGTATCAGAGGTCAGAAGAATGGGCTTGGGAAATCAATGTGAGCCATAACTTGTTCCTCCTATTGGAAATGAGCTGTGGGATAAGCATGAAAAAAGCTGCGAGTCTTTGACTCTGTAGGGTATCTTCAGTTTGAATTCCACACATTTTGGGCCTCTTTGACTCAGTTTTAATAAATGTTATTCTATTGCCATAACTGCCATCCAGATTCCCATCCAGTGGGATATATCATTAAGGCCAGTACAATACCATCTAAAGAAATGGGGTCCAGAGATTTCTACAGGGCATTTCCATCGAAGGTTATGGTGGATGTTACTGGATCTAGATGGATCAACCCCAGGAACACTTTTAATGTCTCATCTCCATGGCAATACCTGCAGGCGAGCATCCAGCTTCATCCTGTGAACTGTCTTTACCCTGATTTCTCCAAATACTGTATTGCATCCTGCAAGCTGTGGCCAGCTCTGCCAGCTCCCTGTCCTGCCACAGCCCGAAGATTGGAGCACGTGCCCCCAATCCCTTCCTGCTTGGTGTGATCCTTCTCTCCCATATGGCTCCCCATGCTCTCCAGACCCTCAACCCCCAACCACCATAGAGTTTTAGTTCTGGCTGACTTCACACTGTGAGGAACATGAGCTCAGTTCCTGCTGACAAAGTCAGCGTACCCACACCTGTCTTATATCTAACAGTAAGACTTCTGCACTAAATCTGTTAGGAAAAGATTGAGATGTAAAAAACATCAAGTGCACATTAGCACAACTTAACAGCAAGACTTTGCTCCAAAGCAAAGGTATTCATTTTATATTTCTGAGACAGAGAGAGAAAGAGAGAGACAGAGACAGAGACAGAGACAGAGACAGAGACAGACAGAGGAGGGAAAGAGAAATATGACCTGGGGAAGGACCATTATTTACCACTCAGTACTTGTAAAAGTCACTTTTCTCCTTGTGAAAAAAATGGGATTGCTCTAGCTTGAATTTTCTTATCACAATGGGTGTTAAGACTACGCAAGTTGTATTCTAGTTGAAAATGTCATCTGCTTTCACCTGGGGATGAAACCGCACTTCAAATTGCTCCAAGGTATGAGGGCACCCATGTCTGTGGTTGGCATAGTCACTGTGGTTCCTTTCTTTGCCCCAGGCACAGTGACCCCTGGGGAGGGACATCTGCAAAAAACTCCACATTCAGAAACTATATAACTGCATGTATATTTAAGTGTATAAGATAGAAAATGATATCACAGAGTTTTATTGGATCAATGAACAGAACTGTTTGCAGTATCATTGATGGAATGTTCACTTTACAAGCTTTAATTTTGTGACTTGAACAATTATTTCTAAGATGACAATATGTAATCCATTAACTAGTGATTTCCTACTGTTCATTTTTTTTCTGTAAATCTGTATAACTTGTACCCTTTCCCTGCTTTTTTTTTTCTTTTCTCCTTAAATAAAATTTAAAAAAAAGAAAAAAAGAAAAAAAAAAAAAAAACTCCACATTCAGATGACTGATAAAGGAATACTGGATCACAGAAATGAAATTGTGCTCAGAGCTAATATCCTATTACATCAGGCTATACATATTTAATTCCTTGGGTCTTTCCTCATAAATCAATTCCTCTAGGCCCTTAATCTCGTCAATATCTTTCCTGATATTGAATTTTAAATGCCATCCTCATTGCTAGGCAGAAAGGCAATCTCCTGTTTTTCACGGGATCAGGCTCCCTTTATACCTGAGCAACATATGCAGCATGGCCCTGTCCTCTGACCTTGCCTTAGGATTCTAATGTCAGTTAAACTGAACAGGCCAGGGGCAAGCTTGCAGGAGCTTGCTTTCTGAGAGGTCAAGACCATGAACCCCAAATCATGCTGACACCACCTTGGATGCCCTGCTTAGAGCAGCAGGGAGATTATTGAGGAGGCAGAAGTTAGCATTTTCCAGGCTCTAGATCTTTCTGGGGGTGCCTGAGACCTGCCTCCTCCCAAGGGCAGCACCCTAGCAGGCTCTTCTTTTCCCTGATCACCCTAAGGGCTTGAAACAAAGGCTGCAGAGTGTGTGTCTGTCTGAGCAAGATCTCTCAGAGCATGAGGACAGAAGAGAAAGAGAGAAAAGTGAGGAACACAGAGAACAGGATTTTAGAGCTGAAACATTTCCAGGTTCCATAGGGCTGGCCTACAATGCAGCAAGATTTTCCCTGCCATGAAAAGGAAAACAAAATCCAATAATTCTTTGAGCCATGAAAATTTCCAATGGGAGCTAGGAGGAGTCATTTTTATAGAGCCACAGGGAGGCTGTGAAAACACAGGAAGGGATCAAGTAGTAGGTCTAAGAGACTAAGTGTGTAGGGAGCAGTGGGATCCTGAGGGTGGGCCTGCAAACTGCCGGCCTGGGGCGCAGGAGTTAAGCAAGTACCGTGGTTCTGAGTTTTCAAACAATAATAACATTAAGCAAAGGCCTATCCATATCATGGTGCATTAGTTATCTGAAGCAGAATTAGTGATAAAATTCTCCTTTCTCATAAAAATATTTTGATCTAAATTTCACATAATTACTTCTAGTACTGTTAAAATTTAATAATACACACGTAGTTTTACATCAGTCTTTACCCTGTATTGTTTGTTCTTTCACATATATTATGTTGAAACTGATTGGTCCAGCCCTTAACCCCTCCTTTGTTCCCTCTCACAAGCACACATACAGAGAAGTCGGTAGACACCCTTGCTGTGACTGAGAATCAACTGCATGGTTTTGAGCACAGTGTCTCCAAAACATTTGGTTTTCAACAGAAGATTTGAAATGAACAAAGATAGTGCTATGGCTGATACACTGTGTCAACTTGAGAATTTTAGAAATTTAACTAAAAGGATCTGTAGGGAGCCAGGGATCGATCTTTGTAAACATCCTGAGCCTGTGCAAGAGGAGGGCAAGGAGATTTTGTGAGTGCTTTACCTGCCCTGGAGGGTCATGGTTTGTATACAATATAAAGGAGAAAAGAGGCTTGCTTGTACCCCCTTTTGGCTATGGCTGCTTTTGTTGCTACCTTGAGGTGTTGCCCCCAGGCCATACCACTCTGCCTTGGAACCAGCTGATTAGACTGAAACTTCCAAACTGTAAGCTAAATAAACCTTTCCTTCCTTCATTCAGGGTGCCTGGTATTTTGTCCCAGCAAGGAGAGAAAACTAATCAAGACAGATAGCACAGACTACAAACTTTAATTTGCACAGCTTTCATTCATTTTACAGGCCCACTTCAAGAATTTTTACACTTATAACTTGACACAGTGAAACAAACCATGTCTTATTTTTGGCTGGTTTTAAGTGAAATTTTTAGTTTCTATGAGACATTTTAACTGAAGTTTAACACTTTAAGCATTGAGAAATATTTTTAGATTGTTAATTATTTACTTTAAAACTACAGGACAAATCAAAAAAACATTGCATTTAGACAAGGCATGGTGGTGCATGCCTGTAATTCCAGTACTATTGCAGGTTCAAGATCAACCAGGGCTATATAGTGAGTTTAAGGCCAGCCTGAACTACCAAGTGAGTTCTTGTGTCTGAAAGCCTAAAGAAATAAAAAATCAAAAACAAAACACAAAAAACAGAAAGAAAACAAATCATTATGTTCATGAATCAATTAATAGTTGCTTAAACTGCCTTTTGTCTTTAGTTTTAATAAAATTTACTTATTAAGGGACAATGGTTGACTTATAGTATTATGTTAATTGAAATCAAGGATCAAAGTTTAAACTGTTCAGTGGGTTAAGAGAAATTCCTGGATGGATAGTTGTATTTTTTAAATTTTATTATACTAGAATATTTTTGATATTCCATTTTTAATGGCTCACATATATAAAAATTCAATATAAGAAAGTTTTCATTAGGGCATGATGGCACGCGACCAGTAATCCCAGCAAAGGGACACAAAGGAAGGAGGATCTCAGGTTGAAGGATAGCTCGGGCAACTTGGTGACTCAGTGAAACTCTGCTTTAACTACTTACCAGTCCAATTATTTCAATACAGGATGAGCAAAAATTGTATATTTTTTGTTAATCTTTATAAACTGATAACAGGAAATATTAAAATGATGGTTTTATCAAATTTATTCGGTATAAGAACAGACTCTGGTTGAAATGACACCCATCCTGGCAATGGTCAGGTTATTCAGTATTTAAAGAAACATGCTGCTCAGGGTAAATTCTTAAGGGGTTCAAATAAAATGATAAAGGGTGGGGATGTAGCTCAGTGTAAAAGCTTCCTCAATACTAGAAAAAAAAAAAAGAAAAGAAAAAATTCACACTGCAGTGCTTGGCATTCATACTCCCCAATGAAGTTACCTGTTATGAGATACAGTATTTTAGCCCAATAATTCAGTTTAATTCTGAAAATAAATATAGCCACGGGTTGGCAAGAAGGCAAAGGCTAGTATGAGTTAACTCTTGTGGCTTTGCTGTGCAACCTTGAATGAACGAACCATTTTGCTATTCTGGCCTCTTCTTTTCCCTTCTCTCACCATTGTCTCCTGAGGAAAAATTTATCATTGGTAAAACAACGAATTTCTTGAACTCTGAACAACAGAGTTAAAGTATTTGTAAGAAGGGTTTGGAAGATTCTAAAAGCTACTTTTTCAAATAATTTTTCTTTAAACTGTAATTTGTTAGATCATTTCAGCTTCCTGTTTTTCAGTTTCTTCCCATGTGAAGTAAACAGTACTTACCAGTGAAACATTGCGAAATTACAGAACCCTCATTAAGCATGTGAATGGCAAAAGGCCCTGAGTTAAATAGAAGTGCTGTCATTATCCTCTCGGCAGAAACAGAGAAAGAGGGACCCAGCAAGGTCAAGTGACTTTTAACTACCACAGAATGGGGAGTCGTAGGTAGGTGGCATTCAGAGGAGAAGGTGTGTTGTTTGCTCCACCTTGGTTATATTAGTTGTCCTCCTGCCAATTTGCAAAACACAGAAGGGCCAACTTGAATTAATACAGCATCCAATTCACAAGAGAAGGTGTCAAATGCCCATTGAAGTAGCAATACACATCAGTCCTATTTTCTCCATTGCCTTTTCTGGCAGTTTTACCTAAAAAGATAATTCGATTTGCTGGGATTTATGTATTCTTATCACTTTTCTTGTAATTAAATGAGGTGGTTATCATCCCAACCTCTGGACACATGTACAGTTGTTAATGTAGAAAATTAAAATATTAACATTCTTTTCAGCCAGGTTGGCTGATTTACTCCAATCAAACAATAACGTGATTGAACAGCTGTGTCTTGCAACATGCCCCCAAAGCTAACAGATTTGTTTTTTCTTTGTAGGGCTTATAACTCAGTCATGATCAGAGATGACAGCTAGAAACCCTGTGTAGGTGACTTGATTTGTGATGAAAATCCTGTGGTTGCTTGGCAAATGACAGGACTCATTCATTGCAAGCCATTGGAGAGCCAACCTATCAGCATTTGCTCATTCCATTTGCAGCAGCAACAGATAGCACCACAAATAGCCTCTGGCTACAATTTTAGGGAAGTAGCTTTTGACTTAATGGGTATGGAATAAGGACACATACCACAGTCTTAAAAGCTTTTAGTTGAGTCTTAATGAAAAACCAAAGTTGTAAGTATCTAGCATGCTCTGCAGATAAATGAGAGGTGATTCAGCTGTAAGTCTTTTCTCTAACTCTGCCAGAAATGTGTAAGGAGGAAAAGTTTATCATGGATATGGAAAGTCCACACCATCGAAGTTACTTAACTCCTGAAAACTGCACTAATGATAACTCAACAACTGCACTATTCCCAACTTTTCACTGTTAGCACAAGTTGACATTTTTATTACTTGAGCAGACACCTAAGAGCAAGGTAAGGAGAAAAGAACAGCACCTGAATTTAGCACTTTGAACGTTTAGGTGGCCCTGGAACAAGCTTCATATGTAAATGAGCATACTCATCTGTCATAGAAGTTGGTGGCAGAGGGAGTCTACCCTTCCCTCACAACTTGCAAGTTATGTTCATGCATTAAGACTGATCTGGAATCCTACACTCCAGAATAATTACAGTAAACAGAACCTCTGAGTTCTGTGAGTTGTAGCTGTTCCACGTGCCACAGTCAGGAGCGGACGGCAGCAGGCCAGACCAGTTTTCCTGAGGGGCTTTTAATCACCTGTAGGTAGCTCTGTGGCAGCTGCACACTCTGTACAATATTAGGTTTGCCCTGCTTAAATTGCATATTGCAGAAAAAATAACAATAGCAGCAGCAACAGAAGACCTCGACAAATACTGCCAATGTGAAATGTGTCACACATGCTCAAATAATGCTTAAAGATCTAGGGTTAAGGTTTAGCTGGTAAAATACAATATAGCATCACTCTTGCATAAATCCCAAAAGTACAGACAGAAAATTACCATCTTAAACCAATCTTCTCCACTTCTGAAACATTAAATACAAGCAAGTATTTAAAGAAGTGAGTTGAATTACTCAGACCCTTTATAACAAATGGTGGCAGCATGGCCATGAATGATAATAGCAAAAAGGCTCTTATTATACAAAAATTAAGAGAAATTAGGGTTGGAGCTGATTATCAATGCACCTCATGTTAAAGAGTTCTCTGGTCTTTGCAGTACCTTTGCTATGGATCAGCAACCACATGCATTTTCACATCACATATGAGATATCTACTCATGACCTTTAGGTGAAAGTTTCAATCAAGAGTTTTGCTGAAGTTAGCTGAGAGCTCAGCTCTTAACAGTGATGGCAGAGAAAAGATGATTATCTATTCTATATATAGATACTTAAGTTTGCATTGTAGAAATAGGGATGGGATAACACTAAAGTTATTGTAGATGACTTTCAATAAAAAAGAAAAGGGATGCCACATCTTTAGGCTCTGCTAGTAGACTCTGTGCAGCAGTTTTTGCTTCCAGATGACAACTGGAAAACATAAATGTTGATACAAAGCAAAACATGAAAAATAGTTGCACTCTACTCCAAGTGATTAGATTGGGAGAAAGAAGCAATACATTGGAATTGATCTGGGACGGTTTTAAAGAACTATTTTGCTACTGAGTTCACTATAGATAACCTTTTATTATGATAAAAGTTTAATAATATTTCTTTTCCTTTGGTTGTTTTAGTCCTAAATCATGAATGAATATTCTGTAACTATTAAAACAACTATATTATTCTAGTTTAGCCTGTTAATAGCATATATTGCATTTGTGGACTTTTCTAATGTTGAACCATCTGGAATAAATCTAATTTGGTAGTTTATAAATACCAGAGTAAGTTTCATTTTGAAGGATTACTTTTGGTACTAGGATTGAATCCAGGGCCTTCTCACTGAGCTACATCTCAAGCCTATATTTTTTATTTTGAAAAAGGGTCTCATTAAATCACTAGATTGTACAGGGAGCACTTGAACTTGTAAATCTCAGGCCTCAGACTCTAAGAGTGATTTCTGAAGGATTTTTAAATATATTCATAAAGAAGACCTTCTTTTTATGCTATTTTTGTCTTGCTTACTTGTAAGTATTTTAGCCCTCTGAGTTAGCTGGGAAATGCTTCCTCTTCCTTTTTTGTTCTCTGAAAAAGTTTGTAAAATATTGGCAAAACTTGTCTTTGAACATTACTAGAATTTTTCCCATAAAGCAATTTTGGACCTATTGTTTTGATATAAAATTTGAGCTACTAATTCAATTTTTAAAAATAAGATCAGTCTGACTTTCTATTTCTTCCTGATTCAGTATTGATAAGGTATTTTTTTTCTTGCAGGAGTTTTTTTTTATGACACTGAAGTTTAAAAATCTGTCATGATTATTCTTGACATTCATATATTTCTTGAATTTCTACTGTGACTAAGAATATAAAATTGTTTTCATTTTTAGTATTATTTGTAAGGTAACAATCTTTTTTTGTTCTTAAACAATTTCACCAATGAGTTTTTATTTTACCCATCTGTTCAAATCAATAACATTGGGCTTTATTGGTCTTCTCTACTACATTATAGTAATTTTTATTCTTATCTTTATCCTTTCTTTGTGTTTTGTACTTTTTTAAAAACAGGAGTTATCTTATATATTATATATCTTACCTCGTTTCTAATTTTTTCTCCTAAAATAAAATTTTTGATTTTTCCTTTATGTTCTATTTTAAATTCTTCCCCCAAGTTCTGACATGTTGTATTTTAATTATCAATTACTTGTAAGTATTTTTATGTTAGTTTCTGGATCCATGGTTTTGGATAACAGCTTTTAACTTTCCAAATACAGTAAATAAGATTTGTTTATCTTTTTGGGTATTGATTTTTTATAATTTTGTTGTTATCCAAAAATACAATACAATACAATGCCTTTGAAATTTGTTGAGATTTGCTTTAAAGCCTAGTGCAGATTAAGTTTCGTAAATATTCCAGGTATATTTGTAAAGTACAGTTTTCTGTACATGCCCTGTGCATCAAGCTTGCAGTGGCTGAGTTCTGTGGAAATACTGCATTGGGACAAACGCAGGCAGTTACAGCAGGAAGAACCAGGGACTGCGTGCTGCTTGGGGAAATGTTCATACCCTGATACCTTATTGAACCTCTTTCCCCTAAAGGTTGGGGTGGGCCTATTCCTTTTCGTTCTTCAAGTCTGTGACATAACCTTACCCTCAACATTAGGAAACAACAAAAAACAAACTGTGAACACTGTGCTGCCTGGTCTGGAGGCTTTTCCGCTTCTTTCTCTAAGCCTTGGCTTCTCGAGATGCATGGCACAAATAAAAATGTCATCCGCAGGGTTCTTCGAGCATTTGGATATAGAAATATCTTTTCTGGAACAGAAATATTTTTGATCATACATCCACACATGCATTATCGATGCAGCAGTGGTGGCCCAGTTCCTGAGGTCATGCCCATCCTGCGGAGCCCAGGCAACACATGTGCTGGTGCAGACAGCAAGTGGCAGCTCAGCAGGCCATCCAGAGAGCCAGCCCTTCTCAGGCTGGCTGGGAGATGAAGTTATTATTCACCTGAGGACTGAAAGGGAAAGCAGCAGAGACAAGAATCCAGGAACACTGGTTTACAGTGTTTGTTTACTTGGGTGGGAAAGCTCTGTGTGTGCATGTGTGTGTGCGCACATGTGTGTGCGTGTTGGGGACATCTATGCAGACTCAGAGAGGTACGCCCTTATTCATTCAGGTAGCTGTTGGATATGAACGACTAGCCTCAAATGATTGATTTTAGGTTCCAGAATTAGTTTTAATTCACTACTAAAAGGAAAAAAGAAACCAACACTTATACAGGGAAAATTATAGGCCCTGTGTTTCAAATCAGAGAGTGAGCTATAAGTAAATGTAAAAATGAAAGTCTCAGAATGCAGACAAGTATGAGACAGGAGGGAGGAGGAACATAAGGACAATGATCTGGGGTTCTGAGCAGCGTGAGGAGATGGGGCTGGGGGGCTGCGCTTAACTTGGACTAGGTGACAACTTCCAGATTTGACGGAACTTTACAATCTGTGGGCTGAATTAGGGGCTAATGTCCCTTTGCATTCACTTTTAAGATTCTCTATTTTGTAGTACTACTGCTAAAACAATAGTGATGGGAAATATCCATTCCAAATTCCAATTATGATTGTGTTCCACCTTTTTATTTTTTAACTGTGAGTGAACTATGTAGCCACAGACAAGCATGAGTCTCACAGGAGAAACAAGCAGCAGATCATGGAGTTAAAATCAAGAAAGCCAGTCTTCAGTTCAGCTGAAAAATAGGGTATAGCCGCATCATTGAGGATACAAGAACTTAGGAGGAAATACGACCAAACCTGGACGCTCTTCTTAAATCATTGGGTAATTCTGTGAAATCACAGGACTAGAAGGAGAAGGAAAAAATTCCCTACATGACAGAACAGAAAGACTGCTGGGGGGAAATTATATTGTAAAGAGCAACTCAGCAGGACAGCTTTTTTATGCACTATTACGGAAACCTGCCTGACATAAATTGTGAGTAACACTGTAGATAAGAAATGTAAACCACTAGGGAAGAAATATAAAAGGGAGAGAGGAAAAGGACAAGCTACATAGAGAGTTAGTGAAGGACAAAATTGCAGTGTTAAAATGATTGGAAATGGGGAATGCACTGTCTCAATAAATGACTTACTCAGGATAAAATGGAAATTATGGATGGAAAATACAGAGCTGATAATGTAAATGAGAATTCCCTTGCTTGCCAGTGAAACTCAATCTTCCTGACTCAGTATCTGCATGATACCCGCTTTGAAATAGAGAAGGTGGTAATGAGGGTGAAGAGCCCCAGTAGTGGACTGCAAATGTATGGCAGGACAGTGGAATGAACTGCGAGAACAAAAGGAAGATAAAAGAAAGCTCTCAAAAGGCACTATTTTGATCTTTCATTTATGATAATATTCTTTGGCAACTTACAACCAAAGTTCAAATATTCTTCCTTTTTTTCTGTCTTACCAACAACTTTAAAAAAATAACACTATTGCGGCGGTGTGCCAAAGGTGCATGTGTGTGTGAGAGAGGGGAGAGATGATAGAAATACACAGAGGGAGAGAGGAGAGAGGGAGGTGCAGAGAGAAGACTCAGCACAAAAACTGGAGAGCAAGTACCACACTGAAGGGGAGCCACATGAGCACGTCACGATGCAGGTGTTCGTACTGATCAAACTGAGTGAAGTGTGCGGTCCATAAAGTGAGGACCAGATTGGCCACTAACTTTGTGTAAGTTTCCCCTGATGACTATTTGGGGTGCTTTGTTAAACAGAGGAGAAAATATAGTCTTTAACTAACCATCTAACGTCTTGGAATGAATTCCCAGTTCCATACTTTGGTTACAGTTCCAGAAACTTTACTCAGTTATCCCACTGGTCAGTATTTAGAAGTAATCAACATTACATGTTTGTCTGTACCAGGGAAAGATTAAAAGGCTATACATAGATATTAACCATACTTTTATCTGGGTAGTGGCATAATAAATATTCTTTTTTTCTTTTATGTTTCCAAGTTTTCTGCATTGAGCATATATTCTTTTGCAAAAAGGAAAGATGAAACAAAAACTAAAGTGACGAAACCTAGATTGAGCAAAGCTGCAACTCCCACACGTTCTCTTCCTCTGTATATTCCTTTCCTCAGATGAAGAGGGTGCTTTTTCTGACTCTTTCTTCTTCTTTGTTTCCATGATGTGTTCTTGGGCCTGCACCACGTTTCTCTATGCTTTCTTCCACAGCTTTGTTTCTGATGAGAAGAAAATTGGTTGGGCTTCCTAATCCTCCTGCTGCCTCTCCTACTCACATGCCCTGAAGCAAGCTGCCCTCTCCACTGTAGCCCTTTCCGTGAGGTGGATAATTGCCTCAGTCTGGCTGGGAGCAGGACACAGGAGCAGATGCAGGCAGCAATGGTGCTGCCAGGGTTTAGGGCTTCAGTGTGAATGAGCTGGTATCTGTGCATTGCAGACTATAAAGAAATGAAGTCAAGGCCGGACCATAAGGATTCATTCTTATTGTCTGTGGCTGGAGGGAGATGGCAATGGTCACACAGAAAGGAAGGCCAGAATGTGTCTTGCAGCAAAAGTCAATTGTGATTTACTACATTTAAGAAAAGATCCATTTCACTATAAATCTGGTACTCATATTGTGATAAGGCCTATAAGTCAAGAGGCAATTTCCAAAAGAGGTGGTGAGGGAAGGTTGTTCAAAGGTCATCTAAGCACTGCCACCAGCACAGCGTTAGGGAAAGCAGTGTTCTGTCCTAGGCATGGCTGCAAGGCTACTGGAGGTTCAGGGTTTTCCACTGCAGGTGTCCCACAATGCCACAGGAGGCAGAAGCCCAAAGGTTTTGATGGTCTGAAAAGCCATTTTTTCCATTCTTGGTTCCTACACTGATTCATCTCTTGGCCTCATTATTTTTAGAAGGAATGATTACTAACAAGGATGCATTTGATGACCAGATTACCGGCAGAGCAGGATAACCAATGAAGAGATGGAGCCTCTCATAGTTAAGCTTTATTAGGGCTTCTCTTTCCCTTTCCAGAAGTAAAGAGATTTATTTTTGCAGTTTGAATTTAATAAATAAAAGCTTCATGTATTTGTTTATCATTTACTAGCTCCTTTGCTGCAAAGATCAAATCAGGGCTGTAACACAGTCACAAGATAGGCAGTGGTTTTCGCTAAAAATACTGTTACAGTCCCTAAGATGCTAAGGCTAGACTTGTCCAGGGTTTCCTTACCATGATCACTGCACTTTGGGCAATGCTTTCAGGGCACAATTCAGAAAATTCTGAGATAGCAGACAGAGCACAGCACTCTCCCAAGTCAACAGACTTGGGCTGGAGTTCAGATTATGTGGTGCTTCTCTAGTCTGCACCAGTTTCTTGACAACTCTAGGCCTCAGTTTCCTACCAAACACCTGCTGGATTGCTGAGCCTTGTTGTGGTGAGGACTGAGTACCACAAAGCAAACTGCACCCCTGTGGGGCAGCTGAAGAGGAAGCACTCCCTACAGCAAGGGGCATGGAAGTAGTGGCTTAGGCCACAAAGGACCAAGGAATTTGGACTTGCACTTAACCAGACTTCCTTTGCAAGTTCTGAGTCTTTCCTTAAACCACATCAGCCCTGCACATTTCAACTGTAGTAGAACAGTCACCATCTGCATTTGCATAACAGCTTTTCAAATTGCGTTCACGCATGGAATTTCATTTTATGGCATCAAAGCTACAATGAGGTTTGTAGGATCTGCTTTCTGGGTGAAGAACCTGAGACTTAGGCTGCCCAACATTCCCAAAGTAGGACAGAAAATAGGTGAAAGCCACCTTTTCCTTCACCAGTGTCTCTACTCTATTTTTCATGCCCTCAGGAGCAGGAATATGACTCACATTTTCCTCATTTTATGACCTATGTCCAGGCAAGACACTCAGTAACTAATCCTTGCTTGAAACTAATACAAATCTAGGGAGGTTTATGCTACACAGTCTTTGTTTTCAGCCTTATGTCTTATACAGAGTCAAAGTGCTTTGAAAAGACCCCAAACTCCTAACAGATGTCAGGTGTGATCATTTCAAACAAGTAAGACTTTGGAATGCAAAGCCCTCGGCCAAGAACTACAAAATTGGTTCCTATTTCTGGATCCAAATGTACCCGATGATCTCTTCAGGAGTCTCCTACTGAACCTGGATCTCTCCCTTTTTCAGATGTACTGGGAAAGCAATTTGCAAATGCCAGAAAGCGTAGACGCTGCCAAGTGGAACCCTGCAAATGACCATGATGAGGCCGAGGAACTTTCATCACACGGGCAGGTATCATAATGGACCATCACAAGGTCTGCGACTCAGAAAGGAAAGCAAATGAAACACCAGACTCTACAGCAGTGGAATGCAAATAAAGGAAGACCATAGTGGACTCAAAATTGGAAAACTCTTGTGAACCTCAATGTTTAGATTTTGAACTTTGCAAAAGCCACATCAACTGAGAGATGCCCATGTAATATGATTTTTCTGATTCTAAAATGCCAGTGGATTTTATTATGAATATGGAAAAAGTGTTATGAGTTATTTTCTATGTAAAAGAAAGGAAGTATATCTGGGTAGTTGAAATAGAGTTGCACAAATAGGGAACATCTCTTCAATCACAGTTTACAAAGACTCCGGGTTTTCACACGTGTGTTAGTATCTATATGCACACATTTTTTGAACATTTTAAAGCTCAAGACTTTACTATTCATACATAAGAGTCTAAGAAAAGCTCCTTATTCTACACTGCAATAATGATATTTTCTTGCCCTGTCCAGAGGTACTGAATTCTTTTTTGCAGGGCTGTGTAATGTTTTCATATATTAGCAGCATTATAATATTATTAAATGCTTCTTCCTGAGTCAACAATCGAATCATCATGGATGTGCTATTTCTTTCTTTCAATTAGATATTTTTGAGGTTCATGAACTCTGCTTAGAACATAGTTTTTCCTGATGTTTTGCCAATTAAATTCCAAACTAATCCATCTTATTTTTTTTTACACTTGACATCTCTAGTATGTATGTATTTCATAAAACCTCATAAGATGTGGCTTGTCATTATAAAGATGTTAAATTTTTTCTTTTAGAAAGACTTATCCTTTTTCTTTTTCCTTGCTCTTCTGTGTCTGTGTCACTTTTATTAAAATTCTTTTATTTTACAACAGAGACAGACCTATCTGTTCCTCCCACATATCCTCCTTATTTCTGACGTCCTTCACAGCACGGTCTAGAACATCTTCTGCCCTCCAATCTGTGCAGTCACTAAGCTTTCCTGCTCTGTAGTGTCATTTTGGTTGTGCTGTTTTGTGGTTTTTTCCATTTCTTGCTTCATTCCCAGGAAACAGAGAAATGATGGTTAACACTGCATATTTTAACCTTTTTGTCACCTTTTCCTCTCTCTAAAACTCTTCTAATTTGGGAACTTGCCGCTTTGCTCAGGGGCAGGTACCTGTATTCCAAAATATGCTGCTTTAAGTTCTCTCATTTCCTCTTCATGTTCCATAAAATTAATCTGATTTAGTGAGACTTTATGAAACAAACACTAAAAATTAGACATATACTCTACTTTGGTTAAAGAGGAGAATACTTGTTACCTGATTTCTAAAATCATGATCACAATGGGCCACTTTTCCTAGTTTCCCTGTATCTTCCCTTGCTGAATGTTGACAACACAGAGGCCTAGCCCTGAGCATCACTTCTGTCAGGCCCACGTGTGAGAGGGTTACACACGGGCCAAGCATCCAGATGCTTGGCACCCGGATGAGATTGCCAACACTATTAAAAAGCATCAGTGTAAAGTTATTTATCAAGAGTCTTCTGACAATCACCGTTAGTTATACACAATTTAATGATCAACAGTTTTTAGTGATGTTCGGATGGTATCTAAATATTTTTCAGTCTTGTCAATATGATTTACACAGACTTCAAAAAAGAATTCTGATTTTTAAAATTTATTATATAAAATAAGAGATTTTGATATATCCTCATGAATGCAAATAAAAATAGTATTTACATTTAAGTTTGGGTAAAACTATAATGAGATGCTACTCCACTTGGTTTTATGGCTAAAAATAACAAAACAAACCAGCCTCACCAATTGCTGCCTGATGAGGCTGCAGAACAAATGTACTTCCCACTAGTCCCATGGGAATGCATGAACGTACAGATTACTTTAGAGAAAAGGTGGATAGTTCTTTTAAAAGTTAAACATGCTAGTATTTACCCAAGTGAAATGAAAAATTATGTCTAAATGAAAAGGTGATAAATGGATATTAATTTATAGCAGATTTACTCACATTTGACCAAGATTGAAAACTGACCAAGTGTTCATGAACTAGAAACTAGATAAACCATATTTCTTTCTTTCTTTTTTTTTTTTTTTTTTTGTCTTTCTCCTTTTTATCGGTACCAGGGATTGAACTCACGACTGCCTGCTTACAAGGCAGGCGCTTACGCCGCTGAGCTAAATCCCCAGCCCCCACCATACTTCTTTCTCACAATAAACTTTACATGGCAGGATAAATTATACATAAAGCAAAATGGGTGAATCTCAGGTTAATTATGCTAAGTAAAAGGAACCAGACTCAACAGGTCACATACTGTATGATTCCTTGAATTTGACATGGTAGAAATGGTCAAACTAGGAGGGTGGAACATTAGATCAAGTGGTTCACTGGAGTCTGGTTTTGGAGAGGAACATGAGGAAACAGAAATGGAAGTGACTCACATACTGATTGTGGTAGTGGTGCCTGCATAACTGCATGTATTTTTCAAAATTCATAGAATTGTTCACCTAAAAAGAGTAAATTTTATCAAATGCATATTTTACCTCAATAAACCCAACAAAACAACTCCATGTGGTAATGTGAAGATAAACAAGAGCTTAAAATACATTTACTGTTTATCTGTATGCCTAAAGATACAAATGAAAGTGAAATAATGAAACTATGCTCTGCATAGAAGTTAGCTTCATTACCATCTGTTATGGCTTGTATCTAGTTGTTACCTACAGGACAAAGGAGGGGCTTTCAGAGGTGGCTGAATCTAGGTTGTGTGATGCTGAGATCAAGAATGTGATGCTAGGATTAATGACTAGATTAACCCACTGACTGGTTTAGCGTAGCTCTGAGTGCTACCTGTGCTCTGGGTGGAGAGCCTAAATGGAACACAGAGGTACAGAAAGAAGCTGCTATGACACTTTTTCCAGCTGCTTCCACTTCTATTGCTGCTGCTTGTCTTCTGCCTGCTTTGAGATGCCCTCTGCTATGCCACCCTGTCTTGCAGCCAGCCAACTATGGATGAAACCTCTATGGACTGTGGGCCAAAATAAACCTTTCTTCTATAACTTTGAATGTTTGATATTTTGTTTCAGCAACAAGAAAAGTAACTAAGACACCATCTTACAATGTGGTAAAAGGCTACCATGTTACTATAGATATGAGCTATTATTCCCTTCTGTATGAAATCGCTAACATTATAAATTATGGCTCACAGGCAGAGGTAAACAGAAACATCCAGACAAAGTTGCGCAGTGGGTTTTGTTGTTAAGAGCCTTCCCCTAATGTTTTCTTCATGAACATGTGATGAAATGGTATGAGTCAATAAACATATCCTTAAGGGGTTAAAAGAAAGGCTAGAAACTTCTTTACTAAACTAGAAGGGAATTCTAAAAGTTGACCATTTTAAGGTCATTAAACCTCTGTATTTTGCTACAGAAAGAATTTTCCAGGTGTAGATGGAGTGAGGAAACAATAACTTATGGGAATGTTATAGTTTAAATCTGAACTGTCCTCAAAGATCAAATTCTCATGTCTTTGCCTTATAATTTGAGCAACTACTTTTAAGATAACAATACACAATATATTAGCCATTGTTAATTTCCTATCATCTTGTTTTAAATTCTGTATCATTTTAATTTTTTCAAAAAAGAAGAAAGAAAAACAGGCCCATATGTTAAAAGCCTGGTGGCCAGTTGGTGGCACTATTAGAAGGTGTAGAACCCCTAAGACAGTGATGGCGAGCCTTTTAGAGGTTCTAGTGTTAGCAGCCTGCTGTGGCACGCGAATCACAGGTTCACTGTCACTGCTCTAACAGGACGTCCCTCGGATGCGTCCTTGCAGAAGATGTTGGGACCCTAGCTGCTTCCTGGCCATCATGAGGTGCTCAGCTTTGCTCTATCGTGTGTTCCCCACCATGATGATGTGTCTCACCACAGGCCCAAAAGCAAGCATGTACTGAAATCTCTGAACCCATGAGTGAAATGAATCTTTCCTCCTTATTTGTGTACACAAAGACATTTTTTTTTTTACAGTGATGGAAAGCTGACAAGGAGGCCCTTTCCCTCCTCGACTGTCAAGGCATGATGGCCTAATTGAGTATGGAGTAGATTGAGTGTATCTTGTAAAAATCAGGAGAATATTTGGTTCTGGGAGTCAAAGGAGCAAGCTGTGGTAATTTATTAACATGATAGATACAGCATAAGTGTGACTCCCAAGTAACACATAATTTAAAGCTATATTCAAATGTATTGTCACAAAGATAACATTCATTGGCCTGACAATCAGTAAAAATTCAAACCACAACACATGCTCACAAATTGAGTACTGTCACGTCCTAAGGGAGTAGGGTGGATCCCTAATTCTATATGAGCGATGTTCTTAAACAAGCAGAAATTTGAACTTAGACACACAGAGAAAACAGTCTGTGAAAATGAGAGCAGAGAACAAGATGTGACTACCAATGAATGAGGGCCGAAGACTGACTGAAATCTACCAGAAGCAGGAGAGAAGCAAGAAACAGGTTCTTTCATATAGCTGCCAAAGGAACCAGCTCTGCCAAACCAGATTTTGAACTTATTTTTAGAACTTGTTGTTTTGAGAAAATAAATTTCCACTTTTTGAAACCAAATCAAATGAGAACACAAAAACAAGCAAAAAAAAAAAAAAAAAAAAAAAAAAACTATCTGAAAGTACATTTCCTACTGACAAGCAGGTTCTGTGAGTGAAGGGGATGTGTCATCGACAGAATCGCTCCTTCAGAAGGCTGTGTTTTCTCAAACGTTGCCCTTTGTGGAGCAGGGAGCCTGGCGCCTGAAGGGTGGTGGTAGTCACCGGGCTACATCTGGTGTCATGTTCTTGGGAGAAACCGACAGACTCTCATCTGGCATAGGTTCCCCTCACACCCCACAGTGGGGCATATGGACAACCTCAGGAGCCTCACACGCAGCTGTTACATCAATTTCCAAGTGCAGAGACCTGAACAGTGACTGTAATGACATTTTCCTGGCTGGCTCTGACCTCTGAATCTCACTGATTGGTCTAACACACACTGTGAACATCGACCAGTTAGGACTCAGAGCCAAGACTCAAACATTGCTTTAAAATGGCAAGAGATGTCTAAGGCGTAATTTCTGTGACCTAAACCATTAAGTTACTCACTTGCCAATTCGTGGTTTCTTTTTTATATCCTTTCCTTTCAATTACTTTCCCTGTTTGGCTTATGTTTCTGTGGCAGTTACTCCTAATCCCTAAAACATTTTTGTAGGCAGTTCATGCTCCTGGTCTTCGAGAGCAGCTAGTAAGGACAGGCAAGATTTTTAAAATATCCTACTCTGTATATTTCAGCTTCACATCACTCTCCTTACATTTCTCTTGTTTAAACAAAAGCAATCCTCTTCACAAAGTATTAGTGGGATTTGTATATTCAGAGGGGCAATTTAAAGAATACCCATGTGTGACAAAGATGGTCTATTATTCCAAGATAAATCAAAGGCCAAGGCACTTTAAGGATACCATGTATCAACTGACGTTGTCAGATGAAGTCCAGCTATAAACATCTGAGTGTATTCCCCTCTGTGACACTCAGCTTTTCCTCTCTCCTCACCCTTTTTTCCTTTTTTTTGGTCCTGGGAATCAAACTCAGGCCCTCACACTTGCAGGCAGACACTGGGCAGCTGAGCTAGATCCCCAGCCTCCTCATCCTCTCCTATCTCACTTGGATGTTCATTTTGACATTCCAAAGTCCACAACTTCATCTCTTTCCAAATAATCGCTGTCACTGCACAGCACTGGCACACTCTGGCATCTTCAACGCAAGCACAGTGGCTGCCCCATTTCTGAGGTTACCTGGTCCTGACCTGGGGCTTCAACCTTTTCCTGAACAGACATTTCCTACATCTCTCTAGACTCTAAGTGTGATTCAGAAGTGGAAGCGACATGATTTATATTTACATCGATCTTGAACACAGAACAAACTGCTTCTGTAAAAGTTCGCTGCCACGCTTCATACTTGGTTATAAAACACTTGTGCTGGGAGGAGGATTTGCTGGCCATGTGTGATGACGTAGTTTCACACATGACCTTTTAACCTCCCCAATTTTCTCCCTCTATTTTCTATTTCCAGGATGTATTTCTTCAACATGTTCTTTAGCTTGACTTTTCTCTAGATTCTGTTCTTCTGCAGTCCCAAGCGCTTTCCTTTCCCATGAACTTAGTTTTTTGGTTGTCCTTTTTTCTCTACCCTTCCTGGCGAATGGCTCCCATTTTACTTCCACTGAATATACATATCACTGTCTTTTGCTCAGAAATAAACCCACCCCCACACTCCCACACCACAGCATCCTCACACATGGGTGGTACCTGCTGCATGCCTTGCATGGTCTGCTGCAGGAACTGGAGTTGCTGGTCTTTGGTGAGGTTTTCTTCTGTTCTGAAGAGCTGCTCTTTCTCCTGTTTGAGCAACTCCACCTCATTTCTGTAGGCATCCAGTTGCCAACGGAGGCTGTCATTCTCCTCTTTAAGAGCATAGGCCTGAGCCGCCAGGGCTGAGGGAAAAGAGAATCCAAGTGAGTGACCTTCTCGGTTAAAACGGGGAGGCCTCTGGTGGCCTCCCCGCCTAACATTCATATCAACTGTGAAGTAAACCCAAATGCCTTGCCATGGGCTCTTTATTTTGCAGCGCATCACTTCATTTAGACTGTTTTGTTTTTGTAGTGCTGGGGATGGAAACTTCTAGATGAGTGCTCTACCACTAAGCCACGTCTTTAGCCCTTTGTCCACTCTACTTGCTCTATCTTTTATGGATGAACACTCATGGCGACAGGATTAATTTCTTCCAAATTCTTAGGTCCTGACTTTTCCCGCAACTCTACACCCCTTCACCGAAACTGATCAGTATTGCTCCAGAATGAAGATATTCAGAATTCCAGGCAACAGTCAGATTTACTACATTATTGTCCTCTCTTATTCTACAGAATTGCTTAGCTCCTCAGAGTGCCACTTGCTTTCAAATAATCAGCCTTTCCACAGGTTGAGGCACGCAGCAGCATCCCAGGGGAGAGAGGAATTTATATGCATACCATTCCTCCCTGCTCTATTGCTGGGACAAATTGCACAAATTGTTTTCTCTAACTCCTATCAGAATGGCAACCCAATTCCATCTGTTTCACCAACAGATTAAAACTCTTTTTCCCTACAAGCCTCTATTTCTCCTCCCTAAAACCTGAAATTCTCTCTGGGTAGATCAGTCTTCATTTATATCTCCATCTTGCTGGGAAACCAAGACGGCTCATAGAGGACCTTCCTTACACATCTTGAGGTTTCAGAGACTGAATAAAGAGAGAGGACAGAATGGTACAAAGCCAGAGGAAGGAATCCCTTTCCATAACTTCTACTTTTTGGCTTCCAGATCTCTCTAGTACTACCATTACCCCCGCCACTAAGGGATAGCTGGATATTCAGAAGCACCAAGCACTGTACCAAGGGCATTTTCTAAACTAACACACTGAATCTTCCTGTTAAGCTGAGGATGTAGGTATGCTAATCTCCATTTTTAAACATGAGAAAAATCAGGCACAGAGAATGTAGATAACTTCTTCAAACATGCAAAGAAAGTAGCAGAAGCAGTCTGCAAACCCAGGGCCTCAACCACCATGCCACGTCAGTCCCTGTGTATTTGTTTTTACCCACTGTTCAAAACCAATCTCATTCTCTTCTCTCCTGTCCCATCAGTGGTCCATCACTCTTTTTTCCCTCTCAGAAAAGTCATGCTCAGTTTTGTAAATGGGAGAAAAGTGAAAGAAAATTTGCGAAGTTTCTTCATAGATATAAGGGAGTCCATCATGCATCAGGCTCTTGAACCATACTCATTTCAATGCCTGCCCGTGCCCGCCACATCTCAGGGTCAGATCCCTGGAGGTTATGCTTTCTGATGCTTCACCTGCACACTGCACCTGTACAGTCATAACAGGGCTGTGCCGAGGTGCCCAGAGCTCAGGGGACTTGCTGCACAAGTATCAAACATGGAATTATGCTAATAATAGTTTTAAGTTAAGTGTCTTACAGTTTTCCACTTTGCAAAATGATAATCTATGTATAGTACAGTCTGAAATACTAATCAAATAGAACATGAAATTAGCCAGAATACTCCATACCTCAGGCCATTAGAGATCAATTACTCAAAAGTGCATTTTTTTTATAGTTCTATGGGCCCAGGTCTGCGTGGGCATCCTGAATCATGAAATGAGGAAACATAGTATGTTATTTCTCGCAAGGAACTTAAAAACAAATAGTTCCTCAAATCACATACTCTGTTGTTTAAAAATATTACAATATAGTGATAATTTGTTTTATTTATACTAATAGTTTATATTAGTTTTTTAAAATAAAGTTTGTATTATTTTCTTTTTTGAAAGAAATTTTTTGTTTATATGTTAGATTTATTTTTCATTAAAAACATTTTAAAATTCTAGCAGAAATTGACACATTTAAAAGGAAACTAATGTATTCAGAGGAAGACAGAATACAATTGCCTGGCATATAGTAGGTCCTCAGTAAGTGTCTGAATGAATAACTCAGCGCTAAGGTACATGACAAAGGAATGCATTCTATAAGGTTTGCAGCAGGGGGAAAATGCAGACTGGAAGAGAAAAACAGTGCTTTGAAAGATGAAAGCCCCAAGAACCAAGGAAAGGTGCTTCGGTTAGAAGAAAGATTATAAGGAAAAGCTAAGAGATGAGAATTGTAGGTGAAACATTCAGGGCAGGAAGGGGAGAAAGTTGACCACAAGGAAAGTGTTTTCTTGAAAGCAGTGAGAGGTGAGCCATGGCATGGGCTGAGAGCGGATGGAGGGAGAGGCTCAGCAGGGCACCCAACCGAGAACCACAAAGGTGCTTTTGGGGAAGCGGAAGGACAGGATGAAATTGGTGATTGAGGAAGATTAGTTTGGCAATGGTGCGTGGAATGAACTAGAGGCTGAAGAGAATGAATAAAGGAAATTTTATTTGGTGTATATGTGCGTGCAAAACCAAGGAGCAGCCAATTTTCCAATTTTTAGGAATCTGTAAAATTGGGAGTGACCCACAGCCTACCCAGGTACATGACTTGGTGCTTTTTAACAACTCAAATCTTGCCCACACCCCAAGATACCAACTCCTGACATCTCCATTCACTAATCCACAGGGAAATTGTCCACGAGGCAGCGTTTGAAAGAGGGATGTTGTGATAGGACAAAAATCACAGAAAATGCAAATGATGAAAAAAGTGTTGGCACTACACAAGCACATTACTACATTTAGTAGCATTCAAAGACACTTAAGTCATTTCCTCAGGAAGCTCTATTTGGCCCCTTTCCAATTCAGAGTGGCATTTTTATTATCATAACTGATAGCAGGTGTTTGTGAAGAAATCGATTAGTATGCAGGGATGGAAATTACATTTTCCAAATGAATTGCATAGTCTGCAAGATATGCTGAAATCTGTGTAGCAAAATGCGAGCAGCTATAAAGCATGTGCCAGCAACATTATTTAAATAAATTATCTAAACATAAATACATATAGGAGAGTGCACCATCCATTATTTTAGGGGCTCTTTTAGACACTCATAGCATGGTACTGCTGAAAATTCTCATTCTTGGCTAAGCCAAATGACCACTGTGCCTGCCAAGCAGGATATAATGCAGTTTTCAATGCCGTAACAGGAATCTGATATCACTACAGGGAAAGGAGACAGAGAGAGAGAGGGAGAGAGAGAGAGAGAGAGAGACAGAGAGAGAGAGAGAGACAGAGAGACAGAGAGACAGAGACAGAGAGAGAACAAGAGTGAGAAAGAATGAGAATTCTTTTTGCCAAAGGAAATCAATACCATAGCTGATCTCATCATCATTTTTATAATTGGGGCATATAACTGATTTACATTCTTGATTAAATAATTTCAGGCTTGATATTGACACACACAAAAACTTGGTCATTCATGTGGCAGCAAAGTGGTTCATCTTCTAAAGGGTGGGAAATTATATATTGACTCCACTTAACTCTAGGCCACCTGTTTGTAAACATTATTCAGTATCATGCTGCTGTCCTGAATCCTCCCATCTCAGGAGGCCTCCTGGATAAGCTATGTTATATTTCCTGGATGAGAGCTTTCAAAGAAAAAAAAAAAAAACCTGTTTTTGACCCTGTGTGATTTCTCAGTGTGTTAAAAGTCCAGAAACTTGAAATGTCAACTCTTTTTGTTTTTTTTTTTTCTCTGTAGTTTTGTTCTAGGACACCATATTAAACAGTTTTGATAAATATGTCATCAAGCTTCCATAATAAAAGTTACCCTTAAGAAGCTGAACAAGGAAATCCACTATTCAAATAAGTATAAGGATTGAAAATAAAGTACAGTGAGAATCTTTGTGTACGAATCTCCAAGGAATGCACTGTGTTCCAACAAAAGGAATGTTTAGCTAAGAGATATCTCATGTGGATTACCAATTTTCAACTTGAAGGGAAATACAATAAAACATGCTACATGTAAACTATATTGAACATAATTAAATCTTTGGTAATTTTGAAAGCACTGATGAGTCTAGTGGTGCCTTTGGATTATTATCAATTAATTCAAGCACTTAATAGGAAACCATGAAAGGAGCTATAGCATATTAAAAGGGGGTAAGGCCAAGGCAGCCAGGCACTTATTCCTGCTCAATTCTTTAAAAAATTTTTGGATATAGAAATTTTCTGACTGAATCAAACCAAAATAAAAACATTGGAATGTTGGCTAAAAATATCAAGGTACATTTCAAAAATTAGCTAGTAAATTACCAAATGACACTAATATATGAAAACTGACCCAAAGATTAAAGTGCACTGATGAAGACAAGGCTTAAAGATATTATGCACCACCTCACTGTATTCTTTACTAGATTCTATATAAACTTTGTCTTTATATTAATTATGGTCAAAGTGACCTTCTCCTCCATCTCCTGTATTACTGTGTTTCCATGGGAACAGATAATGACATGCTTAACTTCTTTGAGTAAATAATCTGGTGAAAGCCTTGAAATCTTTCTCTTACCAGCCTGAGCCAGCCTCACAAAAATAATTAGCAATATATGAAAACTGTACGTTATTTTGGGTTAGATCCCAGTAAGCTGATGGTATGTTAATATCTTTTTTCATGCTCAGGCAAGATGTAACTAAATAATAAAACACTTTAACATATTGTTGTTAGGAATATCTGTATTCATCCAGAGCTGTTAGTCATTGTAGCTTTGATGAATGCTGTGTTTAATTTTCTCCCTCTACTTTTCAAGATGTTCTCCTGGAATGCTGGGAAGGGTCTTGTGGACCCTATATTTTCTTCCATATGCAAAAGAAGTCTTTTTAAAAAGGATTTTATTGGCTTCTTCCCAGTCAGGGAATTGTACTGATAGGTTAAGAAGAGAGGACAATGAGCATACATTCAAGGCCTATAAGATAACCCCACTGTTGTAGTCAGGGGTTGTGAGAAGAACAGTTACAATAGGACACAGAAATTATATTATTTTATGATGATCACCCAGAATTAAACACAAGAAAGTGCAGGAAATCTGTCCACAACACTAAAGACACAGAATATTCAGCCATGTGCCTGGATCCCACAGCAATGTCCTGCATGAGTCCAGCTGAAGAGCTGGAACCCATGCCAATGCCTCCTATGAGTCCAGCTGGAGGTCTACAGCCCACAGGTAAGGACTCAAGTCCCTTTGTTTTACAGATCTGTACTAGGAAGGCCCAAAGTTCAGCGGTGGAAGCTAGAAAGTCTATGACAGCGGGGTGAAGGAGCTGTGCTGGTAGGTTGAGGGTCCTACACTAGAGTCAAGAAGTCACACTCAAAATAAGGACCAGGGCTGACCTGAGAAATACCACAGCCATCCTCAATGACACAGAAGTCACAAGCCCCTCCAATGATAAGAAAAGTCAAGTACGTGCCAGAAAGCCAGCATGAGAAGTTTCTCCTGGAGATTAAACAGCCCAGGTCTTCCCCTTCAGAGCCAGGAAGCGATGCTCCATGTAAGGACCAGAGCTCCCCCAAAGTGAACCACAGCCACTCTCACCAACAAGGTCCCAAGCCCTTCTGATGATAATGGTTGAACACATACTGGGGAAGCTAGTCATGACAAGCTCCTCCAGGAGAACCAATGGCTCAAAACAGCACCATTTAGGAGAATCCACAATGCCTCACTCTTCTCCACGTCTCTATTTCTGCTGGCAACTTTCCTCAGGTGAACATCTACACTCAGCACCATGCTAATTTAATTCAGTTAAGTTGACCACCACTTTTTAATCTATAACAACCACAGTATCTGTGTGCCTTCAGGGAACTGCTCCTTCCTCTGCCACCACTATGGCTCTGGTCCCCTGAGACAAAGCTATAGTTACGGTCCAGTGACTAGAGGGCTCTTTTGATGCCCACTGGCCTCTCTGCATTCTGAATCTTCTTCTGGGGTGCCTGAGGTTTCCAGATGTTACTCTGTGGTAAAGACATCATGCTGTGTACACACACCCATGATTCTCTTTGCACAGTACCACAATGCTTCCCAGAGGTAGCTGGCCTAGGGGCTGCCACATGATCATTTCCCTCCCAGGGCAATGTGAGAGAGTGATGCATGCCCTCTGTACAATCCCTCTGGGGTCTGAAAAGGTTCGGTCTGTGAGTCACTCAGAGGAGAGATGACTTGGACTGTCCTGTGACCCAGAAATAAACACTTTTCTTTGGTTAAGCCCCTGAAAATCTGGAACCTACTTACAACCAGCAGGTATTACTCTAACCAAGTGTTCTTCAAACAGAAGTTATTATGGCGGGCAGACTGGAACAGCTATTTCTGAGCTATAATCCCAAGGTTTCCAGTTTCTGTGTGGCACAAAGTCCCAGCATTGGGATTTCTCCCAGCAGTTGGATTTCAGGTGGTGGTGATGCTGCAGGTGCGGAGACCACATGTGAGAACCACTGCTCTCACCAGCCCTGCTCTCTGAACCAGGCCTGTGACCTGCTGGGACAAACCCTTCCACAGAAGCTGCATGCTCGGCTTGTTATTTAGGTTTTATACCATGGCTCCCTAAGCTCTGCCTGTGTAGACAATCCTGTCCCATCTTTGTGCCCAGGATCCAGCCCTACCCCACACCCCTCAGCACTGCCATACAGATTTAGGGAAAGCCTTGGGCAAAATGTAGTCACCACTCTGTTTTCTTTGTCCTGTTTTACCCAAATGTCAGTAGTGGTCATATTAATAGTGATGGTAACAAATTTATGTGCCAGGTATTGTGCTGAGTGTATCATTTGCACAATCTCCATTTCCCTTTCCCTCACAGAAACATCACACAGTAAATACGATTATCATTTCCATTTCACAGATGGTGGAACTGAATTCTGGGTGTGACTTTAGAACTATTTTCCCAGACATAATAAAATGAGGGTGCCAGTTTGCTGGGCAAGCTGTAGCTTGAGGAGGGAAGAAAGCAGGCACTTTCCTACCGTTCCTAACAGATGTGAGACATTCTCTTTCTGGCTCTGTCATGAAAGTGGAGGGACTAAAACTATTTTAAAATAAACATAATTTCTGCAAGAGAAATTTGGGGGTGACCCATGCAGAAGTTAAATTCACCCTACTGACGTCTGTAGGCCTAATGGGAAGGGATTTTTCTTTCTTTCCTCTCTCCTCTAAGATGGCTGTGGGGATCAGCTGAGCTGGGGACTGACCACACATTCAGGCCTGGAGCAAGGCCATCCCCGAGAACACAGAGCTCCAGAGGTGAACCATGTGAACAAGTTGTGGGACCCGAGCAAAGCCAGTCCAACAGGTGTCTGGTCTTAGTGTTTCTCCCTGTTAACTACAGCGCAGATAGCTCTGAGAATGTTTCGCTTTCAGGATTCTCAGCAAAACAGTGAGACCTTGCACTTTTGGTCCTGTCATGGCTTCTTACTGTGTATAAATAAAGATGTGGACCTCTCTGGGTTATTGCTGCCTCTCCATCGGAGGTCAGGTCCCAGGCGGCCCCAGCTTTTCTTTTATTGCATGTCTTATTTTTTCTTAATCTCCTATTGCCTGCTTTTAGGATCTTGCTGGCTATGAGAGTCGAGGCAGATAGCACAGTGATTCCCATCAATCCCTGATTTCATGAGCCTTTTTGTAATAAAGTTTCAGTAGGACAGTTGTGTCCGAGACTCATGCTGCTCTCAGGACTCCTGAAGAACCAAGGGTAGAATTTTGCTCCTCTCTCTGAACTCACCCACACAGTGCTTTTTTAAGATTCCTCCTCCTATAACTCTGACATCTGCAGTGCTGCCCCCGCCCTGGGGCTACTCTCAATGCAAAGACCAACCCACCTCAGAAGACCACATGGATTCAGATCTTTGGGTTCCTGTCACCACTAGTGCCTCCCAGTGCTCAAACACAGAGCTGAAAAGTATTGTGGGACATCCACTGAACAGCCAATCTTCTGCTATGTAGCCTCTTATGGTGCCAACAAAGTACAATTGATCTATTTTTCCGTAACACTTGTATCCCTACTGAAGTAGCAATCTTCCTCAAATTGCTCATAGAAATTCCTTCTGCTACATTTTTGCAGGATTATTATTATTACAAGTTAGCATTGACATAACACTTTATGTTTGCGGTGTGTATTATAGTCTGCGCATTAGCTATTATTAGGGAGAGCTAAACAGACGCACAAGGCAGTGTCTATTTCCATCTTTGTGTGAGGCCAGTGGAATAAGGGTAATTTGGAGGATGAAGGTAAGCTAGAGCTGTTATTATAATGGCTTAATGTGAGTCTGGAGGCACCACTGGCAGCAGGCAACTCAAGAAAAAAAAATCCTTTGTCCCTCCCCCAAGATAGCTCCTACAAATGAGGAAGTCTGTACCAGTAGTGGCCTGTGAGGTGACACTACTGAGATTCGCATTATGCCTTACACTTTTCCACATACACGGAGATCTTCTGAAACCTCCCCCAACCAGTCCCGTTTCTTCAGAGGAAAAAAAAAGCAATTAAAAAAGGCATGTCCACTTCTTCCAACAGCAGGTGAAATCTGTCACTAAAAACGGCGAAGGATGCTCTGTCAGGTGAGAGATACCGTGAGAGTTCTCAGGCAAACCAGACACGGGTTATCTCCACCTAGCACAGCTGGCCGCATAGCAGTGTGCTCAACCCCTGCTGACCTAACGTCACAGGCTCCCAGTCCAGCCCCAGGGAGAAATACAAACGGTAGCCTGGTGGACACCAGAGAATGGTTCTCTCTCTATGGATGGCGGCAGGAGGAAAAAGGGACAGGCCTCTGGTGGCCAGGGGCAAGCAGGCGAAGGGCTCTTTCTTGAAGAAGGTATGGACAGGCCAGGCCTCAAGGTCAGGCTCCCACCTGAAGTTGATTGCAGCCCAGTGGAAACTGCTTTAAAAAGGACCCAGCAAGCCCCAGGAGGAGGTTCCAAGGCTGATTGGGTAGGTGGGAGGAGGGGAGCTAGACGCTTACAGAACCCCAAGGCCACCAGGACCTAACAGGAGGGATCCATTTTCTCTGCTGGTCCTCTTCAGCTGATTAGATTTTAATTTTCCTTTTCACTCTCATCCTTATTTGGATTTCCAAGGTCTAGGTTTACCCTTTTTTCTTAACTTCCTTATTCTCTGAAGGCTTTAAAGATTCTTTTTTAGGGCATTCAGCTGCGATATATACAAGATCACAAAACAACACCGGGTTTGGAAGGAGAACCCTCCGCAGGGCAGGCCGCGTCCCCTCACAGGCAGCTCACATCCCTGGGCTGCGTCTCTGCTGCGAGGTCTTATTCTCCTGACTTCACTATGACCAGGAGCCGGTCTTGTCCAAAGACAGAAGCTATAAACAGCTATAAAGCTATAAAGCTTGCCCTGCCAAATTTTTTCACTTTATCATCCTGCAACATAAGATCACTTCTCTCCAAACCTGTTAATTTCCTTTTCTTTTAATAAATGATGACTTCTAATTGCTTTCAGGAAGACGCAGTTTTGGCTTCCCTTGTGGCATATCTTTCTTCCCCTCACCTTTTCCCTCTCCCTTTCATAAGAGCACAACATGTTCTTCCAAACAAGCATAACCCTGCCTAGAGGGTGGTCCTGGGCCCACTGTCTTTCGTTCTCTTGTCGTGGCTATGTGGTAGGGAGACTGACCTCCCCCAGGCTCACCTGGCATTCAGAAGTCATCTTCCCTTCTTACTACACAACACATCCTGGGGACAGCCCCTCCTGGAGCGGCCCCAGGGCAGGCTCCCATTTCACTACCATTTCTCAGCTTTTAGAGACTGGATTCCCATTTCCTAATACCTTCCTCATAACTTGCTTGCAGTCTTGTTATTTCTTTCATTCTTTTGGTACCTAGCTTCTGTCAGTACTTTCCCACTGCTTCTCTGTTAGTGAAGGGACTTTCTTCTGCGTTTATCATCCACTTCGGCCCTTTAGGCTTTTCTGCCTTCTACTGTGCCCTTTCAGACTTCATTAATTCATCCATCTGCACTATTTTGAATACTACTTTTTTCTGATGATACTATGACTGGATTCTTTCATAAATCCTGCAGGCTGTCTTCGAAACACATTGCTTTGATCGACTAGGTGGTGGTGTGCACTAATTTTCTTTGCAGCCACATTTCTGCCATGGCAGGTTTGGGGCTGGCACACAGGAAAGGTTGGCTCTGGAACCAAGTACCCTTGACCAGTGGTCCTTGGATAAGCCTCTTTGTTGAAGAGAGGCCCCCCTCCTGGGCACACATGCTCCTCAGACCAGATGCTGGACGCGAAGAGGTTTTCTCTCTGGCACATGCCCAGGCAGAACTGCTTCCTTTACCTCTGATGGATGAGAAGACAGTCCTTGGCTGTGCTCCTAGAGTCAAAGAGGTAGTGATTCTGTCTCTGGCTCTCATCCTATTTCTCTCTGTCAGGCCACCCTGCTTCTCCACCAACACACCTTTTTCTCAGTTAAACAGAAGGCACTCCCCATGTACCTGATACACACTTGTTGAGTGGAATTCTCCATGTGGGTCTCACTGCTAGGCTGAGCAATTTTCTTATTTTTCCTTGTCTTGGTCCTTTGTTATTGTTTACATCAGTACTTCTGTCCATGACATTGTTTTCTCTTCTCATGTTTCATTATTTCAAGCTGGTTTGCTCTGTTCCCACCTATTACTGACAGCAGCCAATCCTCATGCTATAGGCCAACTTTCAATGCTTTGTGCATTTGAATGACCTGAGCGGTTTTAGTAACAGACCCTTGAGTGTTGAGCGTCAGGCATTGGTATTTGTATAATGTCCCCCAGGAGATTTTCATACAGCCAGGGTACTCATTTATACCAGTGTTATCCTCACCAGTGTCAATCCTCCACATTGCCCCAGTACCTGGCCATCTGCAAAATGCAATGGAACCCCTAACTTAACTGGTTATTTCTCACAATCTTATCAAGGAAAGAACTGGCATGAGCTTCATGACAATTAAGCCAACGCTTGGAGAAGAGACATCATTTGCCAAACTACACCAAAAACAACACTGAATTGTTTCTAGGATCCTATGACCTTGACTCGGTTATTGTACTTGCTTACTCTGGCCAGGGATTCCAACCTCACCTACAGGGGACACATTCTCTCTCTAGGCCCCTTTCTCAGAGCTGTCCTCAGACTCTGAGCACCCAAATGACTTTCTTCAACAGCACATCAAGATGAGCTTGGCAGTGATCATTGGGCCTGGAAAGTAGGAAGGAGATGTGGAAAGAAGCCAAAGACTTCTTTTTGAGAACTCTTGATATTTCATCCATGCTGATGGCTCTGGTAGATATTCCTCTAACAGTCAAATCTTCTCATTAATTATTTTTATCCTCAGAGTTTGTGTGGTACAAAACTCTGCTTCAGCAAACTCAGCATCCGTCTTTTCTGAGTCCTTGGGCAAAAAGTGCATGTGTTTCACAAACTGGACGGCTAAATTATAGCAATTTTTCCCTGGGAGAGAGTTGTTCAGACATTAAAGCCCTCTTTATATCAAGCATGATAACTTTTCTCATATCCTCACAAAAAAAGTTTTTGCTTTGCTCCTTAAAATGATTTGAGTTTCTGATGAGTATAATTTTTCAGGTAGCAATGTTTTATTCAGGTAGCACCTCCTTATGAAGCACCTACCAGTGCTGAAGCATGAGTTAAGCACAATTAATCAGACACTAAAAGCTTTTAAACAGCTCTACTTCTTTTTCTTTTAATTGAGAAACAGAGCTGTTTGGGCAAGTTTATGAGGTGACCTTGATTAAATTAAGGAGGTCAGGGAGGGAACAGGCTTGAAACTTATATTCAATGATTTTTAAAAAATGACTTCCTTCCAATTAAGGAGGAATTAGCATGAAATATTTTGCTTCTGAAAGGTTAAAAGAATTCCTCTGAGAAGGCAGCTCTCTTGTTAGTAGCTTTTTATTGAACATGAGAGAGAAAGTGCTATGGGTAGGTTTTATAGAAAGTGCTTTGTTAACGTGGTGCTGATGATCCAGTATCAATTATAACATTCCTTGGGAGCCTAAATGTGATATAGAAAGTGCAAAAAGCCAATGATCAATGTTAATTTCTATTGCAAATCCCAAGGACCTAACAACCTTCACTTACTAAAAAAAATGAAGATGTATTTTACATCTGCAATAATTTCAATTTAGTTCTAGTTTTAAATGTTACCTGACTGACTTCTTTTTCTCTTGACTTCATTCTCTGCCATATTCCTTGGGGTTTTAGTGACCTCAGAGAACATCTCATTCTGCTCTAAAGAGCTCCATATGGAGAAGTGATGCACAATTAGGGAAGGAGATTCCACCTGGACACGTGCTGGATCCTGGGACTCTGGGGTGCTTCTGGGGGCAGTGGCCCTGAAGGGAAGAGCACGCATGCTGCTTGCTCCACATCCCACTGCCCCTGATAACCTCAGAGTCAAGGTTAGGAGGGAGGCAGAGGGGTGATGGAGAAAGACAAGGGGCTTTGTGGTCAGATAGCAGCTATGAGATTTGTGGCAAATGTTTTTTCTTCTATTTTTGGTCTGAAATGGAAAACAAAAATATCTTCCAAGAGGTGGAAAACTAGGTCTACATAGTTTTCATTTCCTACTATTTATCTAAAAACTTGTCACTCAGCCAGCATGTCCAGTGGCACGTGCTGGGTATTCAGAGAGAAAAGGATCAAGAGCTGGCACATAGGGAGCAGAGGGGTAGAAGGTTCTCTGGATTAGCACACGGACATCCTCATTTGCTTAAAACAAATGTAGAAGGTTCTCTAGGGCCAGTAGGATTCAGGTGGGCAAATTCCTACTCATCAGATACTCTCAGCTCTCACAGTACTTTACAACAGGATTTCTTTGGGAGGTATCGTGAGCAGTGACTATCTGGATCCTGACTGCATGCTATTTCAGGTAAAGAACAACTGATAATAGACTCAATAAGCGACACTCTCAGATAAAGCCAAGTCTCAAAACTGTCTTATAAGACTGTGTTTTCTCATTTTTCCTTAAGTCAGCATTTATAGTCTCATACTGGAAGAATTCACTGAATATTTGTTTTCATTTTATTGCTTCTTTATATTACAACACTGTTTAAGATAACACAGGGTTCACGGGCTAAGAATAAAGAAACAATTTGTTCTATGATTTTGGAAAAGACGGCCATGTTTGCATTTGTGTGAGAATGATGGCAGTGGTTCTGTTTGTCACTTGATGCAAAATTTGGACACAGAAACAAAAGATTGCCAATCACTTCCGTGTGCAAAGGAAAATATTTTTTAAGTAAAAGTATTCGTGAACTGAGGCACCACTCACTGTAGGTGCTTTTAGGATGTTCAGGTTATACAAACGGCACTAGAAAACTCGAGTTGCAGCTGGCAGCATTTCATAAACAACTGATTGACAAGTCACTTAAAGAAGAACAAAAACTCTCATCCCACCTCCAAAAGACATGCCAAATATTCCTTCTAGGTTAAGGTGCACCTGAAGGTTGTAAGCACAATCCCTCTCCCAAAATATCCAATATAAACTTTTGATTATTATTGGGAGTAATGCAATTCAATTTTTCGAACACCTGGAGAAGGGAAGAGAAGACATATTTCTTCTGAGACCTCTTCCAGATCAAACCTTCCCTGAGTCAATGAATCTCAATAAGACTGGTATTACTGTAGATGCTCTCTCCAGACTTTTATTTTTAAGATAAATTGAGAGTTACATCTCATAAAGAAAAGTCCTGGGAACAGGGAGACAGGGACAGGCACTTCAATAACTCTTGAAATTAGATGGTGAGTCAATAACCTCATGGTCTTCAGGTAGGCTCCCCTGGATCCTGGGAGTGCAGATAAAATGGGGGATCAGATGGGATAGCAAAGGTCTGATTGATGTTATATCTCAACCATCAAGTGGGTGTTTGGGGGAAACGTCCTTATTTTTCTCCTCATCATTTTAGGGAGTGATGGAATGGAGTACATGAGTGGTGTCAGTGTGTTAAATCTGGGAAACACACAGCACACCACTGCTCATTCTTAATGTGCTCTGCTTCTTCAAAGACTTTTATCTTGCAGTCATACTGCAGACACTGCTTTGAGGAAATAAATGTCATTCAACTAGAAAAGGGATTGTGCCAATTTCTTCAGTAGTTTGGGAAGCTGGCACTTCTGTTGGAATGGCTTTGAAAACAGTGTGCTGGCTGCACTGCTAATGTTGAAGCAAATCTCCTTCCACGTAGCAGAAAAATACTGAAAATTATAGGAAGACTAAGTGTGAGGCCTATTTGGCTTAGAATGACAAACATCTTCAGTTACTTTTGCCCCCAAATGGTATCACAGATCCATGCACATGGCAGGTGTTCAAAAGTCTTGGTTGATTTTTACTTGGTTACTGACTTTTATGGTGCTACTTATGGCATTGTAGAGAGATACAAGGGTTGTTTTCCCATAAAATTCAGTGACACCATACAAAGGTCATTATCCTGGAAAGAAGGAAACTAGTATTGAGTTCTAGATTTCCCACTTACTCCCTTGGACAAATAACATATACTCTTGATATGTTGCCAAATTTATTTGGGGAGGAAGAAGTTATGCAACATTTCTAAGGTTTCTTCTCTACATAAAGAGATTCATAGTGTACATTTCCCCCTGAATATGAATTCTACATTTCTGCCTAATTGGGAAGTTGAATTTTTTTCTTGCATCTCTCATTTAAAAGTTATGCAAATAAGATTAGCCCTTGGAACAGGAAAATTCTAAGATGATGTGGTCTAGGAATGTAAGAATATGATATTAAGTTAAATATAGAAACTCTCTAATTTAAAAAAGAAAGCAATTCAATAAATTTCTATCATCTAATACCAGTTACTACATCTGACTTGTCAGAATGATTGGAAATGGCCAGTTGGTAATATCTAACTTATATTAATTTTACTATATATTCTATTTAATTTAAAATATTTATTATAGTATTAAAGTAATACATATCTATTGTGGACATTTTGGAAATGTTCAAAGAAGTAAAAATAAAAATCACTACGATCACACCTTCTAATCACTGAATATTCTAACCCATATCCTTACAGATTTTCCGCTAATATATAAATTGTGAATATTCTTTCATGCCACTGTCTTCTAAAACAGCATTTTTTTCAAGGAGGTTCATGGATATACCATTAGCTGACCAATACTCTAGAGTTATGAGTTAAGTGTTTAGGTCAGGTGTGGCACAACAAGCCTGTAGTTCCAGCAGCTACTTGCAAGGCTGAGTTCAGAAGATCACTTAAACTCAAGAGTTTGAGATCAGCCTGGGCAAAACAGCAAGATTCTGTCTCTGAACAAATGAATGAATGAATAAGTAAATATTTTAAAAATACCAGGGTAATTCTGAGAACTGAAAATGTAGGCAAGTGATGTAAGTAATGACCCACAGGCCATGACCACGGCAGCTCTAGGAGTCAGGGTGGGTTGCGGGACCTATAACACCGTGCCTAGAATACTATGATTAACAGGTTCTGTCCTGGAAGCTTTTCTCTCTACTTCTCTGCTCGTCATGAGAATTTTCTTTTTCAAGCTACTCCCCACAGGGTTTGCACACACACTGCATCCCGAAACTGGTGAGAAGAGGTTCTGGACACTCCTCCTCCAGGATCAAGGATGTTCAGTCAAGCACAAGAGAAGAGTCCCTATGTCATTCTGATATAGAAGAATTTAAAAATAACTTATGCTTCCATTATTTATGTTTCCAGAGCTTCTAAGTAAAAGGTAGGTGGCATAAAATGGCTTTTGAAATCCCTGAGAAAAGGAAAAAAGTAATTATTGTTACCAAATTCCCTTCTCGTTAGTCATGTGGCTACTTGGAATTCTAGAAGAAAACCCCTCATTGAAGTACAATACCTTTATGTCATCAACAGTGTTTAGATGAATGTTTAAAACAAGAGGAGAATTAGGACAATGACATTCACTGACAGTACATCACAGTGCTAAGAAAGTGGAAGCAGAGAATGTTTTAATATGGCCTGTTATTGATTCTTTTGGCCAATGTCCCACTTTAATAGCATTACAGTTATACTTCAAGATTATAGATGGGAGAATATAGAAGAAAATCAATAGATACTATCTTTCCCCTACCACCTGGCCTACATATCTATTGCTTCACAGCCATGCTCACATTTAATGAACCTAGAGCCAGCTCTTAGGAGTTCTGGTCTAATGCCAGGGTTTTAGTTACCTCAGTGTCCCCGTGACCCCTTCGAAGATTCTAGCTTCACCTTCCAAGGTCCATGTAAAAGAGCCTCTGACCCAAAAAGGAGACCCACTCATTTGATCCATATTTTCTATTTCATTAACATAAGAAAAAAATTTTAAGCTTTATTTCTTGTGGAATGAGGCCTGTCTACAACCAAAACAATTCAGAAGTGTTACCAAGTTTTAAAAATACATGGCAAACATTTGTATATTTAAGCTGTGCAGGAGAAAAGAAATAGAAATCAAAACCTCCTTTGCAGTGTTATCACTGTTTTATTTTTTTCTTTCTTCATCATTTTTATCTTTAGGTTTTTAAAAATGATAAGGTTTCTTTTTTAATGCAAAAAACAATTTTTTATTTTAAAAAGGACATGTTGCGGAGTAGAGAGTAATGAGCTGACTTGCTCAAAGTATATTCTGTTAGTATCTAAGAGAATCACATATAAGCACAGCACAAAATACAGCAATGTTGAAAAGAAATCCTTTTTCATAATCAAAATTTTGACTTGCTGCTTACAAACTAAAAGGGAAAATTAGGAAATAAAGGTATAAGGAATTTATTCTTATATTCAGGACAAAAATAGTAGCTTATGAACTCACTCAGATTCTTTCATCTAAATTCCTTCAAAAAAATTCTGATTTTGCCCCCAGAAGTTGTGCAAACCACACTTCAATTCTAACAACACTGTGTTAATTTTGCTCAAATGCAAGCTGAACACATATTTTACCATTCTGTCAGAAGGAGATACTAAGAGTGTCGATAAAAATGACACTAAAATAAATGTAAATTTAGATTGCTGCTACAAATGGCTGCTTGGCTCTGGAAGATGTTAGGTTGCTATAGTATTTTCCATAGCAACTTTGCATCTTATTACATAAATATTCCCTCAGTGTTCTTAAAGCCTACTAAGGAAATGGGATTAAATCTACTCTCCTCTGTAATGGTCCTGCATTAAGCCTTACCAGAAGGAAATGCCTAGAAAACGTAATAAACTGTAATCTAGATAATGGTGTTCCTGGCAGTTGAGAAGCATCAGGACAGCTTAGGCTCTACATAGGCAGCAGTGCTCTGACTGCATGCTGCTCACTGGCTATCTGTCTCAAGCCTCCAAGGTCAGGGCCTCCTGAGCTATCACTTCATGCAGACTGGTTGTAACTTCCCCTCTTGCTGCCTGACAACTGCCTATCAGCCTACCCTCCCACAGGCTCCAGGCCTCCTGGCACTAGGCAAGAAGCCAGGGCCACATAGAACCACTGTCTGCCCTGCATACACAGCTGAGAAGGGCTATTTGGGGGAACCTACCCAGATCAAAGCTAATGGTAAACAGGTGTGGATTGTTTAAGTCTCTCGGCTAGTGCTGAACTGAATTTTACAGAGGTGCAGCACAATGGAATGGTAAGAACACTGGGGAGAATCCTCGGTCTTTTAGGCACAGTCCAATTTCAGCAACCAATTTCGGGTCCATTTTATTAGGAGCACATAATTCTGGAAAGTTTTTTTGTGTATGAGAGAGATCAGGAATCATGGTAGTTAGGTGTTACATAAAAATAAGATTATAAAGTGGACTCATTTAGGTTGGAAATGTGAATTTGCAGAAGAGATAAACACTGTCTGTCTTGGCAGCAGGAGGGTTTCATTAAAAAGGAATCCTCTGCTACAGGATCAATTTAATAGCATCTGTCTTCTCACATTTAAAAGGTAAAGAAGTTATTTCTACATTCTTCAGAAACATGTCCATTAAGTGGAAAGAGAATTGTAACTGTACATAAAATCAGGAAACTGAAAAATCGACTCAAAATAAACATTTATTTGAACTACTTTGGTAAGATTAGCAAGATTTATTAGAAAAAAAAGAAAAAAAGGAAAGAGAGAAAAGCCTTGGCTCCTGCAAATGAAGCTCTATTTTAAGCCTTTAGAAAGGAAATAGTTTCTCAACCACCTTAGGGTTCTCTCATCATCTTTAAACCATATTAGTTCAAGTAATCACGTTTCCTCATTTGGCATCTGGGTGCCTGAAAGACACACACTGGTGACTGAAAAGTAAGGGCTTGCCTTTAATTTGTGGCCACTGCAAGACCAGACCAATGCTCTGTCTCTTTCAGGAGGTAACATCCCAGGCCATCATTACACCGAGAATGGTTTATCCTTCCAGGCTTGCAGTTAGCAACAACTCTGTGCCTTTAGGTCTGCAGGTGCAAGGGTGAGCTCAGATCCTGGCATGTTGTCTCCAACTAAGTCACATCCCACTATCTGTGTGTGAATGCTCCATCTCTCTGCCAAGTTCTCAGCCACTCTAGTCAGATGCTTTAGATCATAGTCAGGGATGCAGCTGCCAGTGACACGGCCCTCCGCAGTTGGCCCCTTCAGTTGGCTGCAAGACCCTGTTGTGGTATTTCGGCTCCTTCTTCTACTGTGCCCAGCTGGTGCAGGGATGGCAGACAGCCTCTTCCCAGGCTGTGCCTCCCTGCCGGGTTTCCTTTAGGGTTTTTCAGAAGCACGACCATGCAAGAGATAAACTAAATTAGAAAACCAAAGATAGTCTTGGTCTTATGAGCTATCATGGGACAGTCAGAGAGTCTTATTACTAATTTTATAAATTAAAGATTCTAGCTACTTATAAAACTATTCTGACCAAAAACTGCTAATTCTGCCTTAACCTGAGTCTCTAATTTGACTTAGTTGGCTGGAAGATTTGGAAAATGTTTATTCAACTTCTTAGTAAACTTAAGAATTGGTAGCTACACTGTCATGAATTTCTAGGGGAAACTGACAATACAGAAAAATACAGTTAATCTTTTGTGATTGATTAACAGGGTGATTGCTCTTATAAAGAGCTCAAAGTTAAAAGGAGGTGTAACTAAGATTCAAGAGCATTTGCTTGTGTGCTGCAGAATGATTTAATACATTCCTGCTGGCTTGAACCATTGGTGTTATATGCATGACTATCCTATCTGGTGGCTTTTTATTAATTTTATTAGTAAAAAGACTAATAAAAGTGATTGGATCCATTTGTACCATCTGTGCTACAAGCCACCTGATGGGACAGTCATGTATGAACCACTGATGACTCCAGCCACTCAGCAGCAGGAAATATGAATCATAGACCTGTTGTCAACATGTTGAAGGCTGCCTATTAAGCAGGGGATACTTTAATTTCACTCTTCTAAAATCTGTGTTCAGTGTACACTCATCAAATGGTACATGGTGGGCAGTGATGTTCATGTTAGTTTATGCTAAATTTAATTTACTGTATTTAGGACATAAATACTAGTAGACATTCTACTTTTATTAATTTAAAATGTTTATTCTCTTCAAAAGTTATATCTTACCCTGGGAGCAGGGTATCTATATGTCACTTTGCAAGGGGGGCAGTGTGGATTGAACACAGGGCTTCGCACTGAGCTACATTCCCAGATATCTTAAACTGATTATTTATTATAGATAGGATCTCACTAAGTTGCCTAGGTGGGGCTCAAACTTGCAATCTTCCTGTCTGACTCTCCCAAGTACTGGGATGACAGGCTTACATCCCTATACCGGATTCAACATTTTGGGTTTTTTTTTTTTTTTTTTTTGCAGTAACGAGGATGAAATGCAGAGTCTGGCACATGGTAGGCCAGTCTTTACCACTGAACCACATTCTTAACACATCTAACTCTTTCTACCCATGTCCATGGTGCCTTCAGCAGAACATGTTTTGACATTATTGGTTCATAATTAGAATTACGTCTATTCAACATGTGGCACTGATTTTTTTTTTTTAAATCAAATTCTGAACATTTTGGGGAAAGGAATCATCTTTACTTGAGCATACTTTTTAGCACTTGGCTTTTAAATTTAACCAGATTAAACTTTCTAACAGTTACCATCTTTTCCTGACTTTGGGAGCAGAGACACCAAAAACGTTAAAACCAGATGAAAGGAAACATGCAGATAAAGTAAACAAACATTCACTGAGCACTTTGGGATGACTGGCATACTAAGGTCTGTTAGCTTATGAGCACCTATTTAGAACTCGGTACTATCTGTAAAACCAGAGGGCCGATACTTGCCTTGGTTCATTTAACTCTCCTAACACCAAACCTACTGGGCTGTGTCACCACGCTGGGCCTTTTTTCCTCTTGGGTACACCTGCCCCTCACCCACTAGAGGGAGGGAAGAACACGGGGAGAAAAGGGGTTGGGAAGAATGAGAGAGGGAAATAGAAAGGAGAGAGGGGAAGAAGACAGGGAAAGTGGAGGAGCTAGAGGAAAAGATGAGAAATGGGGAGACAGGAAGAGAAGAGGAACAGGTCTGCAGATAAAAGTTAGGCTTCATTTTAGTAAGAAACAGAAATAAATAGCAATGCACTTGAATTTTTATCAAAAAATATCTTCGCATGCCTTAGAGCAGTATGCCAATCTTCTGGAGTGGATACTTTCATAAATCTGTCTTGATTTTCAAATTTATTAACAATATGGATTTCCATTCTAACACCTGCCTAGTTCTGCTTCCAGAAACTCCTTTTCCCCTTAAGATCAATGGATGAGGAAGTGTGACCCGCCTGCCCAGAATTACACTGAAGGGCTAGAGAATTGTAGCCAGAGATGGGTCATAAATTATCTTATGTACAAAGGAATATTCTTCATAACCAGGAAGGCAGAGATACATTGAAATATCTTGATTATTAATAAAAACTAACCCTAAGATACACCAGTCCTTACATAATAAAATGTGCAATTCTTTCCATCTCTCCCAGAAATAAACCCCTAAGGGTAGTCTGTCCTCTAGGGAGATGAGAAACAAAGCTGGCATGAGGATGCCAAAACCTGGGACATCCATTGGGATCCAGTTCCTCCATCCTCCATCCATCCTCCTAACACAGGCAGGCGACTCTTTGGCAAGGGATTTTCTTCCCCAGAGTTTCCAAAAATTCCTGGGCCCGCTACTTTCCTAGAGGTTCTGAACCAAATTGCACTGCTTTAACAGAGAAGAAACAGGCAAGGGGTTCCTCGAAGACAGAGGATTGTACCCTTTTTAGTTAACACTTTCCATCAGTGGTTCAGGACACCACAGTCCCAGAGGCCTGCTTCTCGGTAGGTGACTGGCAGTTGCAAATTTGACCTAAATGTCAGTGTTGTATAATCTAACAAGACGCCCTGGAAGGTGTTTCTCTTAGGCTACAGGACCTCATCCTTCATCCCTTGCCTCAAGCATCCATTAGCAGGGATTCCTGTGCAGTCTAGTCAAAAGACCAGATGGCATCTCTTTCTGTCAGGCCATGTCCCTGAACACCCAGGGCTGAAGAAAAATAGCTGCCTGCTTTTTTGTAGATCTTGAGTGTCCAGTGGAATAAAAAAGGTAGCTGCTTTCTCTTTCTTTTAATCAGTCCTCTGCTTTCGTCGTAACAACATGTCCAGCTTGTTTTGAAGTGCATAGGAAAGACTTTGAACTGATGGGGACCTGCCATTTGAACGCTAGTTCTTTTCAGGCTTCCCTCAGTGGCCGGCAGACAACATGAGCAGCCTGTGTTTCCTCATTAATTCTGCCGACCAAGGAACCAGTCTGGCAAAAGTTTTTGCAAGTTCAGGTTTTATTTTACATTCTCATCAGATGTCCGGGGGAAAAAGCAAGTGAGGTCAGGAACAGTGCTCACTGCTCAAGCTGCAAGGAAGACCTCTGACTCTGCTGAGGGCAGAGGTCCCTGACATCTCAGGGGACACTTCTGCATCTGGGGTCAGGTCCTGCAGGGATGTGATGCTGCCCAGGCTTGCAGGAGCTCCCATGATCATACTGGTCAGTCATTCTAATTTCATCCTAAGCAGACTATAAAATTATACACATTTCTTACTTTGCAAATTGATAAGCTATTTAAAGAGAAATGTCGAAATGTCCTCTACACACACACACACACACACACACACACACACACACACAAAGGCACAGGTGCAAATGAAAATTTCTGACTGATGCAATTATTTTCTTCTGTCTTATAAGGATGTTAAGAATCTAATTCTCTTGTAAACCTTCCCCTCATCAATAAACTTTAAAAATGATAAAAGCCTTTTAGAGACAAAAATTTTTTAGCTCAGATCTCAATGAATTTTTTTTTAAAATCACACCAACTTTTTCTTCTTTTAATATATGAAGGCTTGTAGAATTGAAATGCCATGAAGAAGGTGGTCTCAAATCTAAGCCCCATAGTAAAACAGTCCTGAGAAACCTGTTACCAGTTCAGTAAGACACATCCATTGATATATAAATGCTAGGTTTATTCTTTTCAGACAAAGGATATATGGCTTCAGAAAGTAGTGGCACGGTGCACACTTGTATGCTAAGCTTGTAAGAGATTTAAATGAATGGAAATCGAGGATGAAAGGCAAATTTGCTAAGGCAGTGGTTCTCAAACTTTAGCATGCATCAGTCAGAATTCCCTCCAGGGCTTAAATTACAGATTGCTGAATCTCATTTGCCCACTCTGTAGAAGTTTCTGTTCAGTAAATTGGGACTGAGCCTCAAGTTACATTTCTAGTAAGTTTCTAGGTGATATTTATATAGAGTAGGAGCCACACTTTTGAGAAGTGCTGTTTTAGGGAAATTAAAGCCCCTTCAGCACGGCTTGGATTTCAGAGCTTTCTTGTGATTACTGGAACACCTCCATGGTCTTGATGACCTGACCTTTCTGAAATCTTCATTTCAGCTTCTAACTGCATATGGGGACATCATCTAAAATATTCTGGAGTGCTGATTCCCTTAAGTCCTAAGAAGTTAGTGAGCGGCAGCTGCTGGAAGAGGCTTTTAACAGAAAGATTGCATCTGACATCCCCTTGTCTACTTCAAGTCTCACTCTCAAAGGAAGAACACAATTATCTCTGGTCCTTGAGCTTTCATAACTAAACTCATATTGCAGGAAGAGAGACTCAACACACCTGGATAGATTTTTGTCATTTATTCTTGGTTTTTATTTTGAACCTATCAATATTTCAAAGAGAAGCATTTACAATCCATTGTCTTATGTGTGGGTGCAATGGAGCCTTGTCTCAGGACAGTGAATATTTCTCTAAGCCCACTGACGACTTCTACAAGTAACTGACTATTCCCCTAAAAATTGTCTTCATCCCCACATTCTATTCCTCACTTAGGGAAGAGTTATATCTGCTTCCAAATCATGTTGAACTGGTGAATGATTACACATTGTGATCATCTCCATTTATCCCATAAATTTATATATCTTTCCTTCTATTTAGTCTGTTTTCAGTTCATTTCAGTGAACAAAGGGAGCAAAAATAACTATTTCCTTTTATTCTTGTATTTTTACCAACAAATTAGCAAAACTCTGTTTCTAGTCACCTGCAATTTTTCTGTTCAAAACCTGAGATAGGTGTGTATTTTACTGATGGATATGTACAAAAAGACAGATCAAACCATTACCATATTTCTAATTTTCTTTTCTGACAATGGCAGCAACTGTGGGCCTTCTCGGGTCTTTTAGACTACCACTTCCCTCCAGAGAAGTTGTCTCTCTTGTTATCTCAAATTTTGAATAATCATTTCCTTGCTTAATTTTAAAATACCAAAGAATTTACATATGATTCAAGGAGAGACTTTCAATCAAGCTCAGATTAGACAGAACACACAAAGCAAGGTCATTTCTAAACTTACCTCCTTTTTTACAGCTCAAGTGATGCCACTACCATGGTACCACATGGGTCCCTCCTTTTGATTCTAGGTTAGGTGAGCCAAAATGTATTGGAGAAAATGTCTAATTTTCTATCATGTTGGCTCAAAGACTAGAAAGCTTCCTTAGGAATTAAACAATTTTCAAGTAAAAAGTACACTACTGAAATCAAATTTTATTGGTCTTTTCAGCATTGGCTCTTGCTGCCATACTTTGGAAAAGGATTTTTAAGAGACAGGCAAATATCTCTGAAAAAAGTATTATAGCCCCAGATCCACATATTAAGAAACAATTGGAGCAATTTAAATCATTCTGTTCCTAAGAAGGAATTTAAAGTCCTATTAATAAAAGACACAGTCACTCAAAGATGAAAGTTTAGTACAAGTCAAGTAAAAGAGAGCTGTATTTTCATTCTCCAATGCCTAATCCCAGTCTATGATTTGGACACTCAGTATGATACTTCATGGATACGTTGAGTTATCAGCATTACCTGATTCATCGACTCTTATTTTTTTAGTAGGACTGTCACAATTCTCATCATCGGACATTTCCATTTCTTCTTCACGGCGGATGCCCATGAGCTGCTCACTTTGAGCATTTCGGAGCTCCTGAAAGCAGAGGGTATATGAAGGTCAGAGTCTAGGACACACTTCATCATACAATTTTCCAATGGGTATACCTTTGGGTATATTGTGACCGACATATTAATATTTATAGCCTGAAGCTTTTACCCAAACATCACCTCACCTAATCTAGAAGGAAGTTCTGAGGGGGATGAGGTATGCTTTAGTGTCAAGTGAAAGAAATTCCTGTTCATCAAAGACTAGGTAAGGGCTTCTGAGCAAAATATTTAACCTCTCGAGTCTGCATTTTCTCATTTATTTAAAAAAAAAAGAGAGGGGATAATAACATATACTTAGTAGGGCTTTTGCAAGGATTACATAGAAATACCTATTATATGGGTGGCTCGTGGCAGGGACTATAACTACTGGCTAAGAACAGCAGCAACGAAAATTTTAAAAAGCCTAGTTTACCACTGGCCCATGGCTTAATTTTAGTATCATTTATTCATATATATTAGCCTCAATTTTTTCACCAGAATATTATGATATCAAGGCCTTTGTGGACAAAATGAGTTAATGCACATAAAAGACTTACTATTATCCTAGATATTTAATTTGCTAAGATGATAATATCTGCTATTTCCACATGTACACAGAGCCTCTGCATGGGCCTGTGTGATCACGCACATTCCCATATAATCCAAATAGCCAAAATTTAAGTTTCCAAAGCTATTTCCGAGCAAACTAAATGGATGCCTTCTTGTGTGTGGATTTCACATTGTCATAAAGAGGTTTTGGGTTTTGTGGTGATGGCTGCTTCAGTATCACTTTTAGAGCCATAGATTTTAGGGTTATATCTCACTTTCTGCACTGAATAGAGGAGAGAATGAAATCATGTCATTCAATTTCTTTGAGCCTTTGTTTACTCACCTATATGGGAACTAGTAATAATACAAAGCTTTTGAATGCAATAGCTTATGTGATAGTTCACTGTAAAAAGAATACACAATAATTTTACTACTGTGCCTAAAATGAGGACAATGTAACTGTTTACATTAAACAGCTACATCATTATTTATACTAAGTTGTGTATTTTCATTTGTGAATCCTAATTCATTACGTTCCCTTATATAGATTGCCTTCAAAAAGACCTAAAATGGGAAAATGTCTCTATTATTCTTTTCTCCTTTGAACTGAAATCTCTAAATAAAAGACTAATATTTAAAATAATTTTATCTTGTAATAAACCTACAATTAACAGGTGCCTACAGGTAAAACTAAGGTAATCCACCTGATTTAATAGTAACCTGGCTCTAAACATTGTCCCGGTGACCATTTGATGTGGCTCTATAACCCCATGTTGAAGGTGTTCTGAATTTCCTTTTTCTATTGAGTTAACAATTCTAACTGCGCATGATGGGAAGGACTATTTATTGCTAAAAGTATTTGAATGGTCACCTTCAAAAGACAGAAGCTAGACAAGGCAGATAGGCAAGGTCTGGGGTGGGGCAATCACAGGGCAGCCAAAAGTCCACTGTGATAACAGATACCTCCTTCCTTGACCACACCACCTATAAGAAAGACATGCCAATTCTGCCTTGCATAACACAGATCTTGGAAGTGTTACCTGTGATTACTGGGGAAATTTTTAGGAGGTGGAGAGCTAACTTTTATTTTTTTTTTTTAACAAAGACTCTAGTTTCTAAAGAGGTAGTTTAAAAACACAAAAGTCAGGTGGAAGGAACAACTGAGCTGAAAGGGTCTGTTGGTTAGTTCCTACAGTTAGTGGCCAGCTGTCATATAATAGTTGTTTCTGAGGGAAAGCGTGACAGAATGGGAAAACATTGTGGAGAAGAAAAACTGAAGGTGTTTCCACAGGCCGCCCTGGTTCAGCAGTAAATCAGCAGCACACTAATAAATCTGTAGAGGTGTTACAGATAATTAGCAAATGCTGTACATGGGAATGTGGAAAAAATCAAGCCAATTATCAAGCTTATATGCAACTGAGAAATCATCCACAATGTTAAATTACCAACTGGTATTTAATCAATTAAGCAACATGTAGGAGAGAAAATCAAAGGTAATTTAGAGTTCCATTTCCTAATATACCAAAAGAGGCAGCTGAAATGGCAGGAAGGCACAGAGGCACACAAGCACGGAGGACCTCTGCGGACTATTCTCCGTCATCCCTCTGGAGCATATCTGTTTCTGTACCCCAAGACAGACAGACAGAGCAAGCAGCTGCCTTGGGTCAATGCAGGGTGGTCTTGCTCTGGACAGTGCTGCGCCAATATAAGTGAAGGCAGGGGAATAGGATGGTGGGAAGTGGAGTCAGAGGAGGCAGGCAATTTAGAGGAGTATCTGCTATTTGCTGACACTCACACACTAATGATGGCCTCTTCATGCCCATGCTTATTCTGCATCATGCCACCAGCCTTTCTCTTAAAATTTCTGTTCATCATTTTTAGGTTTTATGTGAAGAAAAAAATTAAATCACTTATAGGCTGATCATTCCCATATCTGAGTCATAGATTGTGGATTCCAGTTTGTGTTTTCATAACCCTCAACGTTTATATTGGATCATAAACAGAGGGCTCTTTTTTCCCTCCTGAAAAGTCAGCTTGACTTGGGTCTCCTAGACAGTGTCAGGGAGAACATCAGAACATCAGAGCACACTTTGTTTTGGACCCAACAACCAAATTAAAGAGAAATTCTGCTTCCTTCTTATTCATAATCCTGAACAGAAAAACAGCATCATATCAGTCACCAACAAACTTTTTAGTTATTAGTGAACCAAATTTTTAAAATGCTCATCTTAACAAGTTACAGTAGCATTTTAAGTGTCCCATTAACGTAAAGTCATTCAGTATTCACCATAAGGGATAATAAAGAAGTCATTTGGTATTCATGTGGCTGTTACATCTAGTGCCATTGGTATTCAACTGAATTTAGCATTAGTTAATGGGCACTTAAAATGTTACTTAAATGACTGATATCACAGTACTTTGTGATTCCTCAAACTCTTTATAGAATACTTATTTTAAAAGTGTGAGTCAAAATCATTAAATAAATAAACCTTACCTTCTATACGTTTGTGATTTTGAAAAAAGGGATTATCATTTAGAGAACTTTAATATTAACATGCTAGAGATGAAGAGGCATCCAGATGAAAACATTCTCTTATTTAAAAGAAAAAGAAGCAAGCAAAGACAGTATACTTACTTTTAAATTACAGGTTCAAAGCGTACACTACACTGTGGAGTTTAAAAATAACAGCTGGATGACCAATGACTAATGACACATTTTTGTTTGTCTAGATCTGGCAAAGACAAGTTCTGGATTCCTTCCTTCGGGGTGGATACTCACACTTGACAGAGGTGCTGATGCCGAAGGGTGGACTCAGCTAGCCTGGACAGTCACACCCCTGTGAAATTTGCTCTGGGAGAGGTGTGATAGAACCTAAGGGCTAGCACGGGACCAGGATATGGTTTCTGATGAGAGCAATGAAAGGCATACTTGCCACTTCTAGCCCAAGGAGCAAACTGTCATCATCACGTAGAACATTGAAGAGAAAAATCTGCATTTTAAAATGAAAAACTAGTTTCTATATTAGGCTATACTTTTCTTCAAACTAATTTATTATGCAAAGTGTTTTGGTTTATTTCTGAGCTCTTCACTACTATGGAGAAAATTATTCTCTCCCTTTGCAGGGGAAAATATGTTCTAAGTGTGAAGTCAGCTGCTTTTGTGGACAAAGAACAAATTTGAGCTGAATTTGGAGCTGACAATGAGACAGGACAATGGCAGAAGGACTGCCTGCTGTAACAAAAACCACAATGGCTGCAGCCACACTATTCTCTGCCAATCCAGCTGTGTGATGGTGGTTAAAAAGAAATAATAAAATCACCAACCTCAGAATGCTTTCGCCAAATGTCTATGTTCTTGCGTTGAGCTTTCGAGAAATGGTCCCAAGCTTTTTGTCTGGTAGAAGCGTTGAAAACGGCCACAATCTGCTCAACTTTGGTGAACAAGGAAGTCAAACAAGACAAGTAATTTATGTTGTGATCACTATAGGGAAGCAAAGCAAAGACACTAGGAGTCTATGGATGATGTCACAACAGAATCAACATCATCAATATCCATCCAATTTGTGTCTTTTTGTACTTACATTTTAGCAAGGTTGGGGATGTCTCCCTTCAAGTCTGTCTTCAAAAGTTTAAGATAAAACATTCTAAATATGACTGGGAAAAGGTCATGGGCACCTACATCCAAGAATTCTTTAGCTCTTGTTTAAATATGTGATTTGAGAACGCTATACATCTAAGTCTGTAGAGATAAGAACCCGAGCATTGACATACGCATAAAGGTACATAACATAGTGCCTGTATAGGGGTTTAGAAAGGAAGCCAAAGTACAGTGGCTGAATGGAAAGAGCCAAACATTTGTTGCTTCCTCCTTTTGTCTCTACTTCAAAGACTCAGCTGAAGCTATTACCGTGTATCTGAAGATAATACCGTGTCCTGGCTCCAAGACGAGGCAGTGAACAGTTGTGTCATATCTCCCCTCTGCTCCTGCATCTTTATTGGCTCTGTTGCCCTGACCGCAGCCAAGCCTTTAGCCATCAGAAAGGCTGCAGGAGCCACCATCTCAGCTCTAAGGCTGACCAAAGCTCACCAGGCCAGCAGCATGGCATCCAGGTCTGATTTCCATACCTTCAGGCCTTCCGTAGCTCCCCATGTCACATACCAGTGTCACTCCACAATCACTTTCATGAAATTCTCAAACCACTTAAAGTTTTAACTCTATCACTTTGACCTCACTGATCACTTCTGTTGCTTTCGGCACAGGGTACAATCACAGTGATAAACACTCAGGAATTGTGAACAAAACTATATAGGAAAAGGGATGAAATCTTAGTAGAAGGTATTAGGAGTGGAGCCAACCAACTCTAAACTCAATCCTGCTTAAAGTTTTTGATGTAGTAATGATAGGATTAAGGAAACTAGAGCGTTGAATTAATTATATGGTTAAACCTGAATTTCTAAATATTTAGGTAGAAAGGCTCCGTTAAAATTAGGTTCTCATGGATGCTAATGCCCTATCAACATAAATCTTTCACAAGTGAATCCCAAAGCTCTATTTCAAAAAAAGGACATCAAAGCACACCCAGATTTTCTGGTAGTTACAGAATTCTGAAGAGTAATAGAATAGTTCGCACAACAGAACAGCACTCAGTGCCATGGTTTTGAAGTTTAACACACAAAATAAGCAAGCATATGATGGAGCAGAAGGAAATAAAAGCTCATTCCATTCTCTCACAATAATGTGCATAACTTATAATGCTCATAACTATTGCTTCATCTATGGATAATTTTCACAGGAGGATTTTATGTGTACTATTTTCTAGTTGAGCAAAACCTCAAAAGCTCTGCATTTTGGCAAATCCCATCATCACGTCACGTGATGAATTTGTTTCACTGAATTTTCATGGGCAGGTTTCCATCCATGTGTTTTAGTTTCTCGGAGCTCATGTGATTGCCTTCCTTGGCCTTTCCTGGAGGAAGCAGCACTGCCAGATTAGTTGCCCGTGCTACTCTAAGTGCTGTGCTTCACCGGCCACCCACCCCCAGTGTGGAGCGCGGCTGGAGGAGGAGGGAACCCAGTCAGTGTGGCCATCGAGGCTTTGTGTTCATCGTGATTTCAGTGCCTTCTGCAAGGGCAACAGAGCAGTCAGCTCAGGTGAGATCAACCGGCAGGGGTGGTGATCATGAGATTATTAAAGAGTAATGGGCTTCACTGCTTTTAACAGCAGAGCTCCTTTGTTGGCATCTGCTAGATGAGGAAGAGCAACGGTGTCCTGACCCCAGATCTGAGAGGAAAGAGTCACAAGGGTTGAAGCTGAGTATTCGGGTGGTGATAGTCAGATTCTGCTACGAATTAGGGAAGGCTCTTAATAAAATAAGATACAGTAAAGAAAAAAATTGTGTATGTTCAAGGTGGTGGAGGAAATAAAAGAGACCTGGAATGTACATGGAAGAATCCAGAGGGGAAAGCACTTAAAAGATCATACTCAGTGGCCTAATACTGCACAGGTTGGAGGGTAAAATTAGATCTATTCAGGTTTAATCATACAGTAGATATGTCCCGATTCTTTCCATTGCAAAGCAAGGCTTGCTCAGCAGAGAAGCAGGGATGGCCCAGTCAAAGGCTGAAGCAGTGGAAGGACTTCACGTGAAAGTAGCTGGTGGGGCGGAACTAACACTAGGTGAGAAGAAGCACGAAAGAGCGTGGATGCTCCTCTACAGTCGCGCTGCAGGTTGGGGAGATGCCCTTGAGGAGGCTTTGCTTGGGAGAAATGATGGAGACTTGAATTAAGGCAGCAGCTCGGGGATGAAGTGTGCAGCGAGCAGCTGTGTGGCAGGAAGAGGAAATGCTACAGGAGAGGAAGGAAGGAGAGCAGGACAACTGAAGCTTGGGAAAAACAGCAGAGGCCAAGAGAGAAAACACAGCTGGAGGTCTGAGAAAGAAGACAAGGAATTTACTTTTGGACACCTCGAGCTAGAGGATGTCTGCAAGCCATCCAAATGGGACCGAAGAACGGGCTGGAGGCTCAGAAAGTCAGAATTCAAACAGCTTTGTCTGAAATTCTCAACATTTGGGAACAGTGTTCTAGTTAAAGCAAAACTAAGTGTGATTTAATTTTGTATCTTTCTCATAAGTTTTATGCTTTTTCCCTCCATAGTCACAATTTCACCAAACAGAAAAATGAAAACAGTGTAACTCAGATTAAGTTTTAAAAACACGCTCAAATTATTTACCTGGCTTAGTTTACTTCTCTTATTCCTATATAGACTGCTGCTGAACAAGCCATTTGTCTTGCAAATGAAAGTTACTGTGTTCACAAAAGACTCTAGAAGAAGAGTTGGGTCAGTATGAATTCATCTTCATTAGGGAAAAATTGCCTCAATGAGCATAGCCAAGTGAATATCCTCCAAAGACAGCGTATTTCGGGCTGGGGGTTTAGCTCAGGGGCACAAGAATCTGCCTGGCAAGTGCGAAATCATGAATTCATCTCCAGTACAAAAAAAAAAAAAAAAAAAGAGCTTATTTTGAAAATCATAAATCATGACTGCCGTATTGACATCACAGGAAGATTACATATCTTTTATTGTCTTCGGAGAGTGACACCAAAGAAGTCCCTGAAATAAGCAACTATTTCACTTCTTTATGACAATTCAAACTACTTGTTTGTACAAAGTAAAGCTACAAGTATTACTAACTAGAAGAAAATTTAAAATTCTTCTCAGAAAGAGATAAACAACAAATAAGATGGCATTGAATTTGTTTCAAAATGCAGCTTCCAGAAATCTGTGTCCACATAGAAAAAATTCCACTGAAGCAGAGCTCAGTCCCTGGCCAAATTAGCTTCATTTTGTTCCTCTCTGGTTTCATTTACCTTTTTATAATGTTTTTTTTTTTTCCCCTGAGTCACGCTCTTCTCTGGTCATGTTAGATTCCAGCAATGATAGGTCTGTTTGCTAGACATCTTTATGACAAGGGACCAGAAATACTCCCAAGCAATGCAAGCCCTGCAGAACAGATTGTTTCACAGTGAGACTATCCCCAAGTGTGTGCTATTGCTTCACATGGAACAATTCCCTTTCAAGGATGATGGTTCTTAGAGACTCTGATCGACCAGACCACTCCTTGACCAGGACTACCTATTCTGCCAGCTGTGAAAAGCCCCCACTTAGGCACACACCCAAATCTTGCTTTTGTTCTCTTTTTCTACAAAACTCCAAAATTCCTGTCAGCTCCCCCAAGACAAGATCTTGAGACTCCGTCTTTTCTTCCCAGTATGACCATGCTAATCAAGCCCTTATGCTGCCCTGCACCACTGCTGGCCTTCCAGACTGGCATTTTGGAATGAGTAGGTGAGCCTGGCCTATTGAAACCCCTAGACCTAAAACCCTGGCGACAAGATCAATGCCCTACCCAGCACCTATGAAGGTCCCACATAATTGATCCCACATAAATCCTGTTCTGAGTGTTGATTACTTGTTCAAGGTGTACCCCAAAGATTTGGAGGTACTGTCAACAAAAGGGCCCACAAAAGTTTAAATTTACCCAAGATCCCTTATAAAATGTTCCCTAAATTCTGTTGTGTTTTGCCTGTTAGGTTGGCTGAGACTCATGAGAAAATCAAGTAATCAATTCTTCAAAAGTTTTCATGAATATCAGTCATAGATATCACACTAGAGTCCCATGTGTACCCAACAGGTTTACAGTAATATAAAGGTGGGAAAAGGGGCCCTTTATCAGACTGCTAATCATTCTGTACAGCTGCAGCCCTACCACCCTACCCATGGTTATTCACTGTGCACATGCAGACACAATCACTCATCACACACACACACACACACACACACACACACACACACACACACTCACATGTTTGTACGTCTTGAAAATTAAAAAAAAGAATTCCTAAGACTAACTAATTTAAGAACTTCCTTTGACCTTTTCCCCACCCCATAATGTGTGGGCACCTGCTGAGTTTATAGTGCACCTCTTCCCATTTGATTTTAGTCTTTCCAGGGAGGGGAAGCTCAGAACAGAGCTTCCACTGAAGCAGAGGCAGCCTGCATTTAAAGTCTCCCCTGGAAAGAGGATTGCAGAGAGGGCAAATCGCACATTTCTGGGCTGTACAAGACCCCGCAGTTTAAACTGTGCAGAGAAGCCCGGCGGTATTGAAAGGAGGAGGCTGTCTGCCAAAGGGCACGGACACAGCCCTTCTCCTGTAGCGCGCGCTGTCCTCACAGCTGTACCTCTTGTTCCAGCTAAATAGCTGTGAAAGAGTCTTAAATCCATTTAGTGCCCCAAATATCTGGAGCAACTGATTACATTCTTCCAGGCAGCAGGCTTGCCTACATAAAGCACCTCAAACAAAATTTTCAAGCTGAATTTTTGTTTTTAATGCTGTCTGAGCTCATGCTAGAGCCTTAACTCTGTAGGATTCACAGAGATTTTTTTTTTTCCTTGAAGGGATAGTATTCTTCTAAATCCCCTGTGAATAGCTCAGAAGAGATTTTTCAGGCATATCACAAATGAAATAGTTGACCTCCCCCACCCTAACGTGTTATTGTTGTTTTTTTAAATATTAAAAGCTAGGGAGGAATTCTTTTACGGGTCAAAGGGTAAAAGAAAAAGATTTTAGATATAGTGTGGAACTGGTGCTTTCTGGCCCAGAGTAAAAAAATGGGGAGGAGAAAATGCAGTGAGTCACTCTCTCAGGACACTCCTAGAGGCACTAGCAGGGAGGGAAGAAAGGTGGGTCAGTATGGGCTGGCAGGAAGTGGGCTCCTGCCATAGCTGGGTGCAGGGCTGTGCACAGGAGCCCTCTGATTGCCTGGCCAGAAGCCTAGGAAATGGGAGAATGTGCTCAGGCCAGGGTTTACAATGGCCTGCACTGGAAGTTTAAGCAGAGGAGGAATAAAGGCTTTGGGGGCTTCTGTCTTGAGATGGGTAAAAGCAGCAGCACATGACATTGTGAACTGATTGCAGCCCTGTTAAACCTGAGCTGAGAAGGCAAACCACAGACTTCCTGCTTGTGAACTTCCTATCTAGATGAAGCCAGATGTTTGTGTTTTTTTGGAGAATGGGTGTGGAAGTATAAAGAGAATTGTGCTGATCAAATTATAAAAAAAGAAAGAGGATGCTTTTAGCAAATTTCAAGCTAGTAGGAAATGGCCAAATTGCTCAAATAAATGGAAAGATAATAGGCAGACTGACTTTTAAGGATACGCAGAAAACTCAGAGCATTTCAGGAAGCAAATCCACTTACTAATTCACATGTTCAAATATGGTGGAAAGCAACAAAACTCCATGAGATTATAATTTCAATGGCTTTCCAATACATAGCATTTACAGAGCCTTTTAAATCCTACATATTCCTTGTCTAAATTACTTCTATAAACTTAATAAAAGCAATACATATGTGGATAGTACTAAAACAAAATACAGAAGTCTACCTTCCTTTTCAGATACCCTTCATCTGTTTCTCTTTTAAAGTATTAAGATTCTAGCAATTTATTAAAAAAGCTATGCATATATTTTCTGACACCTTTTCTATACATATGAGTGCTAATATTATATACACTGTTTTGTACCTTGCTTTTTCACTTATCATATCATGAAAATCATTTACATGTATGTTATTAACAAGGCTGAACTGAACATCCTTATACATCTTTTGCATTGTTATGTAATTATTTTATAAAAAGTTCTTAGTAAGGAGAATAGATAAGAGTATCTGAATTTTCAATTTTGCGAGCCACTGGCAAACTGTGCTAGAATTTATGCCTACTAAATATTTTTCAGTTTTTCTCTTCACCCAAAGTGAGTAATCAGAGTTAATTTTTGCCATTCTTGGTATATGACAGAAGGCAAGAATTACGTGACAACCGAATGTCTGTCCTAGCAATATCTGTATTTGAAATTTTATCATAAACAACAGAAACAAGTCCAGGCTTATCAAACCTGCTCTTGTCTCAGTAGCTGACTCACTGTTAAAGAGCAGTCATCCAGCAAGACAGGGAAAGACCTGGTTTCTGGGGATCTCTTTTTCCCTCAAAACAACGACCCCCAATTTTCTGAATCTCTGCTCATCTGGCATTGGTGCCATGAAAACCATCCAATAGTAGCAGGCTATTTCTGTTTACTAAACTATAATGGGCCAGGCACTATGCTTAAAGATTTAAAATAGTATTTCTCAAGTGTCTTCCCTGAACTCCCATCATCAGCATTAGTAGAAATGCAAATACTCAAAAGCCAGACTTAAAGAATCAGAAACCAGAGGCGGGAAGGGAAGGAGGGGAGGGGTGGGGTGGGGTTGTCTGGTAATCTGCACTTTCACAAGCTCTTCGGGTGGTTCCAGTGCTAAATTTGAAAACCTGATTTATTAAAATTTCTGTCTCATTAAAATTTTCCAAAAACTCACTGAGGTAGGTACGTTATACCCATTCCATTCATCAAAAATGTTGAGATTTATGGAGAAATAAAATTATTCATCCAAGGCCACATATTTAACAAGTGAAGCTGGGAATGGAAATAATATCTGCTCAACTTCAAATTATGTCTTCATACCCACATGGGCCAACATCTTATGAGCCTGTGATGTGTTACATGCCAGACACTGTATTAGATGTGGAAACAGAAAGAATCCAACATGTGGCAGTCCTTCAGTTAATTAAAGCCTGGGGAGGAGACAGCCACATCCTTGATTGAATCAGCATATGAGAACAGCTGCAAAGGAGTTCCAGGGGGTGTGGGGAAGGCCCTTAGGGACCCTGAGCTGAGACCTGTGGGTAAGTAGAACTTTCCAATGCAAATGCAAAGAAACCAGACGTTTGAGGTTGTGATGTGTCAGGAAGATGCCTTTACCTCCTTTCAAAGGTTTACTGAGTAATCTGAAACATAATGGAGAAGAATAGAAGTGTCAGAGAAAAAGAGCCGCTATTTCTTTTAAGTCCGCTAGCCTAGCACAAAATTCTCAGTGTGTGTCCTCAGCATCCTCTCTGTTATCTGAAATCTGTTCTATCCTTTTGTTGAAACAATCCTTGTAGAGTAGTAAGCCTGGTGGAAGGAGACTGAAAGAGGTGGGGCTGATGGACCCATTAGAGATCCAACACTGAGGCTGCAGGTGAGGGCCAAGGCAGAGCGAGGAAACTGGTCCAGTCAGGTCCTGCCTCCACTCTAACCGGCTTTGGACCTTGCAAGCCAAAGAGGGCTGCATGAGGCAATCTTGAATCTCTTTTTCAGTCCTGGGAGCCTGTGGCATAGGCTTAGGCTTTTTCTGCAAAGGAATGAACAGCCCTTACTTGTGGCTGTGCAGGGCATGTAGCTGCCCTACTTACCTGTGACAGGTGCCCTACATATCAGCACAGCAGTTTGTCTCCTGCAGAAAACCCACTCATTTTGCAGCTCCTCTCCCTCCCTGGCCAGTTTTCTTCCACTGGACCACTAACACTGTGACTCCTTTTCAGCTGCAAAGACTTTAGAACACATCAACTCTGTTAAAGAGTAACCAGTCCACCTCACTTCCTATGTCTGAATGCCTTGAATGAAGAGAATATGCTGTGCCAATTCTGTCTCCCCACCTTCCTCCCTCATCAGCACACGCATCCTTTCCCTCCCACTTGCTTAGCTGTGGCTTCTTTTCCAGCCTCTAGAATGGGGCTGATATTGAAGTTCTAGACTTTTCCTCCTCAGCTCTCAAAAACTTCATTCTTCCTAAGTGTTTCTGCTTCATGAACTATCATGCATTGCATTAAATCTTAAATTCTAGCCTTTTACAATTCTTTATAATTCCATTGTATAAGACTTAATTTCTCTCTACCTTTTGGTAACATTAAAAAATTCATTTTTGGATGTTAACATTATTTTTTGACTCAGAGTTACATTTTTGGTGAAAAATGAAACAAAAGATACTAAAAAAAGGCTCCATTCAGTTATGAGATACTTGTAGTGTCCTCTACTATCAGCTATCAGCCTTGTATCCGTGAAATAGAACATTCTATGCTCATATGACTTTGTTACTTTGGAAGCTTTTGAAAAATTCTTTTCTCTGGACATTTATTGAGAACAAAGATTCAGTTTTAATGGAAATTATGTTTCCTGCATTTAACACACTGGCAAATACAGCTACCAGCATGATTTTGAGGAGAAACAGAAATCCTGTTGAGTTGCTAAAGCAGTTATGGGGATTTGTTCTTTCCAAGAATGCACTACGGCAGTGACTTCTATAGACATGGGAAAGTATCTTCACATTTCATAAAATTCTTTTTCGACAGCAGGGGACACAGGAACCACATTTCCCTTGATGGAAATAAAAAAGTGTTTAACTGAGAGTTTCCTAAGGAGTGAATGATTTCAGAGAGAGGTTTTTAGGCAGAAGAAATGTGGACAATGACACGAATCTCTTTAAAAGGTGGATCAAAGCACACACAGAGATCAGAAAACCTCACATTTCACTCTAACACTTAGCATGTGACCTGGCACTTAATAGGACCCTGATAAATATTTGCACAATGAATTTAATCATTCATTCAAACAGCTGAGACTTTTATGGTTTCAGCCTAGAAGATAAATGGAGATGTGACAGAGAGGGATGTCAGTGTGCTGTGCAGTTCTCTCTGATGATAACTCTTACCAGGGTTTACCCTCTACAGGTACCAGGCACGCATTCTCACAGCAAAAATGTGGCTTCAAACTCACAGCAGAGGTAACCACCACTGCATGGCACAGGTGCAACATGTGCCCAGAGGAGCGTTTGATCCTTCATTCTGTGATCACCTTAGGAGCTTTGGAAGTCATGATTTGGCCATTGGCAACCATATGGCATTTAGGTATCCAGAGACATGAAAGGATTTATGTTATTGATATAAGGACTGGGATTTTAGAGCACTTTAGGGGATTATCTGTTTAAATTCTTTTATCATAGAGATGAGGAAACAGAAACTCAAGGAGTTTGGAAATTAATTAAAGTTCGAAATGACATCAGAGCTGAGAGCTCTTCAGAAGGCAAAAATGTCTCCACCATTTACAATTTTTGAGGCCTAAAATGAGATTGATGCCATTTCCTATCATGAATGTATACAGAAAAGTTGTATGATAGTGCTAACCTTTCTAATCTCTAAAGATGAGTAACAGTGTCCTGACACTAGTACTGTAAATTTTACAAAGAAAGTATATTTTGTATGCTCCATTTTGAAGAGAATAATGCATTGGAGCTACATCACTTGTGCTGATCTATTCTTTTAAAAAAGCAACTTTAAGAATATTTTCTGTAATCATTCGGTTCCAGTTCAATTTCCAGTATCTTTATTTCCATCTATTATTGCTCAAAAATCAGTGTTTGTACTGTGATCTTCCATGTGCATATAGAAATCATGTCAAGCCCAGAAGTGTTTCAATGAGGAGAGAAGAAATTAGTATATGGCTTGTATCATTAACTTAAAATCCTGGTAGAAGAAAATAAGTAAAGAAATCTGATACATGAAAAATAATTAAAATTACTAAAGTTCTCAAGTATTATAGAATTAACAAGTTTTGCAGAAGGAAGGAGAAAGGAGATGGCTCTGAGTGCTAAGAGAGGGGACAGGCTCCTTGGGGGAAGTATGACAGTCGTAAGCTTAATGCTGCCCCTGGGAGGGGGACATGCGTTTCAGGCAAAGGCTGCAGAATAAGCCAATGTGTGCAACGGGAAAGAAGGGATGCCACAAGCAAAAGCTTCAGGTTCTGACCAGGCAGCAACATTTATATTCACTGTGATGCCTGCTCACCTCTTCAGCTCTACCTAAAAACTATGAATCTGTAGTTATGAAATTTTCTTCTGATAATTGCCACTTTTCACTTAAAAAAGAAACAGACATTGTATTACAAAGCAAACCATATGAGTAATCAAGAATTGTGGTTATAATTTCCCCCAATAACTTCTATAAATAACCAAGAAGTCTCATGTCTGCTTCATTTTCTCTTTTGTAAAATGAGAGTTTGGTCCATCAGGTCCCAGTGGTGCCTTTTAGCTCTGAGGTACTACAATTCAGCTTTTCATTCATGCTCATTATATTTATGGTGCATATTCTTAAATTAATATTAATAGGTCCTCTTCTACTGCCATCTGGTTTCTTCTGCCTTTCCTTCATTTTGCTTCCTTCTCTCTCTCTTTCATCAGGAAGCTTGTTGGGAAAGTATCAAAGTGGGACTATCACGGAGTGCTAAAATTTTTATTAGGTGTGTTTGAGTCATAACAAGCATGCACAGCTGATTATCTTGTCATGCATATTAATAACTGAGTGCGGTGTGGTGGTGGTGTATGCTTCCTCAGCTGCTGACTGAACTCTGAAATGATAAACTCTGCTCACAACTGAAAAACTGAAAATGTGTAGGCCTTTGGGAGATTCTGTGAAGCACGAATTTTTAAAAAGCAAAGATCAAAACTCAAAATCCTTTGAGTAGCAACACCTGGGAAAAGTTTTGCCAAATGGACAGGTTACGAAATGACAGAAAAGTGAGAGGAGAATGATACAGTGATAAGAAGACATGAGAACGAGATGATTCACCTGGGCTGCAATTTTTTTCTTTCTTTTTTGTCTAGCAAATGAGATCTATCCAGCTGGTCATGGAGGAAGAAAAAGCTCCAGGTGCCAAATCAGGATAAATAATGTCCTTACTTAACACCTTCAATGAGAACAAGTCCACGGCCACAAGAAAAAATTTACTGTAATCAGAAGTGAATGGAGGTAAACCTGAGTAGCTAATTGTGTCTGGTGGCTGCCCTTTCATACTTTAAAGCAGCAGTTAGATTTAAAAAATGCTTTCTTGATCATATCTAAGATCTGCTCCCTGTCAAAACCAGACATATTAAAAAGGTTTAAAACTATGTACATGCTGGCAGAACTGAATGCCATCAAAACTAGAAGACAAATGCTGGATTTTAATACAGAACTTGACATAAATCACAACTTATTCTTAACAGTTCTTGGGGTTTCTTTTTCTCAAAAAATTTTTTGTTAAGTGCTAAAATTCAGGAATAGCATCTTTGCTTTGATTCTCATAGATTAGTGATGATCAACCTCTTAGAGATTAAGTGCCAAGCTGCAATTGAAACCCACTTACTTGTCACAAAATACCAACACTGCAATTAAACCTCAATACTGACGTATTTAGAAAAAATAACTATATTAATATCTTTTGTCTTAACCACCACACTCCTAGGTGGCTGGATGACATTCTAGTCTAATCCTTTGAACATTTGCTTTTCAAACGCAGCAAATACAAACAACAAAAGTAAGGAGACTGTTGCATCTTGTCTAGCTTCATGGGTTCATTCCGAACTTTCCCTTGTCCACTTGACCAATGGGCTATTTTCAGTGAAATCTACAAAGGAGCTCCCCATGTTCTGAGCTTTAAAAATGTAGTTGAACCTTTCCAAGAGGTTGTTAAATAAGTCCTTCCCTCAGGACACTAGTTATGTTCTACTTGCTAAATACACCTGTTTCCATGATTTGAGAACAATTTCCCAATACTCTTGGTCATCTATTGCCAGGGGGGCTATGAAGGACAGTAATGGGGTCCTTATCACTCAAGACTACCACTGAATAACCAGATTTTTTCATCAACTAGAAGAAAGAAATCTGAGGTGCTATTTCCTCAATATTAGCACCAAATAATACAAATCTCATTCTAAGTGAGAAAGCTAAATGTGATTCTTGTAGGGTCTGCCATGATACAGATGAATGGAGCTTTGACTGGTTCTGTTGCTGGAAAACACAGAAAGTATGCTCATCACCGTGATTTTAGAAGTTGTTGCTTTAGAAGCCCATAATACTGGTATCAAACTCATCCCGCCACATTAACCAAACTGGGGAGAGCAGAAAATGCATTGAGAAAGTAATATAACTTCTCTTTTGAGGAAAGAGAAGGAGAGAGAGGAAAACTAAGGACAGGAGATGAGATCTACCTAATTTACAGGACAATGAATATATATATGCCTACCAGGTTAATCAGGTAGCTAACTGCTAATATGGTGAATGGAGAACTTGGGGAACTGAACATCTGGGGAAATAGCCATCTTTATAAAAAGCTCAAAAAAAGAATGTAAAAGTTTGAGGCTATTCAGTAAGACATGAAATTCTCCTTACTTCTAACTAATTCATGTTACACTGAAGACACTCTCTATAGTTAAGTCATCTTCAAAGAGCTTTGTTATCAGGGACATTTAAAAGAACCCTCAGATGTTCCACAGGTGAGATGTGTACCCCCAGCCAGCACTGTAATTTGGTAAGATTAGCAAGGGTTTCATAATTTTTGTTGAGATCTACTGATTACCGAAGTACTTTGCCAGATTCAAATTATGGTGTGAGTGTGTGTGTGTGTGTGGGGGGGTTCCCAAATATTAATGAGTACATGGCAAATGTGAAGGTGGCCGCAAAGCTGCATTAGGGATCTTCCAGTTTGTTTCCTCTTTTACCTCAACTCTTCTAATAGCCTGTTACCAGGAGTGCAGTAAAGAATGAATTTCCATGCACGACTAACTACTTGGTTTGATTTGTTAAGCAGCAAGTTGAAATCATATTACCACAAATGGGGCTGATACCCAAAGACTCACTGCTCAGTGAAGTCACCAGGAATTTCTGAATTCGAGGCTTCCTGCCTGCCTCTCTTTCAGTTTACTCAATGCTCATTTGTATTCGCTCTCTCCCCATCCCACTAGATGAATACTTGTTGCATATTTCTATGTCCCAAGCAATTGATTTCAACTACTGAAAAAATACATATCCCTCTGTGTTAAAATAATCCCCACCAGACAAACTATGAAGTCATCACATCTGGGTAAATGTTACAAAGGATCTTAATAAGATGAAATGATGGGGAATCTATAAAAAGGTTGACAAAAAAGATCTCTCTGAAAGACACTTTCAACCAAGATCTACAGAATGAGAAAGGTTCAAGTAAGCAAAGAGCAGTGGAAGGACATACTGGGCAGAGGAAACAGAATGCGGGATGGTGCAGAGGTGGGCAGGAGCTTTGACAGGCTCAGGAAGAAGGGAGGAAGTCAGTGGGGATACGCACTGTGAGTCAAGATAAAACACACTGATGAGGCAGCCCAGAGAGCTTTGTGGGTAAGGCAGGGCGAAGATATCTGCAACAGGAAGCTGCCCAAGGTGTACAGGTAGAGGAAATGTGGTTGGATTTATAGCAGATGATGTGTGGAAGAGAGACTGAACCAGAGTAAAGATGGGAGGGAGGAACTCTGCACGGCTACGATACAAAGTGGTTTCCAAGGAGCCTTGCTCACTATGAATACTCCACTTTTATCCTGGACAGCAAGGGATACACTAACAGTCTAGGAAAACAAATAGCACCACAGAAAGTTCATGCCTTTAAACCACAGGAGGAGAGTGGCTGAACAGGGAGGCCCTTTCAAGGTAGAAATGAGGTAGAAACTTCTTCAGGGCCTTGGTGTGGGGTTTGGTGGTAGGGGACAGAGGGTATAAAAAGTTCTTAAAATAATTTTCCCTATAATTTTTAAAAATGGGAGGAAGACCGGGTTTGAAAAACAAAAGCAAAATCTGATTTCGCTTCTTTTGAAATGGAGGTCCTTAAAAGACATCTAGGACAGTGATCTCCATCCCTGTGATGTCTGAGAGGTGGGCTCCTGCTCCTTTTCTGCCCATCGCTGATTCTGTTCTCAGGATACACAGGTTCTACTCTGTTCCCTTGAGGTGTCCAGGTTGAGACTCTGGGGACTCAGCGTGCATGGGGCCGGATGCTCTATCCTCAGCGAGCCTGACGCCACTCCAACGCATCTCAACCCCATTTTCCAGTGGGATTTACTGGTAACTAAAAAGCTGATATTTGGGTCCCCCCATATTATACTTTTTTGTGTCTCGATTATCTATCTTTAAAATGTGCACTGATTTGCATCCATATAATAATAGATAGCATGTCGTATACTTTCTACATCATATGAATACATTTTAATATGTGTTCCTTTAAACAATTACTGAAAAAAAAAAGCTCTCCTGTTCTAACCTATGACAGTCTGCCTATCTTCCCTGTGACAGCTAAGGGTTCAGTCTTCCCTGCCAGATGGAACTATAAATTGCATAAGAATGAGAACTTTAAAGCTGGGGTCAGTGGGCAAAAGGTAAATATATGGTAAACATTCTACTCTTTAGGCATATGGTGTCCTGCCATAACTTTGCAGGACTTGTATAATTGGAATTATTTTGCCTTTCCCCCTCACCATTTCTGTCCTTCAAATCTAACCTTCCATTTCCCCTGACCACTAAACCATTATTTCTTCCCTTATTTAAAACTGGCGTCAATAGTTTTCTTTATTCTCTAATAACCCTTAATTATAGAATTTCTGAAGATACGCAATTGAGTAAAGGGCCATTCCTCAAGGCTGGCGAATCTAGGGAGGGTGGTCTGACATCTATTTGTAAAGATAGAGGCGTTTCATTTCTCTTTGTCCTTTATTATTTTTAAAGACAGATTACTGTCAAGCTGAATATTCAGACACTATCAGAGTTTATGTGTGGAAATTCATTAGATGATGCTCTAGGTTTTTGCAAAACTTGTCTCGACCACAGTTATATGAGATACTTTCACATTTATGAAAGATACTGGCTTGCTGTGCCCTTCTACTGTCCCATTTGAATAGATGTATTATTGTCTGAGTTCACACTGGTGAAAGAGGTAATAGGCATTTTGGCATACTATATTCAGGCAAATAATACTTCTGATCAGAATGAAAATGTAAACTGCATATGTCACTATGGCATGTGGGTTCCTATAGCTGGTACAGAGAAGAGCACGGCACTGTTACAGTGTCATTCAGTGGCATTAACCAAGCATGAGAATTTCGGCAGCTGTGATGCATTACGCTCTGATATTCACTATAGAAACAGATAGAGTGCCCACAGGGAAAGCAGATACCCTTTCTTTGAATAGAGCCCTGGGTAATTACCTTGGCTATTGTTTTATGAGAAAGCTCCACTAATACCCTCTCATCAATTTAGGACCTGGACATGAAAAATCACTGACATTAGGGAGTTCAGGAAATTTGCTTTCCAAATGAAGAAAGGACAAAAATTTCTACTCTTGCGTTGCCAATGAGGACAGCTAAAGTTCACCTCCAATAAAGGATCCTGAGGAGTTGTTTTTCTGACTGACAGCACCTTCTCTTACATTGAGCCCCAGGGAAACATGTCCAGGGCCTGCTTTCTACTGTCAGGCCTAGGAAGACATGTGAGTATGTGGACAACCTGCAGGTGGACAGTGTGGTCAGCCCACAGGTGCGGTTGTGACCTGCAATGGGTCCTCCAAGCTCGGGTGCATTGGGCAGCCCTGCCCTGGGGCTGGCCATCGTATTCTGAGGAAAAGCTACAGAAACGTTGCTCACCTTGAGAAGTAAACTCTCAGGGCAGGGTCCGTGTTCCTCCAAGGTGCCACAGAACATGAAATAGGTTATGAGGTTGGTCATTCATTATGGAGTAAAATGGGAGATTATTGAACTACTTACCCCCAAATGAAAATATAAAATGAATTCAAAAGAAAAGGCAAAAATCACAACAAAAGAGATGACCCCTGAATTTTTACTTACATTGAGTGAGGATCCCAGTTAAGGCATTTTTAAAATTTTCCTTGGCTTCTTCCATTTCTTGCTCATGGGTAGCTTTTTCATTCATTAGCCTGCGGACGTGGCTGTTGGCCGACTGCACCATGGAATAGAACTGGTTTGCAGAACGTCGATTCACTTCCCCTCGTTCGATCCAGGAAAGCAGCACTGTGATAGCCTCAGAAAACTTGCTATCATCTAGAAATGCAAAATGACCAAGCACAAATCACGACAAGGCAAGAAAACAAGCATTGTTCCGTTTCCTCTCAAAAGACAGGGCAAGGTCTACCCTGGTGGACACATTCTCAGAACTTGACAAATCAGCTTTCCTGAGACTAACTGCTCCAACATCTTTTAACTTCTCTTTTCTTATGTAACTATGGCACCATGGAATGACCCAAGATGTTCTCATTCACCTAACAACTCCAATGACTATTGCTGTAGGGCGTTCTGGGGATTCTAAGTTACAGTCCCACCTTACACCAAACCTTGATTACCCTTTATTATCTTTTTTTTTTTTTTTTTTTTTTTTTTTTTTTGCTACAGGGATTGAACTCACAACCTCATGCCTGCCAGACAGCACTTGTGCTGCTGACCTAAATCCCCAGTCTTACCCTTTTTTAATACTGACTTGAAAAACTGTTATTGACCTATATTGGCCTCTACTTCATTCCTTCATTCCTTTATGAGAAATATAAGTGATATCTGTTTTCTGATTTACAGAATCAGCTAAATTAATTTTCCAAGTTTAGATGATAAATTAAGTTACTTTAAGCTGGTTGTAATGTGAAATCTTGTTCCCAAGGCCAAGAGCAGGAGTAAGTCGTTTCTTGTTTTATTGTAGTTCAAAAGCATTTTCATTTTAGGGTTAACATAACATATTTAATTAGGCTGGAAAATAGCATGTTTCTTTATCTTTCACAAAGAAGACTGTTCCCGGCCAGTGTTTGCTGCAGAAGGCTACTGGAAAGCCTGGCTGAATCTGGGCAGAGTGAGGAATAAGGTTCCACTTCTCCGTAAATTATAAATTTCATGCAAAAGAAAGCAAACAGACTTGCCTGCTTGGGAATGGTTACCGGAACAAATCTGCATTGTATGGCTTGGAGGTGGAGAAAAAGCAAGTGTGAAGGTGCTTAAGTTAATGAGAATAAGAAGCTGTATGTCAGTTATTTCAACATTAATCGATTTGATTGCTGCTAAAGGCTCACTGTATATTTTCTTTCTCTTTTGATCTCTGGACAATGTGAGTTAGGGAAAATATCTTGTATGTTTTCATGCAAACTAGACAGACTCTTAATTCTAAAACTGAAGGGCAAATTTAGATTGCAATATTCAGGGTCTTAGTCATTAATTGGACAAATACTGGTGCTACCGTGAGCCAGGCACTTCTGTTCCCCTGGGGGGACTATCAGAGGTATCCTCCTGCACTGTTCACATTTACACATTTATATGCACTCCAGGTGGATGGATGGAAAGAGGTGATTCAAGAGTGGTTGAGGACTTTAATTTTTCCTTGACATGTTTTTAAAAATGAATCATTGGACTGTTGCAAGCATTTCATCTGTAAATTTTGTAGGATTCTGGGTAAATAATCTTCAGTTCCTTTCTCCCCAAAAGCCACCTTTCAGAGTAGGCACACCTGCCTGCGGGCAGCTGTTGTTTGCTTAGGCTGAGCATGAACTGCTGGAAGGTAAGACTCAGCCTGACTCAAGGCTGTGCTGTATGCTCCGTCTTTTCCAATGCAAAGCAGTTCCAGCAGATAAGACAGCCTATGGACCCGCTTCCCAGGGTCCTCAGTCCTCTTCTGTTTCAGCAGCCACCTTCGGAGCTTGGGGGTCGAAGCTTTTCTTTTTTTCCCTGAATGAATCTACTGCCTCTGCGTTTACACTTGGTAGCAGAGGAGACAACTGGCTTGGGAATGCCCACAGATCACCTGCGAGCAAAAGACTCAAGTTTCTTTGAAAATCTCAGTCCACAGGCATAGTATATTCTTCTTGATAAGCCAGCATAAGAGAGCTGGCTTATGCAGTTGTGTCAACTCTGGAATTTCAGTGCAAGTTCAACTCTCAGTAAACTCCAGCTGCAGTGGTTTCTTATCTCATTTCATGGACTGAAGCGGCTTGTGGAAGATAAAAATCCATCATACAACTTAACATTATGCTCAGCCCATAGAGAGACCCATAATTTAGCATTATGTCTGTGAGAGGCCCACTGCGACCGTTACAGTCAGAATAAATTCTGCCTCCCTCCACACTTTCTACCTCTCTCCCTGCCAATATATGTTAGGAGAATGGGCCTCGGAACAGACAGCAGAAATAACCCTAATACTTATAAGAAATCTTTTTTCCCCTTAAAAAACAACAACAAAAGGGAACGCTGACCTCACACACAAAGACTTCACATACAACCTTTGCTGTGGCTTAAGCCTCTACACAGTACCAAGGAAGAAAAACTGCTGAATATTTTTGGAGCTTGCAAGGAGAGAAAGCACAGTGCTGCTCATCTTTCTTTCTCTCACACATTTGTGGGTTTTTTTCTCTTCTTCATGATCACACACTTTATAAATATACTGAGCTACTGTCAGGAAGAGCACATTTAAATTTTTAAAAATGTATGTTTTTGTAAATGGTCTGAAAACCATATTCTGTTTTTCTTCATTCCTAGACCTAGAGTCTAAATTCAGCACAAATTATAAGGTACAGATTATAGTTAACTGATAGTTTTCAGAAAGAAGACACAACATCCCTAAGATTAAGAATGAAAATACGTTATTAAAAATAAATAGCCAAGAGCTTTCCTAGCATTTTGAGCAAGTTCTAGGATGCAGAATTCTATTAGCTTAAAAGGAGCGTATACAGTTTTGAAAACTCCTAACTTCATCTTCATTTCTGAATTTTCTGAAACTGACAGGATGATGCATGATCAATGTACCAACATTCAGATTAAATTTAAAGCATATTAGTTAGAGCATGCCTGGTGACTCTAGTCAATAGTTGTTGCCATGTAACAAGTGATTTTAATTTATATTAATTAAGACTAAGCCAGTAACTCCCTCTAGATGCTATAGAAGAATATTGGGAACGGTCATTTTCAATACCCAAATGTAAATTCAATTTTGTATTCAGTGGAAAGATCACTGAGAAAGCAGAAAACACTATAAACTAATTTAAACAGGATTTAGATTGCAGCATTATTAAAGCTATTCATGTGGAAAGAAATTAACACTGCTCATAAAAATCACATCAAAGATGCACTTATAAAAATTCCAAATACTTTCTGTGAACACGTTCAGGCATAAAACTCTGACCATAGGTGCAGTTTAGCAACTAGAATATGAAAATGTCCTTTTTCGCAATAAGAATTGGGAAAACTGCTGTATTATTGAGTAGATCTGTATCACCTGCTATTAAAAATCGCCCTATGGGGGCTGAGGATTTAGCTCAGCGGCATAAGAGCCTGCCTTGCAAGCCGGCAGTCATGAGTTTGATCCCTGGTACTGATAAAAAGGAAAAAGACAAAAAAAAAAAAAAAAAAAAAAATGGCGCTATGTTTTCTCAGCGAAGTTCTCATCACATTGTACCTGGATAACTGGAAATGTCTGCTGGTTAGTCTTCCTCCCTGATTGGCATTTCCCCTTCAAGCAGCACAGACTCCTTTGCCACCCTCGTCTTTGTGACACACCACAGCCCTGGCCTCCTGCTTCTGCACATGCTATGCTTCTATCCTAGGGGCCTTCACACCGCCAGCTGTCATCCACCCAAGACTCAGCCCAAGGCTCTTTCATAAAGAAAGTGTCTGAACTATGGATTGAATTTGGTGCCTATCTGCTATATTTCCATCAACTTGGACATACTCTCCTAACGTATTCTGAACAATAATTTCTGTTCCCACCTTTTGACTCCAGACTTGAGGTGCTAATAGACGTAAAAGCTACCCAAACATATTTCAATCTTTGGGTCACTTCAAGCCTTTTCCCTTATAGTTTATATCTCACTATGCTCAATTTCTCATAGGTTTATTGTGATCAGTTCTAGAAAGCCACAAATTCAATGATTAAAACATCACAGAAAATACAAAATTTTAATTTCATGTTAAAGAATAATTCCACATTTGTCATTCTTTATTACATATTATCATTCAAGACTCTGAGGTCATTATTACTTCCCAAGATAGTTAAGAGTGACATCAGATAATCTCACAGAAAGGCACTAATCAGCCAGTGTGGTGGCGCACACTTACGATCCCAGCACTTGAGAGGATAAGGCAGAAGATTCCTGCTTGCTTGAGACCAGTTTGGGCTATACAGTGAGTTCAAGGCCAGCATGAACTACATAGCAAGATCCTTTCACAAAACAAAACAAATGAAACAAAACAAAACAAAACGAATGAAACAAAACAAAACAAAGGACACTAACCACATTACCAAAAGATTCAAAAATATTTTGAAAGCATTTTAGTAGTAACCATTGTTTAGCTTTTTAATAAAGTAGCATTATAAAGATCATCCATTATCTCTCACTAACTAAATAAATACACACTCATCTCATTTCATTTCTTGTGATTTTAGACTTTGTCATCCTTCCTCCTTTTCCTTCCCGCATCTATTGAGCACTTGCCACATAGTGCATTAAAAATCACAGATAGAATAATCTTTGCTATTCAAAGACCACATGCCTGAATATCCTTTGGGAACTCGTTAAAAGCACGGACTCAGCCTTTTGCAGACCTCCCAACTGTAAATCTGCATTTATTCCTGTTGACTTACGTGCTCAGAAAGTTTGCAAAGTTTGGAGCAAATGGCTCCGTGAAAGCAGGTGAACTAGTTAAGGGTGAATCTAAGTTAAGAGAGAATGAAAATCTGCAATGGAATGCAGCAGCTGTGATAGCAGAGACTCCTGAAAGGCTGTGATCAGATTCATATGAGCTTTGTTAGCCCCCGACCCTAAATCCTCACTCAATGAAAGCATAGCTGTCAATCCAGAAAAAGAAAAAAGTGTCTAGGACTTGGAAATGGGCATATAGACTACTTTATATCCTTTCAATACAATGCTCATTTCTTTTGATTTTATAGGCGTATGAACCTGTAGCTGTCTTTGATACACCTATTTTATGTAATGGAACATAAATTGTGGAAAACTGATAATGATGCAAATAATTCCTCTCCTAAAATGCAAATGAATTCTTGTTCAGCAAAACATAAGGCAAATTCTCCTTTGAACCAGTTTTAACATTTTATTGCTTCTTCATTAATTGAGTTAAACAAAATCTTTAGTGCATGCTCATTTTACATTTATAAGACAGTCATGATTTCACAGCTGTAGGTCCTTCAACAACTACTGCAGGACACAGTCCCCAAAGGCACTGTCCATGCTATGGTCATAGCTGAAACTTCAGAGTATTGCAGAGTGGCAAGAACTTGGTGAGTATTAAGCTGATGCACAGATATGAATATAAAATTTATATGTTGAGAATGATAAGGGAAGAAACCAAACTGTTAAGCTGATTTTTTCTCTTTTGTGTCCTCAGGGAGATCTAGTCCCTGAATTTAAGAATAGTGATGAGATAAAAACAAGATTATAAGCACAGAATATGAGACTTCTGTGGATTATAGGACCTTTATTTATGACTGGGTGTGTACAAGAACACCAGGAAGGAAAGTTCCACATTTCAATAGAAAGAGGAGGAAAAAAAAATTGTAATGATCTTAGCAGAGCTGAATTCTAGGCCCATCAAAGTGTTGCTGATTCCCCCTTCAGAACATGTCACTATGCACCCATGATATGGTTTGAATGCCCTTTTTGAAATTTATGTTAAAATTTAATTGCCATTGCGACAGTATTAAGAGGAGAGTCCTCTCCCAAATAGATTAACGTCACCGTTATGGGAGGCAGCTCCTTATGAAACAGTCAGCTCCGTCCCACCCTCTTTCTCCCTGTCTCACACGCTTGCCTACTCTGCCTTTTTTTGCCAGGGGGTAACATAGCTCAAGGACCCTCATGAAATGCAGGTGCAATGCGCTTCAACGTCCTGACCTCCAGGGACATGAGCCAGATAAACTTCTAAGTTATCTGGCCTCAAATCTTCTATTATACCAATAGAAAATGAACTAAGGTAGTCTCCAAACAAATCTCCATTTTCTAGATGCTCAATGAACTATTCATCAATTAACCAAAATCACAGCTGCTATAAAATACTACCAAATAGTTATCGCTCCAATTTACCCACAAATCTCACCAAAAACTTAGTATACGCAAAAATGAGAGAACTAAAAGGGCAATCCGAAAATATACTGGTCACACTTGCTTCAGAATCAAGCAGAATATTTCTAAATGAAATGTCCTATTGTTCCTCCATGAATGCTGAGAACACCTAAGAAAGCAGTTCTCACACAGGCTCACGCGCTTCATATTTCCCTTGCCTGAAGAAGGAGAGCTGGCTTTTAGCTAATGGAACATCCACTTGGCTCACAGCATTATTGATTTTTACCTTCAAGGAACTATAAATATTGACAACTATCTTAGCAAAATGCTGGTCCCCCTTCCACCCTGCCTCCCTCTGGCAGGCTGATGCTGCCCGTTTTTGTATACAAATCTGAGTCTAGCACCCTGGAAATTACAAGTGTGATCCTGGAGGACTACATACTTGATGACACATCAAGGAATTCCAAAGGCGCTGCTTATAGAGATTCATCAGAACCTTACCTGATACAGAAAGATACTTTTCATTTTATCACATAAGGAGAGATTATGAGCAGCTTTTTGAAGGGGAAAAAGGTAGAGAGAAATTTTTAAGAGCTCTGTCCCAGAGAAATCCCCAGTGGGAGAGGACAGAATGCTTTTGCACTGTCTAATCAATGCCTTCCTTGCACAGGCCAAGCCCGAGGCCGCTACAGCGCTGATGGTCTGTGTTAGACACTGAAATTCATTATCTCATCTGGCTGGTGCCACTGTTTCCAATAAAGTGTAATTATGGAGCTATTGAGCTCCTTCCCACTTTCTCAAAGCCTCTCCATAAACTTTGGGTCCTGTGTAGTTACTTTCCAGTCAGTCTTCATTAAGTTGAATTGTCTCCAAACAATGTCTATTTAATCACCATGGTGCCCACTAATTTTCTTTTTTAGAATTTGTATTAATGTAACTAACACTGGGTGACTCTGTGCCTCAGACACTACAGAATTACATCTCAGTGTTTCCCCTGGCTTTGGGTGGCCCAGCAGGGAATGGGCTGACCCTGTTAGAGAAGAAGTTCCCTCACTCACTCCAGCACTGCCCTGGGCTGGCTGGCTGTCTGGGGAGAGTACCTTGTTCCTGCCACTCTTATACGGTGGTAGACTGTAATATATATGTGTATGTGGTGTGTGTGTGTATTTTTCCCTACTATTATAAGTAGTAAGTACAGGGTGATTTATTATCCACTCAAGAAATGTAAACTCTGTGAAGCAGGGACTTATGTGCTATTTCTTTTCCTTTAGTGCCTAGCAAGGGCTAGACATATGGGTAAAGGGACCAATGAATACTTCTTGAGGGACTGGAATGAAGGCTGATTACACATCACTACATTTCCAGTCATGCCCAGTCTAGATAGCTGGATAAGATGGAAAGAAATTAGTTTACTGAATACCTACTGTGTGCAATCTTAGCATTGGACAGGACCTGCAAAACTTTATGGATCATAATAAAGACTTGACTTGTACAGATTATGATGAATAAAGCTGATCTTCATAAAGAAAACTTTACAAGTAAGTAAATGATGCAAACTAGGGGGAAATGCCTATAATGTACCTAAGATAACAAGATTTCTCAAGGGAGAAAAAAAATCAAATCCAATTAGGTATTTTCAGATTGTGTTTTCACTTTTCTTTAACACAGGTCTGTGTACCTCACATCCTGACTGCATTTTATATCCCCACATCAATGAAATCATCTTCTGGGAAACTTTCCTTGGCTCGCCCTGTCTGGCTTTGCAGCGTTATAAGGAGCATGGAGTGGATTTCCTCTCCGAGACAGCCAATTTCCTAAGCAATTAAATGCTGTTTATATTCCGAACTCTGTGCTTGGGTTGAAATTGTCAAGCTTGATATTACCTGACTCTTGCCTAAGATGTATCCTCAGCTAGTTCATTCTACTGTAACAGCCATCTATTAAAATTTCCAATCTGTTCTCTCCTCAAGGGATCACACGGTACTTGGCAAAGGTACAGCTTTCTGAATTCTGCAAATTACACTCATCTATATAAATATATATTTTTGAAATGGCAAGGCTTGCAAATTACTCTACCAAATTGACATCCCAATCTGCTAACCTACGAAAGGAGAGGCAAATGCTGCGTATCTCACACACGCACAGACACTTCTGTGTCAGTTTCTGAAAAATAACCTAACAGAGATGTTGAGGTTTCAAGAAATTCCTCCACAAGGTTACAGAATCAAGGTGCCAGCTTTTGACACTTCTAGGGGTGGACATGATTAAATGGAGTGTAATGCATGTAGATCATGAGCTGAGACCACACAGTGCCCCGAACATTAAAAACTGTTTCAGTGAATATTCCTGGTTGAGAAAGTTACTCCTTCCCATTCTGGACACTCCTCATGATTTCACTGCCGAGTGAGGCAGTGAGATGGTGTTTGCATTTGCACTGTATATGTGTTTGCTTTTTCAGGGGACAGCACTGCTGAGCACCTGCACCACATGCCTTCCCAGAGCAGGAGAACGTGCACCTAGAGCATCAGTAAGAAGGGCTCTGTGGTTATAAAAGGGCATTCCCGTGGCAAATGCAGGCCAGATGGAGTGAGGGCTGGAAGACAGTTTTATTACAAAGCATAGAATTTTCCTATGTTCCTAAAATAGGTGTTGGAGCATTTTTTACACATTTTCTCCAGTGAAAACATCCACCCTGCTTAAGACACTGTCTACAATACACCGGCTAGGCTCTAAAACACTCTCAGAACCAGTTACACGCGTCCTCTTATCAGAAATCTGTAATGGCCTCTCCACTGTTTATGCAATAAAATGCAAATACTGTAACAGCCTTCCAGGCTCCACCATCTGGCCCAGCCCACTTTTCCAGCTTCACCTTGCTCTGTAAATGCGCCATCCATGCCAAATTCCTCTCTGCTTCCCATGTGGCTATATTCCTAAGGCTCCAGCCGCTGGATGTAATGCTATTATCTTATTTTACCTTGGAAAAAATCTTGTTTATCTTGCCAAGTTCAAATTCTTCCTGCTGTGTGAAAACTTCTGATGCTTTCCTCAGTGTCATTCACACTTGTCCTTGCATTCCCAAAGGATGCTGTACATACCTTGGTACATGGTATGACAGTCACATGCCAGTGACAGAGGAGATGAAATAGTTGTCTCCTGCTTCTCATCTATAAGTGTTACAATATCTTTTCAACTTCATTGCTGAAGACAGGTTTCCTACTCTACATTTTCTCACTATCATCCATGGTCCCTAGCATAGACTCTGATATACCTAAGGAAGGCTTTAAGAGTCTTTGGCTCTGAGAACCCCACAGGGCTCTGAGAATGCTAGGAAACACCTAGTCCATAGTGGAAGTCTTTCCCCGGCTCACTGGACACTGGGCCAGATGGCAACAGCCTTTTGGGCTGGTGCTGTCCACTTACGTCCTCTCACTCACTGATTTCATTGAGTGGCAGGACACACATATTCATGGAGGAGACAGGTGAGGGTGCTAGAAAAGACGGGGCTGTCCTAGGCAGGTGTCTCACCTGAAACAGCAGGGAAAGGGACAAGAGAAACAGGGCTTTGGGTGCTGGAGGACCTAAGGTAGAGGAAGCGAGGCACACCTGATCAGCGCACACCTACCTTTCAGCTTCTCGGCCAGCAGGGCAGCCTCGTGCTCTGAGTAGTGCATGATGGCCGGCGGGGACGGCGGCCGGAGCCGGTCCTCCTCCAGCTTGCGCCGGTGCCGCTCCTCGCGGGCACGCATCCTCTGCTTACATTCCCACTCATAGAAGTCATCTCTAGCCTGGGCAAAGTCGACGTGCAGACGACCTGAATCTTTTTTGTCTGTGCTAGACCCTAATCGCATCCGATAACCTGAAAGCAGCAGAATGTGTGATGTGATCCCAGTGTCACAACAGGAGACCCACTTCAGTCCAGGCATCACCTCACATTAGGCAAATGCTCATTTATTCCTTTGGCCTGAGGACACGACACCTTTCTCATAGGAGGTGGGAAGCAGTTAACCTCCTTTCCATCAATCTTGAAATGCAGTTGAATGAAACTTTTACAGCTTTGGAGATAAACATACCTCAGGGAGGTGTCTCAGAGGGTCTCTGACCCTGTCCAAGCCAGCATCATCAACAGAGAATGACCTTGAAAACTAGGAGGATTATCATTGTAACTCTTCTTTCCTCTTGGCTTTCTAGAAGCTCAGAAACACACTTGGCAATGCATATGGTTTTTCTTTTGTTTTGTTTTACCTTTTCTGGCCTTGATTTCATATTTTCAATTTACTATGACTCTATTGCAAAAGTACTCTTAAGTTCAATTTAGAAAAAGGTGGGATATGGGTAAATAAAGAGCATCTATGATATTTAAAAGGATCTACAAAGTAAAGTCCAGAACACCTCACTCTTAGGCTATTGCTTCATTCCCTTAGACAATGTAGCTCCTCAGTTTTTTTCCCAGCAGCAAAAGCCACAATTACTAAAGCAATTTTGCAATTCTATTTTGTTTCCACTTATCTTCTGGGGCACACAGAAGAATATTTTACCTTCAATCAAGAGGCCTCACTGCTGCCTCTTCATAGCCCCGCAGCACCTCATCTGGCCTATAGCACCACCAAAACTGTCCATGCAACCTTGGACGGCTATAGGCGCCCCATGCAAGAGCCTAGTGTTAGGCATAAAAAAGTGGGACCTAGCAATCTTTGGGGATTTACTGTGAGCTACCCAATTTATAAAGAGTATAAGGAGAAACTGGATCTGAGAAATCAACACAGGACTAAAGCCAGTCAGCCAGCCTAACTTCAAATGAACCTCAAACGACTTTGAGGCTGCTCTTCAGTTTGGGGTACTCAGATTTTCAGAACATAAATTCAGGTCTCAGCAGGAACACGGCTCCCAGGGGCTGCTAGAGCAGAGAGCAAAATAAGTCCTTTTGCCATGAAGGCACTTTGCAAATGAAATCCAACTGTAAAATGTTAGGCTGTGCTGTGCTGATGTTCAGGACCTCATGGTAGGTTTCAATGGTTTATCGTAGCATTTTGGGTTAAATCGCAGCTGAAAATCCCTGTAGAGCTTGGCTTCTCCCTAGTAGGGCACTTCACACTTTTGAAAAGTTACAAATAAGATATAGATCTCGCATTTGATGCCTGCAGGCCATTGAACCCTTCTGCCTCCTAGCTTCAACAGTGTTATCTAAAAATGAAAAGACATAATAATACTGATCATAACACAACAGCTGCTCATAGATGAGCAGAATTGATGCTAAAGCAAAACGTGTCTTGGTCGCAGGCCACGGAAAGCTAGCAAGTCAGCAGGCCATGGTGTTACATATCTAACAGCTGAGCAGACTGAGCAGGCCAGCTGTCCCAACTGGCCAGGCAACTTTCCCTGCTCATCTCCAAAGACTCACTTTTTGGACATTTCTCATTCCACAAGCACCCTCCCCTTCACCAAACATCGTCATTAAGGCCTTCAAGAGACTTTGATGACGATGAGCCTGAAATTAGCTTGGCCTTCAAATATGAACATGCTCCTAAAATTAGACAGACTTCCCAGCTGGGCCTGGGCTCGCAGGAGGGCAGCGAGCTTTCTTTCCTGCCCCTTAGACCAGTTAGTATTAGTGCCCAGCACTGAGGCTGCAGCCTCTGCAGGGCACCCAGGAGAGGGCTGAAGACTTCTCTGTACCTAGATGGGGAGGCTGTAGGTAAGGCTGTGTTGGCGTTTTCTCTTGCTGCAAAGAGGTAGACTGAGAAGAAGCCTGCAGGGGCTTGCTGAGAGAAACAGGTCAGGCCCGTGGCCAATAAAGGGAAATGTGCAGAATCAAGGCAGAACAAACAGAGCTCTTTTTTATGCCTAAATTTGTGACTTTTCAACTTTCTTGGTGTCCTACTGAATTTCTCATTGCGTCTAAAATTGTGTTGTATTAGTGTCGAAACAGACTTTGAGCTGGGTATGGTATATAATTCCAGTGCCCACTTATCTTCTGGGCAGGAGGATCCCAAATTTGAGTCTGGCCTGGAAAACTTGGTGAGACTCTATCTTCAAAATAAATAAAATAAAATAAAAATTCAAAAGGGATGGGGATACAGCCCAATGTGAAGGCCCTGGGTTCCAGTTCCAGGACTAAAACACAAAGGTGTGACCTTTAGCTGCTCTGACTCACTGAATCATCCAGGACAGAGTAATAGCTTTTTTTTTTTTTTAAAACAGACCTGTGATTAGAACCCAGGTCCCTGGAATAAGACTTACTGAGAAACAAGAATCAGTCCTTCTTTGCCATGTCCAGACTACCTGTGTTAAAACAACCATCTATTGAATGCTCCCTATGTTGTACTGTGAGACATACCTGCCATGGACCAAGTGTGCATTATGTGAGGTAACTTTCCTAACAGGCCTGGTTGGTAAACTGCCGCTATCTCTATCCTTTAGATGAGATATCTGAGATGGGGGAGAGGTTACCCAGGACAGGGCATATGAAACTCAGTGCTCTGCACTTTTCAAGTCCCTAGTGACCTAGTAGCTAAGTATAAATTACAAAACATCCATATATCAGGTCCGTCTTTCATCTCCACTGTGGAGTGCTTTTAGGCCTTGTTTTCTCTTTGTAAGATCTGACTGCAATAAGAGTTCCAAAGTGCTCCAAGTCACTATCTGGCGCAGGAATGTTCCGTAAGTGTTAAGACAACAGCCTGGCTTCTGCACAGAATGTCACGGCAATCGTGACCAGCTGCAGCAACTAAGTAAATCCTACAGTAATGTTCACATGGGTTTTTTTCATATACGTTCCCACCTTCCCTATTAGCTGTGCCTCAGGAACACGGAGGAGGAGCGTGGGGGTGACAGTGTGAGAAATGTCACTGGAAAGTGTGAGGATAAGGCAATGAGTTGAATCTGAAAAGTAAGCTCTTCTAAAGCCACATTTCAACACCAGCACCATTATTTATAGAGCTGGCAAAGCCCTTGTTGACAGACTCCACGTACATGTTCCAACACCCACAGAGTGGAAGGCAGCACTAGGCCTAATTTCAACATCTATAAAATTCTCCAATAAAAACTGGCACCAAAGAACAAGGCCAGTTGAACAGGCTTAATGAACTACCAAATGGCTGGTAGCCTCTGCAGGCTTATTAAAGGGCTCGGGCACTGCAGACTTTCCTACAAGGAACTGTTCTTGCTTTGGTACCCTGGTACTGACAAAGAAAATCCACTTCTAAAAACTGAAATTATTCTGAGAGAGTACTTTACTCCCCCAGAGGATTACATCCAATAATAATAATGGTCCTCAGTACTCATAATATTGCTTTTCATCTAATAAGCACTTGAGAGCACTAATTAAAAACTCAATGGAATTCCTAAAGACTGGATGGTGGGAAATCATTCCTGCAGAGAGGCACGTTCACAGCCTGAACAGCTTCTGGCAGCCAAGGAAAAAAGCAGAATTCCTCCTTTTCCAGCCCAAACCATGAGTATTTTACGGTGCATTAAGGCAAAAGGGAACAGGTTCATATTAACATCACAAAACATGACAAAATGCCTAGCAAACCCCTTATGTAATGTAAAGTACCAGAAAGGTAAATGGCTTTATCAACCATGAATTCCTCTGCAAAGCGAATGTGACAAAAATTCTTCTTGCTCTTTCTGATCGCTGTAATATCACCACACTGCTCAAAGACTTCTTGAATAATTTCCTCAGTAGCATTTTCTGGTAATCCTCCAACAAACACAGTCTTACACCCAGGAGGTCGTTCTCTGGTTGAAGGAGGTGGAAGGTCTAATAAAAAAAAAAAAAACAAGAGTTTTGTCTTTTATTAATTGATCCTCTTTTCCTGGGTCAGCTGGCAAAGGCCAAGCTTGCAATGACCCACTCTGGGCAGAATAACTGTCCGCTCCTGCACTAACTTAGATTTCCTCTGGGCTATATTTTGTGTTCATTTCTACACTGAGGGGCTGTGGTTGTTCATGAACAAAGACAACGCACATATTAGCATAATTTCATTTCTCCTTCATAATACAGAGGCCCAGGGAAAAAGGGAAGGCTTTCACAAGGTAGAAAACACGAAGAGAAGACAACGTGATGAGAGCGCGCGGCCGGCCTGCTATTAGCTTCATCTTGTTGCCTGATAGAGGAGCAGCCAGGCGGGGCGCAGGAGGCACACCCTCAGGAGGCACACACAATACTTACTTGGCTGTGCAACACCGTGCCTGAAAACAACCGCTGGGCTATATTCGCATTTAGATGAGCAAACCATTAAATTTTCAGGAGGTTATATAAAAAGATAAAATTTACACTGTCACAACATCTTACCTAGTTTATATGTAGATTACTAGAGCAATCTCCTGAAAAGTCCATTTTAAAAAGGCAACATTGATTAATATGAATGAAAAAAAATCCTAACTACTTAGACCCCAAAATTAGTATATAAGGCTAAATGTAAAAGAGAATTCTGGCTCATTTACTTCATCAAATGGACAGGTCCTCCAAGAAAATGACATTTGGTTCAGAAATTCTGAGACCCAGGATCCTTCTTGCCTCAAAATCCCTAAATGCCAAAGTAAAGCAAATCTTACCTAACAAATACATTTCTGTTTTTCTTCTACATTGGTGAAGATAGACAGAATCCTTATATATTTGACGCTATGTTCTCCAAGAAATGTCTGACTTCATTGCATGCAAACAAATTCTTAATATTGGATATAAATCCCCAAATCCCTCCTCCTGATCTCTTGGTAGCTATTAGGTCCTTGACAGATACAAGGACACACCTCTGATATTTCTTCAAACAGAGAAACAAAAGCTCCTTTCTGTGTGTGTTTGAATTACATCTGAAAATTAATGCAATGCTATTTTAAGTATAAGGGAAATAAATTTAAAATGATGAACAAACGAATAGGTGTTACTTACTTGGATTTTGAGGGAAAAGAGTACAACTTTTGCAGTGAATTATTTCTTTCACAACAGCCACTTCAGTTGGCGGTGGGGGTGGTACCAGCCCCAGGCCTGGTATCATTGGGTTAATGGGAGTGATTCCAGTCATCATGTTGAGGCCTGGATCAAAACCTGGGACACAGATTGAGTCTGTAAAGCACATGAAATAAAGTTTTGGTTGTAAAATCTTAAATCCATTTTTGTTATTTTCTATTTTTCAGGAATTTCTTATAAGATAATCCACTACAGAAAGCTATTCCAGAAAGGGGAGGGGAAGAGGAGAAATCTGAAACTACATGAAAAGGAAATTATATTACTTAAAATATTAATATGGCAGAACTGAACACAGCCTATTAAAGTGTAAAACTATGCACCATGAAGCTTTGCTATTACTATGAATACAATCTTCTGTTTTTTAATGTCACCGTGTGTTGTTTACATTGCCTTATGACCCAGAATGTGGGGAAGAATATCATTTAATGTTGAAGTGCCCTGTGATTCTAATTGTCAGCCTGGTTTTTATCAAAAGGGCCTTCTTGTCCAAGTGACCCAGATTATGTAAAGTTCAACTTATATGGGCATACTTCAAAATGGTTACTCAGGTCATAACTAATCTATTGTTCCCGGGGTGGGAGACCAAGTGTGAGTATACTTCCTATGGCTGGTTAGATACATGTAGGCATAAAGTCAGCTATATATATTTCTGAATTCTATTGGATAAAAAGGATGGGTTTTCCATATAAAAATGAATTGATTTTTAAGTGTGATAAGGAAGCAAGGAATTTCAAAGGTGATATACAGGGATTTTTCTTAAGATTTTTATTATCAAAAAAGACAAAAGATAAAATATTGGTAGGAATGCGGAGAAAAAGGAAAGTTATATAAATGAATGTTATAGAACATAATAAAAACAGAATTATGACCCAGCAATGCCTCTAATAGTTGTATATTGAAAGGAAATGATATTAATATGTCATGGAGACATTTGCTTTTTGTGTTGGTTACTTTTCTCTTGTTGCTGAGACAAAATGTCCAATGCCCCAAATCAAGGAAGGAAAGGTTAATTTATTTAGCTTACAGTTTGTGGAGGTTTCAGTCCATAATCTGCTGGGTCCAAGGCAGGGTGATTTGGAGGCAGAAAACAGCAGAAGCAACAAGAGCAAAAGGGGAACAGCGAGAGAGAAGACTCTTTCTGCCCCTTATATTGTATTCAGGCTACTCACCCACAATCCCAGAACCAGACATGAATCAGTCACAAACTTTAGATTCAGTTGCCTCTGCAAAGCACACCTTCATGACTACATAGGCTTTTGGGGGTGGGATTCTAGACACAAACCGTAACAATTTTCATGTTTACAGTAGCTGCAGTCAAAATAGCCAACTTAAGAAACCAAGCTAAATGCCTATCAACAAATGACTGCATAAACCCTATGTATGGTGGCTGGAAGGCTGAAACAGCAGGATCATGTTTGAGAACAGCCTGAGCCACTTAGCAAAAACCTAAGAGATAAGAGGTCTGGGAAGGAGGTTAGCTCAGTATGGGGCCCTGGGTTCAATTTCCCAGTATCATGAGAAAAAAAGGAACTAGAAAGAAACTGTGGAATATATACATATAATCAAATACTATTCAGTCACTTAAAAGAAGGAAATCCTTTATTTGTGACAATTTGGATACACCTCGAGGAAGTATGTTAAGTAAAATAAGCAAGGTATATTGACAAATACTGCCTAATCTTAAAATTGAAACAGGTTGATTTCATAAAAGTAGAGAGCAGAATGGTGATTATCTGAGGCTGTATGTCTGGACAGCGTGGAAGGGCAGGATACTGGTCAAGGATACATAATTACATTTACAAGGAACAAGTTCAAGACATCTGCTGTACAGCACCGTAACTACAGTTACTAATGATAATTTCGTTTCTGTTCTAGAGGAGAAACCCAGGGGAACTTTATCAGTCACTACTGAGCTACATCCCCATCCTGTAGTTATTTATTTATTTATTCAATCTGGTTTTATTGGTACATTTTCGATAGATATACAGTAATGACATTCATCATAGAGAATTTGTACTTGTACACTGTGTAACTTAATTCTTTTTTCCTGTTCCACTCTACTCCCAGCAATACCTTCTCCCATCTTGTTTCTATTTTTTCCTTCTTTTCTTATTTTTTTTTTAAATTTTCCCTTCTTTCCTTTCCTGCTACACCTTCCCTTCTTCCCCTCCCCATTTCAACATTTTCTTCCTATTTCACAGTACCTATTATACATTTTGGCTCTTATTTACAATTTTGGTTTCTCACACAAGAGAAACAATGTGGTATTTATGTGTGCATGTTTGATTTATTTTATTTAAAATTATGTCCTTATCCATTTAACTTGAGGACTGCCTCAAGTGCATCCTTCTTTATGGCACAGAAGTACTCCATTGTATTAAGAAAAAAAAACCCCACATCTTTCCATTCACCAGCTGATGGGCATGTGGGATGTTTCTAAGATTTGGCTGTTACAAACTGTGCTATAAACATTGGTGTGCAGATATTGCTGTGGTATGATGCTCTGAATTATTTCAGGATGACACCCATAAGGAAAATAGCTGGGTCAAATGGGATCACTAGTCCTAATTATTTGAGGACTCTCCACAATTGATTTCCACAGTGGTTGCCCTAGTCTGCACTTATACCAACAGTGGGGAAGGGTTTCTTTTTCCCCACAGCCCCTCCAGCATTTGTTATTGGTTGATTTCTTGATAATGGCCATTCTTTCTGGGACGAGATGGGATTTCAGCCTTGTTTCATTTTCCATCTCTTGAATGAACAGTGATGTTAAATACTTTTTCACATATATTCTTACTGTTTTTACTTCATCTGAAAAATGTATATTAATCTCAGATGTTCATTTTTTAATTGGGTCCTTAAAATTTGGGGGATCTGATATTTTTAAATTTTTTAATACGTCCTTGATGGTAATCCTTTGTCTGAGGAATAGCTGACAAACATTTTACCCACATTGTGGGTTGTCTCTTTACTCTGTTGGTGGTTTCTCTTGCTGTGCAAAAGCTTTTTAATAAGATGGAATCCCAGTTGTTGATCCTTGTTATATTTCCTATGCAATTGGGTTTTGTTTCTAAAGTCTTTGCCCATACCAATGTCTTCAAGAGTTTTAACTATCTTATCTTCCAGTAGATTTAATGTTTCTGTTTTAATATTTAGATTTTTTAAAATCTATTTTGACTTTAGTGTAGTACATGGTGAAACATATGGGCCCAATTTTTATCTTTGGCATGTAGAAAGCCAGTTTTTCCAGCATCATTTACTACAGAGGTTGTCTTTCTTCTAGTGAATGTTTTTGGCACCTTTGTCAAAAATAAGGTGGCTAATGATATTTGAGTTTTCCTGCATTTTCTAATCTATTCCATTGATCTTGGGTATTTTTTTTTTTTTTTTTGCTTTTGCCAATATTGTGCTTTTTTTTTTTTTTAATCACAGTAGCTTTGTAGTATAATTTCAAGTCAGGGATTGTGATGACCCTTGCCTTGCCTTTGTTACCAGAACTACTGTTGCTATTTGAGGTCTCTTCTGATTTCAATTTAACTTTAGGATCATTTTCTCTAGTTCTGTGAGGTAGGCTGCTGGAATTTTGATCAGAATTGCACTAAATCTGTATAATTTTGGGAGTATGGTTATTTTCACTATATTGCTTATTCCTACCCAAAGCAAGGGACATCTTCCCATTTTATGATAGCCTTCTTAATTTCTTTTTTTCAAAGTATTGCAGTTTCCAATGCACAGGTCTTTTACTTTCCTCTTTAGATTGATTCTTAGGTATTTCATTTTTTTCAATGCTATTGTGAAAGGTGTTGTTTCCCTAATTTCTTTCTCAGTGAGTTTGTTATTCATGTAGAGAAAAGCTATTGATTTTTGAGTGCTGACTTTGTATCCACCTACACTACTAAATTTGCTTATTAAATCTAGAAGTCTTTTGGTGTTTTGGGGGTCTTCTATGCAGAGCATCATGTCATCCACAAATAATGATAATTTAGCTTCTTCTTTGCTATGGTTATTCTTTTTTTTCTTCCTCCTATGTAATTGCTCTAGCTAAAATTTTCAGAATTATATTGAATAAGAGTGGTGACAGTGAACACTCTTGTCTTGTTCCTGATTTTAGAGGGAAAGCTTTCAGCTTTTGTTAATTTAGTATGATGTTGGCTGTTGATTTGTCGCAGACAGCTTTTATCAGAGATAAAAAGACCATCTATTCCAATTTTCTGTACGGTTTGTTTTGGTTTGGATTTTGTTTGTTTTTTGTAACCATGAATAGGTGTTGGACTTTTTCAAATGCCTGTTCGGCATCATCCCCAGCCTTTAAAAACATTTTTAAAAAAAAATATTTGAGACAAGGTCTTGCTGAGTCACTATGCTGTCCAGGCTGCACTCAAACTTGTGATCCTCCTGCTTCAGCTTACCAACTGCTGCGATTACAGGCTTTGAAATACGCAGAGTGCATACTAAGTATTCCTAACACAAAAATGAGAACTATATGAGACAATGTGTTTGCTAATCAGCAAGATGTAACCACTCCACAATGCCTCTATACACTTTAAAACACCATAGCTTAGATGACAAATACATGCAGTTTTGTCAGTTTAAAAATAGTAAGTCCTTTTTAACAGCCTGGGCTGTTAAAATACTACATTGATTTGTAAGTGTAGCTGCATGAAGATCTATCTCTTGAGTTTTATGTTTGCAAAAAACAGTGTTATCTCAGATGACGAACTGAGATACACAGATGGTGATCCCAGGAGAGGGTGTGGTGACTCTCCACCATTCCGTGAGAATGAAACTTCTTCTTGTCTCTCATTCTCCTATCTTTTGCTCTCTTCTCATCTTTGGTCATTTCCATTCTTCCTTCCCACTTTCCTTTCTTTTTTGTGTTTTCCCTCTTCAGCCCACGCTCCTGGCCTCCGCATGCTTAATCTCTGCTTGCTTGTGCTGAAAGGCTGCATGAGCCCAGAGGCAGATGCAATGACAACTATATCCTTTGTTTACTGAGAAGCTCTAGAATGATACAGGAGTTTTGGCAAAATTCTCTTTGGGAAAAGATACATGGTATTTCTCTAGCTACCCTGCCCATACCTCCTCTGGGTTGAACAAAAAGTGTGATCTTGATCTACAACCTCAAAAGATGTGTCCTTTTGTTAGAAACTCCATTGAACTTGATAGGCTTTACTAAAATATTTTTGTTTTGTATGTATGTTTGTATTTTTTAATAATCCTATGCATAAATGCCAAATGGATATTTTCAAAGTAGCTACCTTGACATTCTAGGCATTCTTTGCTTTAAAATTATACTTTTCAATTTATTCCTCTATGACATGTACTGGGATACTATGACATCCTTTTGAGTACCAGTGTTCTTCAAAATGTATTGACATACAAAAGATATGAAAGGTTAGAACTGATGAGGACAAGATTTAAACTCTGGTTATCATCAAATCCTTGTAATACTTCACTGGTATTGTCCCCATCTTACAGATAAAGACATTGATGCTTAAAGCAGTTAAGTAAAATAACAGACATCACAAAACAAGTTGATGACAGTCTGAACTAGGGGCTGGGTCCTTCCATACTTAAACACGTGTAAGATACTATAACTATTTCATGGCTTCTACTTACAATTTGACTAGTATTCTACATGCCACTATTTCTTAAAACATTTAACCTTAAAAAATAAAACCAAAAAACAAAAACCAACATTTTTTTTTACTGATATAGGTGTTAATTCTAAAAAAGTTCCAGAATAAAATGATTTTCATTATTGAAATAACATACTGATTTCCAAGATGAATATATTACAAGTAGAAATATCGGCAATGAGGAAATTGGCTTGTGCTTTTTGCTTCATCTCATTCTGTACTTAAGATGTCAAAGCTTTCTTTCCTGGCCTGGCCCTCACTAATGTTTGCTAACACAGAATGATTTAAGACAGAAACCACTCAAGACTGCAAGCCCTGAAATGCGAGTCCTGTGCATTGTAATAAGCAGGTATTCTGCACGAATGAGATGAGGAGCCCAGAGAGTATATATTCTCTTTTAGTTTTAACAGACTGCTGTTTTCTGAGGACCACATGAATGAATGAATAAATAAATAAATATTCAGAAATAGCGACAAAAGACCTTATGCCTGAGGAAAATGTTTTAATATACAGCAGGAGTTGCTCTCCTTTTTCAGAGACATCAATAAGAAGAGACTATGAGATTTAATGAAATCTGCATAGTAAGTGCAGTAGCTCCAAAAGAGCTTAGAAAGGAATTAGCACTTAAATTATGTTGGACCTCAAAGAGTCTGAGATTTAGTGTTTGAACAGAGGCAGTAGGGAAGAATTAGACTTTTTTTTTTAAAAAAAAAATAAGAAACCATTACTTTTTAACAATATATGAACAGAAAGAAATCATTTTCTCAAACAGCACAAAAACACATTATATACTAACTCATTAATGCCCATGCACCAGCGCTGAAAATCTGAGAAAGACACATACACACAGATGACAAAGGTGAAGGCAACCCAAACTCTTTAGGGTCAGTTCCTGGTCTTGGGTAGAGAAACTGCCCCTGTGAACTTCACAGATAATGAGTTACAGTCCACTCTGGGAAAAGAGGAAAATGGCATAAATCACAACACAAACGATCCAATTAAGTAACACAGCAGAAGTTTCCTTTAGAAGCTGTACTTATATAAGAAAAAGGGTCATTCTCTTTACATTCTGGATCTGTCTAGCTCCTCTCTGTATCGCCAGCTCCAAGCACAGAGTCGAACACCAGAGCTTAGCAATATTTCTTTGTCAACAGGAAAAAACAAAAGCTATGATGAAAGTCCACCTCACTGATTTACAGTCCAGTGTTTCTACAGTGAGATGAGGCTTTTCAGTGTGGTTGGAGAATTTTGTCTTTAGGATTTTACAGGGGTGGTAGGGCAATTAGTTAATTAACTATTTCATTCATTCAGCATTTCTTGGGCATTTATTACTACCAGGATCTGTAGTCACAGTAGATGTATCAATTTTCCACTTGGAAAATCACAGAATTTAAAGTAAAAATAAAGGATAGGGCCCTGCCCCACCAGAAGAGTCAAATATAAATATATAAGCTGAAGCGCAAACAGTCTTCCAGAAAGAGAACTACCCATGAAGAGCCAGATAGGCTCTTCCCATGGCTCCATCATGGTGCGCACATGCCCCCAAGGTGCTGATAAGTTCTGACTGGCTAGTTCTGACTGGCTACTGATCCTTGCAGATCAGGAGGGACCCTGACATCCACTTGCTTCTCACTGGGATGGCAGCCCCTGAAGGGCATAGACTACCCACACTCTGCACAGTCTCTGCCATCTGTCAGACTGTCTTTTCCCTGTCTGTTATCCCCTAGCAATGGCTTGTACCTCTTCTGCTGTTTCTAGTGGACCCCTTTACACACAGTCGCAAATTCAAGTTGAAAACTAGATTCCATGAGGGAGAAAGAAAGGCAGTAGGAGCCTCTTGCCTGGCAAGGCAGACCTAAGTAGGTTAGGTGTGAAAGGGGAGGCTGGGCCTGACAATCTATCAGTGCCAGGAAAAAATCTAGCCCAGAACACCGAACACTATGTTCCAAGAGAATAATAAAAGCGAAGGTAATCAGAGTACATGATGCAAGCACTGCTGATCTCACTCAGGGCCAAGGGCGGCCTGCAGAAGAGGCCAAACATATAGCTCATTAACAGCAGACAAAACGCTGCCCAGGGTGGCAAGACAGCCACACCAGGGCACTCTGCTGCAGGTTACAGGGCTGTCCTACTCAGGTTCGGATTCTAACTCAGTCCAGAGGAAATGGGATTTGGTAACAATATCACAGGGTGCCGGGTTATAAAATGGAACTCCATCTAGCAGCAGGTTCCTATGTTGGACCTTACCTACAGGAGCCAGATAGGATTCACACACCAGAGGCTGAGATCTGGGGAAGGTGGCAGACAACCCAGTTATCAGACATGAGGCACGACTTGGGCATAAAGCCCATGTCTATGCTGAGCCCCAGAAGCCAGAGTTCCAGAGTTCCCAGGCCCCTATTTCTGCTGTGGCCAGAAGGGTCCACAAGTCCAAGGAGAGGCTGAGAGGGGGCCAGGTCCCAGGACGTGAGCTAGAGGGACTTTCCTTTCTGTAGGAGAGCTACTAACTTCACATGCGACCTGTTATCACCCTGTCGAGAAGTGACATGATACACAAGGGCACCCTGCTTCCTGAAAAAACGTTTAGGATGGGTGACTTAGAGCAATCTCCAAGGGCAACTGACCTCTGCCCCACTTCCTTAATCGGTAAGGACACAAACTTTTTATTAAAGTAATTTCTTTTCATTCCATGGTCTCCTTTTCTCAAGTATTCTCTTCAAGTCATTTTTGTGAACTTCTAAGAAAAGTAGCTTTTAGAAAGACGAACATGAAGTCAAGGGGTCAGGGCACAGGTAACATCAAGTCTCTTGGCTTCCGTGTCAGTGTAAACACCAGACATGCTCCTGCCACCAAACAGAAGCACCCAAAACTACCTGGGGAAGGTGCATCAAAGTGCAGTGAGCTTATGTCCACAGTCAAACACACGTGAGACCAAGTCCTGGGACTGTCAGGCAGTAGCCGTGCACCCTTAGGAAATGTAACTTTTCTAAATTCATTCATAGTATCTTTGAAGTGGACCAAATAATATTTATCATTTAGTGTTCTTGTGAAGAATAAATGAAATTTGAAAAAAATAATGGTTAGTGTCTAGCAAATAGTATTCAATACATGGTAGTAATTATGTAAAACATCTACGAATAATATTATATAAGCTTACATAATATAAATAAATATTACCATCTAGTAGGCACAAAAGATCATAGTGATGATAGTGAAATGTTTCATCTGGCAAACATTTGAGTGCCTACAGGATGTTGGAAGTTTTGCTATGTACTTTGCAAGCAAAAATGTGACTTATATGAGTCCTTTCTTCATGAACAGAACAGCACATGATTAAAAACAATTTAATGCAAAATGATAAGATATGAGACCTGCTGTGAGATATTAAAATAAGAGTGCTATGGAAACACAAAGACAGGGGACATTAAAACCAGCCTGGAAGAAGGGATACGGGAAGGGCTGAATGGTGCTCCCCCAAGGTATGTTGAAGTCCTAAGCCCCAGTACCAGTGAACATGACCTTATTTGGAAACATGGTCTTTGCAGATGTGATCAAGTTAAGGTGAAGTCATAGTAGATTAGAAAGGGCCCCGTCAAATGTGACTTCCACCCTTAGAAGAAGAGAAGGGACACAGAACGCTACAGGGACAGCGGTGGACTGTAGATAGGCAGTGGAAAGTTCTGGATAACCAAGGAGAGCCAGCAGACACCAGAAGCTAAAACAAGAGACAGATTCATCCCTACATGCCGCAGAAACAACCTGGCTCTGGAGACGCACCGAGTTCAGACCTCTGGCCTCCAGAACTCTCAGAGAATCAATTTCTGTTACTTTAAGCTACCTGGTTTGTTATGGCAGCCCTAGAAATCCAATTCCGGAGGATAGTGTAGGGAAGGGACCCTGGAGGGGGCAAAAGCTAACCTGCTTCTTTAAAAAGGATGATTTCTGTTATGTACAGTGGGCCTGTTAAAAGGCCCCCAAAATAGATGTCAGAATCAGAAATGAAAGATCTTTCTAGATGCTCTCATAAAGCAATATTCAAACCCAAACCCTTGGAGGCAGAATTGCTCTTAGGTCTTTTTTTTTTATGAAAAAAACAAACCCTGAAAATTGCTATATGTTTGTTGAGAACAAATCAACCGCACAGATTGTTCGTTAACATAACTGTACACTTTATAAGATAAGTGAATGCCTACAAGCAGGATCTTAAAGGAAGTGAAATTTAAAATGTGTTTATGCGCTTTCCAAAGGGATCTAAAGGCAGACAGGTGTGTTTTCCATTTAAACCTAGATGCACATCCAGGGTGCATTCCTGTAGCCCTGCCGTGCTCACTTTCTAAACACAGACCTCTTTCCATCAATAAAAGCCTCTGTCTCCTTGACTGGAGTATAACATTGGCATCAAGGAGGCATGCAACCGACAACAGCTATTTTAAGCACTGCTGACTTGGGTGAGGAGATTTGAGTCTGTGTTTGAAAATGTGACGCAAAGTAAAGACCATTTCAAAACTTCTGACCAAAACTGGCACAGAGGAGAAGTGACTGCTCAAAGAAGTCTGTCAGATCTTTCCAGGAACATACACAAGGAGCTTGAATTCAATAAACCAAGTATTTTGAGCACAGAGGAGGTAAGGGGCCATGAAAGGCTCTGTGCATTCACGCAGGGCCTGGTGACTGAAATGCAGTACCTGGGCCCTTTCTGGATAGACACCCCCAGGGTGTGTGGGGCGGCTGCTTCATGCTTCCTGGTCCTGTTGGAACACATACCTCCGACACGGAGTGGGGTGGGGGGCTCACAGCAGAGGCTCAGAAGCCATACCATCACGTGTGCACAGGTGTGGAGGGGTCTCTTTGAAGAGATGGACACTGGCTCTAAGAATGGAACATGAACTCTCAAAGCAGAAAGAGATGTGGCTCTATTTGCCATATCCAAGGATTTAAAGATAAGAAAATCAAATTGATACCTGGATACTCAAAGCACCTTTCCAAAAGTCACCTAGGTAGTCAGTGAGGGGGACTGGAATGAGTGGAGGGCCTTCTGCTGCCCCTGTGCATGTGAGCTCTTCAGTGCTTCTCCGGCCCACTAGCCTTTAGGAAGGTTCTAGTGATGGGCACGCACTCTCTCATCACACAGCCCATTCTGCTTCTAGTGAGGTTTCTCAATGAGAAATGCATCCTCATACCTTGGTTCAGGACCTGGGAACCTGGAGTGAAATCCACTGTCCTGTTCTGCACTCCTAGGCCACTGAGACAGGTTTTGTTCTTTTTCCTATGGTTCGCATTCATGAAAAAGTCCACAGAACACCCGTATCCCTTCATGTCCAGCCTCAGCACCTCAGTGCCCTCCTTCATTCCACAGGTTACTGTCCTTCTGTAAAGGAAACCTTTCAGAACTCCAGGGTTATCCCTGCACAAAGCCTAGGAAGAAGATGGCCACCCTTAGGAAGGCCTCTCCCTTCATTAATTCTGAGCTGCCCCCATCCCTAACTTGGCATATTACTATTAAGAAATGACACTCCTATTTGATGCTTATTTTATGTGGGGCCTTCCTGGAAGTCTTCGTCATGTCTTCCAATCATCTGATTCTCTGCGCTGTGTCATCACAGACTCAACACAAACTAAGTGATCTCATTCAGCCAAAGCACACCTGTCTTTCCTCTCTGCTGGATAATACCCTTATGCATCTTGGCAGTGGGCATTTTGAACTAGATAAAGAATTTTGTATTTTCTATCAAATTTTCCAAATCTGCCTTTTTAGCTTCTGTTCCCGTCTATAATTTCCCTCTCTTATTCTTAATATCTATAAAACAGCTGGATAAATCTCTCTTAGTGTTCCTGTCCCTTCTCGTTCATCAACAAACTTCTTGCTGGCCAGATTGATTGCAGAGGCAGGGAAGGCCAGCCTAGCCTTGGGAGGGAATGATTTGCTGCTTTTCTCCACATATGCTTGGGAGGTCTGGGTCTGGAACCATCCTCATCCACTTATCTCCGGCAGGGTAGTTAGTCCTTTGCTCCCACCATGAGGTTGTTTCTACTCTCTCCCCTCTTACCTTTATCCCACATGCTCTCCACAGCCTCTGCACCCTCAGATTGGTACATTCATTTACAGAAATACCTTCTCAGTCAAATTCATTTTGTTTCCTTGTAGCATTTATTTCTTCTGAATCCTTCATTGTTGATTTCTAGTCTGATGGCCATTGACAAGTCTCAGGGATGTGCATGGATTACTTTGAACTCCTTGGGTCAGTATCTCGAGCGTACTCAGCTATTGATCAGGCCTACTGGAGCTCCCTCCTCATTTCTATGCCTTGTGTGATGAGTCCAAGACAAACTAGCCCCAGGATCCCAGGCATCTCTCCTACTCCATCCTGACTAAACACTGAACACTTTCAGATTAGATTTATTTCCTTTATATGATGAAGGTCACCACCCTTCATCTCAGTTCCTAGTTTAAAATCTCTGCAGGTAACCACAGCCCATCATGTGCTAAACACACAGATCCACCTTTGAAAGGACTTCTGTATCATGCTGTTTGTTCCTATTGCTGATTTAAGGTCTTATTAGCTCTCATCGGAAGTACTGCAAAGGTCTCTTTTGGTCCCTTAAAGACACAGATTCTGTATCTTCTTCCCTAGTCCCCTTTCCTTTACTCTCTCCCCCATTCCCTTCTCACACCCCTGGACCCAGGAGCAGCCAGCAATGCCCATGGGAAACCCACAAGAATAGACCCTAATTGGGGCCTCTAAATTATTTCTTTAAAACTTCTTTTAACACTCTTGTCTCATTAGCTGATGATTAATTTTCTCTGTGTGGTGTTATGTGACTTTGTATAGCAGGACAGTTATATAATGATGAGAGACTAAGACTGAAAAGGCTCTGCACTCTGCAAACTGACAAGCTCCCTGTGCTAGAGCAGACACTAGAGGCAAAAGACTTGGGTTTGTTGTTTGTTTGTTTTGCTGCTGGGGATCAAACCCATGCAGGACAGGAACTCTCCCCCACTGAGCCACATCCCCAGCCAAAACTGTTGAATCCTAAGAAGTATATTTGAATACTCAGTCAAGCACCTAAGAAGTACTTTTTAATTTTTATACATCTATTTATAATTGATCTGTGCTTGGAAGGAATGAGTACCCTCCAAATATGTAGTGTAAGACTAACTAATATATGTCAACACAGTCCTTTCTGGTGTTCAATGACTCCTTGCTTTAGACAACTTTCCCCTTTTTTGAAATCGGGCTAATAGCCTGTGACTTCAAATGCAAGGCCCTGTATGGCCAGTCGGTCATGACAGCAGAGATGGTTTTTCACAGCATGTAAGTGTCTTAATAGGGATTTTCCCTTTGAATCCAGATTGTTTCCAAGGCAATATACAGGGGCTAACCTTTTGATTTTATTTGTCAACCACAATTCTAGTTTGCAAAAGCATATGACAGCTCACATCTTATAAATTTAAAAAAAGAATAAAGGAAAACTTATCAATATTTAACTTCAAAGAAAACATTTGCATCAAAGTACTTTAAACAATTTATCTAGATTTCAATTTAAACTTACTGTTAGAATAAGTTGAAACAACACAAAATTGGCATCTTTAAATAGCTCAGCATATAGCTGTGGACTTACTGAAAAGAAAACCTTTTTAAAAGGTAAACACATCACAAAGTTTCCTCGGGGAAATGGGACATCATCTGTGGATTTCAAATCAGAGACTAACCGCTTATTAATTTACTTTCACAGCTAGACTATGGATAAGAAGAACTGAGTCACCTTATTTCAAGACCTGACATCACCCTCGGCACACAGTATGACTTTCAATAATTATGTTAATGAAAGAGACGACAGAACTTACAAAATGTAGAGTTTACACTAAATGGAGAAGAGAAAGTAATATTTGATTGCTCAATCCATAATGTCACTACCTATATTCAGATATATATAAGTAAATGATATCTGACATTCTTTACATTTACCTTATTAATTGAACAAAGAGAGCCACGTGGGTTTTTGTTAGTTATGCCTCTTATCATCTTTGGGAAGTGGTCACAATTTTACTATACTTTACAGATAATGAGACTAAGAGCTATGAGAAGAGAGGGGGATTCTCAGCGTCACAGACTGCATAGGCAGAGCTGATGCCAAGCACTCATGAGTATGGCACCTCTGAGTCACCCCTTTTGCTCACCTTCCCCAGTATCATGCTAACTTCGGGGAATGAGGCAGAGGGGCAGGACAGGAAGTCTGGTCTCATTGAAATCCATATGAAGGGACCTAATGTCAGATAGTGCTTAAAAAATTCAGGATAGGACAACTTATTGTATGCCACAGGAAATATCATAATTTAGCAGTAGCCAACATAACATGCAGCCCAACTTAAAACAAAAGCTCTATTCCTCTACTAAAATCTTAAAAAGGAAGCATAAACATATGATGCAACTCTATACTAGAATAATTAAATGAAAAATAAAGACGGAGAAAATAAAGTATAAATTCTAACCAGAAATCAGGAAGGATAAAGAACAAGTCTTAAGGATGGGAAAGAGAGGGCAGAGGGAGAGAGATCAGAGAGAAAAGCAGCTCAGTTAAGTGAAGAACAGCCTGAGCACCAAGGTCAATGGAACGACCCTGCTCTTGCCTAAGAGGCCAGCTTCTATGCCTCACTATGCGTCAGTTCGCAATCTCCAAGAAAGAGGAAAAAAGCAATTTTTACCCTCACATGAGTGCTCTAGGACAAAATCAGTTAAAATAAGCAAAGAGCTTCAAAGCATGGCTCACGCACAGTGAGGAATCAGTACTATTAGCTGCCACCATAGTGATGAACATCAGACATACATATATAAAAGGGAGTATACATATATGCACACATGCGTGTGTGTATATTATATGTGAGCCACAAAACTGCTTCTTTGTCTTTTCATTAAAAATATATTCCAAATGTCTACATCCCAGTCCTTTAAAGCCACGTTTTACAGTACTATGTGTCCTAATTTTAAGAAAGTACTGCGCATAGGTGAAATCAGAAGGACTTCCAGGAAATGGGATCATACAGTTTCTCCAAAGGATTTGACCCTAGGAGAAAACTTTGCCATCACCCACTGCCCCAAAATACAAGATGTTTTTCTGTGTCTGGAAATGAGAGCTTCAGAAAGCAGTGCTATTTCTTCTCTGCTCTTTTTTCTGCCAGAAAAATGAGATGTTACACCCAAACTCCAGCTGTGCTCATTTCTATGTCTGGCATATCTTCTTTCCCTTAAAGGCAGTAATTCTATTTTATCCATCTAAATGAATATGCCTATATAACATGCACATGTACACACACACATGCAAAATCTTTTTAATAAATTAAAATCCAGCAGCACCAGACTTTGAAAATATTTCATAGTATCTGAGGGCCTGGACAGACTTAATATTTACATGATACACATTTTAGCTTAGGAGGCACCAATGACAACCCATATTTTCCCGTAGCCTGTCATCTGGCAAAATTCATGTAATCCCAGTGGTTAACTTTTAAGAGAAGTAAACGAATATGGAATAATTCCATTAACAAATTGCTATTTGAAACTCATTTAGCCTTTTGGACTGAGAGTGGGACGCTCTGAGGAGCACTGCTTAGTAACTTGTCGCACAGTGCTTTCCTACACAACACCGACTCCCAACTTTAGAAATGCAGAGAACTAATTTCCTGCATGGAACAAAAACCCGAAACAGTTTTTTCTTAAAGATGTCAAGGTTAATAGCAGAGATGATCACCCAGATTTTCATTTTAAATCACTGATTTTCTGCCTGGTCGTACATTCAAAGAACGCTGTTGTTTCTCAGTTAGGGGTCTTCATCTTATTTTCATTCCCAGGAGATCCAATTTTGAACTGTTCTGTAGCCTTTCTGCAATTCAGGACTGCATTTTTAAAACCCCATTCTAGGAGTTTAATAAGCTGGTCTTGTTACATCTCTCTCAGATTTTTCGTCCTCTTCAGGTTATAAAGGAAACTGAGTTGTGGAAGACTGAAGACATTCACCCTCAGCATTTTGGAACCACAGAAGAAGCAGAATGCGGTCCACACCCTCTGGACCACAGTGAGCATTTCCCTGCCTGTGATCAGAGCGCAGAAGGAAGATGGGACACACTGGCAGCCACCCAGGCTCTACCCCAGACATGTGGCTGAAATCTGCTCTGTCTACTTGACAGCACTTTTTACAAGGGCCAGACCATATGATAGATACTTATGTACTAGCAATGTACAAACAAGTAATCAATACACAAATGTAAATTATAGTTAGGATTTTTTCGTTTCAGTGGCCTCTAGGGTCCCACAGTGGTGCTAAGTAGCTGTCTTGAGCAGAAAGAGAATTGAATATATTATTCACTAACTACCGTGCTTTAAAGACTGAAGAAGTATGATGGCGGAAGAGGAAGACAGAGAGAGGGGAGGGTGCGTGTGCGACACTCTTCCCATTCTTATTCTTTTCATGGTTTTCAGCAGAGCTGTGCCATTCTCCGTGTTAGGTTTTGCCAGTTAAATTTTGCAGCTAGAAAAACTAAGTGGCAGTTTTCTTTATTGATCCTGGATTCTTTTGAGATATTTGTTTGTTAAATATCTATAAGTCACCTACCCCAACATGTGGCAAATGCATTAGATACTGGGGCACAAATGCAAGCCAGGGGCCCAGGCCTAAGCTGTTCCCTGTCCACTGTGACACAGACGCAGCCACAGAGCCACGCACACTGGGAAGGGACAGTATAATGAGGGAGGCAAACCTAGCTCCCGTGCATTGTCCAGAAAAGAGCCTGATCACACTCTGAATTACAAATGGCTGTCTTCAGTGACAGCATCCATGTTGCTAAGCCATTGTGTCCGTCCCCAAACCCAAGCACAGAGCACTCTGTTAACACACACCCAAGTCAAAGAGCAGCCCCTTGGGTTAAAGCTATCCGTTTAAAAACAGCCTTTCTACTGCATGTATCAAATGGCTTTGGGGGCAGAGGGCTGTTGAATGCTTTGTTATTTATCTTGCTTTCTTACTTACCTTTCTCCTCCTCTTAACGCAGGGGCATTGTGGATCAGCAGGCCTCCTTCAAGCTGAGCTTGAATCAGATGTGCCCATGGTGTGGAGGGCTGAGGTTATAAATGGTAGATTTGTTGTAGAGACAGAGAACAAGGGCTAGCTAATCTATATCTCTTGTTGCAACTGAGTGGGGAATTTCCATTTGCCAGAAAAGCCAGAACAGAAATGTTAGCTTGGGCATTCATGCCCATATTCAATTATATTTTCTTGACTGTAACAGAAATAGCTCTTCACATTTTTTTCTCAAATACATTTGGTCAATCAAAAGAATCTGAAAACCGTATCGCAAGTATTTAACTTCCTTCTGTCACAGAATGATGGGCCACAGGCACAAGGAAAGTGGATCATTTCAGCATCAAATTTTTGTTAAACAAAGCTAAGTTAAACCAAAACAAAATAGAATAAATTAGAGGAGGATGGATCAAATGTGTGTTGGGGGATTTATCAGGGAGTTCTCTGTTCTGTATCTTTCTTGATGTCTTGAACAAAGAACACTGTGACACACGCATAACTGTCACCAGTAGGCACTCGTGTCCAGGTGGGCTGGATGCTAGGAACACGAGAAAGTAAGGCAAGTGTCTGGGCTTCCTGCACTGAGGAAGACAGATGCTGTTAGAGAAAATAACCATGAGAAATTAAAAGGTACCTTAATTTACTGAAAAATACCTTAAAATAAAACAACAGCTGACACACCCAGAGTGACACAGTAGCTGTAGATTATGAGAAGAAAGTTCTATGTCTAATCCAAGAGGTTGGTGCAAGAGACATCAGATCCTCAAGGCTTCCCTCACATGGTGCTCCTGTGACTGTCTGTCTTGTGGTGGGGCCAGGCCAGCCCTGCATTGCTGCTACCCGCTGAGGCAGAGGTGGGAATTGGGAGGACCCGGTTCAGCCACTGCTGTCTAACTGAATCCCACACCCGCTGGGCAGGCCTGTGTCTGGCCTCTCCTGTGGCCTATGGCCAACTCCCTCCTGGACAGACTTCACACCACCGTGCCAGAAGGCCAGCGCTGCCCAGGCTTACTGCCCACTTTTCCCTCCCTCCCTATTTTACACATGTGTTGTTTTTGGATTTGTTTTTCTACTAACTCCATTTCTGGGTATAGTCCCTTCTCTCTTCTGGGTTAACTGCCCTCTGAGAGAGAGTGTGCCATCAGCAGACCACTGTGGTTGGCCATGGATGAAGGTACAGAGGGACATTTCTACTGAGGACTCTAGGTGTCAGGCACTTGTACATATCTTTTCCCCTCTAATCTTCATGATGGGGATGCATGGAGATTACAGAATGGAAAACACTCAAGTGACCTGCTAGCTAGAAGTGGCAGAGTCAGAACTCAAATCCAGGTCAGTCCTACTGCACACCAGTGCTGTCAATGACAAAACAAAACTGGGATGCATTATGAGGTTTGGCCACTACACAGGACAGAGCTGATCTTTCACTGGCAAACACCAGTGCGGTCATATCAGTGTTTTAGGCCAGCATCTGTTCTGTTTGGTCAGTGCCCAAGACCTATCAGTTGTTAAATATTTGAGTATCACTGTTGCCCTTATCAAATTGAAATATGTGGCAAATAACAAATGTTTGATTTCTACTTCTGGCAAAGAGAAAATAAGCATGATGGGATATGAATTCCCACCTGAAATAACTAAGCAGCCAGATACAATACATGAAATATGCTTTTCAGATATTGGAAACCAGGCAATGCCAGATAATGATTCCCAAGAGAAGGGGAACAAACAAAGGATGTTCTATCACCACCTCGGCTTACTGTCAGGAGCATTTCCTGGCCACTGCACAAAGAGAAGGAACTCTGGAAGAGGTAACAATGTCTGGGCAACCAGGGTTCCCAGGGCATGGGGTCCTAGAGAAGAGAAATACACACCCTCCCCATACACCTGTGAGGGCAAAAGTGGACCCAACCCAAGTCTCAAGTACCGATGAGAAAATGGATGAGACGAAACTACACAAGGCTGAGGAAAGAACCATGTAATAGGATTGGAGAGAACAATTCACAGAGAGCCTAACAGGGCTGGGAGGCATTTGAGTTTGCCCAGGGAAGAAAAGCCTCATAATTCAAGTGGTATCAAGTAGACTAATATTTAGAGCGGTGTTGCCTAAATTGTACTGCAAAATCAGCCATCTGATCTTTAATAATACAGATACAAAGTAAGCCTCAAATAGAAATGTAATATGTCACAGAACAGACCTCAAGGATACTAATAGGGATACAAAATATCCAACATCTGACAAGATGAAAGCCACAATCTCTGGTAACCAATGAAAAATGACCAGGTTAATTACCATATCTTTGAATATCTTACTTTATATGTCGAAGAGAATTGGGCTGCAGATGGCATGAAGACTGATAATCATCTGACCTGATAGATTCTTCTGGTACATTGCAGAGGATGCGCTAAATCACAAGAAGAGAATCCTTGAGTGATGCGATGTGAGAAGGATCCAAACTAACACTAGCGCCTTAAAGATGGGAGAGCCATAAGCCAAGGAACACAGGAAACTTCAGAAGGTGTAAAGGCAAAGAGACAAATTCTTCTCCAAAGCCTCCAGAAAGGAATACTGTCTTGTTAGCACTGATTTTACTCGGTGAGATCTGCATAGACTTCTAACCAGCAAAGCTGTAAGATCACAAGTCTGTGTTGCTTTTAGCCACTAATAAGTGGATACTTGTTACAGTAACAGTAAAACAAATGAAAAGCTGAAAAATGTAACCCATGATAGAGAGATTTAAAAAAAACCCAAAACATAAAGGCCACCGATGACTGACCTAGTAAGCAAGCATGTTAAACTCTGCTCTCTGTGTTTATGAAGGTTGAAGACTAAATATGTTAGAGAAATGAAAAAAAATTCAAAGTGAACCTGTAGAGATGAGAAGTACCATGTGAGAGGTTAAAATACACTGCATGAAATTAAATACATTTTAAAAATTAGTGAATTTCAAGAACAGTTATAATCCACAATGAAACACAAGAAGAAAACAACATAGCAAAATGAACAGAGCATAAAAGATCTGTGGGACAACTTCAAGCAGCCTGATGTATTTGTGTTTAAATTCTCTGAAGGAGATAGAGCCAGAAAGGTAAACTCATGAGAAGCTAAACAATACAAGGAATAAGAAACATAATTAAAGGTACACAAAGGCACATCATAATCAAATTACTTAAAGGTGGTGATTAAGACAAACGTATTTATTTATTTATTTATTTACTTTTGGTACCAGGAATTGAACTCAGGACCTTGTGCTTGCCAGGCAAGTGCTTATACCACTGAACTATATCCCTGACCCCAATAAGGATAAGTTTATAAAACCATCCTGAGAGAAAAAGACATTAAACACAGGGGAAAAAGATAAAAATGATATCATATTTCTTTTTGGAAACAATATAAGCCAGAAGACACTAGAGTAAAATCTTTTTAAAGAATAGAAAAAAAATCATCTACAAAACTAGGTTCTCTATCCTGTGAAAATATCTTTCAAAAATGACTTTTTCATACCTAATAACCTGAGAGACTACATCACCAACAGATCTACTTTATGAAAAATATTGAAAATGAAGTCCTTTAGGCTGAGTGGGTTTGAGATGGAAACTTGATCCATGCAAAGGAATGAAGACCATCAGACACAGTAAATATGTGGTTTAGTATGGAAGGTTTTTAAGCTTATTAGAAATTTTTCAGACAAACATATAACAGCAATTAATATATAGGATACAAGTATGATTCACACATTATACATAGAGAAGATAAAAAGTAATAAAAATATACTGCAAAAGACTACAGAAAAATAGAAAAGAATAGGAATAATAGTATAGACAAATCAATTAGTAAGACTGATTTTAACCCAATCATGTTGATAATCACATTAAAAAATGATCTAAATATTCTAATTAAAAAGATCATCAAGCTGATGTGGCAGTACATGCCTATAATTCCAGCACTCGAGAGGCTGAGGCAGGAGGATGCTGCAAGTTTGAGGGCAGCCTGGGCTATATAGTGAGTTCAGGGAGGGCTTGAACTCTACAGCAAGATCCTGTCTCAAAAAATAAATAAGTAAGTAAGTAAATAAATAAATCAAAAAAGAAAAGTAGAGAATATCAAAGTAAATTTAAAAAATTAGGCCAGACTATATACTACCTACAAAAACATGGCTTTAAATATGAACTCATAAACAGGTTAAAAACGAAAAGAACTGAAAAAAATACCATGTTAATGCTAGTCAAAAGAAAATTGAAGTGTAGGGGGATTAAAAACAGACAATATATATTTCACAACCATATAATATTTACCTAATTTTCAGTAAAAGCTCATCTCATAATAATAAAGAAGACAATGCATCAATAAAACATAATCCCAAACACTGATGCACTGAGTAATAGAAAAGAATAATGCACCCACACTAATAGAATGGAAAGGTAAAGTAGACAAATCCCACAATAATAAAAATTTCAGTAACTCTCTCTCAATAATTGCTAAAACACAGAAGAAAATCAGTAAGGATATAGAAAACTTAACACAACCAATTTGACCTAGTTGACGTTTATAGAATGTTTGATCCAATTACAGCAGAAAGCAAATCTTTTCCAAGAACACATGATGTCTACCACAAAAGCTTATATTCTAGGCATAAACCAGCCTTTAATACAATTATAAAGACAAAAATCATACAAAGGATGTTCTCAGAACACACAGATATTTAATTAAAAATTAATAACAGAAATCTATTTGGAGAATTTCTATGGAATTGAATATTAAATAATATTTCTGAAGGTTAAAAAAGAAAGCAAGAAAGGGAAAAGGGGAACCCTCTACAGTGTCAGCGGGAGTGTAAACAGATACAACCACCGTGGAATTTAGTACAGAGATTCTCCAAAGAAATTAAAACTAGAAATTTTATTTGACTTAGCTATTCCCATTCTGGAAATCTTTCCCAAAGGGTTAAAGATATATTACTGGAATATATGCATATCCATGCTTAGAAAAACATAATTCATAATAAGAAACCTTGGAAACTTCCTACATCTCCATCAACAGGTACACCAATAAAGGAAATGTGGTTCTACAGATACACACCAAGGTAAACTTCAGTCATTTGAAGGAAAAAGGATGCACCTCGAGACCATGATGTGTTAAGGGGAATAAATCAGGCACACAAGCTTAAGTACCACACAGATTCTCTTATATGCAAAGTCCCAAGTAAAAAAACAAAATGAAAGATAGAGAATAGGAAGTAGGAACTTGCATCTTTCTCAAATAGGAAGTAGATAAGGGATGGAGGAAAGGAGAGCAAGGAGAAGGCCAGGGGAATGTCAAAGGATTAAAATGCACTGTGCACACGTACTAAGTCCACACAAGGAATGTAAAATGATATGCTGCCAACATGTGCTAATAAAAACATTTAAAGGCAATAAATTGTTTTCCAAATCAAGTGAAAATACAACATACAAAACCTCATAAGATGCTGCTTAAAAACAAGTACTGATAAAGAAATTTATGGCACTAAATGCTTGCATTACAGAAGAAAAAAAAGCTCTCAAAAGCCATGTCCATGGCTTCCACTTTAGGAAAATACAAAAAGAATAAATTAAACTTGATAGAAGAAAAGGAAAAAAATAAAGATATGAGCAAGAATAAGTGAAACATAAGGCAGAAAAACTAAAGAAAAAAATCAAAGAAACCGAATGCTAATTCTTTTTGAAGATCAGTGAAATAAATAAGCTTCCATCCAGTCCAAGGAAGGAAAAGAAGAAACAGAGCTACTGATGTCAGGAATGAGGAAGGTATCACAGGCCTATATAGAGCTTACACATGGAAAGTATAAAGGAAAGTTGTGAAAAAAGGTATGCTCATAAACTTGACAACTTAGACAAAGTGGCTTTCTTGAAATATACAAATCAATCAAGTCCACTAAAAGAGAACTAAATACTTTATTTGGTCATGTATCTATTAAAGAAATTGAATCTATAGTTACTCAGAGAAATTCTAAGTCCAGATGACTACACTAAGGGGTTTTCTCCCTTAGAAATTAAATATTAAAGAAAAATAAAACTAATTCTATACAAACTCAAGAAATATGAAGACATGGAAATCATTCCCAATTATTTTATGATTTTAGTATTACTGATAACACAACCAGACAAAATGGAAGACAGTTACAGAGAAAATCCATCATGAGCTTTGATGTAAAATTTGAAACAAAATTTTAGCAAACTGAATCTAATGATATTTATGAAGAATAACGCATTATGACCAAGTAGGGAATGCAAGGTTAGTTTGACATTGATTTAAAAAATCAATCCATGTAATTTATTAACTCAGTAGAATAAAGATTAAAAACAAATTTCAATAAATGGAGGAAAATCATTCAATGAAGTTCAACATTCATTCTTAGCAAACTGAAAATCCTAGGAAATTTTCTTAATGTGTTAAAAACAATGTAATTAAAAGAAAGCCAGGCATTGTATATATTTTGTACAGCTTTATTTGTGTATAATTCTGGAAAATGCAAACTAATTTATAGTCTGAAAAAAAACTTACAGAAAGAAGGCTGGTGGTTACCTGGAGATGGAGTACGGAGGGAAGCTTATGAAAGGAACAAGAAACCTTCTTGTGAGACTGATCTGTCCACTGCTTTGATTATGATGTTTTCATAAGTATATGCATATGTCAACACTTATAAATATGTATGATTTCTTATGTATAGTTTTATTTGAACCATAAACTATAACAGATACGTGGGGTCCTCTGTAAAAATGAAGGCTTTGCCATTGTGACCGAAGGAAAATCCACCCTGAGTCTTTGCAGCAACCAAGGAGTGCGGTAGAGGGCCAGGTTGTCTTCCTGATTACACCTCAAAATCACTGTGTGTGTAAACACGCAAAGCTTGTTAGTTTCCCAATAAGAAGTACTTAGTAGATTCCAATTTAAACCCACAGTCAACTACATACCAGTTCTACAATTTTAGAAGTCAATTAGAAGTGTATGGGGATTATAGATGAACTAACCAAAATTTGGCCAGAAAATGACCTTGAAAAGGTTTGAAAACTGCAGTTGATTTGGTAGGATGAGATTAATTCCCACTTTCAACTCAATTAAGGACCAAAAATATCTCTCGGGTAACATAAAGTCTTTCAGGGTTTTAGGTGTCACTGTGTATCTGAATTTATTCCATAGAAATTCTTCTCCCTGTGTGCTAAATTTCAAGACTTCCCTCAGAGCCATGAGCAGAATGAGAAAAACACAGATGGTTCAACGTCAAGGTAAAAATGATTCGAAGTAAGCAAAACTTACGGTGTTTGTATTTAGATTAAAACAGAGTTAAAGAGAGAAACATCATCATGGGTGCTAAAATGAGTATTAGGAAAAACCAAGTTTAGATCCTGCTAATATTGCAACATTAATATTACGGGTTTACAACCCAAGGGAAACTCATACAGCCTTCTACTGCTTCCCTTAGAACTGGTGTTTTAAATAAATTTTACACGGTTAATAAATAGGCCTATTTACTTATTCCATGCAACAAACCCCACAGTAGTATCCACAAAGGCTTCCCTGGCTGTCCCCTGCTGCTGCTGTTTTAGGGCTGCAATTACAGAAAGGGTTCAGGGAAAACAAGAAATGACACCATTACCTTCCGCAGGAACTCTCCTGGCACTGTGGAGATTCTTTATTCAAAGAAATACAAAACCAGCTTGTTGGTAGTACAACGCATGCATTTGTTTGGCAATGGCTTTGCCCCTTGTGGACCCCCGGTGGTCCCCCGCGGGGGTAATGATACTCAATTTTGAACATCTTTCTTCTCTCCTTCCAGTAGTATCTTTGCACCCTTCTAAATTCGATTCCCCACAGTGTAAAGCCTGCTACTATAGAGAACAAAACACACGCGACTGACAGGCTGTTGCGCCAGACTGCCTGTGTTCACATCCAGTCCAGGCTACTCACTAGCACATGACTCTCAATAGACTCCGTAGCCTCTCGGGGCCTTTCTGTGGTTATTTGTAAAAGGACATAATAATAGCACCTATTTCACTGGATGAGGATTAGTTAAGATAAGTAACTATAAGGAGCTTAGAAAAAATGCCTAGCACCCACACAACGCATGCAAACGCTGCTTATCATTAACCCAGCTCTGCCAGCAGAGCAGCATCTGCAGAGTAAGGTGAGACAGGAGCACTTGTCAGCTGCCTCTTTATGGCCAGCACAGTAGGAATAAAAACAGAAGTGCTTCCTCTTAACAATGCAGCAAGATATTCTAGGGAAGAGAACCAACAAGAGCAGCCTCTTAAATAATAATAATTAATTATAAATTATACCACCACCAATTTTGGGGAAACTTTTGCATACTCTGTACTATATAAAGGGCATTGTGCATATTATCTTACTAATGTCTATACCACACAAAGCAGATGATAGAATTTTCATTTTCCAGAGAGGGATGCAGAAACCAAAAGAAGAAAAATAATTTGTCTTAGCCCTCACAGCTGGTAAGTGCATTTCTAGACAGACATGCTTGGTGCTCAGTCTGTGGGGTTTCCACTTTTCAATCCAAAAAGTAGCACATTCCTAGCAAGGCATTCAGGGAGAAGCCAAATTTGTCAGGAGGCGGAGTTTCCAACAGCACACAGTCTTGGGAACTAGGAAAGGAAGGACAGTTTTAAATACTGCCTGGCAAGACACAGTTACTTGTCACACTTGAACTCAGAACAGTCAGCATTGGTGTGTCACTTGTGTGGCAGAAGAGCATATTGGGATGAAAACTACACGTTTCCTGGTTTTTCCTTACCCATAGTGGACTAGGTGGCAGAGTACCATCAGGCCTCTCTGCAGGGAGCGTAGGGTCAAGATGCAGAGGGAGGTTCCCTGCTTCCCAGAGGGCAGTAAAAGGGTTTCAAAGTGATGCTTAAGAAGTTCTTTTCTATATACATTTCAAGTATTTCTTGATTAAAAATTTAATACTATTGATAGGCAGGAAGTTTTATCTTATAAAATTAAAATATTTATAACTATCAGAAAATTCTCATAATTGACTTTGAAAGGGAACTTACAATGATTAATTTATATTGTGTAACAATTCTTTAAAACTACAATAGCCTAAGTCAAACTCAAACCTCTAGTTCTAAAAACATTTGCAATGCACATGGTACATTGTCAATGGGTGAAATCCTCTACCTACAAAGAACTCTAATAAGCCAACAAGCTAAAAATGAAATGTTTCAATAGGCAGTAAAATGAAATCTAAGTGGGAATTTATAGGACAAGAAATAAGTATATTAATTAAGATTTGAAAAGTTTCAAATAAGTTTTACTTTTCACCCACTTAATTAGCAAATATTTTAAAAGTAACAATTGGTATTTTAACAAAGATTTGAGGACTAGATCAACAAGATTTGTGGCTAAGTCAATTATAAATCACAATTTATATATTTATGAATTTAATTCATCCTACAATGAATTAAAATCTTCCAAAGAATTAAATATCTAAGAATATTTACTGACATGAGAAAATTGTACCTCCCTTGGCACTGGTAAGGAAAAGTGATGAATAGCTGCACATCTGAGCTGTACTACCTTTTAAAATTTTCACAGTGAAGCACATTTGTGTGTACATTTGCAGACAAGAAACTAAAAATAAAGTCAATATACACAGAGTAGTTATTTCTGAGTTTTAAATTACTTTTTCTGCTTTACAATTTGTGTATTCTAAAATTTCATAAGATTATCTCAATGAAATTTCCTCAGTACATTTCAAGCTCCTTTTAAAACAAAACAAAATAAAACCCTCTAGCTTTGAGGAGAAATGCAAGGAAGAGAGAGGATACCTGTTTCTTGTCTCTGATATCACTGTTTCCCCCTGCGGATTATTTAAGATTAGATGGCAGGTCCACTCAAAATTTTAACTTTATACAAAGTACTTTTTAGAACTACAAGTCTGCTTTGCCTATCCATGATAAGGGAATGAAAAGAACATGAATCACAGTACCACATTACGGTTATTTTTAAAAGCAAATGATGTGTTTAATAGCTGCTTCCCATCTGTAAATAGGGCAAAGGTCAGCTGAAACTTTTACCAAGGACCCCTTTTCACCATCCCTTGTTTATGGAGTGTTTAGGGGTTTTTTTTCAACAATATCTTATAAATAAAATTACTTTTTGGTATTAGAAGTTAAATGGCACAAGGACATGGTATCTTGGGATTTCTTTTGGGAAATTAGCTTTGAAATGTTACTTAGTTTATAAACACAAATTGCCTCTTGGTTGTTTTTTCATAAAAATATTTAGAATTGGTTTTTAACACATTTTACTTTATTTTTTGAAGTAGCCTTTGACACAAGTTTTTAAAGTCCTGAGGAATTGAGTTCATTGTCAAAACTGGACCACTAACAATAACTATAGAATAAAAAAAGCTTTGAAACTTCTTCAATGAAATATAAACCAGATGTGCTGGTGCTTATTTGTCGTCCTGGCACTCAGGATGCTGAGGTAGGATCATCACCACGAGTGTGACTTGAGCCTGCAATACATAGCGACTTCAAGGCCAGTCTAAACTACGGGTGAGATCCTATTAAAAAAAAGCCCAAGATAAACAAACAAACAAAAAATAAATAAAAAAAACCAAAAAACAACTTCAGGAATATAAAAAATAGCTACTGGTGAATTTAGAAATAGGAGAAATATCACTATGAAAAGACTCAATCTTATTTCACCACCAAGTATTCATCTGGCCCTTCCATGTGTCAGACATTGCTTTCCAGACTGGAGATACAGCTTTGGACAGGAGAAATTTGCTCCTGCTCCATGGAAGTTTACTTCTTTATGGAGACTACATAAAGACAAAACAAAACAAAGAAATTATCTTCACACCGACAAATGCCAGTCACAGAGACGTAATGACGTTCTGTGAGGGTACAAGAGGACAGAGGAAGCCCTGCGGCTGGCTAAGGACAGCCTATCTGGAAATGTCACTTTTGAGTCAATCTTCTAGGACCAAGAAGTCTGTGGGGGGCAGACGTGGATGAGGAAAGTCTAGCTCTAGAGGGTGGATAAAACAAAGGCCTGAGGACAAGAATAAGCTTAGCGGCTTCCAACACTAAAAGGAGGCCAATTTGGATGAAGGCTGGTGGGCCAGGGGTGTAAGTGGAAACAGTGGGGTCAGTACAGGGCACCCAAGGGCTCTTCATCTCCGCTACTGAACTAGATAGATGTTACCTTTTTGCTGACTGACGTCCTGCTCGGGTGGTTATGCAAAATATTCTAAGGCCAAAAAAAGATTTGGAAATCCCAATGAGTAATTTAAACTATATTCCAATTCCTAGAGAATATATACTCATTTATATGAACTTACATATGTATCTAAACATATACACATGTATTCATATACACAAATAAGCATATACAGATATATAAAACATGTACAGATGCAAATGTACATATGCAAATGCAGATGTACATATGCAAATATACACAAATAGACACATGAAGACGCCTTTGCACATTAGACAACAAATCATACAAGAGAATCAGTGGCTTCAAAATCATGGCATAGGAAAGTGATAATAAACCTTTTAGAGATCCAGTGCCCAAAGTGCGACCCAAAACCCACTTATTAATTGCAAAATGCCAGCTCTGCAGTTAAACCTGAATACTGAGGTTTAGTCTAGAAAAGAAAAAAAAAAAAACCTCATGCTTGGTTCGCTTGCCTACAGAGGGGCTCCGCATGCCTGCTTTGGGATGCGTGCCTTAAGTTTGCCACCACTGACAAAGGCACTAACTTGAATGTGGATGTTTTAGAAGTATTTTGGGATTCATAAACAAGGTCAGGCATAGGCAGGTAAAAGGTTTTCTCTAGCTGGAGAAGCTTAGTGTGTCAACAAAATCAGGGGTTACTAAAAAAAGACACATGAATGACATGAGCAGGTATATTCTGAAAATAGTATAGTTGGAAGGTGCTCACATTCGGCAGCGTCAGTATCAACAACAAGTGCTGCCAGGTTAGGCGGACTGGTGTCACCTAAGAGACGTGCGCTAAACAGAAAGAAACTCAGCCACTGGATAAGAGAAACTAATCTTGCTTACAGGAAGAAGCCAGAAGAAGACTAAACAGTTAAAAGCCATAGGGAAAGATATCTAAAAGGCAAATCAGAATTACTATAAAACAATAGTAGCTGAAAGACGAGTATAATAAAAATTTGCTTTGGTTGGTCATTGTAGAAACAACTTGTCAGGAGAGAGCAGAGTTCCTTGGGCTCTATTACCCTCAGTTCAGATTATGGTGACTGACACCATTAATTATACATGTGCGTAGCTAACACCGCGCTAGGACCTGCCTCTGCTCATAAAGACTAAAACACCTTCAAGAGAAAGGGCATGATGTGAACACCACCTTTGCTTTCACAAAATCCTGTCAACAGAGCAAATAATAGGAACAAATTGAGTACAGCCCAGGGTCAGTCCCTAAGGTTAGAGCAAAACCGCCTGGGGTGGGTTGGAAAGGGCTGCAACGAAACTGCACAGAGCTGCCAGGAAGGCAACATGGTGTACTTCTATGCAGCAGGACTTCAGTCTGTCTTCAGGGGTGTTGGAGAATTTAGACAGGTGGAGAGGCAGGGGAAGATGTTTCTGAATCATTAGCAGCTGAACAAGAGCAGTTCAATCTGATCCAACTGCGAGTCTGGAAATGAGACCTAATTATTAACTGGCAGGTGAAAAAACAGGAAGCAGTCGCTGGAGCCACTGCTAGGCAACAATACCACCGGGAGGCCCTTTACGTCGTAGTTTCTGAGAAATGGCATCTTCCAACAACTATACCAGCAAAAATAATCTTAATAGCATTCAGATTTAGCAAGGATGCTGAAAGAAAACTCTCAGGCATCTCTGATGAGAGTATAAATGGATGGAATCATCCTTTTGGAAGTAATCGGGGGATATCTCAAGATTAATTGAGATGACCGCATCATCCGTTGATTGGAAATTGATCTTAAAGAAACAGTGGAAATTTATCTTAAAGACACAGTCCAAATGCAAAATAGAAAGCCAAAGATACTAACTGCAGAGTTCTATATACTATCTGAAAATTGTGAGCAGTTTAAACACTATCAACAAAGTAAAGTAATAAAAATACATGAATATGATTGTTCAACCACGGACCTGTGAAAGATTAAAATGATTTTAAATACCTCCTATTGGTGTGATCACAAAATGGGTCAAATTTTTATAAAGGGAAATTTGGCAGAATTTAAACTACACATTCCTATGGGTCAGTTCCAGAAACTTAGAATAGGCATTGGATAGTTAAAGTGTGTAAGACTACTAATTTCATGGGACCTTTTACTTTATTTTATAAATTAGACCATTCACAATACACTTGACATTTGATCCTTGAAAGGATACTGAGAGACAGAGAGAGAGAGAGATAGAGAGACAGAGAGACAGAGACAGAAAGAGAGACAGAGACAGACAGACAGAGAGAGAGAGAAAGAGAGAGAGAGAGAGAGAGAGAGAGAGAGAGAGAGAGAGAGAAAACGAGAGATTACTGATTGACTGGAAGACAAAAAGACTCAGGGATTTAACCTCAGTAGCCCTAAATTCACATGGTTAATAAGAAAAAGCCAAATCTTTCACTGGTGCTCCCTGAAGCAACTGCTGTGAGTTTCTTGATTATGTGAAAATATCATTCTGTTTAAGCGTAGAACCCCACGAGGGAGTGGGGAAACCATGACTGCCTAGTCTTCCCTGGAGATGATGATGGTGGTCCCGCTCTACAGTAATTGACAGAGTGTGTGTGTGCACGCGTGTGTGACAGGCTGGTCCTCTGACTGAGCCTATGTGAAAGAACAAATAAAAATAACTCATATACAATATAAGGTGGAGTATGAATTCTTAAAAGTGAGGATCGTGAGGAGTCCATTACTCGTGAGTTCTGAGTCTGTACCTGCAGAGCAGGTTCACACTGGGAAGTGAGCCATTATTATTTCACCACAGGAGAAGTAATAAATCTGATCATTTAAAAAAGCCACGTGGACTTCAGTGAGTTTCACAATAATCAATTAATTAAGCAAAGTAAATACTCAGAATAAATTAAGGCTTAAAGACATGGAACCATGGCCTATAAATGAGATTTAGACACATAAATTCAATCCTCAGATTGGGAGATGAGGAGATGGGGAGGTCACTCAAAGGGGGAAGCAGCTCTGCATCAGATGGTTGCATCCCCAGATGGCTTCAGTGAACATAAATTACACTTGTGAAGTCATTTATTAAGGAGAATGCCTATAGAAATTCAGAAAGTTTATAATTTTTGGCCAATGTGAGACTGTCAGCCAACCATATATTAGATTTTCAGTTTTAACATATCCCCTTCTTGATGGTTAATTATTTGATCGTACACGCAGGAGTCATTATTATTCTGACTCAGTTTTACCTTCTGTATTATGGTCTGAAACATCTCTGCCAACAAAAGGGAGTTTGGGATTTTTTCTTGGCAAGGAGTTTACTTTTTACCTTAGCCTTTCCTATCTTACGTTTTTCCTGTCTAAATACCATTTCCAAAAGTTTATCACCTTCATTTTAGTTTGTCTTAATTCCCTCTCAATTCTAAGTCCTCCTCAGTCCACCCAATACACTGACTTGACTTTTGACAAGTATCTTCAAGTTGCCTCCACAAGGGTGTTCCCTGTTTGTTTTCATTTCTCATTATCTTTTCTGTCTGTCATCAGTATTACAGCTACGAATCTATGTTGCGTAGACCCTTTGGTTTGTCACAGGGCCTTGCTAAGTGCCACATCCTGTCAATCTTCTAGTATCCCCCAATCTTTAGCAACCAACCCCGTTTCCATCCCCAGGACTCCACCGAAATGGCTGTTAAACTCATCAGTGATCCCCATAATCTGTTGCAATTTTTAAATTTGACCTTTCAGGAAAAAAAAATCCTCCTTGCTGCTACATAGCTAAGATGTCCGACTTGACTCCCATAAAACTGGACGCATCTGCTTCCCTTTGTGGCTACCCTCTTCTCCTCAACTGCCTCTGCTTGCTTATCAGCGTCTTTCGAAGCTCTAATGCTGGAACCCCACATTTCCCCTTCCTCTATTCTCGTCATGGCATCTGCTTCCTGTCCATCGTGCCAGGAATCTTCTGTATGCTAATAAACAAGGACGGCTCGTACATGGCCATCCCTGGTGCTCTTGGCACTTACCATAGACCCACGCATTCCTCTGCATGTGTAATATGCCCCCCTGAGACTTCTCGCAGAAGCCCAATCTGAGGTGCACAAATCTGAGTGCTTGATGTTCCCCAGATCTGTGCCTCCTGTGTAATTTCATGACATGACCCTCCGTTTACCCAGTTGTTCATACTGGAAACTTGGGATTCATCTGGATTCCCTGTTTTTCCTCATTCCCCTCTCACTGAACCCATTATAAAATCCCAAGCCTACTACTTCAGAGATACATCTTAAATTTGTTGCCAGCTCTCTGCTGTCCCCTGAGTCACAGGCAAACTCATTTCTCCCTGGATGCATGTGCTCTGCTAACTGACGCCAATGCTTCTGCCTCACCCCTAATCCCTTCTCTTCAAATACTTAAATCTGATCATAGAACCAGTGTGGTAAGTGAATGTATAAACAAACAAATAACCTTCAATTAATCTTACAATGAAGTCCAAGTCCTTTACCAAGACCAAGACGACCTTGACTACCCCTGCCAATTCTCCCCCTCACCCACCAAACGGGCCCTCCAGGCCTTCTTCCTGCAAGGCATGCCCCTTCCTGCTCCAGCTGGCCTTGGGGTGCTCTTGCATCCTCTTTCTCTCATGTAATCTTCCTCCCGCCCCCTCTGGAGGGGGCGCCTTCTCATCCATGGTGGGTCCCCACTTAGGTTTGCTCCCGTGTAGAGAGGCTTTTCCTGCTCACCTGCAGATTCATGGTGGGTGCTGCCCTTATCTCTGTGCAGAGACACGTGGTACTTCCCTCACAGTAGCTGTGACTGATCTGTTTACTTGTTGCTACTTGTCTCCACATCACAGTTGAGCTCCAGGTGGGAAGAAATAATTTTAGTTTTTCAGAGTGGAAGTTGGTTAATAAATGGAGGAAGGAAGAGAAGAGAAAGGGATAGTGTGAATCCTTAAAATTGGGGTGGGGGATGTAATTTTAAAAACTCTATGTGTTTTTCTTGAGAATAAAATTTGTTCCATATAACACTTTTCCTTAAATGCTACTAAATTCTTTGCAAATATGTTTTTCATTCAAAATATGGGTGACTCTCTTCAGATTTATTTTAGAGCCTCTAAGACCTTTAATGTGCCAGACCTCACTGATCTTAGGAGCTAACCAGGATAAAGCCTGGTTAGTACTTGTATCGGAGAAGTATTTTAATAGATTCTTTGTGCATTCTGTCCTGTCCTCAGCCAAAAGAAATTGGTGCAAGGTTGTTAGAGAATGGGATGGATTCCTTTATTCAGACCATTATAGGTCAGTGCCAAAAAGTCTGAGGCAAAACTAAGCATAGCTCTTCAGGCATTTCTATTTTATACTAGTCACTACAAATAATTCACAAAAAAGATGAACTACAAATAATAAGAGAAAATAATGCGAAGTATTGTATGTTTTTAAATTACTGCTAGAAGGAAATTCATTTTCAGCCAAAACACAATAGTACTTCACCCTTCTGACGTGCAGTTGGCTGCGAGCGCCAGTAGCTAGCTCCAAGAAACCTGCATATGAATTCTTGGAGCTCCCTGCTGTGGGTACTCAGGACTAAAACCTGGTGAAACATATTCATAAGCCTGTGAGGAAGGCACTGCTTAACGTTTTTGAATTGGAAAGGGGAACAATGGTTTGTACGAGTCCCATAAAAAAGAGCTGGTAAAGGGGGTAAGAATCATAGACAAAAGATTCTTTTATACACAATTATTGACTACAACTTCATGGCAAGAGCTGTGTCAGGAGGCATAAGAAACACAAAAATGAATAAAATGTAAGTCGTTTTCTTCCTTACGAGATTTGTCATCACTTAGAAGATATAGAATTGGTAGATGGATGGATGGATGGATGCAGGGACAGACATTTGGATGTGTAAATAGATACAGAATAAACAGAGGATGAATAACTCTATGGTCTGCTAGCAAAAAGAAAATAATAGTAATTAAAAGTGAAATAAGGAAGACTTAGGGGACCTACGGTCGTGAATGTGAAGAAATGCGTCTGGGCCCGTTGATTTCATTCCTGCTGCCTTCTCAGACATCAGTAGGGTTTTCCTTTATTTCAACATCTACAAAATTCTCATAGCAAATGGGAGAAAAACGTAGCCTTTTCTTCATCAAGTCTTTTGCTTGAGCAGCCAGGTTCAAGGTTTAGTTGTTTTTTTATGAGTGCTCAGTTTAATGAGGTGGAAAATACAGGGGTGTACATACCGGTTTCCCGTTTGGTAGGAGTGAAAGAGAACAGGCAGGAGTGCCTGGGAAATTTCTCTCAAATCCAGCCAAACTGGAGAAAACACTCAAGACACATTGTCCCTCAGGGCTTACCTAGACCTTCCCCAGACCTCTACTTCCTCATCTGCAAAGAGAAAGGGCAGACAGAGCCACCACAGAGCAGCAGCCACAGCTCTGCGCTACCCTGGGACCTGAGCCTCAAGAGGTCACAGGTAACCGAGACACGAAGAGGCCAAGGTTCACTGCCATGGTGAGCCACCAAGCCCACCAGGCTCACTGCAGACAAGCTGAGAGGTGGCTGGCTTTGCTCCATGTGGTCTGCCATGCTGCCCTCAAGTTCCCCCAGGAAAAGGGCAGGTCATCCATTGTCACCAAGAAGGGGGAGAGGAGCTAGCAACACCCTGGGTACCATGAGGAAGGTGGGTGCCACGAGGGACTGGGCCTCCTGCCCACTCTGTGCAAGATAAAGCCTTTAAGGACAACAAACAAAATGAAAGGGGTGGAGCAGACCAGAGTTAGGAGAAAGATTTCTTTACATACATTCTGGTGTTGGCTTCTTACATTGCTATGTTGAGGAACAAGGTCACATACTATCCTAGCAAAAAAGATGGCTTAGCGATGCCTGCCAGGAGCAGGGGAAGAGCGTAAGCCACACGTGCCACTGTGGAGCACACTGCTAAGACCTGGATGGTGCACTGTCTCTCAGATCTCTCTGAAATACCAGCAAGGACTATTACTCACTAAAGTCTCTCTACCTCTGCTATCCATCAGTATCCCACTGAACATATTCTCTCATTCATTCTTATTCTCATTCTGGTTCTCTCTCCCTCTGTCCTCTTTCCCTGTGTCCCTTTCTCTCTCTCTTTTTCTTTCTCAGTGGTGATCAAACCCATGGCCTTGTGCATGCTAAGTAAGTGGTCTACCATATTTCTCCAGCTCCAACGACAAATTCTTATTTATCCATACATCTGTTATTTTGCCCCAAATTTTTCTTTCTGGTTTCATTTATCCCACTGTGCCTGCCCTAGCAGGAGGCTGTTTAGAGCAGAGCGTGCTTACTTCACCCATCTCGAGCAGCTCTGAGCCCCTCACACTCGTACTGTACTGCAGAAAAACGCCTCCTGCTGCGGCTCGCTTCTTTGGCTCCAGCTTTGTGGAGGGAAGTGGGTGAGAAAATGTACTCTTCTAACTCTTTCTGCCTCATACTGTCACAAAGTTCCTAATTTTCTTTAAAGAAAATTCAGAAATTGGATACAACCACGATGAAAACAACAAAACAAGGCCACTGATGTGGGATTTTAGGCAGTCTGTACCCCAGTTATTTTTTACTGATAAGAAGAGCACTGGACTATTTTTCTTGCCTTCTAATTTCAAGTCCTGAAATTACTATGTATCTCTGTGTTTGTGCATCCCCACACTTGTCCTACTGTACTGATTACTAGGCACAAGGCACCGAAGTCAAAAGTCTCAAAATTATCAGGAATTCTTTCCTTTTCTTTGCAACTTGTTTCTTCAAAGTCTCCAGTGATTAGAGCTTCTCACAGTGATTTTCCCACATCACTCACTTGGCTACATGTGTGATTAACTCTGCAGGAGCTCTCTGGAGCCATTAAAGAACAAATACACACACAAACAAACAAAAACCACTACCACTGAAAGACTGCCTTAATTACAGAGACTCTTCCTGTGGTTCCTGTTAAAGTTACTATGTTGCTTTTAATTCCTGAAGGGATTGACTAGATGCTAGTTATCCTGGCACAGGACATACTAATGTCTAATGTTCTCTGAGTCATCGATTGTCAGAGTTTGAAGGAAGCTGGTCACTCTCCTTTAACAGGGACACAGAAGACCCCAAAGATGTGTGAAACTTTCCCACAGTCAGCCACCTTGCAACAGGGAAAAGTAGGCATTAACACTCTGTCCTCAGGGCCTGCCCGCTCCTTTACAGTTGGGCTATTTCTGCACTTCTGTGTCCTCCCTGGGCCGCTCACAGCCCGCTGGTCTCCCTAACCCCTCACAGAATCTCTCCTCTGCCTCATGTCTGCACGAGGCCCAGGAAGGATGGCACAGAAAATCTAGACAAAAATGAAACTATCAGTTTTCTCTCTTATTTTTCTGAATTCCTTTTTTTCCTACCCATGACTAGGCAATATTTTCTCCCAGCTGGGTATGAACAAATTTGAAAAGATGTTCTCAAATGCATGGTTTCCAGGAGAAAGGCCACTAAGCCTTGAAAATATAAAATGAGCATTTCTGAGTGATTGCACAGCTCACATAATGTCTCTGGTAGAACCTCATCAGCAGTGATTCACTCTGGGCAAGGGGTCCCCTGTGGAGGCTTTAGCTGCTTCACATTAGAGCACTGAAGCCTATTTTTTCCTGCTGGAATAAATGACCAGGACGCATTAACGGATGGAGGTCGCAAGGATCCCATTCAGTGAAGAGAGGAATATTTCTTGAAAGATGCCTTTGTGGTCAGAACGGCTTAATAGAACTTGGAGACCACAGTCTTCCTTCTTCCCCTCCAGGAAAAAGTGTCCTTGGCAGTGTAGGCATTAACTTTCACAAGTAAAGCCTCAAGGTCAAAACTATCTTTTATGATGGCAAGAACATGTCCCTGATGAGGAAAAAAACAGTTTATTATAGTTCAGTGATGTGTGTCTGTATGCCCAAGATATCTTTTTCAAAGATAAAAGTTGATTAAATAATGTTATACACAGTGTGTTTTAGTTTTCTTGGGCTAATACCCAAAATGAAGAACCAGCCTAATATTGTTTTGCTGTATGCAATAGAGCTTACTTTCAGAGGATGTCTTGTTTTCTCGAGTACAACAATTTATATTTACTCATGTATCAAAATAATACATTTATTCAAATGTATGGACGGTCATGTGATCTTCTGGAGCATTGTCATAATTCTCCAAATCCCGAATTCTGGCCTGGATTTCTTGCAACTCCATTTCTTATAGAACCACTGGTCCCGACCTCTCAGGTCCAGTGATACAGCTCTCCTTAAATGAGCGCTTCTTGTCCATGCAGCCTGCCCCTAGTGCACTGGCAACATAGCTGTCACAAGGCTGGGGATTTAGCTCAGCGGCATAAGCTCCTGCCTTGTAAACAGGCAGTCGAGAGTTCGATCCCCAGTACCGATAAAAACGAAAAAAAAAGACAAAGAAAAAAAAATTAAGAACATAGCTGTCAGCGATTTTATGCCACGAATTCTTTGCCCAAGTCATGACCTCTTGCAGAATAGGCTTAGGAGTGGTGACAAAAATGATGACAGTTAAAAATGATGATCCACAAGGCTGCCACATATTGCAAGCACCAAAATTCAGAAAATGTTTTATTTCACACATGTGCATTAAGTACAGTCATTACACCATGTGACATATTTAATTATGAAGATTGATATTAGTCATAGCTATGCCTGTTTCTGATCAAGGGTTCACATTATTTATGCCTGTGTCTGTACTCTGGTCCTTTGACAGTAAGTCTCAAATCCATCTCTTTACATAGGCATTTGCTCCTCATCCATAGGTGCCTGCTTATGTATTTATAAAAACTTAATTATAATTTATATCAATTATTTTAAGCACTAATGTCAATAATATTATTTATTTATATTTTAATATTATTCTTTTATAGTTTGATACATCTGTTGTGTGTTGCAAGGGATATACTGAATACATCCATCTGGCAGATTGTCTTAACTGGGGCCTATTTTGGGGGTAGGGTTTGTGCTGTGAGTATTTTGAAAAATCACACGAGCGTTTATTTCCAGTTAGATCCTATTTTCAGGAATACATGGCATAACAACATACTGTAGATTAAGAAATTTATTTTGCATAGTTCTGGAGTCTGGGAAGTCCATGAGCAAGGTGTGGGCGGCTTCAGTGTCTGGAGAGGGCCACTTCTTGACTCACTGAGGCCTCATTTCATGAAATTCTTGTGGGTTAGATGAGTAGGGAGATCTTTGGGACATGAACCCCAATCACAAGAGCTCATGGTTTGTGACCAAATCACATCATCAGCGTGGGGTTTAGAATTTCGGAATATGAATGCAGGGAGTACAAACACTGAGATTACAGCACTGAGCTTGAGTACAACAGATAATATATGACTTAATGTTTTCATCTGCAGCTAGAGCTCAGCTTTTACAATAATTTGTTTTTCACTTGTAAGACTTTGTTGTGGTTGAGATCACAGAAATTTAGTGTCTAATAAGTTTCTCTAACCATGCCCAGGCTAATGGGGTACTTTTTAAGTTTTGTTTCAAGGTCTCAACTTCAGCTGCCGTTTCCAGGGCCTCATGTTTCAGAAGGTCTAAAATAGGCGCAGGAACAGATAGTTCAGGCAATGCCTATATGAGGGATGTGCAGAAAATAACTTTTGAGTGATGTATATCCACTGGTTACCTATGGGTTACCTCCATGTCGCTTGGAGGAGAAAGGCTGTAATCACTGCTGGTGTGGAGAAACCAGGACAAAGGAAACAATGTCCACACAGGTAAGCCTCCTCATTTCATTCCCTTAATAGGAAATCTTTCAAAGCCACGCTTATCCCCTCCCTCCCTATTGCTACAGTACTCTCAGCTGAGGGGAAAGGAAACTGGCATGCTTGGATCCCCACTGTAAGTCCCATAATTTTTATTACAAACACTGGAGACTGCAAAACCTCATGGATGTTGACATTACCCTCTCTCCTTATAGACAAAAATGTAGAGAGGTAATAAAACTTGCCCAAAGTTATGCAGCTAATGAAAGAACACAAAATTTCAGGTTATACAGCTAAGTGTTCAAACCTAAGCCTGCAGGCTCTAAGGTCACCGTCTGCCTCTTTCGGAGATGCTTCCCGACATCTATGACGGAACATTATTTATTCTGCAGATGCCATAGAGAGTTCCAATCTATCGCTATCACTGGCTATGACCCTGTCCTCCACTTTCCTATCCTACCAGCCTCCGCCTGCTGTCATCACTTCCTTCCCTCTACCCACCTCTCCACCTTCTCTTCCATCTCTCCGCTGCTCCCCTGTTCCAGCCCCACACCTGTGGGAGTGTGTGACGCAGTTCTGCATCATCCTCCTGTAAATGCTCATCCTTCATTGTACTCTTTGCTCTCATTTGAGCCACCTGTTGAAACCTAACCTGGATAAATCACTTCCTTCTTGTCGTCTATGGTACTCACTAGGAAGACACAATACCAAGGACAAAGCCATGCAGGGCTGTTAATCCTGGTCCACACACTCATATTGTCTTCATCTGTTCTGCTTCCTCTCCCTGCCGAGACTGTCTACAAGGGGTCTCCTCTCCTCAGTCCCCCCTGCCTTATCAGCCCTTTTGCCCATAGCAGATGACTTTGTCTCCTGATTCTCACAGAAATGAAATCCATCTGCCAGGAATTCCTTCCTTATGAGGCACAAAGCTAGATTCCCCACCTGCTCTGCAATCTTACTTTCTATGAGGGAGGCCTTAAACTGCCTAAAGTCCATTTTATCTGTGTTAATCCTTAAAAGCATTCAATGTTTTTTTTTCCTTGAGAGAGCTTTCTTTACTTAGTTTTACATAGAAATGGGTATATTATCCTCGTACTTATGATCACTTTGTGATTATTGCCCAAAACCTGAAGGCATGGACACTATGTTATTATTCTTAGCAGTATATTTTATATCATCAAGTTAGTCCTGAGTAAACTTTAGCCCAAATTCTAGATCAGTGGAACAAAGGTTCTAAATTCTTGCGGTCTCCTGGAAATCTTCAGATTTCAAGCACAATAAAAAATGATATGCATAAATATTAAATAACAAATCTTTAAAACTTCAATGCAATATAGAAAAATTCCCTCCCCCTTCACCAGTGTTACATATTCACCTAAAGTAATTTTTTAAGTGTAAAGGCAGAGATGGCCTGAGACAAAAATATAGCTGGTTTTGTTTTAGTCATTTCCTCCCAATTCTCAGAAGAATGGAATGGTTTGGGTAGGCAGACTTGGACATCAATTCCAGCTCTGCCTCCTTCCGTATGGGTAACCTAGTAAGCTTCCCTGCTTCACTGCCTCATTTATAAAATGAGGTTACCAACTTCTAGCTATGAGGAGATGAAATGAAGGAAAATAGTTAAATATTTTGCATATATGAGGTACTTAGTCTTTGACAGGCTTTTCAACTATCCTTTTTTAGCATGCACAGGAAAAGTCATTCACAGTAGTCTCAGATTTACAGTGATTATATCACTAAGCAATACATACAAATATATAAAAGGAACTCTGTCTGGAAGTTTATTTATCTACCCACAGAGATAGTTTATTTTCCTACCTCAAATAAAAACAATGACAAAAAATATCTGAAATGACAGTTTTCAGATACTGGACCATAGGAGGCATAGAACCACGATGACAGAGAGAAAGGTAACAGATGCAATAAAACCTATGGTTGCTCCCAACCCACTAACTGAAATGCAGTCAGGACTTACTGCAAGAAAAAGAAACACAAACAATGCCTCAGGGCTACCCCAGCTCAGAATTTGCAGAGTGAAGGTCTCTGGGACTTGCGGGGCAGAGCAGTGAGGCGGGAGCTGACTTCAGAGGCCTCTGTTCAGAGTCCTCTGTATAGTGTTGGGCAGGATGGGCACACGAGGCAGGGAGCCAGGCTGGGCAGAAGCCATGGAAAGGAACAGAGAGAACAATTTTTAAAGCTCAGTAAGGGTTGGGACTAGGTCAAGTTTCCAAAAGTCAGAGAGAAGAAAACTTGCAATATATTGGGGAAAGTTTCTAGAAGTATTTTACCTTAGAAGCGAGTCTAAATTATATTTAGTCTAAAGGTTGCTCTGGACCTGCTCACCCAAGCTTAAAAGCAAGTCTTGAGCAGGTCAAACTGTTTCCAGGGAACCTGTCTACATCATGAATCAAATCTCAAAAATACTTAACGGACTCTTAGAAGATCCAGCCCTGGACAACACAAAATTCACAGCATTTGACAACCAATAAAAAATTACAAGGCATGCAACGAAATAGAAAAACAGGCCCCAACACAAGAGAGAAATCAATCACGGGAAAGAGACTCAGAAATGTCACAGATAATAGAATTAGCAGATAAGTACACTAAAGCAGCTCTTATAAATATTCTCCAAATGTATAAGAAGGCAGATGAAGGCACAACATGATAAGGAAAGACAGTGAAGATACATTTTTTTAAAAAGAAGCAATCTGGAAAGATAATGCTCAATTACAGGAAAAATATATCACAGATGTCAGATAACAGGGTTGGCATTTGTGGTTATCCTTTATGTCTAACAATGATTAAAGATATAAAAGCTATGTTTTAGAAATGTCTAAAGACCAGGTATAAAAGTGACTTCCAAATCTTATATATCTTTGTGTAGTTATTTATATAAGTAAATCAAATATTTCACTCAGTGATATGGTTGCTGAACATCAAGTTCTATATTTGGTAGCAAAGCAAATACAGAGATAAATTAGGTCTGTTCCGTGCCCAAAGAAACAAGCAGTCTATTAAATAAATCACAGTAATGTAAGCTCATAATGTGATGTATCTACAACTCAAGTACATAGTACGTAACACATAGTAAATAATAAGGCTACAGAATAATAAAGAACAAAGAAAACAAAAGATTTTTTAAAAAAGGAGTCACTATGCAATTTCCATATTTACACAGAAAAAGCTTCAATATTAACCCTAAACAAAAATCCAATACACACTAATGTACATGCACACATGCTTATATCAGGATAGAAACACCCAAATTTATTTTAATAGGGGGATTTAATTACTTGGTATTTCTTCTTCTCTGCCAAAGCAGAATGCCTACTCTAAGGAGATGATACAATTTTCTCCTGTGGAATGCAAATATATCTTCTCAACTCATGGAGCTATTAAGGCTACTAAAGCTTCTCTAAATCTATAGGAAACCAAAAGAATCAGATGTGAGCATTTGTGGTACATACACATATATGGTATACATTGCATGCAATATGCATATATCTAATATATACATATATGTAAATACACATGCTATTATTTAAAGTATTTTTTCTAGTTATAATCTAGTTGCCAAGGAAGTGACGAGGATAGTTCAAATGGTTAATGAGCAGTACACATACCAGAATAACAGAACAAGGAAAGAGTAAACTAACCAAGATATACAAGCTAGTGTAAAACAAGTTATAAATGTTGTAGTATACAAAGAAAAATTTACATACTGATAATTCAGAAATCAACCTAAAACAAAGCAAATACATTCATCTTTCTGGGGCTGGGGATTTAGCTCAGTGGCATAAGCGCCTGCCTTGCAAGCAGGCAGTCGTGAGTTCGATCCCTGGTACCGACAAAAAGGAAAAAGACAAAAAAAAAAAAAAAAAAAAAAAAAAAAAGGAAAAAAAATTCATCTTTTAATCCCATGTAAGACAAAAATTACTATATTAAATTTCTGACAAGAGATTTCATTTTTCTAACATATCTATCTAGTAAAGTTATTTTCATTTTTGGAGAGTTACTTAAGAACAAACTGTAGTTTGCTTTAAGAGATGTCATTTTGTACACACTACATGGTACAGACTAAAGCAAGCACTTTTTTAAAAACAATTTTCTGCAAGTTCCCTTATCTCAAGAAATACTGAGACACATACATCATAGAATGAAATACACTAGGATGAGAGTTCTAGTGTGCCCCAGCACTTACGGTTATCTCCTCACAGAGTAGAAACTCAATATCATATAGTCCTGTATTGATGGATGTGGGCTATCTACATGCACCAGCCCTTTCTGGACCTGCAGGAGCCTTCTAGATGTAAGCTATACCTTTCTTCCACTATTCAATCAAGTCTCTATAAGAAAACGTAGGGAACTTAAAAAGAAAGAGAAACAAACAAACAAAAACATGAGTTAAAGGTCACTTCCCTGCCTAAAATCCTCCAATTGCACCTCAAATAAAATCTGTACTCCTTCCAATGGAAGGCATGATCTGAGCTCAGCCAACCTTGGCAGACTCATGTTAAGCACCAACCTGCCACCCCCATTACACCCCAAACATCAAGTCTTCCCCATTATACTCAGCTTTCACTTTCTTTAAAGAGCCAGGCTTTAATCACCTCAGCTCTTTGCAAGGGCACTTTTTGTGTTTAAAATTTACTTGTCTTTCAAAATTCTCCTTTTCTTTCCTGCTACCTGGATAATTCTAATTTATCTTTTAGGGTTTAGCCTCAAAGTTACTTTTTTAAAGGAGACTTTCTGACACTTCTCCTCAATACCTCTAAGCAAAGGTAGCCTCCCCATCTCTCTTTAATATGTTAACTGTAATTTATCATTTGCACAAATATTTGTATTTACTTTATAAAAGTAAATATCACCTATCTGTCCTGGAAATTGTTCCTTCTTAAGTATACTATATGTTTTAAGACTTTGGTAACACTGTGGTGAATGAATAAATATGCCAATGTGCTATCCTAGCATCCTGGGGGAGAAAAAGGTAAAACTGTGCAAAATGTAGCAGGCCTTTCAGATATACATGAAATCGGGTACATAAATTATGAAATATAAGTCAAGGGCCTGTTTGCTTTCTGACATGGGGTAATGAGAAATCCGTCAACAAGACAGAGAATAAAAACAGAAAGAAAATTCCAGGCATCACCTGTGAGAAGCCCCACTGTTATGTACCATGTTAATCATGCCTGGGTCACAGCACGTTACCCTGAATATTTGAAGGGACTCAAGACAGGATAATGCTTGTGTGGGTACTATTTTCTTTTTAAAACTGAGCAAGTGGGAAGGTTTATTGACAGACAGTTCTTTTAAGTCCCTGAGAACTGAAGAGACAGTTTCAGGCAAGATTTTCAGATTGTATTTCTTATCTTTGACCTCTTCACTTATTTGAAACCTGGGAGTCCAGCAATGGGAGGAGCTACTGGGTCACAAGAGAGGAAGCAGATGGAGGAGGGGTTTGGGGATGTGACTGGAGCTGAGGGTGACACCCAAATGAGCAGCTAAGGGCCCATTTTATTATCACAGGAGAAATGCAGCTGGGGCAGTTAAGTCCCCAGGACATCCCTGACCATTCATGTGCCAAGCCACTGGACTCCGGATCTATAATATGAAATGGCTCGTTACATGCTTCCTTCTAATAGGTTCTTCATACTTATCAGGCCTACAAGGAAATCAGTCAGCTTCCCCCATCTCCTCTTTTAGTACATGATCCCTCTATTTATTCAATTTCCAGGGCTCAAAACCCAGGAGTCACAGTGACTCTTGATGCTTCTTTCATTCTACGTGGACTCTGTCAACCATCCTTGTTTCTACAATTCAGTGGCTCCTATGACCCTTTACTTCGGCCCATCTCTGCTGCCAGCCAGGATTATGACTGGCATTATTTCCGTTCTTAACTCTTGTCTGGGTAACTGCTACTGCCTCCCATCTGACTTCATTGCTAACCTTTCCACACTGCCATTGGTGTGCTATGGAGCTTACAAAAGTCTCTGCAGAAATACACTGATAATCCTATTACTCCCCTTCTTAACACTCTGCAGTGACAACCTACAACACCTTTTATCTATTAGTAACATAAGCACTTATCATGTTGATTTGTATTTGCTTATTTACTCTTCTGCTTCTCCCACTAGACTCTAAAACATGCCAGTAAGGTCTGTGTCTTTTACTCCCAGTATTTAGCACAACATCTGGCTCAGTAAATACCAGTTAAAAGGGTGATGCTTGAGGAGATGAAAGGATTTAACAAATGCCTCTTCATATCTGGGCACATTAAAGAGGATAAAGGTGTTCTTTGGAAGATTAGGCAACCCAAGAAGGAAACTAGAAAAGAATATTCTGCGGAAGCGGAGAAGAATTTCAATGAATGGAAACACCAGTGCAGGGGAGAGAGCAATGAACAGGGCAGAAAGGACACTATGTGCGCATTAGCCTCCCATGAATTAACAAAGTTCTTTTCATAGTGACAGGATGAAAGCAGTGGCGGTGAACTAAAGAACAGACAGCAAGGTATGAGCCCAGGCAATCATGAACGTTAACAGATACCTGCAAACATGGAGAAGTCTTTCACTGGCTTCAGGTCACTCCCTGATGAAGATACCACCCTCTCCTGTCTATTCCCCTTCTTTTGCAGCTAAGGGGGTGGTCTGGTGCCTTTTTGGAACAAGTATTTGATATAAGCCAAAGAAGTAAAAGATATATATCAACTTCATGTCAGTAAGAGCTAAGGAAAGATTGTTGACATTAGGAAAGGAGATTTCAAAAAGTTTAGAAAGATCAGCAAAGTCTAAGTACCACAGTCACAGAACATCCAGTAAGTGCCACTAGTTCCAATGTGAGCTTCCAGAAAGCTGAAACATGAGGACTCAGCTCCTCCTCTCCAACTTTCCCTCCAATTGATGATCACAACTTTGAAAAAACTAGGACAAAGAGGAAGGGAGCAGCTGGTTGCACAGATGGTGTCAGAGCTCAGGACTTGATGCCCAGATTTCAGCTTATAATGCCAGAGGTAGGTCCCTGCAAAGGGACAATATCTATCACAGAAACTGACAAGGAGGCTTCAGGCAGTACCTCACAACTAAAGGGTGTTTTTGAAACTTGAAATTAGGGAATGACACTATTCAGCACAAACACAAACGAACAAAACCATAGATCATATGATGTCACATACTATGAAGAAGGATCAGTAGTGGTGAAAGTTCTTCTCAGCTGACAGGGAAAATCTGGTCTAGGTGGTTGTGTTTGAGTGCTTCACAAGATACTAGTAGGTATTTTTCAAAGACTAAGTTACCTTTGAGGAAACCTAAATATTAGCTCTCACTCTTGGAAACCAGCACATCACCTATTAACATAGTAAAGGTTGTGAGAAAACCCACAAAGAAAGTAATTTACATATGTTTTAGTCATTCATTTGTTGTTTTGTTGGTGGTGCTGGGGATTGAACCAGGTCCTGGCACCTGCTAGGCGAGCACTCTTTAATTTAGAGTTTGTCATAGTTGTTAGGCCACCTTCATACTCATATGACATCCCCCCTACTTAACAATTGTGGGGGACTGTTCTAACTGACCAATTTAGAAAATCTGGATCTATATTGACATGCAAAATATTGATAACAAAACAAGTCAACAATAACAAAAATTACAACACTAAAATTATGGGGCTAAAACAAACATGAGACAATCATAGGCAGAAGCAAACAGTGCATCACAGAGAAACTCTGGAGTAGGAGAGAAGGGGTATATAACAAACAGTATATCAAAAAGTTTTGGAAAAAGGAGACAAGTACAATGTAATGATCTCAAGTAGTGTTTCATGGCAAAAGGGAAATGGAAATTCCTCAAAGTGTCAGTGGAATCAAGCCATCAAAAGAGGATGAAAATGGAAGAGGGTATCTGTGGGAACACACTACAATACATCACAAAGGTAGGATATGATGGTAACAAGTGATACAATTTCCTGAAAAATCCTTTTGATAGAATCAGAAAATGTAAAAAACTTATGCCTTGCCTTGCTGGCATAAACGGAAGAAGCAGTGAGGATAGGAATTCAGTGTCAGTTTAATTTTAACAAATATGGGAAGAGTGCTTGGTCACTTAGAAGTATCAGAAACTTTGGAAGAAAGCCAAGTGCTCATAAAATCCAGCGTCTCCATAATCCTGTCAGAGATATTTTAGAGAGGATTTCTTGGAAGGAATGTTACAGTAAATAATCTTTAAGTCCCTTTTGAAACCTTAAAGAGTGACTCTAACACTCAACAGCTACACTGAAGAACTCCAGAGGTAGCCAGCACTAACGCTGAGCAAAAAGTGGCTTTCCACAGCTGACGCTATGTGAAAAAGAGGAACCAGTAGCCCACATGGGGTAAGGTACCAAGAACAGAAGATGCCTCCTATAAACTTAGAGACCGTAAGAAATGAAGCTATGTGGCAGTCGCACAAAAACAGATCAGGCCCGCAGAACAGATGCTTTATAAATAGGCAAAAATATACATAAACATTAATTTCTGGGAACAGTAGAGGCACAAACAGAAGTCAGTAGAGGCATGAAAATCAGAAATCTGTATGACCTCTAGAGTAGGCATCTATTTTGTATTTACATTTGGAAGGAAGCTATGCTCACCATCATACCACCATTACCACATTGTATTTATAATTGGAGTAATAAACACAAAAAGGAAATTAAGCCAAAAATACTTCAAATAAGAATCATCACATAGGCAAAAATAGACCAGATAGACACTTTTATGAAATCAGACATTACAGGAAAAAAAGAAAACAAGTTAACGGATTAAAATCAATAATGATATATAAATCATTTTAAAAATTGCCAACCAATAGACTATGAGAATAATCTATTTACAAAAAAGAAATACAAGTAGAAAATGAAGGGGGAGAAAGGAGTAAACAAGATGTGCCAGTCAGCTTTATGTTGCTGTGACAAAAGATCTAAGAAAATCAACTTAAAGGAGGAAAGGTTTATTTTGGCTCATGGCTCTGCTCTGAGCTTCTGATGAGGTAGAAGGTCACGGTGAGGGGGTGTGATGGAGCAAAGCTGCTGGCTGCACGGCAGCTGGAGGCACTGGAAAAGGAAGGGCCAACGTGTCAGCATCAAGAACAGGACCCCAGGGACCTACCTCTGTCCCACTGGTCACATCTCCAAAGGTTCCCCCCACCTCCCAGTAACGTCACAGGCTGACAACAAAGTCCTTTGCATAACAAAGTCCTTTGGGGAATGTTTCAGTGTTTTCATGATTTGAATCTTGAGAGAATTCAAGATAAAAAATAGGATACAGACTTTGCATCTCAAAATAGTAAATATTAAATACATATGTAAACTGGTACATTAATTGCCTGATACATACTAAAAAAACCACTTATATTTTCACTTTTTTTGACCTACCAGTTCTACACGTGGAAATCTCCAAGGAAAATAGTTCTCACTGCTGAAAAATCCTATGCTTAAAAATGTTCAGTGTAGCATCATTGGTTTAAAAAAAAAAGAGGAAGAAGGGTTTAATGTTTACTGAATGCTTATTATATACAGGTACAAGTTGTTTTGTAAATTATGATATTTAAGTCTCTCCTTCTCAGTTCCATAAAATAGATATGATCAGTGTGTTACAGAAAATTATTTTGCGGTGGAGTAAAATTGTTTTACAAGATTTTTAAATTCTGTAAACATCTTAGCTAGTAAAAGTGAAAACGTAAGAACAACATAAACAGAAACATTTTGAATACTTAAGTAAAGCTGGGCATGATTTATCTGATGAATTATTTTAAAATGTTAATGTAAAGGGAGGAAACAGTATAAATGTTAGCAAAACTGCATATTAGGAAGGTTAATACTTAGAAAGATTGAAACATAAGCGTAGAAAACAGACTGGAAGAAACACATGAACACTAACCCAGCAGGACAGACTTGGACCTGAGTTGGGCCAACAAACACAGTTGGCCTTGGAAACAAAGCCAACGGGAGCGACACTGTCGGGCTGTGGAAACGAGGGAGAGAAAGAGCCTGACTGGCCCCAAATCAGTAGAAGCAGTTTGTCAAACACAGGAGATAGAGAATGTAATTCAGGGCAGATACGGTAAATCTTCTATAATGAGTAGGGCTGTAATTCTTTTCATGGTAAGTTGCTGGGAAAATCATAAATTGGTCATGGTTAAAATGTCAGAAGACTCAAAATCATAAGAAAAAAATAATGCATTATTGAAGTTTCAGCCTAGTCTAGACAAAAAGTTGCCCAAAATTTCAAGAGAGAAGTAGAAGGTGAAGCAAAAGAAAAATCATTTTTGGTGCAAAAAATACTTTAATTAAGCATCTAGGAAAATTTAGGTGGAAAAATAAAAATGCTTACTCCTGAGTTATCAGAAAGAATCACTTGTTTGGATCAGCTTTTGAGGGACAAGTTGTGGGGCTAAACTAGCATTTATAACGCTCTGGGTTCAATCCGTAGCACTTCCAAAAACAAACAAAATGAAATATAACAAATCTTGAGAAAAAAGAGCTGGATAAGCACATGTCTAACTCAGCAAAAATGCCATGTATGTAAGTGCACACCCCGGTTACTAATGAAAACTATATGAATTTTATAGCATTTTGAAGAATTCTATTAAACCTACTAAATATAATGTTTGTAATTCAACTTTTATCTTTCTTTTTTATTGTCTTTTTTTCCTATCCTTATAGTTTTTTATGTTAAAAAAGAAACTGCATATATTTATATATGTATATGTATGTGGACCCACATATATATTCATATACACATATGCATAAGCATTTATATGTACACATACATATAATTTCACACAGCTAATTTGAAATACTTTTAGCAATTACAAAAAGAAAAGGAAAGGAAAGGAAAGGAAAGGAAAGGAAAGGAAAGAGGGTTGAGGGGTAGGGAAGGAAGAGAGAAGAAATCAATGCTTAATCAACTCAGCACAAAATACACAGATTCATGGGTGAAACTCACAGCATCACAAAGGCACTCCGCCCACCTGCCCCTAACCCGATGGCTAAACTGAATCGTCAGGCACCAGGTTTTGCCTATTGCCAGAGCCCTTGCACCACAGCAGGGCCTCAGTGTTGGCTGACTGAGTAAAGAGTGAACATGTAAATCCTACTTCTTTCTCCAGATAAAGATCAAACATCACCTGTTGGAAAACATTTTCCTTTAAAGCCCTGGCGACTGCTCTGAAAACTATTACATTATTAGTCTGTGCCATTACTTAACACCAACTCAACACATTATTTTTTATTTTTTGTTGCTGCTCTTTGTTATTCTTAATTTAGGGAGAAATGCTCCTCAAGGACACTTATGTATGTGTATATTTATTCCAAAAGCACTTTTTACAAAGCACATGCAAAATCTTCAATAATACAGATTAAACTGTAAAACTGTTTAAATGACCATTGGCTTGGTGATATTTCTAAGCACATTATCTACTGAGTGTGGTGTATTTACTATTTCAAAGTGTGGTAGGAGAAATGTAGAGTTTAGTGTCCACTGAGCTGAGTTTTCCATTTTAGAAAAAGTCACTGAGCCCTGGTCTTGTTTTCCTATCTATAAAATGGGAACACTGACAAGAGGAATAGTACAAGCATGTACCCTGTCTGTTTTAAAGGGAAGACTAAATGCAAATGGAATACATTTTATCAATGAGTTTGGCAAACTGGAATGCATCTGCCAGCCATTCTATTTGCCAATCAATGCTGCACTAAGGAAGGAGACTATGTATAGCAGCAGCAGCAAGAGCAGCTGCTTCTGAGAATCGTGATCAAGCAAAAGAGCAAGGTGATGAGGAAAAGGATCTCTAGTACGACCTGCCAAAACGGCCCAGTCCCAAATCCAAGGGCATGTTAAACACCCGCAGTGCAGAGATTACCGGCACCTGTCACCCACACCCGCTGGCACTGCTGCAAGCATCTTCGAAACCAGGAAAAAGCTTACCAGACACAAGCTGCTGTCCAGGCAACCCCACGGGAACCATGCCCAAGTTGTTCATGGCTGTGGCCCAGGCTGTGGGATCTGTCACGGACATGTTGAGCTGGGTTGTATCTATCGCTATACTCCCCAAACCATCGGCTGCTGTGAGAAAAACAAACTCCATTTAAGAGTCCACAGGCAAGGGCTTTGCTTTAAAGAAAATCATGCTTCTAGTGATATAAGGTTTCATTTAGCACACTTCCAAACCTCACACACAAAAAGCAGTGTAATCTATAGCAATATTTTTCTCCAGACATAACATAAAGTGTGACTGAGTATTTTCTGGGAGGAAACTTAATGACATGTAGTTTGCATTCTATACAGCATGCCATTAAGGAGGTACCCCTAGAAAAAGGGAAGATTGCTTTCTTCTCCCAGGGAAACAACAGCGGTTAAACAACCAGGTCAGAGGCAAAGCAGCAATACTCTCCCAGTAAATCAAGTAACCGGCTTAGTAGAGAAGTGTAAATAAATGTGTCTGTTTCTAAGTATAACTCTGGACCAGGCACTCCTTCTAAATGTCCAATAGGAAAACAGCTGTCAAGGAGTAGCACTGGTCCTGATTAAAATTTTTAAGTGTTTTTTATAACATAATCCTTCTTTAATATAATCCTTAGTTATATTAAGGATATGTTGTGTCTACCTAGAAGGACTTTCTAAAGTACTTCTTATAAATCCTGACAATCAATCAACCAATATTTAAAAATAATAACATAACTAAAAATAGCAGAATTTCTTAATTTAACTTAATGTTTTGAGTTTCATGGCCTGAGGTCCCCCCGTACCCCGGGCTCTGACTCCTGGTTTGATGCCTGTTTGCCTAGCTGATTGAGCCTCTCCAGTAAGAATTTAAAACGCCCTGTTTACCTGCAGCCATCATCTGTGGAAGCTCCTGGGGACGCGGGGTGACACTCTCAGCTCCACCTGCATCTACCATTGAGTTATAAGCATCCTGGGGAGCAAGAGCACTTCGATGGCCGAGTGGAGGGTCCACTTGGAGATCATCAGACTCTGCAAAAGGAGAGAGGAGCATGGTGAGAATCCGTAACACCTAACTGAGGGACAGCTTAATGGGTCAAACTGTTGTGTACTCAAACACAAAATTGAACTGCAAAGAACAGTGTCCAGTCGGGCACAGAAGGAAAGCTGCTCCCTCTCAGTCCCTCAGTGACTGCCCTGTGGTTCAGTTTCCCCGAGCACTGGGAGACATGGGGGTCAACTTGTAAGGCACCTCACGCCAGGCCGGCTCAGGAAGAAGCCCTGCGAGTGCATCAGGGGCTGGCTCCGAATCAGCAGCCTCCACAGGTCGCTTATCAGCCCCGCGCAGCCTCTGCCATGTACTGTACCTCAATGCAGAGGGCAGGCACGGGGCGAAATGTGATTTTTTGTAACTTAAAAAATTAATTGATGTTTTTATTTTGGAAGACGGTCATCTGTGAAATGTATTCAGAGAGGAAAAATAGTTGGGAGGTAAAAGAATAAAGCAAGAACCCTTTCACCGTGAGGCTGGAAAAGGAGGGACCTACATTACAACAGCTAGGAAAGGCAGGAGGGCAGAAATGCCTGCTTTCTGTACAAGAAATCTGGAGGGTTTTGGAGGAGCAAAGGAAAAACATTCATTTTCTTAACTCTGGGGAAAAGTACATTTAAATGGTCAAATATGTTCGGCTTGAATTTTTTTTTAGGAAAAAAAATACATATTTTATTCTGAGATATAAAATATATATGTATATTTGAATTAAACATATATATTTTATTTCACTCATAGGCTTTTTCTAACAGATATAATAATGAAATATTATTATAAAGTTACAAAGGGTCCCTCTCTATCACGTACTCTTCTGCCTTCTCTCAATCTTTAAAAATGCAAAAAAAGTAGAATATTCAGATACTCATATTTGAAGTGCATTTTTGCTATTTAAGATCTAGATGAGTGACCTGATAAGTTTGATCTTAATTAGATTTAACATCTGAGTTTAAGTATTTATTTTTATGTTTTAAATTTACAAAACTTTCTAAACCACAATTTCACTGATGATAATTTTAGAATTGAATATTATAGTTTGTCAGTATATTTAGCATGAAGTTTGAAATTTTCAGGCTACATTATTTGATCTTTTTGAGTCTTAGGTATAAGAATCAGTAATCCCTTCACCATTATAATGTCAAAAACAGTTCCTACCAGTTGAGCAGAAGTTTAATTCAAAGAGCTCAGGTTTCAATATTTCAAGTATAGGCAGATAATGAGCAAGTGGATACTATGATCTCAACAAACCCCAGCCTTTAGCAAGAGGGGAATGTGAATAATGGAATTTTTCCCCCCAATTGTGTATCATTCAGCAGTGAATGATCCCAATTTTGAGAGTAAACTATAATCAGAACATGTTTTATACCTTGCCGTTAAACTGTACGCTCTAAATTAGCTCAAATAGTGGTTATCATCTTAGACAATGGGAACCATCAGACAAAGAGAATTTTGTCATAGAGAATAAATTCAATAGCATAAAAAATACAAAGCTAACCGAACTGTCTGCCCTGTAGCTGTCTGCTCACCAGTAATGCTTCTATGATGAAACCTCAAAGCACTTTCTTTCTCCACTGCCAAACATTTCAGAACACCAAGGCAGAGCCAGCTTAGAATGTGCTCATTCTTTTCTCAAATGGCCGTGGTCTTGGATCATTGCAAGGTCACCATTTGTCTTACTTATCTGCACAAATGAAGTGTAGTTGGCTAGCTTCCTTTTAGCCCAGATTCTCCCCCAAATGAACATTAATCCTTTTTTCTCTGTTTAATGAGTCTGCAGCTCTCGATTGCTATATCAGAAAACCTTACTTTGTAGGCTTTGTGACTTATGTCTCATTGGCCAGGTTTCACCTTGAATTTTCGCTGCAATGTTTTAAAGACTAGCATTAGGTTGTCTTAGTCTCTTCCTGTGACTGTTTTCACCTTAGTGATTATTGTCCTATAAATATCAAGTGTTCTGGAGGCCCATAGCTTCTAGAAATGTATTTCATGGTCATCTTAACAAAATGCTACTATTTCATTGAAAAAAGCCTTGCTATGTTAGCAAGGTGTGGTTTGTAAACCCAGACTTATCCCCTAATCAAACTTGGTGACATTCAATTTACCACATCTCTTCAGTCTCCCAACCCAGTGGTTTTAATGACGTACAACTTCATACAGCTACAAGGTACCCAGAATGGTGACTCTAAAGTAAGTTCTCTTACATCTTAGTTACTTCCAAAGGTCTCCAGACTGTCATGATATTGTTCATAAAATTTAAACTGCTTTGATCACATTCTTGAAAGAAAAGGTAATACTGGTAATTAATTACTACCTGGTAATTTATGAATAGCTGCAAGAGCTATTTTTATATTCTACTAACATCTATTATTTCTATTGAATATCTACCTCTTTAAAAGATTCAAAACCATAATGCCTAATTTATCATTCAAATAAATTTATCTACCTTAGTGCTCTTATTTTTGAACTACAGAAAAGATTAATATTCTTAATGATGTTTATTTATGCGGAGATGTGGGGAGTTAAAAAATTATAGCTAATAAACCACTTTGAATATACTAGGTGATAATTATAATTATTTTATTTGGAAGTGTAGTGTTTCCACTAAGGTACCCTGGGATCTTTGTGTTCTCGTGGATAATTATGTTATTAATTATAAAACAGTGAATAACACTTGATATTTCTAAAAGTAAGTGTTGCCCTAGTTTTGTGCTGCATACCTAAACTGTAGCAGAGCATTTCATTTTCCACAATTCTTTTATAACAGAGCACAACATCACTTAAAAGTTGTATGAATTTCTTTCTCTTTAGGGTCTTTTTTCTTCCTAAGTAACTATAAAATTTTTTAAGCAATTTTTGATTAACCAGGAAATTGACAGTTTCTACTTACTGGTTTTTCTGACATATGATCATCATAAAACAATCAGATGTACAAAGCGCCAAGGGTAAAGGTATAGCTTAGTTCAGAGCTTCATGGACATGGAATCTGCTCTTCATTAAAATTTACTTAAACATAAAATCTCACGCCCAACTTCATAACTATTAAACAAGATATGCTGGTGTTTAATAGTTCACTAGGTTATATAAATGGAACATATAATTTTTGAAACTCCCCAATCCTATGAAAATACTTTTCGGCCTAAAAAGGAAGGGGCACAGGCTGTTCCCACTCTTAATGATACAACCCCTCTTTATAATTTTGAACTTTCAGAAGTACCAATACAGATATTAAGGGGAAAAACTCTACCTCTAAATGTGCAAGAAACATAGATTTCATTGAAAAGGTAGGGCTAAATGAGGTAATGAAAATTTTTTATGAAAAAAAGATTGTTTGATCTAATTTCTTAGACCCATACATATTTCAAGAAAATATTTACAATTAGAGTAGCTGATTTGTTAATGTCTTCTAAAGCGGTGATTTCAAAGAAAGCTTATTTTGTGTGATATCTGAGACATTATTATTTTATAGAAACTCTTTATTAGCATTACCATGGTTTACAGCAGATATGGTTCCATCCACAGGTCTATTACTAAGAAAATATCTGACTGGTATTTATGTAATCTACAGAATACCTTTGAGGTTATGGAAATGTACTGCAGATTAAAACAATAGAAAATATTATCAAATAAATGTTGCTTTTGTATTAATGCCATGATGTTTAAGCAACTATTTATGAATAATGAGAGATTTATTCTTCCTATGAGGTAAACTAAGTTTCTGCAGACAATCTTCCCTTTGTGCAGCAATTAGAAAAACTTAATTTCATTTGTTTAAAATGCTCATTATTATCTCTTCATGAGCCAAATGACACTGAGAGAGGCTCTAGTCACTACAGAGTGTGACTACCCAGGATTCTAGGGAGACAGGGATCTTCTAGCTACAGGGTGTTACTCAGGAAGACGAATGGAATCTACAAGTTTGGAAACAGAATAAAATTGTTCTGGAAAATGTGATAAAAGAACACAAAAGTTGAATGCTTTGATGGCAACAGGGAAGAGATTGTTGTGGTCACCCTTGGTAAAGGGAGTCTATGGAGAAGATAAACAACTACAGTAGAATTCCACACAGTACACTGAAAGTATACAATGAGAATCTTCCCTGGCTCCTCAGAAGAAATGTCAGCAACGTCTACATCGCTCCTTAATTCTTGGAAATATTTTCTTAGTTCCTTCTTATATGATAAAGTGTAATAAAGTTTTCAAGTCTGTCAAACATATAACATGTAGATTTATTAATAATGACCACTGTCTGCTGATTAAAAGAAATAATAAGATTTAGGTTTTGAAAAAGATATCTGGATTAGGTATGTTATGAAGAATTTCTTAACAGAGTAGTGTACAGTAGGAACAGTCCATTAAATAAAGCCAACAAATACCTTCTTAGTGATGGAAAGAAAAGCTCTCTCTTGGAAATGATATAGACAGAGAGGACATAGCAGAGCAGAGATCAAGTAGGGGTGAAACTTGTAGCAAATTTTGTGAGATCCATGAAAGCTGAAGGTATTCTATAATAGCTAACCTCTTATCCAGATACTTAGAGAAGCGCTGCACTATTCTTAACAGCCACTAATTGATACACATCACATCACACTGTAGTGGAGGAGACATGGTGCATCTAGTCTCTTTTTTCAGTTTTCCCTATGAGGAGAGAAGACAAAGGAGACATGCCCCATGCCCCGGAGCACTCTGAGCCAGTCACTCATTTACAATTCGTCATCTCCCTTACAAACTCTAGGCACAGGAGGAAGGAAACTCATCGTCTTTGCCTAATAACATGCAGCTAGCAAACTCAGTACACGGAAACATGGCAGGTGTCGTCTTTCCATATATAATTAGAACATTTATACATTTATAAAATTATTTCAACTTGTATATAAATATTACATATCAACACATTTTTCAAATTAATTTATGCATGGAAGAATGGGGGTAAAGTAAAAGTGCAGACATAAGGAAAGAAGGAATACAGGAAGAGCAGGAAGGTACAACTTCAGCTCCAAGATTCAACCCCAAGGTTGGAGATTTGAGACTTAATACAAAGGGGAATTATCTTTGGAAACTAGAATGCAGGTAATTTTAAAGTGTCAAAGAAAAAGAATTTTTTAAAAGTCTGCCGCCGATTACAAGATAAGCTCTTGGTGCACTTAACAAGTCATCTGCTAAGATTTAAGATTCCACACTCCCTTGGTAACCACGACAGGGTCACGAGCAGGTTACAGAGATGGTCTCCTTTTGTGAGATTTCTTGCAGCTGCTCTTTGAATGAGCCAAAACCTATAAATAACTACATCGCTAGACCCATTAGGCAGTACATTAGTGTGACAAAGGCATATACGTACAATACTAAAGAAGCAAAATCCTTGGAAGAAAGGAAAAGTTTCAATTTGGCATGAACCACAGAGGATGAAAAGCACATCTGGCCATTTTTCAAATATACAATTTCATTATGGGCTTGTGATTACTGTGCATCTTCAATTTTTCTACTTTGTGTAACAGTCCATTTTAAACTATAAATTATCTTCCCTTTATCTTGCTGAGTGGATAAACTTTTATCAATGATATGCTGAGATGCAGAGAGAGAGAGAGAAAGACAGACAGAAAGAAAGAGAAGAGATGACAGAGACAGAGGGGGAGGAAGAAGAGCAGAGAGGAAGAGGGTAGAAAAGTAATCGAGCAAAATAACCAAGAGAAAAGCCAGTAATTTTTTGACACAGGGAAAATGTATTTGCCATTACATAGGTAAGTGTACAAAAGTGACAGAGCTCAGTTTCTTTTTCTCAGAAAATCTCTGCTTTTGCAGAGATTTGATGGTATAATTTGTATTTCTAGATTTAACAAAATAATAAAAGTACAATCTTGAGACATAAAGGATAAAAAAATCTATTAAAAATTGAAAGTCAAAAAGATGGGGGGCTGGTGCTACTATATCTTTGTAGTAAGTTTTGTCTTTCTTTGGGCCAGTTTTCAAATCTAAGTGCTTTCACATTCATATCATTTCTGAATTTCTAAAAAGGGCAATAATTTCTATTATACTTTGAAGACTGTTTATGAAGAATTTTGTAATGGTTTGACTTACTCCCTTCATTAATTGATTTCAATCAATCACATGTACCACCTGTTATAATAAGTTGTTTTCCACCTTACAAAATATACCTGTGATTCATTCTGCTGGTGAGTGAGTTATTAAAGGAAGCAACATGACAAGAAAAGCTAACCCTTGATCCGTTGGTACTTCACTTGCTGATTGCTGATGGGTGTGGCAACCCACTGTTTCAAGTAGTCATTAAGTTCACAAGTTCTCCTTCTACCTGAGACTTTATCTGGAGAAAAGACCTACATCTGAACTCAGTCTTCAAGTCCTACTTTTGCAGTGATGTGTGGCCTTAGAAAAGCAACTCTCCTATTCCTGGGTGAGGGTTAGAGGGCTCAATTACCATCTAAGTAAGCTATAATCACATTTGTAACAGTTAATAAAAAAAAAAGTCAAAGAGGACACAGAGAACGTTCTCCCTCCACTGCTAAATCCTGAGACTGCACTCTCTGTCCTCTCCCCATTCGCATTCAGAAAGTTCCACATGGACAAAGTACTAAACAGAATTTTGTAATCAAATAAAAGCTTCACCTGACAAACTACTGACTGCTGAGGAAAAGAGAAGAGGAAAGAGCCCTTTTAAGATAGAGGGCGCAAGACTTCAGGTGAGTTCCACACTTCAGAGAGGTAAATTCTTTAAGTCATAAACACAGCTGGACACCAAAGAATAATAATTTTATGCATACACAGTATAGAAAAAAATACTAGTTAAATTCTGGTCCTTTTTAGATACTACACAGAAAGCAATTTCTGAAAATATTATTAACTTTTTATATAAGGTAAAACAGACAATATTATTATTTCACAATTTGTGCTGTTTTGTGCTCAATTTTTTTTCATTATGTACTCATTCATACCCTGACCCAACAATGGGAAACATATTAAGCTACAAAGTAAAACATTTTAATTGTTGTGGGTAAATAACTGACCCTTGAATAATTGCAGACTCTGGTAAATGAGTTCTCTATTTTCCTAAAAGCCCAGTGCAGTGCCTTGGAAATCCCCCTGTAATAAAATCCAGATCTGACCAGACCAGCCTGAACCAGCAGCTCATCCTGTTTAACATTTCTTCCAGCAGAGTACAAAGAACATGTTAGTTACTCTTTAAACTACTGTGTTCTTAATGGTGCCATTGCAATCCAATGAATAAAGCATCAACCCTATAGCAAAGCTGCCTGGCAGGACTCACAGACTCTACAGGATCCCTCCATCTCTAATGGGATGCTGTGGGCCAAAGACTTGGTTTTTCTTTCTCTAAATGACCACCTAAAGTCCTTGTTCTGCTCCGTAACCAGGGAGCAAGGACACTTGGGACGTTCCTTTTCACTTCTCTGAGCATAAGAAAGTTACCTCATGAAGGTGACATGGGATAGAGAGGGCTCCTGGGGCACAAAAGCGTGAGCACATTAAGTCTACAGTCCAGCATTCAAATGGAATGGGACCATCTTGAAGAACTGGGTCAAGCCTCTGGCGTTGCTGGCTTCAGGTGGAGGTGCTCTATGGCTAGGACAGGAAAACCTGCATGATCCGGAGGCCTGCAGCTTTCTTACACTGGAGGCAGACTGAATGACCACAGAAAGGCGGTTTTACACTCCAGGAGGATGTATGCATCTGGAGACTAAAGAGGAATCACCCAAATTCTTTCTTGGAGAAGGTGCTTATGTTCTAACTGCCTTATGTGGCCAAGGATCATCAGAAATAAGGGTAGTGACACATGGTGATCATTACAGAGATCTTTAAGGGAGTAAATACTAATAAGAAGGCTCTAGCACCAAAAACAGGATCCAGGGTCACTATCAATCCCTCTGATTCAGCTCCTACTCCTTTCTTAGTCCCTCTCCGTCTTGGTCTCAGGTTTCTATAAATATTTGCAAATGTAGTACCCCTAACCCTACCATAACTCACTAATACTCCTACTCCAAGTGTCAAGAGGAGGAGATATTTGACTCTTAAGAATGTCACTTAGAAAGCCTTCTGTACAAGGGGATGACATTTTTGAGGATTAAGCTCCTTGGATACAATCTTTCTCTACTCGTCTTAGGGCTAAAGACTTACATGCTGCTGAAAAGTAGCCCATTTCGCTAACTGTGGCTGTATTATCAGTTAGAAAGGTGCTCAGCCTATTGAAGTTTGAAGACCTGAAAATGCTTTGTGCTAATGTACAATGACAAGTGTGCTATCTAAAATAATTATTTAAGTATCTATGAATTTTGTATTATGATAATTCCAAGCTTAGCATTCAGATAAATATCATTATAGCTGAAAATCATTTGTACGTGGGCCTTCTCACTGTGCAGGAATTTCACAGTATGCACAATCATGAGGAAATCAGAGCTGGCTTCAGATGAAAAGGAGAAACTTATAGGCAAATTATTGAAAATCAAAGTGATACAAATCGTATCTAAAATTCTCATGGACAAAATTGTACTGTCATCTGTGAATGCATTTCACATGCTTGATATACAGAGAGGAGCCTCCAACAGTAAGCTGCCACTGCTGACGTAAGTCTCAGGGCACTCTGTCTTTATTTGGCCCGCTACATGTGAGATAAAGTTCTCTTTCAGTCACTACACTCAGTTCAAGGTCAAATACCATCCCTACTAATTCATTTACAAATTATTTAAATATACTAGTGGATGGCAGGAGGAAGAGCAAGCAAACACTGAACTTAAAAAACACAGATATGTGAGAAAAACATCTGGCCCATGAACTGAATGCAATTTCATGTTTGCTTAGAGTAATCATATTTATTTATGGTTTTATTATTTATAAAAATGAAATTATGCTGAGTGTGCTTTGTGGGAATTACAGAATATTGCTACTGCTATCCTAGTTTATTATTTTCACAGCTACATGGCTTAATCCTAACTTAAACAAATATTTTAGAAGAATTCCCACTAGCATTAGCACTTCTCTTCCTTTCTAGTCTTAATGAAAAAGATCTGTTCTTCAAGTCCTGTGATTTTCTTATTCTGGAGTAATTCTAAATATTATGGTTTATTATAACTTTTATTATAAAACAATGACTTTAGAAAATAACCAGTAGCTATTGGTGGTTAAGCATATATGGGTAAAGTGGTGGCATTTGGGAATTGCAATAGTTGTCAATTCCAAATATTCACCAGCTTTAATTATTATGGCAATTAGGATAATGACTTTATGCTTTTTACCAATGCAGTAGATATGTGATTCTGTACTTGTTCAACATATCAACCTGACACAGTCTCTACAGCAGACTCCCACTAGTTGGTAAAAATAAAGTAAACATAAAGGTAATACACATAATTAAACTAAAAAATGCTCCATTATTTCTAGACTTCCTATAATACAGTCTCTTAACAAAACTTCCACACCAAGAGAGTCACTGTCTTCATTCAACCTGCTCTTAGCTTTTTGCCTCCACTCTTAACCACACCTTTTCTTTCTTATACCTTTTCTCTGGTGTAAACCTTGGCACAGAAATATGACATTATTGCATTCAATCTGTGATATGTTAGCAAGACAGAAACTAATGCATGTATAAGGAAATTTTAATTTAAACTGATACATGTAATGAGCTGAAGCAAAGCAAAAGTCAAGAAACTAAAAATGGAATGACCATTGCCTTGCCTTTCCGGGCTTCACTGGTTCTAAAAATATCGAAGCCTGGGGTAAAGGTTAGTTCAATCCTCTTGAGGATGCATCCACCCAACAGATCTTTATTAAATGCTTACTGTAAATAGATCCTTGTGCTGAGTCCTAAGAATTCAATGGTGAACAACACACAGACTCTGTCCCTAAGGAATTTGCAGCAGTGAAACAAAATATTGAAAAGCATTAGTAGACTTGAATTTGCTATGGTGTGGCAAATTACTCTTAAGAGTCTGCCTATGGCAAAAAAAATTTAGATTCTGAATAAAACTACTTATTTAAGTAAGTATTGTTTGGCTTATAGAGGAAATACTCTAAGACGCACTCTCCTCTTTCCCCTCACCCCCAAAAATAGCCTGAAACCAGAAAGATGAGCCATGAGCAGTAAGCAAAATAAGGCCAGAGTTGTTTGCAAGAAAAGAATGTTACCATCAATAATGTGCCAGGAGACATCTCACAGAGGTAGGCAGAGCCAGGGTATGAAGCAATCAGAAGCTCTTTTGTATCTGTATATGGCCCCTTCCCCAGTCAGTCTTCCTGAACCCTGGTCTTTAATCATACAACTCGCCAAGAGGAAGAATCTGACTGAAGCAGAAGTCACTGATGGAAACAATTCAAGGCCTATGCTTTATCAAGAAGCACCTTTTTCTTGAGATCAGGGTAATATTTGTGCATTTAGAGAAAAAGAGAGCAAACGAACACACAAAGTGACTGGTTAGGCTTGACCTGTAGCCCAAATTGGGCATAAATTTGCCCAAATATATGTAGAGTAAATTGGTACTCTGAGCTGAGACCTTGACATGAAGAATGTGTAAGCACCCCCAATCAAGGACTGTCCAGAATTGTTTTCCTGCCCTGAGGGCAAAGTCAAGCTACTGTTCCTCCTCCTTACCTCATTGCCATTTGTCAAAACCCATTTACATCCTACATGGCTTTTTTCCTTGTTTTTAAAAAATTTTACTAGTACCTGTTTGCAGTACATAATGATTGCATTCATCATATGAATATATGTCTCTTATTTTTCCATCCTATTTGTATCTCTAACACAATCTACCTTGTTACACTAGCAGCCAGCTACATGGTAGAGCCTGGAATTCAGTTCTTTCAATCAGTACAGTGAACAGGAGCTACAGAAGCAAAGAAAGGCAAGCTAGTGAGAGTTATTATGTGACAAGCTTAAGTCAAAATCCCACTCTACGATTGTTACAATTATTACCTATTGTGGCAGCTACTTTTTCATTCCCAGGAAAGATAAACTTAGACCCTAAGAGCTATCTTGGGACTTCAGTCTCTCTGCTTCACCTATGATATGTCAAAGTAGTTTGGTAGCATGATTTGCATGCCAGAGTCAAGCTCCTGTCACAGTTCCCTGTGGGTCAGTTTCTCAAGCTTTTCCACTTCCCACTCTCAATCCTCATGTCACAAGTCATTAGAGGGGCTAACATACAATGCCTTTGGAGAAACTCAAAGAGATGAAACATCGCTAGTGAAACTTTCAGACATTTGGACAGTTAAAAATCGAGATCCCTTTAGGTGGATCCCTATAGATGAAACTCTCTACCACAGCAGCAGCAGGATCCTACTGAAGACAACTTGCAGAGCATGTTTTCATAGCAGCTGCTCTCCCTGGAATTCACATGCCAGTCTTTCTGGGTTTTTTGTTTGCTCGTTTTTGTTTTACCAGTATGCCACTTCCATTCATTTTTTGTACACATGAAAACAGAATAATGAATTAGGTGGTTTGAGCCTGTATATGGCGGGGCATTGGCAGAAGAATCAGCAATTTAGTTTATAAACTTCTGTAGTCCAGAAGATCACACGAAGGGAAAGACTTGCAGTCTATCCTTGAAGTCTTAATCCAGCACAAGGAATTCAGAAAAATGGCCAGGGACTTTTTGGATATGTCATGTGCTGTGAGATTGCATGCTTGAGAACCAAAGAGATAAGCAGGATATGTAAAGAGAAAGAGAAAATGTGAATTAATAGCAAAAATGTGATGCAGAATAAAATGGAGATCATAACTATATTCTTTTAATGAGTTGTATAGAGGTGAAGTTGCTTCTGAATTTTCAAGCTCCCTGCTGACCTAAATTGCAAAAATTAGTTTGTATGAGGAGAAAATGTGACTTTTGCTATAATAATACAGTAGTCATTGTAAACTTACATAAGAAATCCAGCAGAGTACACATGTATCCTCCAGGCTAGGTGGTCACAACTATCTATCATGTTACGCTACCCACTAGTTCTCAGTTATGCTATCCACCAGTTTTCTCACAGTCATTAAAGACAGAGACACATTCTGAGAAATACATAGCTAGGCAATTTTTATCCTCATATGAATATGAAGGAGCAGACTTCATGAACTTAGATAAAACAGGTCCATCACTCAAGGTGGCCTTTTGAAGTACACAGGAGATATGGAAAACCTGAGATGTATGAGGCTGCTGCCAGGTATGTGACATACTGATTTACAGTAATTTTTTCCTTAGTACACTCCAAGATAACAATTAGAGTTAGAGTACTATGTATTGTACACAACTGTACATGCTCTACTTTTATATGGCTGGCAGTACAAGTTTGTTTATATCAGCATCAATGCAAACATGTGAGTAAGTCTTGTGCTTTGACCTCAGCACGACTATATGCTATATAAGAGGAATATTTTTTGTTTTAATATAGTTTTATGGGACGATCCTTATGGACATGATACATTGTTGCATTAGGCTGTCTGGGATCATATTTGCATGTTCTCCATGCAAATCATAAAAACACATGAAATATAAAAGGGGCTCAACATGGAGCCTATCCAAAGTATTTAACTGCTCTGCACTGCTTGTCTGCTTCAGCCAACACCATGCACAGTATTAACAGCAGCACATCAGTTAGGTCTAAAATATCAGAAAAGGAGCAGGATCTGGACAGAGCAGCAGTAAAGGTCAACAGCTGAGGCTTCAGCTTCTTCCTTTACCTAAAACAAAACATCTGCTGCTAGTTAATACCACATTTAACAATGGCTGAGAGGAAGCATCTAGCAGTAATAAGAAGACACAAAGGTTAATGGAAGGCTGTTTGTTCCTGTTCCTCTATCTACATATACTGAAATATAACTGGGAAAACGGCAGTGTATCTGTTCAGCTGCTCTTTCTACTTACATTTATAATTTATTTTCTTTTTTAATTTTGTTTTTCTTGTTTTGTTGTTGTTCTTCACCTTTCTACATATGGGTATTTTAAAATTCTGATCAGAACTAGTAGTGGGAAAGGAGCTGTGGAAATAATGGAGATGCCAGTACTTATGTGACACATTCACAAACCCTATGAATTTTTAATGAAGGAACAATGTCCACAATTAGATTTGAAATGAGGTTTTCCTTTGTGGGCGCTCTTATAGTAAGTGGAGTGTGGGTAGATTTTACTTTATATTCAGTAAACGATACTGATGCAAAAAACACTATGATTTAATAGAAAATAAAAGCAAATTGTTGGTTGTTCATAGCTCTTGATTTCTTTTGCATAGCTCTTTATTTCAGAGAACTGTGGCAATTTTAAAAATTGTATTCTGTTTTACTTAAATGCCATGTATATGCTAGACAGTTCAACGGCACAGAAAGTCATTTTCAGTCACAATGTAAAGCTGTCCTTTCATACTATACAGAGAAGTTTTTATTTGTTTGATTTGTTTCAAACTGTAAAAAATAACTTCTAAGTGTAGATATTTGGGGAGAAAGATATTGAGCTTTTCTATTTGCAAACTAAGGCATCTCATATGATCATAAAGAATGTTATAGTAGAGAAAACTGAATGGGTAATAGCTACTTAATTTGTATTGAGACTAAAGCTTAACTCCCATCTTCAGATGGCTTCACAAGGCTTCAGTGTCCATCATCATAGAAACAGCTTCCCACCAATTTCTGAAGGTCTCTAAAGCTCTTCACAGTTAGGCCCCTGGACACTTGTACAAACTCATTTCCTACAGGTTCCTGGAGCACAGGGTTTGTTACTCTTGCTAAAGCCTGCCAAGCATCACCTTTGTGATCTTCACTTGGTGACGGTGCACATGGTTCTCCAGATGCTGTAAGATGGTCCACTCCCCCTTATTTATATCTGCTGTGGGGAGACATCCTCCAGTGGAGGACTTTACTACCTTCTGTCTAACATAACAACCTGACATATCTTTGTCCTTCTACCTGCTTTGTTTTTGTCCACAAGATTCTCTCAATATTTGAGGTTATACAGCACATAGCTATTTCTTTGGTAAGTTAGTATTCCATGAAAGCAGGCTTATCTTAAACACTTTTAAATGTTTTTCTTGCTAAATCTGTATCAGCTAGAGTAGTTATGGGTACTTAGCATAAATACAAACATGCATGCAAATTCACTGAATAATAATGGAATGTATATATGCATCCACATATACATACTATGTTGATAATACCATTTTGTTTTCTGTATTCCTGATGCTTGACATAAGTACCTTGTAGGTACTGAAAAGAATGGCCCTCTCAGGGATGGCCAGTTCCCAAAGATAGCAAGCAGCTGTCTGGAGGCCACTCTTCAAGTGCAGATTAACCAACCTGGAGCCTACCACCAACCACCTCCTTTCCATGACATTCACATACTGAGCCAAGATTCTTCTGCACTAATCACCACTGGGACCTGAATCAAATGGCTTGAGTCACTCCTTTACTCCAAAGTTTGCTTAAACTATTTGAACTAGCCCATCCTAAACTCACCTGCTTTCCTGAATAAACCACAGTTTGCTCAGTTACTATTCCTCATATTTTTTCTCCCTTGAGACAAAGTCAGTGTCACCTATGGTGTGTCTAGCCCATTGGCATAGCATGGTGTGTACTCCTCTCCTCTTGGTAACTGAGTAACTGTCTCTTTTAAGGTAGTTTTATGATCCACTGGCCTCACAATACATAGATAATAATATAATAATAATAGCTACATTTTAAAGTCCAAACACATAAAAAGATAAGATGACTCAAGCACTTGAAATTCACTGTATCATCAAGGAAGTTAAATGTAGTTTCATCAGGAGTAACAATTTCCATGGATTTGGAAGAAATAAAATGACTCCGACATCTTAAATACCTGTATGTAATTTAACCACCATTTCAGCTCCTGTGATTAATTCAGAGATTCTTGCGATTTTTATTGTTGACTTCCACTTTGGTCCCCAAGCTTTTTCTTTTTCTAATTCAGATACTATTAACTGAAGGAACAGATCTGCTTTTTTCACTGTGCTAGATACAAATAACTAACCCTATACTCCAAAACCCAATAAATTCTCATATATATATTGCAGTTTGGAGGATGATGTGTCCATGTCAGTTCATAAAGCAGATGTACCTCTGGTGGGAGAACTGATAAAGGCTGAGTTCATATATGCCTAATGGTAGGAAACTTCTGTACCTTTTGCACAGTGATGCTATGAACTTTCATATTGCTCTTACCTGTCTTTTTAAAAACAAACATAGAAATACATTCAATTTTATTGATTCTTTTTAAATATAAGGAAATAATAAAACATGATTATAATTTTATAAATTACATCTAATTTTAAAAGTAATGAGAACATTCTTTCACAACCTGGAGCACTTACACTGATTTTCAACACATTATAACACAGTTGCTTTCTTTTTGTTCCAAAGATATAGTTCATGCTGTTCCGTGGCCCACTGAGCAGATGCCTCACTGTTCTCTGTTGGAACACAGCTACAGCAGGGCTAAGCTACGGCCTGATAGGGGTATAGCAGCCATCGAAAGTGATCCTGGGAAACTGACCTTTAATATACTCTCACAAGTAAGCTCAGAGGAATGTTCTGGGTGGTTACCCATTACTTGAACTTGGAAAGGACAAAGGCCCCAGGCCAGAGACTTAGCAGTAGAAAGGGGCCAGAAAGATATAAAGATGTCCACAGGAATGGCCCAGGGATTTTCTAGAATGAACTGGAGGAAGTCTCTAGCCAGTGAGTTGCTAACCTTGGTGGCAGAGCCCATGCAGCTGTCTTCTTGGAATCACATTCATGCCTCTGGACTTTACAGAGCTGCTGCCAACACAGTCACTCAGGTGACAGCCACACATTCTGTGACAGAAATGCTGGGCTCTACTCTAGGCATTAGTAACAGTAAGAGGATAGTTTTTAGAAAAGTCTTAAAACTGTGGTCATGCACTTTGAAAACATGCTTCCAGATAAATGCAAGGGTTGAGAATTTACATCAAAGGAGGCATGAGCTCGCCCTCCAGCCATTCAGTTTTGCTTTCTGATGGGTGGTGCACTCTGTCCCCTGCACCACAGCCCACAGCTGCCTCTGCGAGTCCCATTCCTCCTCCACTTCTCCAAGCCTCCCTCCCTCTGTTCAGGCTTGCATCAGGGACTCTCCTCCGACATCTTACAAGATCAATTCTCAGCCCCCAAACTCCAGAGCTCCCCAAGGGTGGTATGTCAGAGAACTTCATGTGGATGCAAAAATCATTATTTTAATTTTTAATAGTTATATTTGCTTTGAGCTATGTGAAATTGATGTTGCTGTGGATTTAAAAAATGGTCAAATATTGGCAGTTTCATGTAGTTCAACCTAATATATGTTAGAAAGAAATACGTTGAAAGAAAATTCTAGGATTTCATAGATATTATTGCTTAGAAGAAGATTAAAATGATTAATTTACTGAGTCATATAAAAACAAATACATAAATGTTTTGATGTTACAGATACAGAAAAATTCAGGTTTATATTCTGAACGATGGCATGGCTGCATTCTGACCACTACTGATCTATATGTTTCCATAACATGTCCCACAATTTTGTGCATGTGTGCTTATTTATGTATTTGGATATTTATGTATTTGTGCTTCCTTTTCAACTACTTTTCCAGACATTTAGAAGGAAAGGGTGAATTTAGTAACCTTTTAGCATAATACCCTGCACACATCATGTAGACTCGTAAGAAGGTCTGGTCTCGTGACTGGGTCTGGTCACCATTTATTTTCTGTTGTGGCCATTCCAAAGTAGAAATTGCAGGGTCATTTCATGGAGTGTGTTGCTTTGGCCAGGAAGCCTATGACCTAGTATAACATGAAATACAAGACTCCCCTTTTGCAGTTGGGAGACTCCTGTACCCCGACTCTGCACAGTGTTAAGAGTTAGTATGGTCTGGTAGACAAAACATAGGCTGGCCATCTGGACACATTCTCTTTGGCAGCATAATGTGCACTGCCCCCTCTAGTTCATGAGCCCAAAAGACTTAGCCACCGACAGGTGAGAAAACAGAGGTCATGAGAAGCCAGCTCCTCTGGTGATAGCCTCTGGCCATCGATCCCCTCTAGTCAGACACTGACCTGTGCAGCCACCTTTCAGTTCTTTTTAATGCCATTCATTAAAAAATGATGTCTTGCCTAGACTTTAAAATATATAGGTGGTAATTATGATTCGCATGCTTAAAAATGATATAACACCTATGTATGTTATTTCTGTTTTTAAAACAAAGTATCCATACAGAATTGGTATTTTGGAAGCTTTTATCAAATATTTTTTAACATGATAGTTAAAAAACAAAATTCTGCCTACTAGTTATTTGCCTACTAGTTACCTGCTTACTAGTTATGAGTAGAAGTATCTACTCATAAAATGTTGGGTTTCTGTAATATGGTGGGAGAGGAAGATCAGTCACTTGATGTCGAAGCAGATAATATTAACGCAAAGCATTTATTGTGGAACTGTGTGGTTAAGGCAGATGAAAGATGCTATTTTTATCTAAGGTATCAGAGAAGCACCACAAGCAGCAGAATATGGGCTGAGTCTCAAAGGATGAAGAAAAAACTCAGTTAAAGAGAAGCAGGTGGGGGAAGTGGGCAGGCAGCTCAGGCAGGAAAGGGAAACACAAGGTGTGGAATCCCCAGAGATCACTGGAGGCTCTGAAAGGGCAGAGTTGCCTATTTTAAATTTCAGTGAAATTATTTAGGTGATATTGGTATCTGTACATATAGAATGACAATGGTAGTTTTATTCTTTAAAATATTGCTTTGAGAAAAATATCAAGGGATTTAAATTTGTGTAAGTACAGTGTTTTTCTACCTAAAGATGCTGGTTTATCAACTAGAAAATTAAAGTGAGCCTCTTTATAAGAGCCTGAAAAGTGGACTCTGGAGTTCTGGGCCTGCTGGCACCATGGGTTCCAGAGGCTGGCCAACCTGAGGTGAGTGTCCCACATCATGCCCCGAGCTCAGTAATTTCAGGATCCTTGCTGGGCCCCAGACAGGGAACTTGGCGGCTTCCTGCTGCTCTGGACCAGCTCGGGTGGGTCTTAAGCTGGCCTGCACAAGCTACCCCGCTCCCTGCCATCCTTGGCAGACTCTGGAGTTCTGGGCCTGCCAGCGCCATTGGTTCCAGAGGCTAGGCGGCCTGGGGTGAGTGTCCCCGCACCATCTCCCGAGCCCAGCCAGTTTAAGATCCTAACTCGGTCTGGCCAGGGAACTTTGTGGCTGCCTGCTGCACTGGACCAGCTCAGGGAGTCTGGAGCCAGCCTGTCCCACCCCCAGTGACCCTCTCTCAACCTGGGGAACTGGGCAGCCAGAGTCTCAGGAGCTAAGGGGATAGGAGAAGATTTCCATCAGGCCCTGGGGAAGCCTTGGAATAACACTTGAAACACAGAAATATAGGAAAATGACAAAACAAAAGACCAAATTACAATCTCAAACCTTCAACCCATCCCAAGAAACCTTAGGAGCTATGTACACAGAAGAAAATATGTGCTACACACCTGCAATACCTGACATAAAAGCAACTGAAATAAAGAAGCAACTCTGGAAAGCTTTAAAGGAATTCAAACTAGAAATAATCTCCTAGGTAAAAGAAGAAATGATAAAAGAAATGAAAGAGATGCTGAACATATCTAAAGAAGACACAGTAAAAAATTGGAGGAACTAAACAAAAAGGTTGAATCCCTGGATGTACAATACAAGAAACAAACGGAATACATAAAGAAGATGCAAAGAGATACATAAGAAATCAGAAATCCCACTGAAAGTTGTAAAAACTGCCTTGATGAAAGTGAAGATACAATTTCAGACCTATAAGATTGCAGCTAAGACTTCCGGGAGAACATGGCAGACAGATAGCAGCAGCTACCAAGGCTCTCTGAGAGACCCAGCTTAGAATCCAGGAATGGTACGGAGTGAGGAATCCTAAGCAAGAGGAGATATACCCTGCTGACCCAAGAACGAACTGGGCTGAGAGAAACCAACTGGGAATGCAATCCTAGTGCTATAACAGGAACAATAAAAGCCTCAGCGTGGAAGCTGAAGCCCACGCCATTGGAAGACGTGATTTGGGTTTTGTGCTGCTGCTGCTGCATCTGAATCGGCTCGGCAGGGAGAGAGACGCACAAAAGCTCTGAGAACGGGAATAGGCGAATGGAGTTGAGAGTGGGATGGGCGGGGAGCTGTGCATCGACCTGCGGTGAGTGAGGGAAACTGGGACTCTTCCATGGTCTAGGAGGCTCCAACAGAGGACATTCTGGGACCAGGCAAACTTGCTGGAACAGGGTGCTGTAGTAACCTCAGTCACATATACCCCTCTCAAGCGGGATTGGTAAGCAGTGCCTAGCCTACATCACGCTGCTGGCTGAGACCCAGTAGGCTAGCCCAACCCAGATCCCAGAGCCTGGAGGTGCACCCTAGCGGTGAAGCCATCAGTAGGTGGACCTGGAGGGGCGGGCCCCGCATAGGCTGCCCGGTCTGTGACTCCCTGGTGTGCTGCGGTGGGCGGGAACACCTAGCCGGCACAAGTCAAATGGACTGTGGCCGATAGGGAAGGAAGCTGGGCCTCCTATATATGATTGTATTTAAGGAACAAAGAATATGGGAAGAGGGAGCAACAAGAAAGGCTCCTTAGCCTCCAATCCTGAGAAACAGGCAATAGCAGACACAGCACCAATAGACATAAAGCGCTATCTCCAGAGCCTCATAGACGAGTTCAGGAATGAAGTTATTAATGACCTGAAGCTAGACATAAGCAGAATAGTTAGAGAAATGCTAAGCACCGCCCAAGAAAAAACAGAAGGTGGAATGGACGAACAGAAAAAAAGGGCAGAATTGTTTGATGGAGAAAACAGAGAAAGCATAGAATACATGAAGCAGGTTCAAAGAGATTACCAGAAAACTAAAAACTCTATCGAAAACTGGCATAACAGCTTGAAAGAAACTAAGGACAGATTATCTGAACTGGAGGGCAGATTTGTAATATGGGAGCATGAAATGAAAAACTTCTTAAAAATAACAAAGAAACAAACAGCAATAATACAAAGACTAGAAGATGATAAGAGGATCTATAACTTAAGAATAAAGAACATAAAAGAAGAGGTAGGGACACAAACAAATGAACTACAAAAGCTACTTGCAGAAATAATCCAGGAGAATTTTCCTAATTTAGCAAAAGGTAAAGATACTCAGATGTATGAAACATACAGGACCCCAGCCACCTACAACCCAAACAGAGCTACACCAAGGGATATAATAATAAAAATACCAGAAATCCAATAAAAGAACAGAATATTAAAAGCTGTCAGAGACAAGAAACAGATCACTTACAAGGGAACAACCACCAGAATTACAGCAGACTTCTCAGCACAAACCATCAAATCACGAAGAGCGTGGGGGGAAATAATTCAAGCTTTGAAAGGTAATAACCTCCAGCCAAGATTGATATATCCTGCACAACTATCCCTGGAAATTGATGGAAAAACAAGGTACTTCCAGGATAAAGAGGAACTAGGGGAATATGCAACCACCAATTCAACTCTACAGAGAATACTGCAGGATATTGTAAAAAAGAAAAATATGAAGAATCCAGAAATAGTGGCAGAGAGGCCACAATGAATGGAGCAGAAAACAAAATGAAGAGGACAAACTGTCAACTAATGACAGAAAAAGAGCTCAACAGAAATGAGGCAGAGAAGATTGGATGATAGGAACAGCTATTTTGGAGAAAACGACATCATAATAAGTAATGCTGACTTAATATTATCTTGTTTTGAAGTCCCATCAAGCTTTTGTTCTTCTGTCTCCATAGGTCTTAACATGTTGTATCTTATTGGACTTTATTATATGTCATAGTATAAACAAAAACTTTTATAGACAAGGAGACTATACATTCATTTTCTGTTAGTTGATTCTAAATACCCTGTAATACTGTCATTCTCTTGAAATGGTTTTACATTGTTTTGATATATTTGATTCTACAGTATACAAAGTTATACTCAAAGATTTCAAGGAAAGAGACAATATGGCAACTACTTTTACGTTGGGATTATCTTGTGGTGAAACACTATTTTGCTTAAACGGTTATGTTTTGATCTGTGCAGTTTTGTTATTTGCCCTCTTTTATCTCAATATCCATTTTATTATTTACTTTTTTATTGTTATCCTTTTAATTAAGGGAAAAATAAATTTAAAAAATAGCAGGACATATTATAGTAACCCACTTTGATTTTCTATTAACTTGATTTGAAGCCCTGTATTGCTCTCACCATCTTGTTTTGACTGATGTTCCTCTATTCTGTTTTGCTTGATAGTACCAGGTTTGAAAGTATACGCAACAGCTGTGAAGATAGTGGGATTCATTATGACACCCATTCTGGTTGACTATTATCTACTTTTGAAGACTTGTAATGTCTCCAATGTTTTGGCTCTGTTAGTTTCATTCTTTACTGTTTTGTTCAATTTTATTATAACTGATGATATAGGCAATTCTATTGGAGATAGCGGGAGGCATTATGGTAACCATTGTTGATCACCTTGTATTATGTTTTTACATTATCTATTATGTCCACCCTTTTGATTTCACTGACTCTGTTCTGTTATGTCATATTTGGTTTTACTTTCTTCCAAAAAAGTAATAAGAACTGTGGGAGTAATAAAACCCCAAAACTGTAATAGTCATTGTACAAAAGAGAGGAAAAGAAAGTGCTCTAAATGATATAACTGCATGTATATTTAAGTGTATAAGATAGACAATGATATTACTGAGTTTTTTTGGGTCATTGAACAGAACTGTTTTCAGTCTCACTGTTTGAATGTCCACTTTATATGGTTTAATTTTGTAACTTGAACAAATATTTCTAAGATGACAATATGTAATCCATTAACTAGTGATTTCCTACTGTTTATTTTTTTCTGAAATTCTGTATAACGTGTACCCTTTTTCTGCTTTTTTTCCTTTTTCTCCTTAAATAAAATTAAAAAAAAAAAAGACAAGATTGCAGCTAGTGAACAGGAAAGGAAAGATCTTTTAAAAATAACAAGGAATCAGGAAATAACAATTCAACAGTTGCAAGATGATGCAAAGAAAAACATAATAAGATTGACAGGGATAAATGAAAAAGAAGGGGACACATAAAGGATGTCAAGGGAATATTTACAGAATAGCTGAAAATTTCCCAACATGAGAATGGAAACTGACATTAGGATCAGTGAAGCATATAGAACCCCAAATAGCAATAACCAAAATAAAACTACACCCAGACATATAATAATCACTAACCCAGAAATCCAACGTAAGAATAGAATATTAAAAGCTGTCATAGAGAAAAGACAGATCACCTATAAAGGAAAACCTATCAGAATCACAGCAGACTTCTCAGCATAAAAAGCAAAGTCAAGAAGAGCATGGAATGAAGTAATTCAGATCCTAAAGGAAAATGATTTCCAACCTAGACTGATGTACCCTGAAAAACTGTCCTTCAAAATGGATGGAGAAATCAGATACTTCCATGACAAAGAACAGCTGAAGAACTTCATGATCACTAAGCAAACAATGCAGAAAATACTGAAAGACAGTTTAGATACACTTAGGAAAAAACCATTAAGCAAAGCAGACAATTAAACAGAACAGAAAGATATAGATACAACAGCAGAAAGATAACATGTCAACAATAAACCAAAATATAACAGTTATGTATATTAATGTAAATGGTCTCAATGCACCAATTAAAAGAAACAGACTGGCAGAATGGATCAAGAAACAACATCCAACCATATGCTATCTACAAGAAACCCATCTAACCCAAAAGTATACTCACAAACTGAAAAAAAAAAACTTTATGCAACAGGAACCCCCCCCCAAAAAGCAGGCAATGTGAACTTCAAACCAATAATGATCAGAAGAGATAAAGAAAGTCATTACATATTGGTTAGGGGAAAACTTCAAGAGGAAGAGGTAACAATCTTAAATATATATGCACCAAATTCCAGAGCACCCAGTTATATAAAACAAGTATTAACAGAAATGAAAAACCAAATTAGGAGTAACACAATTATAACAGGAGACCGTAAACAAACCATTGACACCAAGGGACAGATCAACCAGACACAAAGTTAGCAAAGAAATAACAGAACAGAATCACACCTGTGAACAAATGGACTTGATAGATATATACAGAGTGTTCCATCCAACAACATCAGAATACACATTCTTCTCAGCAGTACATGGGGCATTCTCTAAAACAGACCATATGTTAGCTCACAGAACATATTTACTTAAGTGCAAAAGAGTTCAAATTATCCCTTGGATGTTATCAGATCATAGTGCCATGAAATTAGAAATTAATGACAAAAGATACTGCAAAAATCCATAAACACATGGAAACTGAATAACACACTCTTGAGTAAATCAGTGGCTCACAGAGGAAATTAAAGAAGAAATTAAACATTACCTCCAAGCAAACAAAAATACAAATACAACTTACCGGAATCTGTGGGATGCAATGAAAGCCATCCTCAAAGGAAAATTTATTGTACTGAGTTCCCATATCAGGAAAACAGAACAAATACAAATAAACAACCTGATGCTACACCTCAAACATTTAGAAAAAGAAGAGCAAGTCAAAGCCCAAAGCCAAAAGAATACAGGAAATTATAAAAATCAGAGCAGAAATTAATGCACTAGAGACTAAGAAAACAATTCGAAGAATCAATGAATCAAGAGTTGGTTCTTTGAAAGAATAAATAAAATTGATAAGCTTCTAGCCAACCTTATTTTAAAAAGGGAAAAAAAGTCCCAAATTCATGCAATAAAGAATGAAAAAGGTGAAATCATTACAGACTCTGTAGAAATACAGAAAATCATCAACTATTTCAAAAACCTCTACTCTCCTAGGTTTGGTAACACAGAAGAAATAGACAGATTCCTAGAAATATATGAAGTACCAAGGCTAGGTCAAGAAGATGTGAAACTGTTGACTAACCCAATTTCTATCAGTGAAATTGAAAATGTAATTAAGTGCTTACCTACAAAGAAGAGCCCAGGCCCAGATGAATTCACTGCAGAATTCCACAAGAAGTACAAAGAAGACTTAATGCCGACACTCCTCAAACTCTTCAATGAAATTGAAAGGGAAGCAATCCTTCCTAAGTCATTCTTGGAAGCAAATATTACTCTAGTACCAAAACCTGAGAAAGACCCAACTGAAAAAGAGAACTACAGACCAATCTCCCTAATGAACACAGATGCAAAAATCCTCAATAAAATATTGGCAAATAGGATGCAGCAAATCATCAAGAAGATTATACACCATGAACAAGTGAGATTCATCCCAGGCATGCAGGGATGTTTCAACATATGTAAATCAATCAATAAATGTTATCCACCATATCAATAAAGCCAAAAGAAAGAATCATATGATCATTTCTATAGATGCAGAAAAAGCTTTTGATAAGGTCCAACATTCATTTATGACAAAAACCTTACAGAAAATTGGAATAGATAGTCTTTACCTCAATATAATAAAGGCCATCTATGATAAACCAACAGCCAGTATCATACTAAATGGCCAAAAATTGAAGGCTTTGACTTTAAAATCAGGCACAAGACAAGGATGTCCCTTATCACTGCTCCTATTTAATATAGTACTGGAAATACTAACCACAGCAATTAGACAAGAGAGAGAAATAAAAGGGGTAAAGATAGGAAAAGAAGAAATTAAATTATCATATTTGCAGATGACATGATACTCTACATTGAAGACCCTCAAAACTCCATTGAAAGACTTATAGATATAATAAATAAATTCAGCAATGTAGCTGTATACAAACCAATACTCAAAAATCAATGGCATTCCTATACACTAACAACAAAACTGCTGACAGAGAAATAAGAGAAGCTACACCCTTCACACTAGCAACCAAAAAAATGAAACATTTAGGAATTACTCTCATGAAAGAAGTAAAAGATCTATACAGGGAAAATTATAACACACTGAAAAAAGAAATTGAAGAGGATCTCAGAAAGTGGAAAGACACTCCTTGCTCATGGATAGGAAGAATAAATATTATGAAAATTGCCATTATCCCAAATATGTTATACAGATTCAATGCAATCCCAATAAAAATACCATCAACATGCCTCATAGATCTAGAGAAATCACTCCTAAAATTCATCTGGAGCAAGAAGAGACCAAGAATAGCAAAGACAGTTCTAAGCAGCAAAGGCAAGGCAGGAAGCATCACAATCCCTGACTTGAAATTATACTACAAAGCTACTATAACAAAATCAACATGGTACTAGAATAAAAATAGATCTGAAGATCAATGTAATAGACTAGACGATACAACCACAACTACCAACACACTCAACCGCCTTATCTTTGATGAAGGGGCCAAATATGTTCATGGGAAAAACGACAGTCTCTTTAATAAATGGTGCTGGAAAAACTGGCTCTCCATATGCCAAAAATTAAAACTAGACCCATGCTTATCACCATATACTAAACTAACATCTAAATGGATCAAAGATCTGAATATTATGGGGCCTGGAGATTTAGCTCAGCGGCATAAGTACCTGCCTTGCAAGCAGGCAGTCATGAGTTCGATCCCCGGTACCGATAAAAAGGAAAAAGACAAAAAACAAAACAAAAACAAAAACAAAGATCTGAATATTTAAAAAGAAACACTAAATCTATTGGAAGGCAAATCTATTGGGTAAAAACCTTGAAGACTTAGAGGTAGGTAGAGAATTCATGAACAGGAATCAAACCGCATGGGAAATACTTCCCAGAATCAACAACTAGGATCACCTCTTATTAAAAAGTTTCTGCATGTGAAAAGAAATCTCCAGCATAGTGAAAAGAAAACCCACAAACTGGGAAAAAAATCTTAGTGAACTCTCCCTCAGACAAAGGACTTCTGTCTAAAACATATAAAGAATTAAAAAAAGTCAGTCCCCCAAAATGCAAAGATCCAATCCAAAAATGGGCATCTGAGATGAATACACAATTCTCAGATGAAGAAATACAAATGGCAAATAAATACATGAAAAAATGTTCATCATCATTACTCATTAGAGAAATGCAAATTAAAACCACACTGAGATTCCATCTCACTCCTGAAAGAATAGCCAGGATCAAGAAAACTACCAACAACAAATGCTGGAGAGGCTGTGGGGAAAAAGGAACTCTCCTGCACTGTTGGTAGGAGTGTAGACTGGTGCAACCATTGTGGAGGTCAGTCTGGAGATTTCTCAAAAAGCTGAGGTTGGAAGTCCCATTTGTTCCAACTATTCCACTTTTAGGCATATTCCCAGAAGAACTGAAAGCATCATAGCATAGTGATATATGTACACCCATATTTATAGCAGCACAATTTGTAATAGCCAGATCTTGGAAACAACCTAAGTGTCTAGCATCTGAGGAATGGATAAAAAAGTTTGGTATTTTTACACAATGGAGTACTGCTCAACTATAAAGAATGATCATACTGAGATATTTATAAATAAATGGGCACAGCTTGAGGTCATACTCATAAGCGAAATAAATCAAACTCATGTATATAAATACCAAATAGTTTCCCTAGTGTAAGAAATGATAAGAATACATAAAAGTATGCGATTCCCCATTTTATTGATTTAAAGCCTTATAATGTTTTCATTCATCAATTAGGAATGGTTTTATTCTGGGTTGTTTGATTTTGTCTCTGATAGTATGAGCAGCTATTTTGAAGAAAACAAGACATCATAATATCTAGTGCTGATTTAGTATCATCTTGTCTTGAAGTCCCATCAAGCTTTTGTTCTTCTGTCTCCATTGGTCTTATCATGTTGTGTCTTGCTGGATTTTATTATATGTGATAGTATAAACAAAATTTTTATAGACAAGGAGACAATATAGAAACCATTGTTAGTTTTCTGTTAGTTGGTTCTAAATACCCTGTAATACTTTCATTCTCTTGAATGGTTTTACACTGTCTTGATATGTTTGATGCTATAGTATACGAAGTTACACTCGAATATTTCAAGGAAAGAAACCCTATGGTAACTACTGTTACGTCAGGTTATCTTGTGGTGAAACACTATGTTGCTTAAATTGTTCTGTTCTCACTTGTGTTGTTGTGTCCTCTTTTATCTCAATTTCCTTTCTTTAATTTTTAATTTATTAACTAAAAAAATAAATTAAAAAATAAAAGTCTGAAAATACTAGCTAAGTCTTGACAATATAAACATGCACTTACCAACTCATGAAATGCTAAAACTAATGCTAAAACTAGGGTTTACCATTCAAAGCATAAAAGAGATAATTTTAGGAGAAAGAAAATAAAGCATGTTTCTTTACAGTATAAAAAAAAAGGAATCTCTAGAGTGCATTAACGAAGAGACTAAAACAACACACCAAATATTATATATTGTGAAAGGGCTTCGAGTCACAGAGAAGTTTACAATGCTTTGATTAAACTAGCACACAAATGCCAGAACTGTGTTCACAACCTTTAGTGATAGGGAGGAACCATATAATAACCTGCACATTAACTAGCTGCAAAAGCAGTTAGTAATGACACGAAGATGACAAGACTTAGAGGAAAGTGATGATACAGTCTAGAGTTCATAATGGGGAGGACAGAGAACACGAACCCTAATTGGGTCTACTCTACTGATGAACAAAAAATATTTTAATTTTAAAGTTTAGAGAAATGTAAGTATTCTACGTACACTTAACAGATCTGAAGAATATGTCATAAAATAAAATTCCAATTATATAATTAGTCACGACCCCAGTAAAAGAAAAAAGGGTAACACTATAGTAATCAGTCTTCACAAGAACTTCTCTGATGAATGAAGATTTCAGAAGGATATGCAAAGATAGAAGAGAAGATACAGAAGCAAAGGCAATCACAAATGTGTGGGAATACAGAACACAGGAGGGGCCTAAATCCAGAAGAAATGGGATCAAATGTTTTAATGCAAATGCTAAAGGTAGACATAGAACACATTTTTAAAATATCTGAAGAGGAAGAACAAGGAAAAATGGCAACACATTTGGTGGACACCATTAACAATAACAGCAAGGACGGCAGAATTGTTCAATTCTCATTTTGTGAGTTTTTCCCTGCAAGGAAAATCACCATTAATTGGGAACGGTACCGGATTTTAACTGGAAGTGGGGGTGGGAGCAATGGGGGAAAGACATTCTTAGAACAAACCAGGACAACTCCTAATCTTGGCATCAATGTAATTTGATACTAGATTAAATTCTTCCCACTTTCTTCTCTCTAAAACTTGAGTTTGTAGCAAGTTTACCAGGGTCAATAATTTGCTCTTCAGAAATCAGTGCAACATTGGAAATGGCATATTATCTCTACTGGAATTCTAAAGAGTTGGTGTCAATTTTAAGATGACAATGTACTGTCTGGGGATAAAGGTAAAGGACAGAGCAATCTATACTATAATAGATAAAAAGCAAATAGAAAATATGGACCAGAGTAGTTAAATAATACTTCTAAGAAAGGGATGAGGACTACAGGTAGGAGTTACAGTACACTGTTTATTCATTCCACTTTCCATTCATTCAATGAATACTTATGACTACTGTACAGTGCCATTTTAAGTTCTAGGCAAAAAGTACACTCACTCCAAGGAAAGAACCAGGCAGGTGTGCAGATAAGTGGATAAATTAATTAAAACACAGGTTGATAGAAACAACACAGAGAAAGAATCCATTAACTTTAACTTTGCAAGTGATGATTTTAGATCTTCTTGAAGGATGAATGAAAGTTAAAATTGGTGGTGGTAGGGACTACAAATAAATTAAACGGTGCTTCCAGCATTGGCAACACTATGATGAAAAGTGCCTGGGCATGAAAAGTGTGTAGCACAGTACAGAAAGTGAGGGTTTCTGTTTGGCTGGAGTTGATGGTGCAAATGGGGGATGATGCTGAATATATAGGCCACACTAAGAAGTTTTATTCCCATGACAATGCGGACATAAGAGTATTTTAAATTGGGAATGAAGGATAAAGATTGTAAGCAAGGATATAATTCTCACAGTGTAGTGCAGGGTGGGTTTTACAGGGGGAGGGCCCACCTTTTTGGAGTACATGTGACAGCCCAAGCAGCAGACACTGGCAGTAGATGTAGGAAAAGAACAGGCTTGAGAGAGGTTCCAGAGCTAGAACAGATGAACTCGGGCAGCGATTAGAACAAAGGGGAGAGAAAATGTATGCTCAGTGTGATGGTGCAAGAAAGGTAATATTTAACCTGTTCCCAGGTTCCTTGCTCAGGGGACCTGGTGGATAAAAATGAGACATAGTCAAGGCATGAAACAGGTAAAGGACTAGTTTATTTCAGGAACAAATACGAAGTTTCTAAAGAGCAATCAAATGCTCTAGTACTAAACTTACATAATATTCAAGAGCACATGTGTTTCCCAGGTGTCCACTTGCTTCTCTCTAAGCCACAAACCTGGCCCATGTGCCAGGCACACAGTGATTCTCAGCATTTGATGGTCACTGAGACCACTTGGGCAGCTTTTTACAAACACATGTGCCTGGTCTTCACCTGCAGGTTAGGTGAAGTGGATCTCCTGTGAGACCCAAATGTTTCTTAAAATAGCTCCAAAGGGAATTCCTTAGGCATGAAATTCTGACAGCCACTATAGCATGCGGTTAATATATAACTGTTCTATAAATCAATTAGAAGAAAGCCGAGAGGGCTCCTTGAAGTTTTTCAACAAGAAGCTGTTTGAATTTCTTTACTCACCAGTGTAATACAGGGCAGGAATTTTGTAAGGCAGACTTTCAGATCTCCAGTCTTTAGGTCCCTGGGGGCGATGTAGCATCCCGCTTCTCCTTTTCTGCCCTTCCTCTTGCTGTACTTCCCCTTTCTCTTTTTCTCCTATTTTCCCTTCCTCCTCTATCTTCCTCTCTTCCTCCTCTCTCTCCTTCTTTTTGGAACTCACTACGAAGGATTGAAATCAGGGCCTTCAAATCCCCAGCCATCACCCCATCCATGACTTGTTTTTGCTTTTGTGAGATATGGTCTCAATTATCCAGGCTGCTAAATTATCCAGGCTGGATTTGAACTTGTTATCCTCCTGTCTCAGCTTCCCAGAGTGTGGAAATTCAGGTATGTGCCACCACTTCCAGGTCTTGCCCTTATTTTTTTTTTTATTTTTGATGCCTTTTCTTATTGCAACTTGTTCTCTAACTTCATAATTTTTTATGTATAAATAAAGCCTTTTATCCATTTACTTTTTCTCAATGTTTTTTTCTCTTACTAAACTGAAGTTTTATGCAGGCAGGCATTCTGTTTATTTTGTTCTGCTACTGTATATTCTGCAGCTATCTAGAAAAACACAATTGTTCCATAAATAAATTTACCAGAGTTTTCTTAGGACAAATTTGAGGTCACATTGCATCACTTTCAGTATGCTTATAGATCTGTCCATAAATATGATAAGACTTAGAAAATGGCCTCAAAAATAATTTAAAAGAACAGCAATAAACAAGACATTTATATATTTTTAATCTCAAAACATTTATGTTATGTGAAACACATAACATATATCAAATTAAACATATGGACTCACTATTAAGAGAATGGAACAGGAGTGAGTATTTAACCTAAGAAATATAATTTAAAACCTATTTATGTCCTTTGTTTACATCTAAGAAGCCTTAATAGCAGGCCTGACAAGTCTGGGGTTTTCTATCATTTATATTTACAATCAAGTCTAACGATTAGATACAAAACAACTGATTTCATGGAAAAGATGAATTAGCAGAAGATCCAGTGGGCAACCTAGTGAGGCAATTAAAAGATGGGAAGAGTCGGGGGAAAATGCTTGTGAGGAAGAGGTTAAGGGACCACATTTATTCCTCAATGTCACGCCCTCGTAACCCACTCACCCCCCCCACACACACAAAGTGTGCTTTCCTTAACCTCTAAAGACATCTGAAGTCAATCAAGGTGTTAATCAAGACCCACCATCACTGGTGACTTCTTTCATAGTCAGAAATGTTAAAAAAAGAAACCAAAACACTGTGTTGATTATCAATGTGTTCATAAAAGCACATCGATAAGGTTAAACATGGGTAACAGTGCTTATTAAGTATTTAACTTACCCTTGGCTTTCTTTTACTGTCTCAAGATTGAATGTGAGAGTTTTTTTCCCCCACACAAAATAATTATCAAAATCAGAATTGTAGCTTACTTAAAAATTGCCAAGCACTTATCTGCTACCACAATCACATATGTGCTTTCACATTATTCTCACAAAAAAGTGATAATTTATAGAGCAGAAAGCTAAAAACCAGAGAAACTTTACATAATGTCTAAAACTAAAATATAATAAAGTCTTAATTATTATAAAATCACTAAAATATCACTTTAAAATATCACTTTATACTTATCAAGTATTTGTTACACTTGTAAGAGCATATTTTTGGCCAAAACATTATCAATCACAATCATCAAAATGATGAAAGAATACTATGTTCTGATGAATGATCTAAATTGGTTAAGGAAAATACTTCTTCAATTGATACATTAACAGATTAGGAATGCAGAAATAAGACACACCTACATTACATATATCTCTGATATTTTTGCCAAAATTATATAATCTAATTGTGAGAGAACATCAGATAAATCCAAATCAAAGATAGTTTACAAAATAATCAGTATTCTTCAAAACTGTCACAGTTGTAACAGCCTGAAGAGCTACTGCTTTCTGCCAATTTTTCTATAGTCAAATCATCATTCTTAAGATCACTTGTTATTACACATTACTAGATATATAAATACAAGTTTAAGGAATCAGAACGAAAACATATTATGTATTGGATATTGCCTAAACTCTATAGAACAAGCTTGTTTTCATTATTTGGAAATTTCTCTTAATAATTATAATCATGTAAAGACTCCCTATTAACTAAAACCAGTTAGCTGATTGAGAAGAACATTACACTAAGTGTAATGGAGGCTAAACTTACACATGCTATTTCTTAAAAGGGCTGTATGTTTTTCTAACTCAGTACCTTAGCTTCAGTTACTATAATGATCATGTGTAATTCTTTGGCTAAACAGGAAAGATGACCTTCAAGAGAAGCAAAACAAAGAGAAAGGGACAAGGAGGGAAGAAATAAGACTAACCTCTGAGTGTATTTACTAACCCAGGATGAGTGCTACACACTCTGGGTTAGAAGCAAGAAGTCTGCTTCAGAGCAGATTTTAGTTTTTAACCCAGTGGAAGAGGTCCAATGGAGTTCTTGTACCTAGAGGCCCTGTCCTAGAACCTCCCTGCCCTGGGGTAGAACCGTGGCCTGCTGGTCACGGTCACCTTTGGGTAACTACAATCTCCAGCCAGCTATGGGACTCCGTACGTTGTTATTCCCAAGGATGTTTAATAAAACTTGGAGGAGTTCTCAAAATGAAATTAATGTTTTTCTTTTCAGCTATTTTAGTGGTGAGAAGAGATATAACCAATAACAATATTTTTTTAAGGCAGAAGTAAGAGGGGGACTATTTATGTTTAAAATAAATTTCTAACAAGATTAACTTTATACCTAATTAAAACTGGGTGGGGCATATATGTTGATCCAAATGTGATGCTCAGACATGAGAAAGATCTCCTGGGAAATTAAAATGCTTGGATGAGGTGAGAAGCCACCAGAACAGGGCCCTAGAGCATCTGCACATGGAGTTAAGCCAAGCATAGATGCTCCGAGTCCAAATGATTCTCGAGCTTTTTCTGTGACCTTAGATTAGCAGGGTATTAGTGTAGGCAGGTCTCAGCTGTACGGGAAAATGAAAACACATTTTAAAAGATGCCATTTGAATTTTAAAAGTACTCAACATTTCTAGTATCGTTTACTGAAAAAGACCAACACTGAAGTGTTTTATTCATGCACAGAGGAACGTCCATCTAAAAGCACTAGCCTTATCACATGACATATACTGAATATGTGTTTAATATGTAGTTCCAGAACCAAGAATATTGTTTTTCAACTGGGTGAAATGCATTATTAAAAGACCTCTGCTGTGCCCACCACCAGGAAATAGAAGCAGCAGCTGTGCTCCTACATCCTGAATAAACAGGGACATTTGTGAATTGACTCACTTCTTGTCAACTCTAGGACCAATATCTCCAAACCCACGCTCTACTTCACACATCTCTTCTAGTCTATTTTGGTCAGTTAAGGAAAAAAATAAAATGAAAGTATTTAATTAAAACTCATGTAAAACTCCAATCCAGACACAGTATTTTCAGTCTTTCGGACAATTGTGTATTTTGCTGAGATTTATGTCTGAAGTCATTTTCTATATCCTGAATCTGCACAAGCATCACATCAGCATCAGTCTTGCGAGTCACAAGTATGGTATGGTGATTCTTTTAACACAAATAAGACTTGTGTTAAAATTATTAAATGCTATTCTAGGTGACTTTTATTAACTGAACTAGAAAAAATATATAATACTAATTTTATGGCAGTGAAAGGAACTATTAACTTCAGTAAGCCAAGGACATCTGTTGTAGACATTAAAAATCTTCTTAGGAAGAAGTAAAGGATTTTAAATATACTATGGAAAAGTCTGACTTTAATGCCAGAAGAATTTTGGCTGGAATATGGGAGTGCCTTTAGCATCCTAGGGGAAATCCTATTTTATAAAAGGCAGTCTCTGACAACTTCAGAAATGATTCTTTCTGTGTAAGTATTCGTCACTTGGAAAAATATTTTTATAAGCAGCCCCTTTAGTGTATTTTAATATATAATTTGATTTGGAGATTTACACGTGACTTTTCCAGTGTACCGCTTTTGCTTAAAGCAAAGTCAGCCTTTGACAGAGATTCTGTCCTACTCAAATGCAGGGAGCAAATAAACAACCAGTACTCCCATATACATGGCGATGTATGTCTTGTTCTACACAATATTTTCATAGTAAAAATAAAAATGTAAGCCTTCAGGAAATTTCAGAAGACTTTGAATTTAAATTATATTTTCCTTTGATATATCTTCTGAAAACTCAGAACCCTGGTGTTAAAGGTGGTGATGTTAATATAATTTGATCCCAACCCTATAAATATGTATAAAACTTCCAGTGCACTGGGCTCTGCATGGATGATGCAAGATCAGTTAAGCACTATCCATTGTCTCTGTTGTTCCCAAATGGTTGGCAGAATATCTGTCTCTGTCTCTGTCTCTGTCTCTATCCCGCCCTCTACCTCTACCTTTATCTAGAGGAAAGGATGTTTTTCAACAGATGTTGCCCTCTCCTGAGGATCCTATAACATATGGCAGAAAACCCACTACACTGCTAGCTTTTAGAGAAGAAATTGACAATGTATATGTAGCAATCTCAGTGGCCAAGATTACCTAACCAGCAATTTGCCATACTAATAAATGCCTGGAAGCTAAAGCCCACTACTTCCTGTACCTTTTGTAATTGCAGAGGCCAAAGGTAATTTGTATTAATTAAATAAATTTATTTATTTATTTATTTATTTTTTTTGGTCCTTTTCATTTTTATCAGTACCGGGGATCAAACTCACGACTGCCTGCTTGCAAGGCAGGTGCTTATGCCACTGAGCTAAACCCCCAGCCCCAATTAAATAAATTTATTACTAAATATTTAGTCAAGTCTTTCTCTCCCTAAAGTGTATATACAATATTTTGGTGGACTTTGTATACATGGCTGGCTGTGATATACAGTACTGGAGAGAAATGTGATACTCTACTAGTAGAATAAGATATTCTGCTGGTACAAGATAAAGGACGAGGATTCTAGAAGGATAGATGGGCATTGGGAGGGTAGAAGCTCAACAGAGGAAGCGATGTGTGAGCTGAGTGTTAAAGGATGAATAGAAGTAGATCAAGCAAAGGAGAAGCATCCCAACTTGTAAAAACGAACCTGCCCTCACAGGACAACTTCTTTAAATTAGACTTTTTAAAGTATTTTACTTTTAAAAAATTAAGTTTTCAATGTGTAACATAAAAGAAAAGTCTCAATCCAGATGATTTCTTCCTCACTTGTCTGTCCTCCCAGAAACTCTGAGTGATTAGGAAAGTGGATATAGGAAATAAAAGGATTTAAGTGCCTTTGCAGACCCAGAGAAAGAGCGAATGCTGCAGGAATGGAATCCAGAGGTGGACTGGCCCCTGAGGCCCGGGCGGGAGGAGAGCTACCACCGCGCTGGGAAACACACTGCAACTGCATCTCTTTTCAGTCTGCTTGAGATAGACGTTACAGCAATCTTAAGAAAGGTTCGTGTCCTAAGAGACAGACCCCTTTTCATTCAGCCATCGCATCCCACCAGCACGGGGAGTGGAGATGAGGGTGGCTGCAGAATCCATGTCTGCATTATGCACCTCTTCTGATACACAGTGGGGAAAGGGAGTGATTACAAAGCCCTGTGGACACAGCAGGGAGGGAAAGGAGAGCTGGGAAGTCCTTTGTATGTTGTTGGGCTCTAGACCAATGTGGGGGCGGGAGGTGTCAGTGGCTCAAAACTCCTAGGATTCTAATGCTTCAGCAAAAATGGCTGGTATTTACCTGCAGAGACCAGAAAAAGGACACACTGTGACCTACTAACCAGATGTGAGGTAAAGACTTAGGGTAAATTTAAGTGAGCTAAAAACATGTATTTTGTTTATTCACATTTTATGAAATTAAGACTTTCATATTGGTGTTCTGAAAAACATGTATGTGCATGTAATGAGAGAGATTAAAAAACGAAGGGCTTCAGTTTGCTGAGTTTTACTTTCCTCCAAGAAATCTATCTATAGAACAAATTGTAGGAAGAATGTACCTAGGAGGACACCATTGAAGAGGCAACGCATTTATCACTCTATCGACTAAAGAAGATCACTCTTTGGACCCCCAGGTCACTGCACTTGTTCCTGCCAGGTGTGCAGCCTTGAGGCAGGGACAGGATTGTTCTGAGCTCAACAGAGTTGAGTCCTGCTTCCAGTTCTGGGTCTGTAACTGATTCAGGGTGAACTTGGGCTGGTCACAGTTTCTTAGGTGAAAATGGAAAATAAAGCTTTGGATCAGACACAAGTCACAGCTGTTTTCTGCTGCAATTTTCTCAGATTCTAAGGAGATGTTTTCCTCCTTTGGATTTTGTATATTAGGTTTTTAAGAGTCACTGTCATAACAACAATGCCCCATCTAGTGTCAAAACAGGGAACACGGTCCTAGAGAGCAGAGTGAGGAATGCCAATGCAGGCTGCTCCTGGCTTCAGGCTCAGGAAGGCAGGTGGGCAGCATACAGGAGTCAAGAGATCTATTATTTCCCACTGACCCAACTTGGGGAAGTATGATTTTTAAAAAAAAAGACCATGTTTCATAACTTTCATGTGTAATGGGCAACACCAGTACAACAGGACTTTTATCAAGGTTCCACGGGATAATCTTTCCTGTCAGTTTTGCTGGCAGCTGTCATCACAAACACTAAAGAACCTTCTGAGGCTCAGCATGGAGGTCAGGGACAGCGTCTTCCTGACTGGGGATAAGAAGAGACTCTGGGTAAGGCCCCAAGGTCAAGTGCAGGCACCTCACTGAGATTCTGGCAGAAACAAACCTCAGCAGGTTTTTAATCACTCCACCCCGACTTTGCAACTCTTTCTTCTCTAACAACATCTCCATCTGGTCAACAGCTGACCACACACGCCGAGGGCCTTCTAGGTCCCACACCAGCTTGGTCCTCTTCTCACCTCCTGTCACCTCACAGAGAGAAACTAAGGGAGGAAACTGATGTAGATCCTAGGACAATGCAGACATCACAAAAATCAGTTTCTTGCATGTCTGTCATGTGCTTTTATCTGTTTTCTTTTAAAGGTCATACAACTTAAACATTTTATATTGCAATATAAAAATTGTCTCATTGTAGAACCTGCCTCCCTCCCAGGACCCCAGTTAGTTTGGTGGAGTATTTGTGGAGCATTTACTGTGTGCCAGGGCTGTCTTTAATGATGTCTGGGATGAGAGAACAAAATGAACCCCAACTCAGAAATCCTGCATCCCACTGCCAGTTCTGCTCAGATTCTGTGGCCCAGAGTACTAGATGCACAATGTACTTCTTGTAGCCTGAGTTCTTACTGGCTAGGGACTGTCTCTGTTTTCAATGTTAGAGTCTTTTCCTGGTTGAGCCCTTCCCTGCAGCTCTTTGTCTTTATGGATGCCAAAAGGTTGTCAGGGATACCTGCTATAACAACTTGTTAACCTTCACTGATCTTTTCTAACTAGTTGCCTTTTGGTGATTTCCATCATTAGGCCTCCTTCTGTCCTTACCTTCTAGTCAATCACTTGTAATTAAGTAAGTGGTAACTTACTAGCCCCATCCAACTTCTGTCTGTTTTTCAGCCTTGGTTGGCCAGTATAAATCTGCCTTGACTGTGATCCACATACCCAAATTGGCTTAGTTCTCACCTGTCCCAAATTTATTGTATCTCTTGAATCTTACATTCCTTATAGTATGTCTTATAGTCCTATTTAATGATCTTCATGTCCATGCTGAGGGCTATATAGGTTTAACAAAATGGTCTCTGCTCAGCCCTCTGGTCAAACCTCACTGTCAATCCAGGTCTGTAAACTACAATAATCTTGAACAAAGTATTAAATATCTTTTAAATAAATTGAAAATATTTTGAGATAGGATAGAATAATACAAGCTCATTCAGGATAAAGAAACTGTTTCAAATAAAACTAAGAAATTATCTAAGCATGGTGATATATTCCTATAACCCAGGTACTCATGAAGTCAAGGCAAGAGGATTGCACATGCAAGACAAACCTGGGCAACTTAATGAAATCCTGTCTAAAGATAAAAATAAAAAGAACTGCAGATATAGCTCAGCGATATAACATTTGTCTATATAAGACTTGTTTTCAACCCTCAATATTGTGAATGAGAAAGAAATTTCTTGGACCCTGAAAACTACATGCCATGGTATTTTACAGCACTAGAATGTGGGACTCTACTACAGAGTGTGGTCAACAACAGAAGAGGATGGGAATCCTACTGGGTAGTCTCTAGTGTCCTTTTCCATCCAGCCAGCTCTTATGCATCTGTCTGAGTCCTTTAGATTTGGCTCATAATGCAGACTCCCTTGTACATGGCTATTCATACATTAAAGTGGGAATCTGGTGCCAGCCAAGAGTCTCCCACAAGTAAAATGCACATGAGCATAAAATGGCCAGCTATAGGTCTTGCCATGGTGCCCATTACAGCTGCCATCACAGCTGGACACTAATGGATTAAAAGTACAGTGATCTTAGTGAGTTGTGTAAGGCTATTTGTTTAGACATTCATTCGTTTGTTTGCTTGTTCATTTGTTCATTCATTTTATGTAGTTGAAGCTGTCATAAATGCAGGGAATACTAAGGTCAATCAAGGGAATGTGATTTTCAAAGTATTGTATTAAAATATATGTGATTTCACCAAAAATGTAGAGTATCAATCCTTAAAATATCTGTGGCAATCAATGCTTTTACTTGAATTAAAAACCATAGATATAGAAATGTTTGGTTCCAGCTGTGGTTCCTGAAAGTCATCCTCAGAGATAAATTTGCACAATGGATGTTTCAATTAAGACAGTAATATTTATTGAAAGGTAAACCATAAATGTATAGCTACTTGAAACATTATTGAACAAATGTAATTTATGCTGTAGTCGGTGTACTATATTTTAGCACTGCTTTGATTTTATCAGCATTTGTCAATTAATCAACATGAGCCTTGTAAAACATGTTCTCTTATTAGTGGGAACAGGCAATTGCTTGCAGTCTCAGAAGGAAAGGTCGATTAATAAGTTGCTAATTGTGCAAAGATAGATTTAAATTAAAAGTAAACTCTCATTACTACTGTACCTAAAAATGATTGTTTTTTGCCTAACTTTGCTAACTTAAATATGGTAAATGGTTTCTTTTTTCTTTTTTTAAAAATATCTTTCATTTTTACTAAGTAGCCAAGATAGATTAAGACATTAAATAGTCTAACCACAGGGTTTAAAATTTAAGTGCCTTCTTGTTGTCATTTTGCCAGTTCACAGTGACAAGCTTTAAAACTCGGATGATAAACAAATGAACTATACACATATTTCATTGGCAGGAAAGTCAGGAGGAAAAGAAAAATCAGGAGAAAGAGAGAACAGAGCAGCAGAGAAGAGTCATGCAGCGGTAGGACTCTACTTTCTTGTATTTGCTTCAACTCATTCTTCATTCTTCCAGAGGAGACATCAGTTCTCTACTTTTGACTACTGGCTCATTTTTAGTGCAGTCAGTGAGAAAGAGGCTGAGTCAAGCCCTCTCTTTGGGCCACCAGGCATTGACATACTCATCAATTCTCCTGACAACCAAGAAAGCACTGTAACTCAGCTGCATCACTACCAGCAAGCCCTGTGCAGCCATCTAATAGACATGACTGAGTTTAAAACAGGCACATACCTTGGAGAGCAGTTCCTACAAAGGCGTCTGCAGGGCTGAATCTTGAAATTCTCACCATTTTAGATGTGTAAGTAGAACTGGAGGTGGCTTGCGTTAGGGCATTTGTTGGAGCAAAATTGTGCACAGAGTCTACAGACAATGTTTGTTGAAAGGAGATGGGTCTTCCCTGATTCAGACTCAACAAACTGCAGAGAGTCTCTTTTATAAGAGTTAGGCACAGAGTTGTTCTCTGCCTGCTCAAACTGGCTCATGTACCCATTTCATTCCATTCTTTCCTCAGTTTCAAATAAGTCACTATTTCAAACACATTTCCCTAAGCAGATGCAAACATGCGTTTCCACTGCCAGATTCCCCTGGGCAAATTAGGTTTCTCCAAAAAGGGTCAGGGAGCAATCAAACAAAATACCTGCTAGAAACAAGCCTACACTTTCAGGTGATGTCATTTTACAGACTACAAGCCAAATTTTGAATCTTATGCAGGCAGCAGTGTAGAATCTGATAGGGCCTGGTATCTGCTGCCTGAGTTTTCTTTTCATGGTCATAATAATTGGCTTTATTTTTTATGGGAACTAAACTAATGGTGATAAAAGAAATCATGGAAAATTTCCTTTTCTGATATTTCTAATCTAAAGCTGCTAACCATGTTTTAATTTCTTAATAAAACTATAAAAGAACTTTTATAAGCAAACATGGAATATTTCTGAAGTAGCTTCTCTCCACTGTTTCCTCCTTGAGTCACAGAAAAAAGTTTATTTTTATGTTTCTTTAATATTTGTTTGTGTAACCTCAGTATTGGCTAACTCAGCTCCCAGTGTCAAGATTCTTTGCAAAACAGAAGGGTGAAGTGGCAGTGTAGAAAGGGAAGCTGTTTGGTAACAAAATAGCTGTTCACAGGCAGGAGTTATTTCTATTTATTTCTATATACACTACATTAAGAAGCCCAAGAAAAAAATAAATGGGTGTGGATAGCAAGTTTTCATTTGTTCCTCAACATCTGAGAACACTGTAAATAAGATTGTGTGTTTCAATTCAAATGGTTCCAATATCTTAGAAGTCTTAATCATTTGTACTAACAGTTTTGTGAAGTGTTCAAAGCTTGTGCTTAAGGAGTATTATTGGCATTCAACACAGTCATACCACATTAATCAGATTTACAGCCTTAGATCTTTGATCATCTTTATTTAAAAGTAAGTTTAAATGATTAAGTGGGCTTAGCATTCTCCTAGCATTTCAGCCTGTTAGTAGTGTCCTAGCAGGACATCTGACTCTACAGAGAAAGCTCAGACCGCTCAAAATGAACCTAAAATTTGCAAGATAAAGGGGTTGAGGAGGGCAGCAGGGTATGTTCAGCCAAAGATTTGACATGGCAGCCTTACTTTATAATATACCAGGGATTTAGATTTTCTTCAGGTATGATGAAGTCAACAGATCAGAAGATGCCTGGCCATCAAGCAGGTACTGTTGTTTGTTACCTACAGTTCCCAAGAGGAAGGGACCTATAATTCATCCATTCATCCAGGAGAGGTACTAGGTTTGGTCAGTAAAAGAAGTGAGGGGAAAATGTAGACAAAGACTTCATTGTGCTTTTTCTAGCAAAGAATGGGTAAAGCCAGGAAATAGGTTTAGGATTGGCTGGCTCAAATAATTTCAGCAGGTTTGAAAGTACAAAAGTACCTCCAATACCTGTCCCTGTGGTAATTAAGGGCAAAAAGACACAGTTCTAGGTTGCAGGAGGCTGATATAAAGAAGCAAAGCCAGGAATTATCTGGTTTTCATACCAAAGGTAAAGTCACCAGCAAGTTGTTTGCTATCAACAGCAATTAGTTAATCCTAGGAGGGCCAATACTTCCTCAAGTTCTCAAGGTAGTGTGATGTGCAAAAATCATCAAATAAACAAAATTTAAAATACCACAATTAATACATGTTCATCTGAAATATCACTGTAAGAGTGATAAAGATTATTTCTTAAAACTTCACCATGGGTAGGGATCACTTTGGCACGGTATTTTGCAAAATGCAGATTCTCATTCATTATACCAGGCAGAAGTTGAGACTGCATTTCTAAACAAATTTCTGGTGAAGCTGGGGCTGCTCTCTGAAAAATTAGTGATCAAATACCAGCAAGAGTCTTCTCTCTGGCCACCTTCTGCAAGAAGACAAATTGTTTATTAAGCCTTTTTGAGCCAGCCACTGAGAGGCACTGAGAGTACATGTTAGAGCTTGTTTACCTTGAATAACATCCTTTGCTCATTGGAATTTTTATTCCAGTTACATAAATAAGGACATGGAGCCTCCGAGTAGTTAAGTGGCACAGGTCACAAACTAAAAGTTGTAAGATGTAAGTATTTCTGGCCTAAAAATCCATTTTTCTTCTGTCATAAAGTAAGTATAGATGTACATTCTGATGGAAAACAAAAGGTCTCTGTTGGTAAAGGATTCATAAAATATTAAATTCAGAGACTTGAATAGTGACCCATTTTACAACAGAAAACAGGGAAATGCAGAATGATTTTCATTATCTCAGAAACTCAGTGGCTGATGAAAAAAATGATGGTTTAACAAAGCGATTCCCAAAGCACTTTCAATGGAATTCCCTGTTGAACTAATGCTTTCTTTTAAACACCGATACACACACGTGTTAATATATACAAAGTAAGAGGCTCCCTCCAACATGCCTCTAGTCCCAGGGTTCTACTGCTCAGAGATAACTACCTTAGGTTTGGGCAGCCTTCCAGAACTATTCTATGCAAACAAAAACATCATGCAAATTAATTCACTCAGTCACCCCAAGGAGCTGGGGGAAAAGCAGTAAATAAAACAGACAAGATTCATAGACTGTGGGGGGAAGAGAACAAGAAGTCAACAAGAAGCAAGCCCTCCCTGCAAACCAGCACCATGCATGGGTCACTGCTGCTGAGGGGTCAGCCAGACCCCAGCCCCTTCTGGCACATGGGCTAGAAAACAAGAAGAGCCAACTCACCCCATCCCCTCCCCGCAAGCAACTGGCAGATCTGGAGAAACAGACTGCAGTCACAGCTACTGAGGTGAAATGCAATTTGATGCTTGTGGTGTTTGGTGTTTTACTGACTTGGCAGTAGGGCCCGTGGTTTGATCGTCTATTCATAGGATCATGGTACACAATGTGTCATATATGTGTCTCCTTCTGAAAGTGGTTGCCATTGTTAATTTCCTATTATCTTGTTTTGAAGTCCTGTGTCATTTTCATTGTTTGGTTGGGTTGGACTTTATTCTGCTTTTGTTATAGCCTGCGGCATGGGCAGCTATTTCAAAGATAGCAAAATATATTATGGTAGTCATTTTGGATTCACTATTGTCTTATTTTGAAGTCCTTTAGTGCAGTCATTGTTTTTTTTTTTTATTGGCTCCATTCTGTCCTGTTTTGTTTGATTTTTACTGTGCCTGATGGTATCTATAGTTATTTTGAAGACAAGAGGCATTATGGTAACCACTGTTGATTTCATATCTTTTTCATGTCCTGTGTCATTTACACTGGTTTGTTTTGATTGGCTTTGTTCTGTTTTATTTTGCTTGCTTTTACTTTCTTTAAAATAAAACAGGCAAAATCCCTTACACTCCTTACATTCCAGTAAGGCATACAGATCATAAGCAAACAGGTATATTAAACACTACATCATATAGGGGTAGGGATAAATATTAATAGGGCAAAACGCAGGGGAGAAGAGGAGATTTTTGCAATTATAAACAGCAGTTAAGAAAATTTAGTATCTGAGTAAAGTCATGAAAGAGGTCATCTTCTCTCCACTCTTTTTTCCTTAACCAGTATGCACTAAAGGCTCACCACGCCAGGGCTTGGCTTTACTCATCCTTTTAAAGGATTCACGGTATTTGACTGCTCTAATACACTAAACAGTAACGGGAATTTTGTTATTTTCACAATGGATGTTTGAGATTAATCCTGTTATAGTTTGTCAGGTGACCATTTAAGTGGTTATCAAGAGCTAACAGGGTTTGTAGTACACAAGCCTGGTTAAACAGAAAGGACCTAAATTCACCGAGAAAAGCTATAAATTGAAGCTCTTACTGGGCTACTCTTTACATCAGTTGACCTTGTTATAACACTGAGAACTTGTACACAACCTCTTTTTATATAGTGTGTGGCCTCAGGAGAAGATTTTCCTTGTCCTACCACATTGTACTCTCCACCACATTCAAGGTGATGCCTAGGGCTTCTCCACCTGGAGGTCTAGGTGACACTCACATGCATCATTTTGCTCAGTGCCAGGGTGCCCTCACTCCTACACAGTTAAGTAAAAATGCCGGCCTTTAAACTGACACATGTTCCATGCTCCTCACAAAGGATGCATAAGCAAAATTTTTCTAGAATGGGTTATCCTCTGGGCTCTGTGCATGATCTGTTTCCTTAGAAGGAAAACACACAAGCTTCCTTAAAACATAAACAAAAGAATCTTTACTTTCTGGTGATATTTATTTATGCAGATACAGATGTTTAGCACTGGGCCATATGACTAAACAGATTTCAGATTTAATGACAGATTAGTTTATTCATTTAATTAATATCTGAGGCAGTACCTGCAATTTGCCAGTACTCTGCCAGGCACTGCAAAAGTAATAAATAATAGTTCAATATAGTTTCTGCCCGGTCCTCCTGAATTTTCATAAAAATAGGGCAAGTAAAAAAAAAACAACTGTGAATCGAAGCCATCAGTGTTGGCAAAGGCAATACAATAGGAATTAAACGAAGGGTAAAGATACTGTCATTTGGAGACCCTCACAGATCCCTCAGAGAGAAGGCTGAGCTGAGAATCAGAATGATGGAGAAGTGTTCAAGGGTTGGAAGGTGGCGAAGGGGCACCTTCGTAGGGGTCAGTGATGTACACTTTGGTTTGACTACTTTTATTTCTGATTCCAGTAATTTTAAAAAGCAATAGCATTTATCAAAGTAGTATATGACCATAGTTTTTTTTTAAACAAGGCAAATGATATTATAAGGCCTACAATAAAAACTCCTGCTTCCCACCAACCTTTTATGTTTCTCAAAGACATTGCTTTTTTCTCCTATTTTTCTCTTGTTATGAAAGGTATTTATTTACCTAGTAAGTAATCAATCATCTATACAGGTAAGGATTTTGACTATCAATGTTTCTCAGTTTGGTTAATAGCCTTGCCTGACATAGAAAGATTTACTGTCCAGCAACTCTAACCTACTCTCCTCCAAGGGGAGAGACTTACAACTTGCAACTTTTAACACATTTGTTTTCCCATATTTAAATACTGTGTGTTTACTAGTAATTCTTAAGTTATAATTTTTACATATTATCTAAAGTCTTACTAACTTGCAAAATAAGGAAAATTTAAAGCTTTTCTACCATTGACACCTCCCAACAAGCTTTCTCCCCCCATTTTCCCAGAGCGTTAAAGACCAATTTGGGATTAAACCAATGTTCTCCATTTACATCATTATAATCACACAATCTTGCTCTTTTTTTTTTTTTTTTATTGGTACCGGGAATCAAACTCACGACCGCCTGCTTGCAAGGCAGGTGCTTATGCCACTGAGCTAAATCCCCAGCCCCATCTTGCTCACTCTTGAGCCAAGCAATGTAAGAGAATACTTCTGATCTTGTTTAATATCTTGTTTTTACAAGTGTTACCTGTGAGTCTTTTCTTTTTTTTCTGTTTCTTCCTTTCTTGCCTTCTTTCTTTCTATTTTGGCTTACTTTATCATAAGATTGTTTCTAAACTAGCCAAAGGAAATGCAAACCTCTGTTAAAACCATTTTGACACACTGTGCCCAACCAGTGTATTCATGAGATCTGCTTTCTCTCGAAGAACCTCCTCTCCTGACTGGTTTGGCAGTTCTCCAAGGCAGCTGCCCATCTGTTGTCTTGGGGATTCTTTTCAATAACATCGTATAAAATAACCTGTACCACTCCTGTGTCGGAGTCCCCATTTCTCAGATGCTATGGTTTCTTCTTTCTTGATTTGTAACTTATTTTTGTGGATAGTAAAGAACATTCTTTAGTAGCTTCCTGAGAAAAGGCACAGGGAAGTTACATTTGCTGAGAATTTCTGTGTCTCAAAATGTCTTACTTCTACTCCTGCTAGCTAAGCTTATGATTGAATTCAAAGATAAGATAGGATTTTCTCTCACATTGTTTAGATTTGGAGTCCAGAAGTCTCACACTGTTGATATTCTTGATCTTTTACATGTGATTTGTTTGGTTTTTCAAAGATTTGGGGACCTTCTCTTTAATCTGGGAGTTCTGAAATCTCATAGTAAAAGAACCCTAATGTAGATCTTTTCTTATCCTTTGTGTTGGTCCTACTAACTGTGGAAATGTTCTCTTTGGAATTTCTTCTTTTACTGTTTTTTGACACTGCTCTTTTTACATTTTTCTCTTTCCAGAACTCCTCTGATAGAATGCTGAATATCATAGGTTTTCTGCCCTCCACTGTACCCCACCTGCCATTGTGTCTATTATTCTACTTTCCAGAATGTTCACTTGAGTTTATCTTCTACAATTCTGAATGGTTCTTAAATTTTTAAAAATCTTCATATGCAGCTACAGTGACACACACCTATGCTTTCAGCTAGCTGGGAGGCTCTGGTGGTAGGATCACTTGAGCCCACAACTTTAAGACCAGCCTGGGTAACCTAGTGAGACCCCCATCTCTAAAACGAAATAAAAAAACAAAGAAAAAAAATCCTTATTTTTTGTTTCTTTTCTACAGAACATTCTTTTTATTTCATGAATGTAATTGTGTCCGTCTTCTTGTTGAAGAAATTATAGGTTTCACAAAGCCTTTCTTTTGGTTTATGAAATTTCTGTTTTCTCTGAGTTCTCCTATCATCTCTCTTACCTCTGTTTTGGTCACTATAGTTTATTCTATATTTTGTTTTGAGGGCTACCCTCAAATAAGAGTGACCCTTCCTTATTCATTTACATTCATGAGATTCACATATCTGTATGTAAAAAAATATAAAATTAAATATATAAGGTATTAAATTCATTTATAGTTAGGGACCTTGAGCCTAGTTTCCAAAGAAAATTTTGAAGAGGGGCAGGGTATAGTTATTACCTAGTGGACCTCCTGGTAAAGTAACTGGGCTGGAAATCTAATCATTCAGTAGCGATGCCAAATGCCAGTCAAGTCATTTCTTTGGCCTATTCATTTATTCCAGATAAGGTTCTTCAAATTTCTGTCTAGGAGATGGTCATGGTTTATGTCAGTGGCCCTCAAGCCTCAGGCCTTTGCATTATGCATTTGTGATTGGTTCATTGTTAAACACTTGGATTGGGGTATGAGTGCTACACCAGCCTATGGGTGGAGCCAGGACGTGATGTAATGGCAGGATGAAGGTGTGTGTGTGTCTCTCTCTCTTGTCAGTTTCTGCCTCATTGTTTGCAGCCACCATGAACTGCGGCCCCACCAAGCTGCCCTGCCTTGAACCTGCGTATGGACTAAAACATCCAAAAACTGTAAGAAATAAACCTTTCCTTTCCCAACTTTGGACATCAGGTATTTTGTCTCAGTGACCAGTAAAAAGTAACCAAGATAAAATTTGGTACCAAGGAGTGTGGTTGTTGCTATGACTATACCTGACCATGTTTTTCGAGTGGCTTTGGAAATGGCTTGTGGGCAGAGTTTGGGAGGGTTCGGACATGTTGTCTGGATGCATAGTGCTGGATGCATAGGCTGTTCTGCAGAGGAGATTCTGGTCAGAGCTCAGGAGACTAGAAGGCTGATAGAAAGCCTGATAGTAAAGACTAGGCTTGAGAAGTTTCTGCTGGGAAGGACTGTATTGGTTGTTGGACTCCACAGGATGTGTGTTATGGTTTGGCAGGAAGTTTTTCTGCATTTTGCTCATGCCCAGAGACTTTGCCTGTGACCGAGATTAAGAGCGATGGACTGATTAATCTGGCAAAGGAAATTTCAAGACAGTCAAATGTTGAGGCTGTGGCATGGCTATTTTGGGGGGCTTTTAGCCAGACATATGTTGCAAATCAAGAGCAAAGAGGTCAGTAGGATAATTTAAAATGCTGTGAGTTTGGCCAGAAGGAAAACCCCAGTAAAGCTGTGGATTGTAAAGATAGAGCTGAGACTTTGATTGCTGAGAAGGAACAGAGAAATAAGAAAGATGGCCAGGGGGCATCTCGGGAAGCAGTGGGTCTCCATTCTTTGCAGTCTCAAAACTGCAAAAGTGAAATAATTTCCTGGAGGAGAAGCTTCAGAGTACCATGCTCCAATGGCAAAAGAAGCCACCTGAGGTTCCAGAATGGCGGCAACATAGAGAAGCTTTTCCTCACAATCAGGTAAACACAGCCCAGCAATCCAGGCACTAGACCCCTACAGCCAAGAGGAAGAAAAGCCTGGCTACTGCTCCACCTGGCAGCAAACCTTGGTGGCATCCACATGATGCTGAGTTTAGGTGCAAGGAAAATGCACAAATTCTGAGGGCAAGGCAGCTTCCATCTCAATTGCAAAGAATCTGGGAGGCCAAGCAGTGTGGCCCTGAGAGGGCAATATGTAAAGATGTAAGGGTGAAGCCAAAGGTGTAGTGGAGATTCCAAAAGTTTGGAAAAGCCAGGAATGTCGAACATTCAAGGAAAGCTGCAAAAAACCAAGCAGAGAGGGTTTAAGAGAGAAGCTGCGGGAGCTGAAATAACTGGAAATGCAATGGAGGTAGGATCACCCAAGCCTTTTGGAGTTTGCAATCAGATTGCTTCAAATGCTGAGCATGGAACTCTAGGACTTAATGTTCACCCTGCTGGATGTTGGACTTGCTTTGTTTCCAATGCTTTATATTCCCCTGTTTGTAACTTTTGGAATGGTAATGTTTGTCTTGTGCCTTTGCATTTCAGAAATGTTTAACCTTGTTTCATTTGTACAGGGGCTTACAGTTAAGAGTTTGTCATAGATATTGGAAGAGATATTGTCATAGATATTGGGATTTGGACTTCTCAGCAATGCTGAAGATGTTAGGACTTTGGCAACTCTTGGAGATGGACTAAATGTCTTTTGCATAAAGGATGTGCATGAGTCTTTGGGGGCCAGAGATGGAATGTCATGGTTTATGTCAGTGGCCCCCAAGCCTCATGCCTTTGCATTATGCATTTGTGATTGGTTCATTGTCTAACACTTGGATTGGGATATGAGTGCTACACCCACCCTAGGGGTGGAGCCAGGATGTGATATAATGGCAGGAAAAGGCGTGTCTCTCTTTTTCTCTTGCCAGTTTCCACTTCCTGTTTGCAGCCACCATGAACTGCAGCCCTGCCATGCCACCCTGCCTTGGAGCCAACTGAGTATGGACTGAAACCTCCAAAAACTGTAAGAAATAAACCTTTCCTTTCCCAACTTTGGGCATCAGGTATTTTGTCTCAGGGATGAGTAAAAAGTAACTAAGCTGGCTGTAGGTGGTTGGTGGCCTTGTTGGGGAACAGCCTGGGAGAAACACCTCTTCTTTCTGTGGAGCTTCACCTATCCCCTGGGTCTTGTCCCTGAGTTCAGAGCATGTATGATCCATGCATCTCAGACTATCACTAAAGCCCTCAAGAAGGGACGATGGAAGGTGGAAGAAAAGGGTGCAGGGTCTAACTATGTCATTCACCATGCTCACTATTATTCTTTGCTCTGTAACTATCTGCAAACAGCTACGTCTTTCCCAGTCTTGCCCCTTCCACCCAGCCAAGCCTCTAACACTGTCCTAAAGTATGGATCAGTAGGCTTATTTCTTTCCCTGTATCCAGCAACCGCTCCTCAAACACTATGCTGCCCTCTTGAAACTGGCTGACATCTCTTGTTTATTAGCATCTCCTGTTTCTTCTCCTCACTTGCTGTGTCTCTGCTTTATAAATCTTTAAAAAATACTTTTCTATAATTTTTGTGAGAGTTCTCAAATACAAAAGCATGTGCTCAGTCTAATCTGGCAATTCCTATTCTTCTAATTTTACTTCATAACTATGTTGTTCTTATATATTTTATTCTGGCTTAGTTTGTTTACTCAGAGAACTGTATGCATTACCCAAATCAACTACTAACTATCTAAAAACTACTTTCAGGAAAAATATTGCCCAAATCGTCTTAATTATCTCTTATCTTGTAGGGCGCATCAGACAAAGTGAAGTTGATATATTTATTTTTACAGGATGCCACTATTCTCTTGCCTTCAGAAGTTTGGACCAATAATCAATACATGGTGACAGGCATATCAATTTGTTAAACACAGAAAGGAAGAAAGAGAAGGAGGAGTTTTTCATTTCAGTTTTAGGAATCACATCCCTGGTCAGCTGGTCACCTGGAAGCCATTTGTCAGCCAGTCACTGAAGAGTGATGGGGGCAACTTATATAGGCAATTGAGAGCAACATGAAAGGAAGTGGTGACAGCCACCTCAACCAAGAATTTAAGAAAGCATTTGATTCTGGGTTGGATTCTTAACCTTTCTCGATCCAATATAACTACAAAATGAAAAGGTTGATGAAGTACTTCCAAACAGTCATAAAAAAAGAGCTAGAGTTTAGACAATTTTCAAGCCTGCCTTGCACATCTCACGCATTCCTCTCTCATTCTGGAAGATCCATGGTACATTTTGGAATACTTAAGGTAAAATCTACTTAATTTGTATTTGTTAATACAAATTTAATTTAATATTAAATTTAGTATTAATATTTCCATTTAATTAAATATTTGTGAATGCTTAAACAAAATCCATTTGATTTTGTTTTATCTAGCATTACACAAATTTATTTATAAATCCCTCTCTAGCCTTTTCAGGTAGTAATTATTAATATACTATAGAAGAGACTGCATGAATTACCTTGATACTTCCCATTATAACATGTTTCTGTGCATTTACAACTGTAGCTAAATGTTTTCATTAAGAAAGGGAAAACATTAAAACATTTTATTGATGCTTCCTCTTATAGTAGCATGTAATTTAGAGTACAAGAAAAATTTATCTTGAGTTTAACGAAACTATGTATTTCCAAGTATAAATATCACATCTCTGCATATCACCATCCATATCTAGGACAACTGAACACAAAACCATTGGCTGAACTGCTGCATAGTTGATTTGATTTGGTTAGGAAGACAGTGACATTGCTGGGACACATCTGGCAATTTTGGCAATCAATGAATGAAATGAATCAATCATGTAGCAATCAGACTGTATGCTCAGTGATCAATGTGACCTAAACAGAAATAACTGTAGGATAAATTAATCTTTAGGTTGCAGGTCTATTCTATGACATCAGAGTACAACTCTAATGGAAATTTGTGATGAAAGATTTTTCATTCTGCTATTATATATTAAGCTGTTAGACTTATTTTTGTTAGTGAAATACTTTCACTTTTCTTATCAATCTATCAACATTTTCTTTTATATAAAAGGAAGGAACTGTGCTAAATGTTTCTGGGGGAAAAAAAGATTTATAGCAGAAAAAAGGCTTTAAAGATCCTGCCAGAAAAAGATGTAGGTGTCAGTAACTTTCTATGCAATTTCCAGTAAGACTTTTTTCATTTGTAAAAGTATTCTCAAGGAATTTATAGTTTAGCAGATTACATGGCACTTATCTCTTAATACCTTTTTATAATAAAAAAATTCTTAATCTATGTAACAGAGGTAAAAGTGAATGAATATTCTGATATTCTTTTACTGTCGTAATGCTCTCCTTCACTTTAACTGCAGAAACTATGAAAAGTTATAAAACTATGAAAACTTCAGAAACTATGAAAATTTAAATATGCATACACATAACAAAGTTTACATTCTGAGCATTGCAAACTATATATCAACTGCTGAGCAAGGGATCGTATTTAGCCCAATATTTTCCCTTTGTCCCTTGGTAGGTTTCTTTTCCTTTGAGACTATTAAATTTTTAAAGTGTTCGAATTATTTATATCTTTTCATTTAAAAAGTATGCCCCCCAAAACACAATTTCCCTTCTCCTCAAAAAGAAATGTATTAAATTAACAACTCTAGAATATTACCCAAAACAAATGTGTTGGCAGTGGGGTAAACAATGGTCCTGATTTGTCCAGCACTGAGGAATGTCCCACTATGTAGGAATTTTGTGTTAAAATTGGGACAGTCCCTGAAAATTGAGACAGAGATCACTTTAGGTGGCAACTTGAGAGAAGAATGTAGCATGGATACCACTATCAGAGAGTTGTTACTTCAATCCCCTTATTGGAAGTCCTCTTCTCTCATTGCTAACTGGCTATAGAATGCAATCAAACACCAGATGGATGAGTGGATTTAATGACCTTTGAGTTTTCTTTATACCACTGAAACTCAGTTCTGAGTTCTTACTAGCTGTTGAAAAACAATATAACTCCCTGACTTAACAGACCTGAAAATGAGTCCTTGTCAGTAGCAGGTATGTTGGAAGTCGCTAGCTGTATCTATATCCATTGAGATTCAAACTGTGGATCTAGCAAAAGCTATTCAAAGTAAGGAGAAATATACCTTGTTAACTTCTTACTTTAAAATATTGAATGCAAGTTTCCAGTTTACGTTTGAAGCAAGTGAGAAACCACAAACTGCCTTTTCACCCATTTGTGTGTATTTATTCACACGGTTTGTGCTGTGTAAGGTTCTCCTATCATATCTCCATTCTGATATATTCTGATCATCAGCATATACTGATACTACTTTTTTAAACAAGAAATTGTACTACACATTGTGAAGCCATGGAGATTTAAAACTCAAGATCTCTGTCTTTAGAGACCTATGGTAGAGTATATGAAAGTGACCAAATTATAGAGGTAAGCTCAAAGAACCAGTGACCATGCCCTGGGGTACTTAGGAAATCTGCAATTAGTAAGTGGGATGAAAGCCAGGGTAGAAGTACAATTATTAGGGGACTCAACAAGGTATTATAGAGAGGATAAGGCAGTTTGAGGATAAAAAGTAATCAGATAATTAAATTTCAATATGCATACTCATAATAAAGTTACATTCTGAGCAATGCAAACTATAAATCAGCTGCTAAGCCAGGGACCATATTTAGCCCACTAACTTTTTTGATGATAACCACTTAAAAGACACTAAAAAGAAGAATTAGGATAGCTAATGATATACAGTTGGCTCAGTATAAACGTAGTGTCTATCTGTCATGCAGAGAATGGTCTATCATGCAGAGAATAAGTCCCCAGGCAACCACAGAAAGGCCCCTCCCCTCAGGACTAGATCCATTGAGGAGATATGATCAACCAGATGTGAGGCAGATGCTGGCAGGATCCCTGAAAAATCCCTAAGCTCCCAACCTTATCAGCTCAAATGATGATTTAATGCTGAAGGAAAAGATTTAGAACAAAATCATTCAAGAGGTATATGCTACCTTGAATGTCATGTTATATGACTAATCAATCATTGATTTTAAAATTACTTTTATAATGGCTTCTTTGGATTTCAGAATTAAAGGATCACTGTTCCATTTGTTTGTACCTTACAGAACAGTTAATTTTCACATTTTTTCCAATACATGGTCTTCATCCAAGATACTCATTGGCATTAACTAATGTCAATGAATGATCTGGGTATGCAAGATATTAACTAATGCCAATGAATGATCTTGAGAAGTCTGTTGGCAAAATTAACATTTAGAAGTAGGCACCACTGGTTATTTCACACATTATTAACTTATATTACAATTCAAATACGCTTACAGCTGGCAAAAAAATCTCTTCTGTAAAGTGATCTCAAACATAATAGGCTTAATCAGAGATAAATTAAATTAGGCAGCCATGCATACTACAGTATATTAATTCTGAGTAGTTATTAAATACATTTTCTCTTATCAGTGGTGTGAACAACATTATATGCAAACAAATTCTTTAAGAGGCTAGCAAGCAAAGTTTGTGTTTAGGATGCTGGATGCCTGAAATTTTCCGATGTCTTCTTAGAATGACAATCTTTTCAACTAATAATGCACTAAATTAAGCCCCATAAATGAGTCAACTTCATTCCCAGGCAATTAAGAGAAAAAAGCAGATAAAACTATGGTCTTGATTTTTTTTTCTAAAAGGAACATTTTACTTTCTATGAAAACTCTGAAAAGAAAACATTAGACATAGTGAAATTCTTTAAAATATAAGGTAGCAAAAATTCAGTATGATAAAAATGAATACATTTTGCTTTCTGTTTTGAGTAACCTGTATTGTCCTAGAATACTCAAATAAGAAAATTACTAAGACTGAGTGCTATTGAGAAGGATTATATCATTCTCTCTTTCTTTTCTAAATGGTAGTAATCTAAACCAGCAAACTAGCACTCAGATTCCACACACTAGTAAATGGTGCTTTTGTAATAGACAAAAGAAATACGTAAGGCTTTTTACCTGCCTCCAACACTCATACTACTTTCCTTGATGTACTTTTGCCATATTACCTTGTTCTCTTATTAGTCAACCAGGTCCTTTAATATCTGTATCTAGAAACAATTCAGGTTATGCCCACGACCCCCACCCCTAAGAAACATGTTTGACATTCTCTGTGCTTTGCACATTTAAAACTCAATGTAAGGTGACAAGAATATTAAGCTTTCCAGTGAGCAAAATGTGAAACTAATCACTATCTGTTTTTAGCCATGGGTAGAATAATTGGCAAATTAAAATGCCTGAAAATAGCTGGGGTGCTCGCCTCAGAAAGCAGCACCTTGGATGGCTAATGAAGATAAATGTATGCAGCTAGCTTTACTGACAACTTCAAATGCCAGCAGAATGAAAAACTAACACCACAGTACTTGTTTCATCTAGTATAAAGTACACACATGTAGGATCTGTGTCATTTGAAAGAAAAAATCCTAACCATCCTCTGTATCTTCTATACATATACCTCAATTAAGACTACTACTTAAAGCCAATGTTTTTCTTTTTAAGTTAGCAAACTGGGAAAAACTTTCTTATTAAGTACTGAATTTGCTATTTTGAAACATCCAAATAAAAGCTATACAAGGGAAAGAAGTAACAGATTGGTAAATTCATTCATAAGTTCACTCATTCATTCATTTGATAACTATTGAATACCTACTCTGTACAAGACACTGTGCTTGATACGGAGATGAAGGATCTTTTCCTGAGGAACCTGTGAACCATAGCATAAAAGAAATACATGCATATAGGTGTGTGTGCTGGTAATAAACAGATCTCTTTGCTGCTGTAGGAAAGACCACAAGATGTGCTCCACCCCTGTGAGCTTTGCAAGAGAAGCCTCACTGCTGAGCTAAATTCTAAGATGCTATCTGAAAATATTGAGGGTAAGTTAAAAAATGATCTTCCAAGTTGAAAGAACAGTCCCTGCACAATCAACAAGAAGGCCATGGCTGTCTTCAGCAAAGACACGGTCTTCAGAATATGTGAAGGAAATAAATAAAATGGCAAGGAGTTAACAGATTAGGAACATAAAAGCTATGTAAGGATGAGAACATGGAGGCACTAAAAGACACATCAAGGAATTTGCACTTAATCCTTTGGGACAGTATTGTTTTCAAAATATGCCAAGAAGTTTGGGGTCCTGGGAGTGAGAGGAAAGTTACAGGGATGAAAAGAGGAGGGTGAGGACCAGGTCCTGAGATCCTTCTTCAACCATAGGAGCTTTCCTCCTGCGCCTGCTTCTTGTAAGTGCTACTTGTTTATTTTTGTTAGTATACATCCACAGTGTACAATGCTTAGATTCTTTGTGTGCAGTTGGTGCATATATACAACACGTCTCAACTCGCTTTTTCACGCCCCCCCCATCTCTTGATCCCCTTCCCATCTGCGGAAGATCTATCTCCTCACTTCATATTACCTTTTATTTTTCTCCTTTTTCAAAACTTTTTATATTGTACTAATTTTAGATTTACAGAAAAGTTACAAAAATCATGGAGCATTATTATATGTCCCCCCCCCCCAACTGGTCCCAATGTCAGCATCTTACATTACTGCAGCATGGTGGTCACCACCAAGAGAAGAGCTGTTGCAGGATATCTAATAGCTGAATCTTAGAGCTCATCTGGAATCCAAGTTCTTCCTCTAGTTTTTATTATCTCTGCTCCAGGAACAAATCCAGAGCACCTCATGGCACTCAATCAACCTGTTGCACTAATCTATCCCAGGCTGTGACTATGTCTCAGTTTTCTCTTATTTTTCTGACACTCTTGAGGAGTATTTGCCACATGTTGTCAAAGTGCCCCTTGCCTTCAGGTTGTTGGTGTTTTTCTCATGACTGACGACGTTAGTGGGAAGAACACCACGAAGCAAGGTACAATTTCCATCATGTGGCACCACAAGGTAGGCAAACAGTATCAATGACTTATCACTGGTGATGTAAACCTTGACCACTTGGTTAAGGTAGAATGTACTGGAATGTTAACATTTTTCTTCTTTGAAAGTTAGTCACAAAACACAGCCCACATTTATAAGAAAGTAATCTTCATTTCCTTGAAGGGGATACCTACCTGTACTATTTGAAATTCTTCTATGAGGAAGATCTGTCTATTTTACTCCATTAATTAATTTATTCATTAATTTATATCATAGTAAAGTCAAGTATGTATTTTTTTCTTTGGGTTATAACCAAATACTACTGTCATTATTTTGTTCTTCAAATTGTTCCAGCTATTGCCACTGTGAGTCTTCTTAGGTTAGTGTCTGTATTACTTTGACATTACTGCATCCTTTTGTTTGGAACATTTTATTCATTCATTCATTCATTCATTCATTTATTTAGACATACAAGATATTTCAGGCTCATTTTGTATTTTGACCACCTCAGCAATAGAAACAATTATTTCTTCAGAATTTACTATTGCAGGAAGATATTTTGAAATGAAGAGTTAGACATTCAGTTATACTGATGCTACTAGGGTATCACTTCTACCAAGCTATCTCAGCAAAAGACATGTATGGAAAAAAATTTTTAATTGTGTCGTGACAGTTAAACATTAAAGTCAATCAGCATGTAAGACTTTTAAACTACAAACTACAAAATGTTACTGAAAGATATTAGAAACTTGTATAACTAGAGAGAGAGTTTATGTTCATGGATTAGAAGGCTCATATGAATTCTTTCCAAATTGGGTCATAGTACCTACACAGTCAGGTAGCCTTATAATCCACTTATATGCTTTTTAAGAAATTGATAATCCTAAAGTGTACATTGAATTTCATAGAAAATAGGAAATCCAAACCAATTTTGCAAAGAAAAATAAAGACGAAGAGCTTACATCGGATGGTCTGAAAATTTACTGTGCAGCTACAGTCATCAGTGTACTTGGAACTGGCACAAAGTGTGAGAGAATTCGTGGGAAAGAGCAGAGCCCAGAAATAGATACACACGTGGCCGTCTGATTTTTGACATCAGTACTAAGAAATTTCAATAGGGAAAGGAAAGTCTACAAACAGAAGTAGTTAAAAGCAAATGGTCCATAGACAGTAATCACCTTGGCTTCACATAATGAATAAATAATTAAATATGTATCAAATGTAAACATAAAAGTGAAAACTTTAATACACTATGACTCCTGACTTAGAGATAAAGCACTTTTTAAAGCAAGATTCAGAGAAAAAAATTCATGAAAGAAAAAAGACATCCAGGTAAATTACAACTCAAAATTTAAAACTATTGCTTATCAAACATATTATTCACCAAATTAAGTAAGCAAGCCACAGATTGAAAGGAATACTTGGCAAATATATAAAGTACTTATAAAGTACTAGTATCATATGTATAAAAACCGTTTACACTTCAACAATAAAAAAATACAACAAGCCCAATATAAAAATAGCAAAGTAATTTTAAAAGTCACTTTACAAAGAAAGTTACATGAATGACAATAAGTATATGAAATGATCTCAAGATAGTGGTCAAATGAAATGCATATTTGACCATAATTTACTGACAAACCCACCTGAATGAAAAAGACAGCACCAAATGTCACTGAAAATACGGAACAACTAAAACTATCATAAGATGTTGGTGAGACTATAAACAGTTACTTTAGAAATAACCTGGCAATTTATTCTAAAATTAAACATACACCTATCTATGACCAGAATTCTAGTATCAGATGTTGACCTAATATAAATGAAAGCCAGTGCCCACAAACAGACTTGTGCAAAAGTGTTCACAAAGGTTTACTTACGCTAGTTAAAACATGGAAAGAGTTCAGGTGTTTTTCAACAGAAGAATATAATATACACTGTGATAAAATGGAATGCCACTATTCAGCAGTCTATAAAAAGAAACTATAAATAAACTTGGAGACAGATTATTGTGAAAAAACATTATGATACGCGAAAAAAAGCCTGACACAAGAGACAGTGTAGTACTAGGTTATATTTATATTACGTTTTTTTTTTTTTTTTTTGTCTTTTTCATTTTTATTGGTACCAGGGATCGAACTCACGACCGCCTGCTTGCAAGGCAGGTACTTATGCTGCTGAGCTAAATCTCCAGCCCCTATATTACGTTTTAGAACAAAAATAATTTGCTCTGGGAGTGGAGGTGGTGAGGGAAGCCAATGAGGTAACTTTCCAGGGATGATGTAGACCTGGGCAGCACAGGTATAAACAAGGAACTATGCATTGAAGAAAGGTGTGTTTTGTCACATATAAATTTTGCCTCAGAAGAAAAAAATCATAAAAAAAGTTTGAATTCTAGTAAATATACCCATTCTGTAGCAATTAGGATAGAGTGTTAACTTGATTGGCTTTGTTAAGCACCAGGGGACTGGTAAAACTCACTTCTGGGTATGTCTGGGTGGGTCATAGAGACGTGGTCTTAAGTCTATATCTGATCCTTAATCATTTCCTCTATGATACTGTTTTCCTGTTCTGCTTTCCAATCACCATGACTTAAGCATCTCTGCTCTCTCACAGCCTTTGGCCATGATGTTTCTCCTTGGAGTCAGCTAACCACAGACTGAACCCCCTGAAACCACAAGCCAAATTAAACCTCTCCCCACCTGTGGGTATCTGGTATTGTTCCTCAGCTATGGAAAAATCCAATACACAAGACATTTGTAGGGAAATCTACTTAGTCTACAACTTACTCTGAAATATGTCCAAAAATAAGATGAACATATGGATGGAGAGGAGAGTGGTGCATCGCTGTGGAAGTATGAGTGGTCACTGTACATTTCTTTCAATTTTTCTACATAAATATTTTCATAATACAATGTCAAAAAAGAAAAACACTCTCAACTAAGTCATGATTCAAAAAAGGAGAAGTTTTACAAACACTAGCCATGTTTCTTAGACTAAATTTCCTTATTCAAAAAATAAGTGATAGTATCTACTATTTAGGATTCTTCGAAATTATACTTGTTAATATGTGTATAAAAATAAAAAGTTTCTGGTATAAATAAGCATTAATATTTTAGCTACCATTTTTAGTAAGCACAAAGTGCCTGTGGCCATAATCCCACAAAAATAAAATTTCTTGGAAACAGACAGGACAATGTTTTCATACTTTCGTAAAACAATTTTTATGTTTGTTGCCTGAATAAAGTCAGATTCGCTTTTTTTTTCTACATATGAATGTTACTTATTAGGGTCACCAAGTGAATGAACTAGTAGAAAAGAAATGTCACATTTTCCAAAATATATTTTTAGAAATGGTATTTCCTTGACTTTCAATCCAGGAAAATGCTAACACACGGCGTGGAACATGAAGGGTCCAGAAAAGAAAGCCTGCCAGATACCACAGCAATGAACAGAGGGGGGCCCTGGAGACAGAACACAGGAGGAGAATGTCGAGCATTATTTCTCAAACACTTCCCATCTGGGACTAAGCCAGCGAAAGTTAGGGGATTTTTTGGAAACCTTTATAAGGCACCTTTAATTAATTTTCTTACGTATTTGTTCAGCAATCATTTAACTCACAGCCTGTGATGAGCCAAGTTCTATGCATGCCTTCCAGAAACTCAGAAAAATAAGCTTCATAAGGAAATTTTAGGGGAAAAAAGTTCTGGCAACAGTATATTTTCACAAATGATAGAAATTCGACATAGGATAAACAAGATAGCAAATTTCTTATGTGGAATATGATTTGTTTGGCTAAGAAGAATGTAAGTGAAATTATGTTTTGTGGATAACACTTTATTATGGAGTACTATTATTTTTATAAGTAGATATTTTAGTGAAAATGGAATTTCTTAAAAATAGCTGTTTCCTTCAACTTAGTAATGTTTCTTATAAGAAAACTAAGCTCCAGAATATTGAAAATTAGTGGTTTCATCCTCTTATGACTATCATCCTTTGAGATATCAAATATATATACCTGTGAGAATTCTTTGTTTTGTTTTGTTTTTTGTCTTTTTCGTTTTTATCTGTACCAGAGATCGAACTCACGACTGCCTGCTTGCAAGGCAGGCGCTTATGCCGCTGAGCTAAATCCCCAGCCCCTACCTGTGAGAATTCTAAGAAACTGTGACTAATAGATCTTGACTCTTGCATTTTAAAACAGTAAATAATTTTTTAATTAAAGAAAAAGAAAATTCCATTCGCTTAGCTCATCACTTTGAGGGAAAGATTATACACTCTTTGCTAATATTTAGGACAGAATTTCTAATAGTACTGATGTTGTTCTGCAAATAACAATCTGTGTGACAAATTTCAAGTAAGTAAAAATGGTTTTGGAAAATTTATCTGGAAAAATTTTGCTTATGGGGGCTGGGGGTTTAGCTCAGCGGCATAAGCGCCTTCCTTGCAAGTGTGCGGTCATGAGTTCAATCCCTGGTACCGATAAAAATGAAAAAGACAAAAAAAAAAAAAAAAGGAAAATTTTGCTTATGGTATTTATTCAAGGGTCGTTTATATAGTGGAAATGAATAGAACAAAATGTCTTTTTCAGGAAAATATGTAGTTTCCTGTGTCTATTTTAAAATGAACTCCTTCTCCCACCTCTGTAATCACACATACAGCTGTGATATCAATAGAAGCTAAAGATAAAATTAAAGAAATGCTGACTGCCTGCCCAATCCTGGGATAACAGGGGAAAGAAAGCTGGTTGGCAATTCCCTCTTCTCCCCTTATCTTTTCCTGCTCTTAATTCTTGCAGGTTAGGGGTCCTGGCATATCTGTACTCTATAACCTTCCCCTGAGTGGAGCCACAAGGTGCCAGTCAAGTGTTCTACACATTAATATCTCTTCATTCTTTTCTTTGAAAGAAATCTTACAGTTAAAAAGAAATAAAATGCTGTATATAAATGAAAATAATCAGTCACTTAGAAATCATTTTGAGGGTTACATCACCCCTATACTTGTAATCTCGAAATGTCTTTAACTTTAAATAGCAGTGCATTTATCAAAGATGGATATTAGAGATCTATATTCAAATTAAGTTTACCACTGACCTTAGGTGAATTCACTGCTTTCTAGACTCATATAAGCTACTTATCCCAGAAAGCCAAACTTTTATAGTTTCTCCCAGAATGGATCATGTTAGAGTTAAACATTAGGGGACATCAGGGATTTCCGTGGCAAGATGGGAAGTATATTTGCTGTTGCTGTGGAGGTTTTCATCAACCCAACATGTTACCGTGTTTCCCGATAGTAGCCTTTGAATTAAGCACCGCCTAACTCCAACAAGTGTGCTGGCTAAGGGCATCCAAATCAGGGAGCCTCACTACATTAATTTTTCCTCTTACACAAGCATTCTTGAGAACTCTGTCATTCAGTGTTTATGCCTGTGAGTCAAATATTAAGAGCACACTTGAAATTTAGGATTTGTCTAACTACTTACCTGGTTTGTTTTCTGCCTAGAATTATTAATCTAACTTTATCTTCTCAACACTTTGGGGATAATGCATTATCTTTAAAATGTGCATAGCTGTTTCTATATAAAAGAATCCAAATTCAGGTTTCAATTTCAAAATGAAGTTGCTGATCTTATCTGAATTAAGAACCACCCTTATCGTTTTTACTCTTCTCCATTTCTTTCCAAATAGGTATTTTAATAGACATTTTCTCCAATTTTTTTGAAAAACTTAAAAATCTATTATCATAACTATAACTATTTGGTGGTCTAATTATTATTTTAAATGTGGGCCTGAAACAAAGGAAAAATGTAGAAAGATTACAGCAGGCTTATTACTGCACACCGTTTTCTAGTGATCTTGGCTGGCACTGAAACCCAGTGAAACCCAGTGAAACTCCAGCACTCAAGAGGCCCAGGGAAAGGAAGAGGCAGGTGAGGAAGGCTGTAGGTCAGGGGACAATGTGAGCTGAGTCCCAGTGCAACACCTGGAAGCAGACAGATGGACACTGCTGCTACCCGACATTCTAAAGCAAATTCACCAGAAACAGAACTTATCATTTGTTGAAATTCCATTACATTTATTAGAATAAGCATGCTGAATAAGAAAGGGCATTAGCAGATCTACCTCTATGATGGTTATTAAGTATCATAAATTTAGCATTAAGAAAATAGTACTGATAATTTCAAATTGGGAATATCAATAACCCCAGGACAAATTTTATTTAAAAGCACGTGGGAACTGAGAGTGAAAAGCTTTTCCCTGCCACACATCTGCACAAACTTAAGAAGAGTGATGACAGCCAGCACAGTAACAACAGGGAACGAGTGTCAGAATTTCTGACAGAAACTGTATTTTCTGAGGAGTTATACTCAGTTACAGAAGTCTACTGAAAACAAAACTTGGCACAAATCTTAGCTTAGCAGAATTCCATCAAATACAACAAAAATAAAGACTAAGGGGTAGAGAGGGAGCCCTGGAACCCTTTCAGAAAAGACCAGAAACATGGTGAAAGGAGACCAAACACAGTTCTCAATACTTATTAATTAATGCTTTTATAGAGAAAATTACATTTGCAAGGTAGTAAGATCTTTTGCATTATAATAATTTCCAGTTTTTTGAAAGGAATTAATAATTGAATCTAGGAAAGGCTCTGTTCACTCTAGAAATAACTGCTTTTATGCTTCGGAATATTTTAAACTGTGTTGTTAGTAGTGGCGATTTGCTGAGCCCACAATCATATACAAAAATATAATTGATGGGGGAGTTTTACTCTTTTAGATTAGCAAAACAAAAACAATTGAAAAAACTGTCTAAACTCTAGGATACAGAGCTCTTAAAATTTTAATGTAGAGGACACTTTCTTTCCATGCTCTAAATAAGCTTGAACACACTTTAAATTTCAATCTCTTGGAAAGTGATGATCTTAGTTAACTCTAACCTTTCCTTCGTTTAGACCTCAGTATTTAGCATCAGAAATCTAAGTGCTAAACACAGTGTTCCAATTGATAAGACAGTACGAATTCTAAAAGACATCTGAGCCAAATAACCCATATAACCTCTACAAATACTACTTTCTTTGTTCATTTGATCCTTCCAAAAGGTTTATCATACGCTATTCCAAATGCTGCATGAAACAACCCTAAAATCTACCAAAAATACGAAGATAGTATATGTTTGTTTATTTATTTATTTTTTGAGGAGGACTGGTCCTAGGGATTGCACCACAGGATTTATATATGCTTGACAAGCACGCTACTAATGAGTTTACATCTTTGTTCCTATTTATTTATTTATTTAGAGACAGCATCTTGCTAAATTCCCCAGGCTGGCCTCAAACTTGTGATCCTCCTGTCTCGGTCTCCTGAACAGCTGGGGTTACAGGCTTGCACCACTGGTTTCATTTCAGAATTTTCAGTAGCTTTCATTTTGTGAGGAAACCAGATACTAAGCAAACATTTATTTAGAAATATGCCTGAAATGTTTTAATAAAAAGCCATCTTTTAAAAGTAACGCACCTCTTTGCAATATTATGAAACAAAGAGACAAAAGGAAAACTTTTTCTAGGTGTAACAGAAAAGAGAAAGCCTGTAAAGGGACTGACCTCTTAGATAATGGAGTGTAAAAGAATGTGCAAATGCACTTCAAAAAAGTATCTCTCAGGGACATCAACTGAACAATAGAAATGCAGGAGTGAACACACTTCTTTCTCCTTTCATTCTGTTTTATCTCTGCTCTATTTTCTTTGCCATTATTTACTTTTCAGACACAATTATATATAATTGAGATGGAACTGATAAAGTCACATTATAAACTGTTCATAAAAACATCAGTAGTAAAGGGCACAGACACATTTAGCAGAAACAACAAAACAAAATATAAACCTGGTTGGCAAGAGAGAAATAAAAGATTCTCTGGCACAATATAAGGAACAGGAGTTCCCCAAGTGCCTATTCTCTCACTGGTGGGACATAGCAGTATCTCATAATAAACTCACACTAGATGAGAAGGGTACAGGTAAGTAGCTGTCCAGAAAAACACAAAAGACTGGTAAAAATTCAGCTTTTAAAAAATGGGCAGCCAGGCGTGGTGGTGCAGGCCTATAATTCCAGCACTCGGGAGGCTGAGGCAGGAGGGTTACTTGGAGTTTGAGGCCAGCCTGGGATACATAGTGAGATCCTGTCTCAAAACTCCCAAAAGACAAAACAACTGTCATGGTTTATGTCAGTGGCCCTCACGCAATTATGTGCTTGTGATTGGTTCACTGTCTAGCGCCTGGATTGGTGGTATGAACGCCACACCTGGTGGAGCCAGGATAGGATGTAATGGCGGGAAAAGGTGTGTGTCTCTCTCTCTTGCAGGTTCTCACCTTGCAGTCTGCAGCTGACATGAACTGTGGCCCCGCCATGCAACCCAGCCTTGGAGCCAACAGAGTATGGACTGAAACCTCCAAGAACTGTAAGAAATAAACCTTTCCTTCCTTAACTTTGGGTGTTGGGTATTTTGTCTCAGCAATGAGTAAAAAGTAGCTAAGACAACAAAACAAAAAAATGACTAAAAGGTGGATATTCAGGACTTCATTTGTGGGAAACTAACAACTAACTTATGAGTAAACCAGACATCCATGCACTAATGGAAATAATCTAAGAGAACAATGGGGAGAAAACCAAATTCCAAATGTATATATTAGTAAAACACCATCTAAATAAACGTAAAAATAATATTGTATGTACAGGTAAGTAGATACAAATTTATTAATTACGAATATATACACTAAATTAAGTAATATACAGCTTTATCATAGTGATATTTCTACTTGGGAGGCAGAAGTAGGATGGTGATTTTCTTTAACTTAATAATCTGAGATCTAAAGCAGTTCCAAAAGGTTTTTAAATATGGGACTGGATGGCCACATGTTTTATTCTTTTCCATAAACTACTTCATAATAAAAGTTAATTTTTTTTAAAAATCTTATTGTATAAATGAAGAAAGTGTAGAGACTAGGACTATTAGTGGGAACCATTCTTCTAAGTATAATTTTATTATTTCTGAGATGGGAATATACAATTTATTTTCTATCTTTAGAAAGAGGAACAATGGTGAGTGTAGTTGTAGAAGAAAAGTTGTCCTTGATAAAAGAAGTGTGTCACATTTGGCAAATGGGTGTCGTTTCCAGATGAAAGTGGATTATCCAAACACAGTTATATTTCATTTTCTTGCTTCAAATGAGTGTTTCAACTCATGTACTATTTGTGTAGGTTACACTTTTTTTCTTATAGACTGTGAGTGTGAGGTTTAAGGTACCTAGTTAACAGGTGATATACTTTCAAACTTGCCACTAGAGAATTTCTGTTTTGTTTTGGTTTGGTTTTTTTTTGAATTAAGTTCTTACTACTTAATTCAGTCTGGCCTTGAACTCACTTTGTAGTCCAGACTGATCTGGAACTCAAGGTGATTTTCCTGCCTCAGCCTCCAATGTGCTAGGATTATAGGTAGGTGCCACCATACCTGGCTTTATTTTTTACTTTTCTAGTATCTCAATGAGCTCATTTGTGGCATTATAGGGGAATCCAGGAGGAAAGTAACTTACTAACATTTCATTAGCTTTTAATTATGTATAATTCTTGGAATAGGAGAAGCTATAAAGTATTTCTTTAATCATTATGAAAATAAGCCTGACAGACTTCCTCAGTGAGGCAAGAGTCACCTAAGACATTGTCAGAGAAGAGGGACAATGTATCACATATACGAGTGGTGTTACAAAGTAAAAGTTTTGCCAAAAAGCAGGCCCTCTAAATGAAGATTAGATATACAAGAGGGCATACTGATGTATAATTTCCAATATAATATGCTCACATTTTTATTACATTGTAGTTTTCAACTAATAGAGGCCTGTGTTCTCATAAAGCTAATGCTTATTCTTCCATGTTTATGGAGCTCGTCATGCATTTTAAAGAATTAAAAGCTCTGAGAAGTCAAACTTTGTACCCTATGTACAAAAGAACGCAGATTAGAAAAATCACTACTTCTATAAATCCGACTCAAGAACTATGTCACAAACATTAAATAATTAAATAACAGAAGATAATGGGAGTCCTTGGATATTATTTTTTTCTCTAGCCATAAATGAGGTCTTTTTATAGGTAGTAAATCATATCAAGCAGGATTTCTCATTTTACTAGAAAGCCAAGAATATGTTCCTTTCAGGTCTCATTTTCACCTCTGTACTCACGATGTGTATTCAGGGGAAGTTAAGACAGATGCTCAGTATAATCACACTATAAAAAGTGAGATGTCCCAACTTGGAACTGTACCTTTAAGTCATGAGTTCCACTCATTCAATTATAGGTAACACCTGTAATAGGTGGTACAATGATTTATTACATTGAATGCAAGGAAAACAGAATGAAAATTTGTCTTCCCTTGGAGAGGCTTTTACTGGAACATGTATGGTTCCACAGCACAGGGGGTTGCCAGGGGAAATCTGCTCCTTAATAAAGCTTTTGTGGATAAAATTTTGAAAGGCCCACTGTTTCTCTGTCATATGCTCTTAATTTAGGGCTCTATATTTGAGCTATTGGAGCAGCAGGAGGAGGAGGAGTTGTCAAAATTGGATTATTAGATTCCTGCAAAGGTGATCGGATCATGGGTATACTATCCTCATTAGTGGATTAATCCACTGATGCTCTGAGCTGAATGTGCTGTTAGAAAGTTGAGCACTAATAGAGGCGGGTCACTGAGGACACAACTTTGATGGTATCCCTGTGGCTGGTGCTCCTCCACCGTGCTTTGCTTCTAGCTATCATGAGGTACGCAGCTTTCCCCTGACAAGTCCCCACACCAGTGTCTTTGCCTTCGTGACAGCTGACCGTGAACTAAATCCTCTGAAACTATGACTCAAATAAACTTATGCTCCTTTTAACTGTGTGCATGAAGTATATATTGCTTCCCAGTGACCAGAAACTTGATCAATACACTGTGCAAGCATGAACAATGAAAGGGAGCCCAGGACCTGAAACTAGGATGCAAAGTTGAAAGCAAGTGAAGAGAACGTGTTTCTTTCTTACCCTTTTCTGCCTTCCCTCAGATTTCACATTTTCTGTCACTTCTGGTCTTTGTAACTGTTATAGTTGATACATTATGTAAACTTGAGAAGTTTAGAAGTTTAACTAAGAGATTCAGCAAGGAGTCAGGGATCTTACTGTATAAATATCCTCATCACGTGCAAGAGGAGGGCAAGGGGATTTTGTGAGTTCTACACTTAGGGCGGGGGCGTGTGCTGTGCACAATATAAAGGAAGAAAAGACGTTTGCTCTGCCCTTCCTCTTGCTGAGCTGCTTTTCCTGGCTTCCACCTTGAAGTGTTGCCCCTCTGCAATGCCTCCCAGCCTTGGAGCCAGCTGATTGTGGACTGAAACCTCCCAAAACAGTAAGATAAATAAACTCCCTTCATTTTGAGTGTTGAGTATTTTGTCCTAGAAGACAGAATTTGGTACCAGTGGAGTCGGGTTGTTGCTGTGACTATACCTGACTATGTGGTTCAAGAGCCTTTGGGAATGGCTTGTGGGAAGAATCTGCAAAGGATCAGAGATGCTATGTGAAACAGTAGCCCTGAAAGCTGTTCTGTATGGGAGATTCTGGTCAGAGCTCAGAAGACCAGAAAACCAGTAAAAACCACGCTTCGGTGGTTTCGGCTAGGAAGGACTGCATTGGTTGTTGGATTCCAGAAGACATATATGTCTTCTGGACATATATGGCAAAAAGTTTGTCTGCATTTTGCTCATGTTCAGGCTTAGTTTGCCTGAAACTAAGATTAAGGGTAGCAAACTAGTTGTTCTGGCAGAAGAAATTTGAAGGCAGTTGAATGCTAAGGCTGTGGCATGGCTATTGAAGAGGGCTTTTAGCCAGATTTATGTTGAGAATCAAGAGCAAGAGCCCAATAAGATGATTTAAAATGTGAGTTTGCCCACAAAGGAGGCTCCAGTAAAGCTGTGGACTGTAAAGCAGTAGGTTTCAAAGTTTTGCAGCTTCAAAACTACAAGGATGAAGGACTCTGCTATGAGGCAAAAGCCGCAAAGCACAATGTTCCAGAATAGTGGTGGCTGGACCATGTTCCAGAATGGTGGCAGCAGAGAAAATTTGTTCCTCAGAACTGGATTCAGAGTGCCCAGAAGTCCAGGCACTTCCCCTATAGCCAAGATTGAATAAAGCCTGGCTACTGCTCCAAATGGCAGTGGACCTTGGCATCATCCACATGGTGCTGGATTTAGGTGCATACCGGATGAGAGTTCAGAGGTTAAAAAGGCTTCCACCCCAATTTCAGAAGGCCCAGGAGGCCAGGCAGTGTGTCCCTGAGAGGGCAATGTGTGAAGCCAAAGATGCAATGGAGACTCCAGAAGTTTGGAAGAGCCAGAAACATGGATCACCTGAAGAAAGCTGCAAGGAGAGTGCAAAGCAAGCCTACGAGAAAAACTGAGGGAGCTACAAGCACCAGAAGTGCTGCAGAGGTGGAGTCATCCAGGTCCTTAGGGTTCACAATTTGCCATAGATTGCTTCAGATGCTGGACATGCAAATACAGGACTTAACATTTGCCCTGCTGGATTTTGGATTTGCTTTGGTCCCAATGCTTTGTATTCCCATTGTACCTTTTGAATGGGAATGTTTATCTTGTGCCATTGCATGTTGCAAGTGTTTAACTTTGCTTTCTTTTATACAGAGGCTTGCAGCTAAGATTTGTCTGAAATCTTGAAGAAGATCTGGGACATGAACTTTTGAGCAATGCTGAAACTGTTAGGACTCTGGCAACTCCAAGGACAACTCACCTTCTATTCTGGAGAGGAAATTAGTATGTTTCCATTTGTATGCAGGACAGTTACAACCTGTTAGGCATAATTATAAGCATGCCTTTGATTCTGAAGGCCTATTTAAAGAAATGTGTGTGCTTGCCAAGTTGACAAGGGGTAGATTGTTATGGTTGATACATGTATCAAATTGAGAAGGTTAGAAGTTTAAATAAGAGACTCAGCAGGGATCTAAGCTTCTTACTTTGCAAATATCCTCATCCTGTGCAAGAGGACAGCAAGGAGCTTTTGTGAGTACTACACGGTCCTGGGTGGGGGAAGGCCTATGTACAACACAAAGGAGGAAAAGAAGCTTGCTCTGCCTTCCTTTTGGTGGCTGCTATCTTGAAGTGTTACCCTTCTGCCATGCCAACTGCCCTTAGATCCAGCTGATTATGGACTGAAACCACCATGTAAGCCTTTTCTTCTTTCATTTTGGTTGTTGGGAATTTTGTACCAGTAATGAGAGAAAAGTAACCAAGACAATAACTGACCTTCCATCTTCCTGACATCAACCCCTATCCATATTCCTGTGTCAAACAAAAATGATCTCCTTTAAATACCAAACCAGAATTTCCAGTTTTCCTGAAAAACATTCCCATATGCATGATAGTGTATGTCTAGATAGCTAAAAATTTATATGAGCTCAGAGTTCAAGTATGACAAAGTGAAAAAAGAACTGCACCAAGACCAGAAAGGGTAGGGGATATAGGCTCTGATTGATCTGGCCTGGACTCTACCAATTTTTATACTGCCATCTACAGTGTAGGCAGGTACAGATTTTCTCTACAGGGATTTGGGAAGGAAGATTCGCATCTGGGAAAAACAATGACTGGGGGCTGGAGGACTTATTTTTTAAAAGGTTATTTTTTAAAAATTGTAAAATCCACAATGCATATATCACTAAGAATTGTCTAATTCAAAATATCAATACTGTATCAATTGAGAAACACTAATAAATAATTTTAATGTTCCTTTGCTCTATCTAAACTCTCAAAAAGTTAAACAAAATATAAGAAACTTAAAAGTCATATAAAAGAAGTATGAAGATAAGTAAACTTCTGAATTATATATTTCATAGCAAAAGCTTTTACAAATGGGCTTATCTCTCTTAAAATGAAAAAGGATGAACTGAAAATTGAGTCTATGATGATACAGAGGGATTTTGATAAAAAAATTGTCTATGGGTGAAGAAATAAATTAATATGATATGAGATCAGGAAATAGGTATGCTTTCTTATAGTCAAATAAAATTGGAAATGAGAGAACATTACTGATACTACAGAAGTAAAAATAATCTTACGACACTACAACATTTATTTACCAACCAACAGCATACCACAGGTGAAATGGATAAATACTGAAACCATTGAATCTACCAAGACTGAATCTAGAAGAAAAAGAAAAGCTTAACAGACTTAAAACTTGTAAAAAGATTGAATAAGTAATTAACAGTGAAAAACTTTAGATCAGATAATTGCACTTGAGAATTTTACCAACCACTCCAAGAAGAATTAATTTCAATCCTTGTCAAATGTTAAAAAAAAAAAAAAAACAAAACAAAGAAGATGGAACATTTCCAAACTCACTATATGAGGTCAGCATAATCCCAATGCCAAATCCAGGTAAAAAGATGATAAGAAAACCACAGGTAAGTATCCCTCACTTATAAATAAAGCTGCAAAAAAGAAAAAAACTCAACAATGTTAGCAAACCAAATTTACCTGGTCAATAACAGGATTACATATCCTAAGCAAGTTGGATTTACCCTAGGAATACAAGGATGAGTCAATATACAGAAACTACTCAATATGACACACAATATTAACATAAAAAAGGATAAAAATCATGATCCTCTCAATAAATGTTGAAAAATATTTAGCTTAACATTTTGTGATTTAAGAAGTCAGCAAATAAGGCATAGAAGGAAATTACTGCAACGTAACAAAACCTATATGTAAAAAGCCAACTGCAGATACCATTCTTAATGGTGAAAATCTTAAAAAGTTGTAAGGTTTGAAATAAGGCAAGGACACTGCTCTTGCCATTTCCCGTGTTACTGTACTGTAAGTCCTTGTCAGAATAATCAGCAGAAAAAAATCATCAAAATCAGAAACAAAAAGCTAAGATCATCTCTGTTTGTTAATGATAATATCTCATGCCAAGAACTCTGTTATGGATTAAGAACTGGTGGTCAACTTAATGCCAGCTGGATTATATCAGCATGGCACTGAGTGTAGATGCCCCACCTGAGGAAAGTTGCCAGCATAAATAGAGAGTTGGAGAAGGAGAAGGAAGATGTTAATGCGTTGTTGCTTTGAGGTGCTGAGGCACTGTGGGTTCTCCTATGAGTTGCTGTCTGAGCCGTTGGTTCTCCTGGAGAAGCTCTGGTCCTCACATCCACCATTGCTTCCTGGATCTGGAGGGGAAGACCTGTGCCGCTTGGTCTCCAGGATAAACTCGTTAGGCTGGCTTCCTGGCATGTACCCGACTGTGCTTGTTGTCAGAGGAGCTCGGGGCCTCTGTGTTACTGAGGATGGCTGTTGTGCCTTTCAGGACAGCCCTGGTCTTTGTTGTGAGTGTGACTTCTCGGCTGCAGCATAGAACCCTCATCCTACCAGCATAGCTCCTTAACCCCACTGGCATGGACTTTCTGGCTTCCACCGCTGACCTTTGGGTCTTCCCGGGACGGATCCATAAAAGAGACTGGCATGAGGCCTTCTTGTCGGCTTTGGACCCATGGGAGGCATTGTTATGAGCTCTGGGTTTTCATCTGGACTCATGTGAGACACTGCTATGGGATTTAGGCCTTGACTAAATATTCTATGTCTTTGGTGTTGCAGATAGATTTCCTGCATTTTCTTGTGTTAACTCCCGGTGACCACTGCAAAAATAATATTATAAATGTTATGTCCTGATTCTAATTGTTATCTGTGTACCACCCTTAACTACAACAAACTTTAAAGGTCACTTATAATAACTTAGAAGTAACAAACTCAGATGAATTGCAGTATAGAAAATCAAAACCAAAAATTCTTATATTTCTATATAGTGAAAATGTACCACGCCCCAAAATGAATAAAACAATTCTATTTACCAGAGTATAAAAAGTAAGATAAAATAGGAATAAATCTTAACTAAAAAGCACAATACATGTACACCAAAAACTATGTCATTGTTGAAAAAAAATCAAGAAGACACAAAAAAATGGAAAGATGGATTCTAAGCCTTACTACTGCAAAAATATCCACACTAACCAAAAGATATCGCAGAATCAGTGCAATTTTGCACAAGAAATACAAAGTATAAATAATTTTTAAAAACAAAAAAAATATAGACAATAGGAAACGAGAAAGAGATCTTTTGCAAATAGGAAGGGGATCTAGAGGTGGGGGCACAGAGGAGAGAGAGAGAAAGGGGACTAAAAAGAATTACGATATGTTGAATACATGTACCTCTCCCTCCAGGATGGAAGTAAATATTATGAGTTGCAGCCACATACTAATAAAAAAATTGAAAAACTAAATTAAAACAAAAATCTGTTTTCTTACTCCTACTATAGCCACAGTTCAAATATTCAATATTCATAAATGGGTAATGGTTCCAATTTAGGGGGAAAATGGTAATACTTTACACAGAAATAAAGCAGGAAGACACATGCTCCTCCTGTGCCATGCCACACTGCCTTGGAGCCAAGATGATTATGGGCTGAACCCCCCTCAAATTGTGGCTAAATAACCCTTGCCTCCTTTAAAAAATAAATAAAAAGCATTCTAAGATTCATACTGAACAACAAAAGTCCTTACATGAACAAAGCATCATGAGAAATAAGAACTACACTGGGAGCCTTATATTTCTTGATGTCCAAATGTCACAATGGTAATTATATAAGAGAAACACAAAGTATAAATAATTTTTAAAAACAAAATAAAAGACAATTAGGGAATAGATCTTTGCAATCAGAAGGGAATTCAGAGGTGGGTATGGGGAGGAGAGAGGGAAAGGAGAATAAGAATTAATATGGTAAGTACATGTACTTTCCCATGATACTAACACAGAGGCAGACGTATAGATCAAAAGAAGATAATAGAGGGACTAGAAATAAAGCTATGTGTATTTAGTAGCATAACCTTTGACAAAGATATCAAGACTCTAAAATACGTTAAGCATAGTCTCTTCAACATAATGTTTTGGGAAAATTGGATATCCACTTGCAAAGGAATAAATGGACCTGAATTTTATACCATACTCTAAAACCAATCCCAAACTGAGAAGACTTAAACATAAGACCTGAAAATACAAAATTATTTGGAAAATACATGCATAAAGCTCACGTCACTGATTTAGGATATGATTTCTTACATATGACACAGATAATAAAAGCAAAAGTAGGCAAATGGGATTACATCAAACTAAAAAGTTTCTACAGCAAACAAAGCAATCAACAGCACATAAAGGCAACTTACAACCCGGGAGAAAGTATTTGCTCCGAATATGTCTGATCAGGGCTTCATATGAATATATAAGAAATGCTTACAAGTCAGTAACAAAAACATGAATAATATAATGAAAAAATGAACAAATTGTGTCCCATAGGGAAGCGGTCCAGGGGGACGAGGAGAGGGACGAGCAAAAGCAGGGGAGGTGAGAATAAAGATGTGCCATGGACAGGATGCTAATAACTCTGAGCAATGTAAATATTATATGCCCAAACAAGAGCTAAGACAAACAGTGTCAATCAGTACAAAAATAGTGATGGGGAACCAGAGGATGGGAGGGGGGAGAGGATTAGATAAATAGGAGCTGTAAAATGTACATGTGACCACTCCCCAAGATGACTACATGAATTGCAAACATGCACTAATCAAATCAAATCAAATTTTAAAAAATTCAAAAATAGATAACAACATTGTACTGCATTAGTCAGCTTCCCCACTGCTGGACAAAATATCTGTTACAATTTGAAGGAGAAAAAATTTAATTTAACTCACAGCTTGATGAGATTCCAGTCCATGTTCAGCAGGTCCCGAGGTAAAACCATGGCAGAAGGGCACAGTGGAGCTAAACTAACAGTTCCAGGCAGCCAGGAAGCAGAGAAAGGAAACAGTGCCAGAGAGGGATGGGCAAGGGTAGCATTCAAGCCCATACCTCCATGACCTACCCAGATATACCCAGGAGCCTGCCATATTAATCTGCTGGGCATTTCTTAATTAATGAAGTTGATATACCTGGAATAACAGTCACAGATTTGAATAAACATTTCCCCCAAGAAAGCTTACAAATGGACAATAGACACATAAAATGATGCTCCTCATTATTAATCATCAGGGAAATGCAAATGAGCTATTAGTTTACATGTTTTAAAGTGGTAACAAGAGAGATAGAGAAAGAGAGAGAAACAGAGAGAGAGAAATACTAACATGGAGAAACTCCAAGTTCTGTACCCCCAGTGGTGTAAATGCAAAATTAAATGGCTATTATAGAAAACAGTATAGAGATTCTTCTAAAAATAAAAAAAATTACCATGTAATCCAGCAATCCTACTTCTCAGTATATATCCAAAAACTTTACACTATGTTCATTATAACATTGTTCACAGTAGTTAAGACCCACATCAATAATATAAATGTTCATCTGCAGATGAATAAAGAAAACGCAAAGTACACTTAGGAATATCCCTCAGATTTACGACAGAAGGAAATCTTGCCGTATGTGAAAATGTGGGTGAACTAAGGTCAATCTGCTAGCTGAAACAAATGAGTCACAGAAGGACAAATACCGCATGACTCCACTCATGAAATACCAAAAATTGTCAAACTTATAGACAAAGAAAGTAGAGTGGAGACAGAGGGAGGGAATATGGGTGGTTGCTATTCAACAGGTATAGTTTCAGTCAAGCAAGATGAAAAGGTAATAAAGGATTTGCTGGGTTACAGTGTGTGTCATCAACTCTGCACTTAAAATTTTTATAAAGGATAAAATTCATGTTTTATAGAGATGTATTACCACAATGAAAAAGAAAAAAAGGGCTGTAGATCCTTGGGTATGAAGACTTAAAAACAAATAGACTCTTAAGGGTTTCAGCTAGTTGAAGCAGAATCTTACTTATGTTCGAGGGAAGAGCATTTAGGTAACTTCTCAAATCTTTTCCAATGCTTCTGTTTCCATGGTTACTGTTATTAGGATCTAACACATTGTACATCCAACCAAATTGACAGACTGCAGGGTGGCAAATGGGGGCACAACTTCCCATGGACCCAGTCCCCCAAGAAATACTGTCTGTCTCACTCTTCATTGGGAGCTAATCATGAGGCCCAATAAGAAAGAGTGTGGAGGGAAAACTGGAAATCAGCCCAGTACTGCAGTAAAATCTGCTTTGATTTCTCAGTAGAAATAGAAGAAATAAAAAAAGTAAAACACAGTAAAGGACTATTAAGGAAGAAAACATCTGCCACCTTGGACAGATTAAAAGTCCCACCAAATGAAATAAATGCCTTAGGGAAGGGCATGTCATGTTAGAAAGCTCAGTGTTACTTCTTGCTTGCTCTTCATTTAGTTTCCCCCTCTCCATGTACCAGACCTTACCCTAGACCCTGTTTCCTTCTCCGGCAGTGAAAACCACACGAACTGAATTTAGCCTTTGGTTAGGACTTTGTCAGAAAATGCTTTCAAAATAAAAGTGTTTCACTTGGTACTACCTCAATGGCAAACATAATTCCAAATGAAAGGCTTGTTTTACTAACAAGCTTTTTCCTTGAAAAACAATACTGTTAGTTTCCAAACTGTTAATTGACACATGCACATGCGTGCACACAAATATGCACACATGTGCACTCACACACATACACACTTCTAAACAAGTTCTCTGCCATCATTTCTGACACCAATAGTGGGTACCTCCTACCAGAACTAAATGAAAGCATTGCTCAGTGGGATTTTACAGTTTGAAAACAGTCATAACAATAATGCTAGTCGATATTAAGAAATGCAATTTTGATTTTCAACTTTTAAAATATGATTTATTATATGAACCTAGAAATAAAATGAGTTTTAAGCCAATGTGATGGAGTATAGTCCTTGTAACATTCCAGAGTATACAATAATAAGTATGAGAACCGGTATGGTATATTTCTTTTCATTTATATCTATATCCCAACGAAATCAAAGGAGTTTATGAATTTTCTAGTTGCAGAGTTTGTATTGAAATGCAGTATGACTATTATTATGCATTTTACAAACATTCTTTAAAATTAATAATGCTTTCAGTAAAGAAATGGAAAAAAAACACAAACCTTGAAATAACCAGCAGATCAGAAGAAAAGTGTATTGTTTGCGAACTTGATTGAAATGTCTTCACAAAAGTTTCTAAATGAAAGCCGCTCATAAAAGAAGTCCCATGGAAGACAATAATGGCTCTGACATGCCAGATGTGTCTAGAAACAAAGCGCACCATTAAGGGCACATTCAGAATACCATTACTTCCAGTCCCAGCTCTGAAATTGTTAGCATGATGTTCGTATCTTTTAACTGTGTACCCCAAATCTTCCTGTTCATAACTGCAAGGTGGGGCATTAATCTTTCACCATGGTATTTAGAATTTACTAAAGTCCAGAAGTATGTAGCAACTAAGCAAATGTCTGTATGTCCCCTTACCTGCCCAGACTGCCACAGAAGACCTGGGGACAGCATATGAGCACAGAGCAGCAAGGCTGTTTCCTGAGCACCTGCAGGAATGAGGCTTGGTGACAGGATCCAGACACATGGATTCTTTGACCCAAACAACAGTCCTGCAGTAGGGGGGCCCCTGGCTCCATTTCATAGATAAGAAAAACTGATGCAGGGATTATTGCCTCAGGCTACACCTGTGCCCTCTAACACCCAAAACCCTTAGGTCTGGTTCTGTCCTTCATTTTATTTTGTGTCCTATGTGACTTAGAAAAATATTCCACAAACAGGATTGACAAAAGGACAAATATCACAATATACTAAGTTAATTCAAGTATTACTAAGTTGTGAAATTGTTTCTCCTAGTGTTTTTATACTAAATATTGTCCTCGGCCCACAGGAAAAATAGACACCCAGCTTTAAGCAATGCATTTTCTTCCTACAACTTTCTTCCTTAGGTAAAGGCAGCAAGTCTCTTGGAAATCAACAGCTCCCTGGTGTTATGGTGCTGGCTTGTGTGCCCGCCTACATCAAGGACAGTGACTCCAACTTTTTATCTTCCTTTGGCCCCTCCACATGACTCACAGCACTTTCAGTTTCTAAGGGAAAGAACATTTGGTCTTCCTGATGCAATTAAGGACCAGAAACCCATATCCTCTATGCATATCCCTGAATAATATAACTGTATCTCCATGTGGCTTCATCCATCTCAGCAACTGAAGGCAACTGAACAAGGATTGGCAGGGATCTCTGCACTTCTCATTTTGAGTTAACAATCTGATGGTTTTGGTGTCAACACAGAGTCATAAAGACAGCTTACAGGTGTCTTAGTATCCATTCTTACAGTGCGGTATTTCAGGACAACATCCACCAAGTAAACACTGCAAAATTTCCCTCAAGGTGCCAGCTTTCAATGCCCTTGATTTTGTCTGGCTCTTGGAACTTTTTGTTCATTCCTATACTGCATTTACAAGTGCCTCAGAAAGCCTAGAAAATGATGGAGCCTGGAAGGTCACACATAATTTTTCAAATTTTGCTTTATTTTTGGCAACTGAAGCTTAAGTCATAAATAAAGAATGGGGGTGATTGATAATATTTTTCAAGCTCTGTGAAACTGGAAGCCTGAGATCATAATATGGATAAAAAAGAAAAAAGAATAGTGATAGAACTAGTTCATCTTTGTATGAAACAAGGAAGAAGAGCTTGATAAACATTGCAGGGGAAGCCCTAGAACAGAGTCTACCCTAAGTAATAGGGTTGAAAAACAAACAGAAACTCTTCATGAAACATCACAAAGTAGCATTTTTTATTCATTCCACTCACACACACACAGATTCTATACAGAACCCAGCAATTTCCTTTATCAAAAAAAAATCCCAATGCTAATTTTTTAAGTATCCATTCTGCCATTTTTCACTGGATGTCTGAGTCAATAGATAGTCAGAAAATTCCAGGAACACTGAAATAAGAAAGACAGCGTCTTTTTTTCCAAGAAAAGTATTGTCTTGTAGAGAGATAGGGCTAAAGAGGAAAGCAGACTGGAAGCAGACTAGCTGATGCACTCCTGCTTCTCATTCTTTAGCTAGGGTGACCTTGGCCCGCGTACGCAAACTCTCTGGTTTCTGCTTTCTCGTTCATATATTTTCTTGGAGGCTGTTTCGAGGATTGAGTAAGACCTGTATAAAGTGTTTGGTGCACTGAGAAGCACATAACAAGATCTCATTGGATCTTCAAGGAAAAAGTGCTTTGAGGTTTATGAGGAGCTGAATTCTCTCTGTTGGGGAATCAAGAAAGGTTCAGCGAGGAAACTAGCATTTAACAAAAACTATAAACAAACATGATAATGCTTTTACATGTGCTAAAGCTCTTAGAGATATCCTCTGATAAATGAAATGCCAGAAAACGTAAGTACTTTATATAAGAAAACAGTAGGTTTATAAAATTACACATTATTTTCCAGAACTTAATATAAAAGTATATATCTACCCTAACAGCACAGCCTGAGAAAGTCACAAAGGAGAAAATCTATGTATTGCTACTAAGAAAGGTACAATTTCCCATAGGATCCTGCTCTATTCTATGGTAATCCAAAATGACACCATGGCTTTTAATGGAACTTGGCAAGCTTACCATTTTTAAACTTAGCCTCCAATTTAAATCACAGGGCTTGTGACTCAAATCTCCAATGTGACCTTTACTGTGTATTGTTCAAGAAAACATGCCTGTCACTGTAAAGAGAAATCATACATCCTTTTACTTTGGAAAATATAATGAAAGATGTATTGTTGTAAGCACAGAGTGGCAAAATGATTGTGGCTGTGAGTCTTGAGAAGAAATGAAAATAAAGACTTTTATTTCATGCCATTCATTTAGAAATGTTGTCTTATCACATTAATGAACATTCCTATTCCTCCCATATTCTGAATTTGAATTCAAAAGAAGCTTGGCAGGAATCTCGTCATTTATAGATTTAAAATCTAATCCCTCTGAATATAACCGGTTTTTAAAACGCTTACTGAGCCACACTGCTTTGTCCTTGAGAGACTCATACAGTATTGTACTGAACAGAGAAGCAAAGGGAACACAGTGGCTTCAAATCTCCCCAGTCTCCTATCTCCCTAGCCCTGGGGGTCTGCTATAGACAGTGCTGTGGTTTGCGCTTGTCCCTTGCCAGAGTAAGGCAGGAAGAGGTGGGTGTCTGAGAGGTGACTGGACCGTGAGGAATCTTTCCTTGTTAATGGTGTTGAGGTCCTCATAAAAGAGGCTTCTAGCTACCTTTTGGTATCTGGGTCTTCTGCCTCCTGTTATAGGATAAAATATTTCTCCCTTTGAAAGAAGGAGCTTAGATTCAGGGAGCTGCCAGAAAAGCTGAGCCTGCTAATATCTTAATCTTGAACTTTTCAGCCTCCAGAAAAGACGAGAAAAGAAATTTTTATTCTTTATAAATTACCTACTCTATGGTATTTTGTTAGAGCAGCATCAATTGGGCCAGGACAGAAGTGGTTACCAGAGGAGTGAGGAGCTGTAATCACACCTGAAAATGTATAAGCAGCTTTGGAACTGGTAGTGGGTAAAGGCTAGAAGGATTTTGAAGTGAATACTGTGAGAAGCTGGCACTCCTATGAATGGAACATTCAGAACAGCTCCAGTGAGTTCTCAGAAGAAAAGAAAAGCTGTAGGCAGAGCTCAGTCTGATTATTCCAAGTAGATGTGGTCATTAGCAATGCTGGTTAAAATATGGGCAGTAAAGATTATTCTGATGAGGTCTCAGATAGGAACAAAAACCAAAATATTAGAAAATGTATAAAGGACCATCTTTATTGTAAGTTGGCAAACAACTTTCTCTGGCACTTTCCAGAGGGCAAAACTAATTAGTAACTAGCTAATATATTTGGTGGAAGAAATCTCTAAGCAGCAAAGCATTTATGGTGCTATTGGATCTACTTAAATGTGAAGAGACACACAATTTAAAGATGAATTTTTAGTTAAAAAAGAAAAGCAGAACTTAATAATTTGGAAAATTCTCTTTAATGAATAAAGCTCAATAATTTATGAGAAAATCAAGGGTGTAGCCAGCTGGACTTTGGATAAGGAGGTGAGTATAAACACCAGGACTCTTAGAACCATACATTAAGACAGTGGGTAAATTGTCTCAAATGCATTTCAGACATCTTCAGGAAAGCCATGGCCATTATTGACCAATGTGCATCAGTTTCAAAAGTTCCTTGAGTTTGATTTAGATGAGACTCTGGACTGTAGGCTTTTGAGTTGATGTTACAACAAGTTAAGACTTTTAGGGTCATGGGATGGACTGAATGTATTTTGCATGCAAGAAGACATGAATTTCATGGAGGCTAAGAACAGAATGCAGCTGTTTGATGGTGCTGTCAATGTGATGGTATTAAGAAGTGATTAGGCCATGCAAGCTCTTCCCTCGTTAATGGTTAGTTTCTGCTCTGATAGATGAATTGTGTCTCCCAGCTTCTCAAGCAGCTCACTTTTCTGCTTTCCACCATGTGAGGACACAGCATTCCTCACTTCCATGAGGACTACTATGGAAGCAGGAAGTAGCTCTTACCAAACAACTGAACCTATTAGTACCTTGATCTTCTATTTCCCAGATTTTAGACTAGGAGGAAATAAATCTGCCTTCTGTAGAAATTATCTAGTCTATATTATTTTGGTACAGCATATGAAAGTACAAAGATAGTAAAACTGTAAAAGAGAAAGTATCATCATCTGTTATCATCCTTCTTTATCCTTTTCACTGAATTGTGAAACTCCTCTTTCCAGTCATATTAACACACAGTATCACATTTTGTGTACTACTGGAAACTTATAGTAGGTTCCACTTGCAGTTTAGCTTTAAAAAAGTTAGAATTATCATTCTATTCTATGTATAAAGTGATAAATATCTGAGTGGAAAATAAATTGGCACACAAAGAATTTTTAAAATGTGGATTTAATTATATACTTCCATTCCTCAAGAACAGACAGGGTTTCCCTGTTTCCTCAAGGATCAGATTTATGTTCATCATCAGGAATATATCTCCCTACCATTTTCTTCAATACTGAACTATTTTCTGACTTAAACTCAGATCAAATTTATTATAGTGAATCTCAAATAGGGGTGCATCATATTCATTAGTCTACTGAACTGGATTCTCAAGAGGAGAGATCTCACCATTTAATTTATTTGAAAAGTACTGTGCATGTGTTTTATGGACATGACCTGTTACAAACTGCTGTGTGTCTGCCTCTAGGTATTTCTAACCCACTAGCACATACCTCAGTAGCATCATCACCTTAGTTGAATCTTTGGAGGTCATAATATTATTTCATGTCTTCTCCAGGCTCTTATTGTGGAAGTAAAGCATTTTAACTAGAAAGGAACTTCCAGATAGAACACACAGCCATCCAGCATGTTCTATTTGAACTATGCTGAGTTATAAAAACACTTGAAAATGTTTCAAAATTATAAAAACAAGACCTGACAACACTGGGACAGCTTCCCTCATATAAACGACTGATTGAACTGAGAAGCTGGTGTGTGAATTGAGGTAGCCTATGTTCCTTAAAGCCACCTTCCTCATTTCTCTCCATCTCCTTTCACACTGATTAAGGGCTGGCCCCTGAAGAACTATACTTGCAATGTATTATCTATTCTGACCATTTCAGATACCAACAGCAAAATTTGAAAGCCAAATGATCTTTGCTATTCCTTTAATTTATAAGCCATGCTAGAATTATTGCTCATAGTTCCAAAGTTACATACTGGGCTTCTGACTTATAAGCAAGTGGATAATCTTCTCTATCCATTTCTTTATCTAAATGTTTAATACTAGGCCAAAATTAAATGCAGATGGATGAGGAAGAAGCCTGATCTCTACTGTTTTTGCTATGTAGTTTCCCAATCAAAACACTACCCTATTTTCTGCTTCAGATTCTTAAATAAAATGCTCATTTATTTTATTGAGCTCCAATTTATCCTAGAATCACAAATAAATCCAAAGTATTTTGAAATATCTTACCCTTGACCACACAGAATTTCGGTTCCTCCCATATCTCTTTCTCAATCCTTTGCACAAGATTTGTCTTTGGAAAAGACTCCTCCCTTCTTCCTCTTCACCTAGAAACCTAAAGAAATGTCTTCTAGGAGGTCTTAAATTATATACTCCTTGTGTGTAGGACATAACATCCTTGTGAATCTTTGCCAACACCCAGCTTGATAGCTATAGCTAATGACATCTACAGGATGTGAATATTACAAAAGTTATGGGAGTAACACCTTCCTTGCCCTTTCACTCAGTAATGACTACCATGTGGTCAACTGCCCTATGGAGAGGCTCTTTGGAAAAGAAACAAGGGGAGTTTCTAAACCAGCAGCCAGCAAGGAATTAAGGCCCTCAGCCTATCAGTGTGTGAAGAATTTATGCTAACAAATGGTGAGTGAGCCTGAAAATATAGTCTGCTCCAGTAGGCAGTGTTTCCCAAGTTGGGAAGACTATGGGCCTGGTCAGTGCTTTGATTTAAAGGCTTTAGAGACAGGATCTTAGAGGGCTACCTTCATATTCAAGAGGCAACATTACTCTTCCCTGGATCTACAGTCCGCTGGGCTACCACGCAGGTACTTTGTCACTTTCCAATATCACATGAGCTCATTCCTTAAACTACTTCTGTCTGTGTGCCTCTCTTTCACCTTATACCCCATTTGTTCTATTTCTCTATTTAAAAAAAAAAATTTACTGTTACAAGCAGTGCTCTTTGGTGAGAGAAAAAAGAAGAAAGAAGAGAAAGAAGAAAAGAAGGAAGGAGGGGAAGAAAGGGAAGGGAGAAAAAGGGGGAAAAGGGAGAGAGAATACGGGAAAGGAGACAGGAGATAGAGAAGGGATGCGTTAGAGGGACTGGCTCAGTCAATACAGAGGCTGAAAATTCCCTCCACAGGCTGCAGAATCAGGGAAGGCAGTAGTGTGGCTCAGTCCCAGTCCGAAGGCCTTAGAACCAAGTCAGTGACAATGTAACTCCCAGTCCAAGGTCAAGGGCCCTTTTAGAGGTCATGGGGCCACTGGTGTAAGTCCTGGAGCCCAAAGGATAGAAAGCTTTGGGTTCTAAAGTTCAAGGGCAGAATAAAAAGAGAGCTTCTAGGAAGAGCGAGCGCAAGATTTTGCCCTTCCTCCACCTTCATGCTCTATTCAGGCTCCATCTGTTAGGATGGAAACTGTCCGCATGGAAGGACCTCCCCCAGCTCAGTCACCACCCCAAGCACAAATCCTTTCCAGAAACACCCAAATAGACCTGCCAGAAAAGCCTAATCATTCTAATTAAATGTCAGACCACCTGGGGTTCTCTTTCCACAGAAGAGGGACAGGCTCAGTGCCTACTAAAATATTGAAAATGATTAATGCTTTACCAGTTAAATCTTAACCCAGCAAGTTGACATCCCAAATTGACCATCACAATAGTTACAACTGACTGTCCATAGCTATACCATGAGACATATGGCACACACCTGTTTATCACACTAACTTACACACAGTTTTGGGGGCAGATTCAGGGCTTTCATACTGAGCTTTAATCCCAGATCCCACTTAATTTTTTTTTTTTTAACTTTGAGATAGAGTGTTGCTAAATTGCCTAGGCTGGCCTTGAATTTGCAATCCTTTTGTCTCCGCTTTGTAGAGTGCTCGGTGTGTTTTTGGATATACTGAATGTGGGAAATGCCTTGATTCCTATGCTTATAAATGCTGAAAATCAAAGATTTTATAAATACTTGTTTTCGGGGCTGGGCATTTAGCTCAGTGGCATAAGCGCCTGCCTTGCAAATGCATGGTCTTGTGTTCCATCCCCGGTTCCAAAAAAAAAAAAAAAAGAAAAAAAATACTGGTTTTCAAAGATAATTGGAAATGGCAAACGCTATGACCTTAATAGCTTTAACTAGGGTATAATTTCCACGTATACATCTCTACACTGATATTAAGTAGCGATATTACTAATATTAAGAGAGTTCTATAAGTTTTGCCAAATAAACACTCCCAAGTAACCTACATACTAATCAAGATAAAAACAACATTTCTATATGTGGGGAACCATGCAGACTCTCTCAGAATTCAGGGGCATCTAAGGACATATGAGGATGTGATCCTGCTTGTCCAGCGCAGGTGCAGAATGGATAGAGTTATGTAACAGGTAAACATGCATGTGCTGGTTATGGTGGTGTATAAGAATGTAAACATGAGATAACGAGCTCTATCAGAATTCTACACTAAAGACACAGGCGGCTCTTGCATTCTTGCACTCGTTGCTCTGCTCACGCTGCCCGCTACTGTTGCTGGTGTTTTACACAGGAGCATTCTTTAACCTGGCGACTTCCCCCTCCAAAATCTCAGGCCCCCTGAACAGGCTGATACTGGCATAGTCAGTAGGGTACCTGGGTGAATGGTCCCATGGGGCTATGAGAACAGTGTCCAAAGCCAAAAAAAATCTCCAGGAAGTGACTGATAAGTAACCTCAGCCTCACCATGGTTACATGTAGCCGCCTTCGTGGCAGCTTGGAAAGCCCCAGAGGACTGGAAAACGATCTATTTAGAGCCCCAGGATGTTTTATAAGCCTTGGAAGCAATATCCAGACCAATTCGTACCCATCACCAAGAAATGGTGGGGCAGATGGCTTGGCTATTTTTCTGCATAAGTCAAGAGCTGAATGGCCTTGACCATCAAAGTAGACCAGATACAAGAGATACAGGAGGACCTTGAATGCTCATGATGCTCATGAGAAGCACTGTCTCCTCCAACAATATGTCCAGAAATGTAAGTTGTCATGTCCAGGAAAAATCACCTAGTTTTTCAGACTAGACCAACTATTTGTTTAAAAATGGAATTAGACAAGCCTTTAGCTCACGAGGGCCACTTACCTCTACCCAGCATATAACTTATACAACGCATACAGCCAGGGAGCACAGGAGCTGGCAAAACAATGAAAACAGGTGGGTAAAACAGTGTCCACATGACTGCTACAGCTGTGGGACAATGAGGCTGATGCACGCAGTTAGGCCCACGGGAGATGCCCCAAATAGCCAACACAGCCAGCACCACCTCTATGAGATGGGTTCTGTAGGACACAGTGGACAGCCCCCTAAACAGGTAATGAGTATGTGGTAAATTATTGATAGAAGCAGCTCATCTGGTTTAGGATAATCCAGGTGACCTGTCAAGAGCAAGTGACTATCAACACTTGATAACTGCTACATAAAATGGACACGTGATGGATAATGTTTACACTACAGCAATGTAACCCAATTGAGGAACTGCTGACTGCATACACAAAGGACATGATCCTGGTGAGTAGGTCAGCTGGCACACTCAGGTCAGTGGCAGCCCATCACCCGATTCATAATGCTGTAAATGCCTTGGCCAGACTGGGGAATATAAAAGTAAAATGCCAAGTAACACAAGATCTGTAAAAAATTGCACCAACAAAGAAAAAAAAGAATCCTCAGAGGCAAGCAGGACTGTCACCCCAAGGACAGGCAGTGGAGCACTAAAGGTTGGTTGGCACCAGATCTAGACAGACCTGTTGGCAGCTAGCCTAGCCACAGATGAATTAGACGGGCAGCCTTTGGATGTGTAACTGACTCTGTGGAGGCAGTTATGCCCTGAGTAGCAATACCAGTCAATGGGCCAGGGCCAGAAGAAAACAACAATCCCAGTGAAACCAAAAATGACACTGGCGTCCTTTTATCCCAATTAAGAGATAAGCTGAGGTACCTGGGTTTTAGGGGGTCCCAGAAGACTGGAGGCCACATATGAAACTATTTACTGGTTCCCAAAAAGTATACAACACGTACTAGTGTTGATGGATACTGGAGCTGAGCCAACACTGACATACAACAATCCAGACCATTTTACAGGACTTACCACACACTGAGGGAGCTACAAGCACCAGAAGGTATAGAGGTCTACATGTCATGGTCTGATAGGCCCAGGTGACTTTGGATATTAAGCACTTGCCCCATCACCTGTGTGATGTTTATGTTTTCCCAGTTGCTAAATACATGCTGGAAGTAAACATACTGACCAGTGATCAGCTCAAGACCATGCAGGAAAAATTTCAACAATAGATTCGCATCTATGGTAAACCACAGTCCAAGGCCATCCACATCATGCACTGCTGATTCTCCTGCAAGCCACACAGGTTGTGCATGTGAAGCAGTACTGGCTTCTGGAGGCCAGGAAGAGATGGGACAAACTGTCTTTAAAAAAAAAAAGGCAGGGGTGATACTCCCTGCTAAGCTCTTCAGTATGGCCTGTACAAAAGCCAGAGGGTCATGGAAAATGACTGTTAAGTTTCACCCTGACACTGGCACTCAGAACTAATTTTCCTTCACACAAAGGGTAGGCAATGGACCTTCCAGATGTTATCACAAAGCTATTTGCATAGCCCAATTTTGTGTCATGTCCTGGTGGTCCAGGACCTGGCCGCCTGGACCAAGCCACAGCCACACTCTGTGTCACTGTTTTGCATAGATGATAGCCTCTGATTGCCTTACAGATTTGAAAGCCACCATACACAGTCTGAAAAAAGCTTTGCTCACATTGGGATGAACCATAAACAAAGTCTAGGAAACTGGCTTATCTGTCAAATTCTTAGTTGTTATATGAATATGACAGTATGCCAATTACAGGCATATGTGGAATTGCTAGGTTTTTGGTGGATGTACCACTCCCAGCTACTCTGCTGTGCCCTTAATATCAGATGACTACAAGGGACACAACATGGGCTGGACAAATGCAGCAGAAGCTCCTTGCTGATTAGATGTGGCAGAAGCTGCTTTCAAGATGCAAGAGGGCTGCTGCACAGGTGCAAACCCTATGAGTCCTTGACAGTATCCAGCCACTTCTCCTAATCACCAATGTGGATAACAATGGGTTTGGCTGGGGCCTATGACAAAAACAGGAAAAGCAAAAGCACCCTGTTGGGTTTTGGTCATGAAAGGGAGCCAAGAGCTGGTAGTCTGATTGGAAAATGACAGCAATGGATACTGCTCTACATGTCACTCCAGACAGGGTCCTTCCCAAACACAGAGTTCTAATTTCTGTCACTGTGGTGGTTAACTAATGGTAAACTAGTAAAACCCAGCTGAACTGAAATAGCATGATGCTGGGTGTAGAAAGCACACCAGAGAATTGTTGCCAACAGCATCAAAAGAGAACAGGAGGGGAAGATGGTGTGCTTTTCTTCTGGAGAAGCTTGTCGCACTGGCTTTCCTGATGTGAAATCAGATGTTCTCATCATTGGAGGAGTTGGGTCCTTGCTATCTCTGAGGAAGGCTGTGGTTCTCTTTGGGGGAGCTTTGGTCCTTATTTCAAGCATCACTTCTTGGCTCCACTGCAGATCCTTCAACCTGATGGCATAGGTCTTTCATCTACTGGTACAGACTTTCTAGCTTCCACCACTGACCTCTGGGCCGTCCCAGTGCAGGTTCTTGATACTGACTTGCATCAGACATTGTCAGGGGCTCTAGGCCTCCAGTTAGACTCATGCAGGACACTGCAGGGGGATCAAGACAATTCTTTGGGTCTCCAGTGTATCGACAGATCTCTTGTACTCTTTTGCATTTGACTGTTTGGGTGAACATTATAAAATAATTCTGTAAGTTATGTGACCTGTATTAAATCTTTTCCCTTGTGAACCCTGACTACGACACCTTAGAGAGCTTTGCTTGTATTTATTGTTAACTTTATTAGCGGTACCATGAGTCAATTTCTAAGTATTATTCTCTCAATAAATGAGTGGTAGGTTATTATGTGAGTAGTATCCTATTGTATGAATATACCTTCATTTATTTTTCATTCTCCTGTTGGTAGTACCGGTACATTACAATGCACAACATTATCATAAATATTCTTGTACAAAGCTTTATGTTCTTATATAGGATTTTACATGTTTCCAGTTTTCTTAAGTAAATAGTAAACTAGATGTGATATTGCTAGGGATTAATGGAGGTACATATTTAAGTTTGCAATAGGACATCTTATTTTTCACCAAGGTCTTTTCTATTTCACACTCTCACCAGCACTGTATGAGACTTTCAGTATTACTGTGTCCCCATCAATATTTGATGTACTCAGTTCTTCTATTTTTAGCTATTCTAGTGGCTGGGAAGTGTTAATTAAATTTGCATTTTCCTCATGACTAATGCTGTCATTTTTATATCTTCAATGTTTATTAAACATTCTTATGTATTTTTGTGAAGGTTCTGTTTAAATGATTTGTAAATTCACAAAGGCTGTTTTTGTATTTTTAATGTAAAGGTCTTTTATATTTCCTGGACTCTGTTCCTTTGTCATATAAAATTGTAGCAAATTATGTTCCCATTCTGTGGTTTGTCTATTAAGCATATCACTTAATGAGGAGTTTTAAATTTTATAATTAACTGGTTTTTTTCTTATAATGAAGGTACTTTTGGTGTTCTAAGAAGTTATTACTAATACATCCTACTTTTCCATAGAAGTATTACAGTTTTTACTTGTATGCATAGATCTATTTCACATTTAGAATTCATCTTTGTGCATGGTGTGAGGCAAGTACCAGTACCAGTACATTTACTTTGTTTCAATACAGTTAATAAATTGCTGCAAGAATTTGCTCTGCTTCTTAACAATCCTTTCCTTTATACCATGCAATTTGGTGGCTTTGTGGAAAATCAATTGACTGTATAAGTGAGTATTTATTTCCTGACAATACATTTGGTTTCATTGATTGATTAGACTAGCTTTATATAATATATTTTCTTATTGATGTTTTTAAACTAACTCTTGAAATCAAAGTATTAATACCCCAACATTGGCTTCCTTTTTTCAAAAATATTTTGAGATTTCTAAATTCTTATAATAATATATAATTTTTAAAAATTGATTTATTAATTTCCACAAAATATCATTTTGGATTGTTTTAATATATACATTACTTTGGGAAAAACCAACATCTTAATAATACGGAGCCTTCACTATAAAGTATAACTCCATTTATTTATATCTTGCTGATGATTTATAGAATTATTTTTAATCTTTATGTACATATCTTGTAACAACCTTTCCAGTACATTACTTAATATTTTATGGTTTTCATACTATTGTAAGTGGTATTGTCTGTAATTTCATTTTGCTATTGTTTCTTACTGTACAGAAATAGAATTGATATTTTTTATTGATTTTAAAAGCTGAGACTGTTAAATCCAATAAATTTTTGCTGAGTTCAACTACATCATCCTAGATTACTTGGGGTTTTCTGTATAAATTTTTAATATAAAATTTCTCTATATTTGTAAACAAAGATAGTTTATTACTCTTTCTTTTTCTATCTGTATGATTTTTACTTCTTTGCCTGACTCTGCTGCATTGACTGGCACCTTCAACATGATGGTGGCTGAAAACACTGAGAGTGGACAATGATGCCTTTTCCAGCTTACCAGGAAAACATTCATTATTTCAGCATTATTAGTACAAGGTTTTCACAGGTTTCCTTTAAAAGTTAACTGGAACCTTTTGAGAATTATACATATCAAAAAGAGATCCATCCTCATGAATAGCAGTGTTTTATAAAAGGGCTAGAGGGAACTAGCTTAAGTTGTTTTTGTTCTTCATCTAAACTATGTCCTGTGAGAATGCAGTGTTCATCCTCTTTTGTCTTTTCTCCTCCTCCTGGATGCAAGAGCTCTGCTGAGAAGATACCACCATGGGACTCTGCTGGTACCTTGTTCTTAAACTTTCCAGCCTCCAGAATTACAAAAAACAAAAGTCTGCCCTTTAAAAATTATTTAGTATCAGATATTTTGTTATAGCTGTACCAAAGAGTTAAAATGAAACTATTCTCATCTTACAAAGAAATCATTTTCCACAGGTGATGAGACAGAAATAAAGTTGTATTAGTCAAATTTCCATAATAGTAATAAAACTCTGATAGTCAACCTAAGAGGGAAAAGCTAATTTTTAAGTTTTAATTGTATTAGTATATCTTTGTGTATATAATGATTCTGAAAAATCCATCATTGGAAGCATGTATGCGTACTTTAATGCATCTTAGTTCTTTTTATGTCTTATTCCCTTCCCCTCCAGCCCATCCCTCCATCTCTTGGTTCCCTTCCTATTTGTAAGATGATTTTTGCTCATAGGTTCAGAAACTTCAATCACTGGATGGCTGGCTGCACACTTTTTGTCTTTACTTTTTCTTCTAGGGGGGGGCAGGCCCCGGAGCAAGGCAGTGTCATGGTGGGAAGTGTTCAGTGGAATGAACCTGTCATGTCTTGGTAGCAAGGAATAAAACAATAAAATAAAGGATGTGTCCAGGCCCTCATATCCCCTTTTAAGGCATGTCTTCAATGATCTAACATCCTTCCTCTAGGCTCAAGTTCCAACACCTGCCAATTTAAGGACCAAACCTTCAACATAGGGTCTTTGGAGACATTCAAGATAGAAATCATAGCATATCACTTAAAGGTACAGAAATAATAATACAAGATGAAAATGATGGCACATTACAAGTGAGAGCTGTTAGTACAAATAAGCTAGCTCCTTATTTAACATAGTACTGAGTTGATGGATAATAGTATTGAAGTTTGATAAATCAAGAAATGGTCCAGTCAGTATATTATAAGTATATTTAGAGTTATAAATGAACTAACAGAAGCCAGGCATGGTGGCTCAATCCTGTAATCCCAGCACTTGGGAGGCTGAGGCAGGAGGATCGTTGCAAGTTCGAGACCAGCCTAGGCTACAAAGTGAGCTCAAGGCCAGCCTGAACTGCACACTGAGACCCTGTCTCAGAAATGCAAATGTAAAAACAGTCAAAAGAATTAATAAGCTTTTTTTCTGGACAAGTCAGTTGAGAGACAGAATCCAGGATTACAGTTGCTCATTATAAGCCTCCTATATTTTTTAAGTTCTAAAATCAAGTACACATGTTTTATTGATAAAAATAAATGTCCAATATTCAACAGTTTTTTTAAAAAAAATTCCATTGAGAAACCATCCAACTACATTTGGGGTTCATAACATAGGCTACAACATTTACATATAGTCTTGGGTAACTCAAAAATTAAAATACTACATGTTTAAGACTCAAATTTAAAATTTTCTAAATACTGTGACCTGTGGCAGACAATATCACAGCAATACCTTAATATACATGATAAAATAGCATACTTTGGGTATCTTGGATGTTCAAAAATTGACACTGGTTAAAATATTTATGAAAAACATAAAATGAGTAAATGATTGTCCTAAAGACTCATCTCAACAATCCTTTATACATGTCACAGAAAAAAAATGCAAATTCTTTGATTATTAGTGAACCCATGGAAAGTTAAATTGCAGCTATTCAAAAATATCTTGAGTCTATTGTTTATTCTGTGATTCCCTGTTGTGATTTAGATCTAGACTCTCCGAATGGCCCATATGTTCCAGAAGTGGGGCCTTTGTAAGATGATCAGATCATGAGAACGATACTCATGAGTGGATCAATCCCCTGATCAGTTACAGTAGAATTTACTGTTTAGAAGGTGGGATGTGCTGGTTAGAAGAGATGTGTCCCTAGGGCCATGCCTGCAAGGTACTCTCTCTCCCTGACTCCCCTTTGTCTCTCTGCTTCCTGGCTGCCATGAGGTGAGTCACATTCCTCTGCTATGATTCCATCATGATGTTTGTGCCTGGGAGCCAGCCAACTACGGGCGAATTTGCTAAATTGTAAGACAAATTAAAGCTCTTTTCCCTCAGACTGTGGGTGTTGGGTGTTGTGTCCAGCACCATGAAAGCTGACTAATACATTCCCAGTAAGAAAGATGATAAATTGCTCATCAGAAACAGGGTCTGTGAGCTGTATCCTTGACTTTCATTCACAAGATATGACACGTCTTCCATTAAATGTGACATAGCTCAAATGACGTTAGGCACTTCAAATATGGATATAGCTGATGTGTCACGAATTAGAACTTTTGGGTATGATGACTATTTTAAAATGCAGTTTCTGAAAAAGTAAAAATGAAGCAGAAAGTCTTTAAAAGAGACAAATATCAAAACAAGAAAGCGTGTAGAGTCTTTGAATGATATTCTCATTCATCTTAAAATTTCCTTTGCTGTGTGTTTAAACATTTCAAGGAAGAATTTCCCAAATGCTATTTGATATAGGCAAACATCTGAAATTCAATAGGAGGCTTTAAATACTGTCTGTTTTGTAGAAGCTTTAAAAATGCTGGCTTATATTTTAAAGAAACAAAGAATATATAAGCTCTTTCTCCCCAATACTCTTCTGAATTAGGACTTTCCAGCAGCTGGAAATCTGTACACATACATATTCAGCACTAGACAGCTTTAAATCTGACTACTACCTCATTAGAACTCAGAAATTTTCACAAGTAAAAACAGGCTTCTAACCTCTAATGGAGCTAATTATTGAAAGGGTTTAAAATTTAACAAACCTGTTTTGCAAAAGAACAACAAGAATAATATTCAAATGGTATTGGGTTGACTTTCTGTGGATAAAATGGAATTAGAGCTTAAAGAACCTTATTCATCCCATGTCAGTGTTTATGAGCCTTCCAAAATTGGGGGGAAAGATTTTGCTTCCCTGATAACTTTATACTCCTATTTCTGATGCATTTACATGTACTGAGAGCTGTTAGTAGCAATATAGTTACTATATAATCCCTTTAAAAATAGATGTTCCATGATATCAAGGATATTGTCTCATTTACTACTATATCCACCAATCTAAATGTGTGTCTAAGATTTAATAAGCGTTCTATTTTAAGGAATAACAAATACATACTTCTGTTGTAAAAATTAACAGAACAAGTCCAGATAGAAGTGCTTTAGCAAATTCTCACATATTTAGAGGTAAGAGTCATCACTGTTCTTCCACACAACTGCATCTTTGATGGGACTGGAATTAAGAGGTCTGATCAGGTCATTTCCCATGTTTTGAATTCTAATAATGGCCAACACTAGACTTCTGTATGGGTGACATGCAGAATAAAGGAGTTCAGAGTATGTGCGCTGACACGTGACTTCCTGGCTTCAGATCACACTGCTTTGGTTGAATTATTTCCTTCATGTTCTTAAAATAAATATTTAATCTCTTTGTATTTAGTTATCTTGTCTGTAAACTAGGAGACAATAATAGTACCTAATTCACTAGGTTGTAAGCATTAAATGGTTTATTTTATGTAACTCCCTAAAAACAGGTCTGGTACAAAGTAAGCACCAAGTGGTGTTGCTAGTGTTGATATGATGACTATTTTGAAATACAGCTTCTGAAACAGTAAAAATGAAATAGCCTTTAAAAGATACAAGTGTCAAAACAAGATTGTAGAGTGTTTGAATATTATTTATTTTCAAATTTTCTCTGCTGTGTGTTTAAACATTTCAAGTGAAGAATTTACAAGAAAAATATATGGAATAGCAGCAATGTCTACACTGATATTTTTTTCACTTACTCCACATAAATTTAAGTATTAGCCAAACACAGTGGCTCATGCCTGTAATCTCAGTGCTGAAGAAGGCCAAGTTATGTGTTTGAGCCCTGCTTGGGCAGCTTAGCAAGATGATGTTTATAAATAAAAAGGTATTACAAATTGTGCTGCTACAAACATGGGTGCACATATATCGCTGTGACATGACTGTTTCAATTTTTCTGGGAAAATATTCAGGAGAATAGCCGGATTGAATGGAACTTCCAATCCTAGTTTTTTGAGGAATCTCCACACTGATTTCCATAGTGGCTGCACCAGTCTACACTCCCACCAACAGTGGAGCAGGGTTCCTTTTCCCCTACTGTCTGGCCAACGTTTATTATCAGCTGATTTCTTGATGGCAGCCATTCTTTCTGTGAGATAAAATCTCAATGCTGTTTTAATTTGCATTTCTCAAATGACTAGTGATGGCGAAACAAATCAGACTTACATTTGTAAATATCATATTGTTTCTCTAGTATAAAAAACAATAATTAAAAAACTGAAAGAGTAATAAGATCCAAAATGTATAATAGATGTTGTAATAATGAAAGGGAAAATGCTCTAACGGATATAACTGTATATGTTTAAGCATGCAAGATAGATAACCATACTACTAAGTTTTTGTTAATTCATCCAACAGAATAATTTGTACTGTTATTGTTTGATTGTCCATTTTTATACTTTGATTTTGTAACTTGAACAACTAATTCTAGGATAGCAATATGTAATTTACCAACTAGTGATTTCTTACTGGTTTTTTTTTTAATTCGGTATTATTTGTACTCTTTTTTCTGTTTTGCTTTTTTTTCTCTAAATATAAATAAATAAATGTATTTGTTTAATACATAATTATGTATTTGTTTAATACATAAATAAATATTTTTTAAAAGGGCTGGACTAGTTCAATGGTAGTGAGAGTATCCTTCCCTGCAAAAAAAAACCCTCTATATTTTATATCCCTGAATTCCTCTGAAGTTTCACCTTCACATTTAGTTCTTTACAGAGCCTGGTACAGCTACAGCTCAATTTGTTTGGGTAAAATAAGGATATGAGTTGAAGTATTTAATCACAGATGCAGCCTCAGGCTATCTATTCATTCTTAGCTTGTTTTTCAAAGCATGCTGTTAAGTGTATTTTCTTTTTCAAGAAGGTCTTTTAAAGTTACTTGGACAGAATCAGCTTTTTTAAAGGTAAAAGAATTTTAATTTTTATTGAGATTTGCTTTAAAAACACTCAGGGTTGGTAAGAGGATGCAATTTAAGATGGTAATTTCATTCAAAGGAGCTGGGTTTGTGGATTATTATACACACAACAGTGTTGTGCAGTTACACTTACATTCTCTCTTTGCTCCATTAATACTGAAATCTAAATATCAGTTTATTTCAATGTAAACAGACCAGACTGACCTGGATTATTACAGAACTTTTAAAAGGAAGAACCCAAAATGAAACAATACCCACATCTAATCCACATCCTCTGTGCTGTGAGCAAGATCTTTCAGTCAGAACTTGTTAAATTGGGTCAAGGAGTTCTCCTGGGAAAAAATAGTTTGCCAAAAAGTTTAAAAATCCCCCAAATAAAACGTTAAGCAATATACCATTTTACTGATTCCACTTCATTCTTTTACAGTGCTTTGGGAAATGCTGGATCATTGGTCTGCATCATTTCACTTCCTTGTAGGGGAAAAACTGTCACCAAAAGCTATTGTCTGAAACTGTAATCATCTTTCAAGTTCATTCTAGGGGATCCAAAAGGAGAACACTAGACATTCCCTTTCCACAGGCGATCAGATAAATAGTGCCAAGCTGAGAGGAATAATCTATGTGTTCATGATGTATGGCTATTTATATGTAATGCACATGTTTAACTACATGTATAATATGCATATATTTTTCTACATAATTTCTGCATACTGTTATATTTATCCATATCTAATACATATACATACATGTATTAATAGAGTTGTCAAATTATTTTTAGTATCTGGTTGAGCTTTTCTATTATAGCATTTCTACAAAGTTGTTTAAATTACAATTATACAAAATCCTTCCAGAGTCACAGAGTCCTGGAATTAAGTGTAACCTGCTTTGCCTTAATTTTATTTAAGGAGAAAAGAAAAAAAAAAGGGAAAGGGTACAAGTTATACAGATTTACAGAAAAAAAATGAACAGTAGGAAATCACTAGTTAATGGATTACATATTGTCATCTTAGAAATAATTGTTCAAGTCACAAAATTAAAGCTTGTAAAGTGGACATTCCATCAATGATACTGCAAACAGTTCTGTTCGTTGATCCAGTAAAACTCTGTGATATCATTTTCTATTTTATACACTTAAATATACACGCAGTTATATAGTTTGGAGCACTTTCTTTTCCTCTCTTTTGTACCATGACTATTACACATTTTGGGTTTCATTGCTCCCACGATTCTTATTACTTTTTTGAAAGAGAGTAAAACCAAATGTGACATAACAGAACAGAAACGGTCAAGTCAAAAGGGTGGACATAATAGATAATGTAAAAACATAATACAAGGTGATCAACAATGGTTACCATAATGCCTCCCGCTATCTCTAATAGAATTGTCTATATCGTTAGTTATAATACAATTGAACAAAACAGTAAAGAATAAAACCGACAAAACCAAAACATTGGAGACATTGTAGGTCTTCAAAGGTAGATAAAAGTCAACAAGAATGGGCGTCATAATGAATCTCATTATCTTCACAGCTGATGCCTAAACTTTCGAACCTGATACTATCCAGCAAAACAGAATAGGGGAACATCAGTTAAAAACCAGATGGTGAGAGTAATACAGGGCTTTAAATCAAGGTAATGAAAAGTCAAAGTGGGTTACTATAATATATCCTGCTATTATACAATATGCTTTTTAAAATGCTTCTAATTATATAACACAGTTAGGTTTTCATATCACTTTGCATGTTTTTATCCAGAAAATCAAACCCATTCCATCCTAAGAACAAAAGCTAACAAGCACTCAAATGATGAGCGAACAAAATACACACACACAAAAGGAAGTATCATCTGAGATGCTGAGTGGTACAAAGTTCTAAAGTTCATCATAACACTTTGAAACACATTGCCAATGAGCATATCATGAACTAAAAGACTTGATAGCATTATGCTAGAGATGTATAACATATTACATAATAAAGAAAACTATTTTCAAAAAAGTAAATGTTAGGAAAGCATTTTAAGATAGCTTCCAAAACCAATGTGAGGTTTTTAGTTTGTTTTTGTTTTCTCATTTTAAGCCAAGGAAAAAATTTTGATACTATCAACTTCTAAAGCTTAACTTCAATATTTTACTTCCTACCTATCATTTGCATTTTTGCGTGACAGTCAAATAAACCAATCAATCTGTATTTATTAATGAAAACCTAAGAAGTACAATTTTCCTGGCTTAAATTCAATTAGTAAGATCTTGCTTCGTGAGATCGGTATCAGTTTTCTTTCTGAGAGCTGTATTTTTTTCATTTACCTGTTCATTCATCCTTCTACTCATCTATCCCATTCTTCTTTCAACAAGTATTAGGTACTTAGCAGGTATCACAACTTCTGCTGAATTCCGGAAAGATAATGACAGACAAGATAGAGTCGCTGCTTTCATGGAGTTTCTAGCCTACCTTGGAAATTCAGTAAAAGATTAAGAACCATGATTTGTGCCAAATGCTGGTGGAAAAAACAAACAGCCTGCTAGAAGGAAGAGTGCTGAGAAAGGTCATAAAGGGCTCCTGAAGGAACATTTATCCTGAGGCTTTCAGAGCAAGTAAGCAGCCAGGCAGGAAAAAAAATGAAAGGAGTCTGAGGACCAGAGGGAGCGGCACGTTAAATAACCAGGAGAAGGGAGAGTGTGAAACATTCAGGAAACTCAGAGAAGTGGCTGGTGTCGAAAGAGCAAGGGAAGAAACAAGAAATAAGGCTGGAGAGGTGAGTGCAGTCGGGATCATTCTTATTTTTATGATACATTCTTTTGCCTGTAAGTCCTCTCTGTTGCTCATTTATAGTTTTAATAAATTCTAGTGGGTAACTAACATTTCCTGAAGTTGTAATAAACAATATATTTCATCATGTTCAACACAAACATCTCACTATAACTCAGTGAACCATTTATAATAAAACAAAACAACTACCCATCTAACCCACTAGGAAATTTTGAGAGCTCTTAAAATAATAGGTTAGGCATCGTGATCACATCTACATTTGGGATTTACAGGTCCTTTGAAATTTGTTACAATGGGAAGTTACATGACCCTTGTTTCTGCTGGCTGGAGAGAAAAGGCCTGAATTTACAAGCCAAGCTTCTCTTCCCCCATTTGCGTACACATTTATAGCCCTGAAGCCAACATGCTGCATGTGTACACACTCTGTTGTAGGCAGTAGACATGGGTCTACTGAACAGAAACAAGGGTCATTATAAAAGAAAAATATCATTTTTCTCATTAAGTAAATGTTCATCCGTAGCCATTGATCAGAGTTTGAAAAATGATAGTTTTCAAAGAAAAATAAAGAAAATGTGATTTTTCACTAATTTCAATGTTTTCATAAAGTATGAAGTTCTTTACGAAGTACATATATTAATGCAATGCTGCCTTACATTCAAATATATTTAAATTCACATTTGTGTGTATGTCTGTTTTGTAATAGCTACAGAAATAGTAATAATTAATCCTCTGTGAGTTAAATAAAACAATAATGTCTTCTTCATGTTCTCTTCTAGACACAGAAGCAATTTTGAATTTTTGTTCTTTTTCTTGTTGGAGTCAAGTAGATAAAATGTAAGTCAAACCAGTTTTCTATGCCTTAAATCTCCAATTAAGAGCTATATTCATGTTTAGTCATAAATATTTGACTCAATCACAATAAGTCCCTATGGGTAGCTACTAAATTTCTAAACCAGAAGCAATTATATTTCAGGAAAGAATCACTGAAATGTTTACATCTAGCACTAAATACATTTTTATCTTAATAAATTATTTTTAAAAATTAAATTTGTTCTGAATCCATCCTCACTTCTCTTTTCACTCTGGCATATGAACTTGTACTTGCAGCCAAAAACCTCTGCTGGGAGGAGAGGATTAATTTACAGGACTAGGAGGGAACACTAGAGATGCTCAGCCAGCCAGCCAGGCTCCTCTGGGCTCTCCCACCAAATTCTGGGCTCTGGCCCCATCCAATCAATCCATTAACCCTTGAACACTCAGTTGTTTAAAATGATACATTGAAATCCATTAGTGGTTCCATTTTGGCTTAATATATAGAACTTTCTTACAATAAGAGTTGTCTAATAATGGACTATTTATCTTATCAAGTAGTAACTCCCATCCCGATTTGTGTGGAGCACTGGAGTATTAGTTATTTAACCTTCAAATTCTATCAAGGCAGTGTTTATAGAGAACAGCTGCCAAAGTCCAGTCTCAAACACAATTCTTCTTCCTAAAATATTTTTGTAACAAGAAGTGGCATGGATTGCCTTTGTCTATGCCACAGTTTTAATATCTTAGGATGAGGCACACATAGTTTCAATAACTTAGTCATTCAGCAATAGTTGCTTCATTGTTGTCTTTCACATACCTATTTTGTTTCACTTTTACAGTAGTTTAAGGATACTGTTCGGAGGAAAGAAATGAATGCTCAGGGAATTGTCCAAGGTCATGCAACTATTATGCAGCAGGTCAGAAATCTGCATGTAGATCTTTTGAGTCCAAAAGGGCCCGTGTTCGGGCAGTGGTTCATAGTAATTTCATGATTATCTTCATGAAAACCATTCACTGTGTGTGATTTTTTAAAATATACATTCCTGGGTTCTAGCAAGAGCAAAGAGGTTTTTTTTTTCTTTTGTTCCTTTTCAATTGCTAAATTTCACATCTTCAGTCAGCTTTTCACAAGAAACATTTCTAGGGTTTTTCATTTCAGTGTCTTATAGAAGAGCTAACTATTGATACAGTATTCAAAGCCAGGTCTTTGTTAATTGATTGAATGACAACTTCGTAAGACAGGTAACAGTATGATACCTATGTTATAGATAGTTAGGTTTAGGGAAACTAAAGAGTAAGCACACTGATATCAGGCTACGTCAACCACATCTACAGCTGCAACTAGTCTTGTAACTTAAAGTAATCTCTATAATTGCCTGAGCAGTGCCAGGGGAACAACTACTCATGAGAGCTTTTGACCTGAGCTTTTGGACCAGGATGATGCTCCCCTATCACAGACTCCTATTCCACACTCAGGGCCTTCACAAGCCCTATCCTCCTGGATAACAACCCTGGACACTCCAGCCTTTCCCCACATCCTAGTTCTTCATCCTCAGCCATAACGTGGGCATCGTCTGGATGTGCAAGAGGAGGCAGATGCCCCTCCTCTTTCTCTTGGCATTAGTGACACTGCCCCATCCCCACAGGATACCCTCTAGCTGTAGACATTGTGCTTTATTTTCTGGTGCCCAGCAGTAAGAACTTTGTAGATGTTCGTGAGATAAATGAATGGTGAGTAGACTATTAAGGGATGGTCACTCCCTTTAAAATAGCATTTATCAAAGGTTTCTGTACCCCTGCATTCATTGACACAGCATTAATTTCCTGATAGAAAACCTGGAGGGCAGAAAGTTAAAGCCACTGCCAACAGCAGATCAATCCAATTGCAGATACGGGACCTCTGATATTATATTACAAGTCAGTCGGAAACCTTTACAATCTAAAGAAATGTGACTAAAAGAGGATTTTAAAGACATGTCTACTGCCTACAACAGAGTGTGTACACATGCAGCATGTTGGCTTCAGGGCTATAAATGTGTATGCAAATGGGGGAAGAGAAGCTTGGCTTGTAAATTCAGGCCTTTTCTCTCCAGCCAGCAGAAACAAGGGTCATGTTTCCCTCCTCTGCCTTAAGCACTGAAGAAGCCATTTGGGGAAAACAAATCCTGCACAAGAGGAACAGAGAAAACAATGGAAAAGAAAAATGTTACAGGACTTTGGTTCTTTGGCTCTTGCTTCTAGAAAATTCTAGTTAGGCTTTATCTCGCTTGTTCTTTCAGTGGCCTATTAAATCAAAGTAGTTGCAAAATGTCCCACGATCTTTGAGATGGATTTCTTACATGCCTAGAAAGCCACTCGAGTTGTAATTAAATTCCTCAAACAAAGCAGCCCCAAATCACAGCATGTTAGTTTCCTTCTCTTGTGTAACTTACTAAATTCTTGAGATTTTGTACATGTTCAACAGATTCACTGATACTTTTTTTCCTTTAGAAGAGATTTAGAGTTTTACCCCACATCAAAGACTCTATATCAAAGTACAAAATGGAATTTGTGATTAGGAGAAACAGATTATATTAATTTTTCCTTCCCAGTAATATCCTAAAATGACAACAGGCAAAAGCTATTGTGCTACCCCAGTGATGGAAAGCCCAGATTACCACACAAATAAACAATGTGTTTCAGATGATATACCCTGAACCATGCCTTACAGCACATTTCATAGTGGAAAATATGTTCATGAAATTTGTGGCCTGGCAATTCAAGGAAAGTGCCCTCAAGTTTTCAGATTTCTATAAACTTCATATAAAATACATGGTTCAGTGAAACCTGCATCTCAGTAAATGAATTTCAACAAATGTTTGACCAGAAGCTCAAGAATGACTGCCTCTGCCTGTGTGATCATGGTAGTAGATTAATGCTCTCTCTGTTCAGGTATCTCTGCTGCTATCATCTGAATGTTTATGCCCCTACCTCTCAACTCATGTGTTGAAATCTTAATCTCCAAGTGATGTTATTAGGAAGTAGGGCCTATGGGTGGTGACTTACATCATGAGAAGGGGATTTCCTTGTGAGAACAGAGCAAGTAGTAGCATCTGTGAACCAAACAGTGTGTCCCCACTAGGCAGTGAATCTGTTGGTAATTTGATCTTGGACTTTTCAGCCTCCAGAACTGGAAGAAATAAATTTCTGTTGTTTGTAAGCCACCCAGTTTATAGTATTTCACCTAAACAAACTAAAACACCTACTCTGCCCAATAAATAATAAAGGCAGACGCGTGATCACAGAGACACGGAGGACTATTTTCTTTAGAAAAGCATCCTTCAAACTAAGGCATTATAAGAAGTGCATTCCTCTCCAAGAAGGACTCGCGAAATATATTAATATGTTTCCTTCTCTTCTAAACTACTTTTTCTCACTTTATATTCAATTATTCTCAGGTAATATTTTGTGAACTGATCTAAACCAATTTGATTATTCATCCGTATTAGGTTTCTTCTGATAGGTGAGACATATAGGTAGCCTCTTCCATAACCTTGCTACTAAGTCTGTCACTGAAGCAAGCGATTAGTAGCAAAAAGTACAATAAAAATGTTTCTGCAATCATTTCCAAGAAAAGTCACTCTTTTCAATTTTTATTATTGTTCTGGTGTTTCAACAGTACCTGCCAGCACAAGTTCAGCAGTAGTAGGTATCATGATATTCAAATGTAATAACCAACATTATTTTGATATAGGACTGTCTTTAATGTATATTGATTCCAAACCATAAATCTATAGTGATGTTTAAAAGGTAATGAAATTTCCAGAGCTGGTCCACAAGATTCTTAAATTTTATTCACACAATATTATAGAGCCCACAATTTTTTGAGGTGGTAGGAGCAATCTCAGAGACACTTTACCACTGACCTATTATCCCCAACCCTTTTTATTTTTAATTTGAAACTGGCTATTACTAAATTTCCCAGGTTGGCCTCAGACTTCCTCTTTAAAGAAAGATATTCCTCTTTCAGTCTCCTAAGTAGTTGGCATTATAGGTGATGCCACCACATCTAAATCAGAATTCACAAACCTTGAATCTTATTCATTTTTCCACCACAGGAAATTTTCTAGTTCTTTCTTTCAGCTTAGATCTGAAAATAACTGAAGCATTTATAGTTGCCATTTTATGAATCTTTCAAATACTAACTAAATACTTTGAATAGAATTTTATTATTTAGTTGTTCAGATGTTTGTTTTTCCACCTTTGAGATGTAGATTAATTCACATGTAATACACACACCCCACAGTGCTCATGCTCGAATAGTGAAAATCATAGAAAATATAATAATGGAATTTCTATTAATTTTAATACTTTTCTTCTCAATTCAGCATTGAAGGCAGTGATTCTAAGAGCACATGACAAAACTTCTCCCTCCTCATGTTAGGAATCCTTGGCAAATTTTATCTGCTTTCCAATGTATAGGCAAGTCTGAGAGCCTAAGAGAGCAAGATAGAGGGGGGGAAAAAGCTTTGAGAACTCGAGGTACCAGTTCCAGACTTGCAAATCATCATGTAACTCCTTTAAATTATGAATCTTTGTGCTACAACTTCCCCAAGGTGTATTATCAAGGTAAGTAAGATGCATACTAAACAACTACAATAGGTTGAATTCAATTAAATAACATTATTGAATTTATACCTGTGTGTCCCCTGATTTCACCGTCTACCTCAAATACCACCTCTGGTTCATTCACCTACACTACTACATTAATCTCACATCTGTCTCAAAATTCGTCTAATCCCACCAATAGGAAATGGATTATTTAGCCTAAGAACAAAACTTCAACCTACCTCCACAACCTGATCTGTCATTTTGTCCAATCTAAATTCAAGCCGTTCTTTATAAATAAAACGTCTTTCTACAATATACCTCTAACCAGCTCAGAGACAGAAAAATTTACCTGTGTCTCAAAACCCCTAGCAGAAATCCTGCGCTGAGCACTTGACTGGTGGTCAGACCAATAGGGCAAAAAATAAGACCAGGAGATCCCAGTCCACAGAGCAGATCACAGGAGCAGGCAAGGGTAGAGAAGGTGGCTTGCCCATAACAGCAGGTAGGAACAAGCCCAGAAAGCTCAAGGAACTCCTCATCCCCTGTGATGGGTTGAAACCCTGGAAGTCTGGAATGTTTCATGCCATACTCAATGTTGTTGGAAGTCCCATATGCATATTTCATACTCTTGTTCTCTGTGTAAGGTGCCTCTGCTTTTTATGCCCAGACTCAGACTAAAAAGCTAGATCTGGGCTTCCATTAAGTAAAGCATCTCTCCTAGGCCCTGGTGATATGTGTCATATCTCCCTAGTTCCTGAACATTTACATTTTTTTAAAGTATCTGCTAACCCTCTAATTCCCTCTGGGCTGTAAGTTTCCTGAATGGGTTTGGGCCTTATTCATCTCAGTGTTCCCAGAACTCAGCAGCATTCCTAGTTCATAGTAAGAATGCTTTAAAAATGTGTATGTGTTGTAGTTAGGGATTATGCAGAGAACAATTAGAATCAGGACATGGAGTTTATAATATTATTTTTATAATGGTCATCGGGAGTTAACACAAGAAAATGCAGGAAATCTATCTGCAACACCAAAGACATAGAATATTTAGTCAAGGCCTAAATCCCACAGCAATGTCCCACATGAGTCCAGATAAAAATCCAGAGCTCAGGACAATGCCTCCCATGAGTACAACTGGAGGTCCAGAGCCCACAAGAAGGACTCACACCAGTCTCTTTTATGGATCCCTACCGGGAAGGCCCAAAGGTCAGCAGCAGAAGCCAGAAAGTCCATATCAGTAGGGTGAAGGAGCTGTACTGGTAGGTTGAGGGCTCTACGCTGGAACTGAAAAGTCACACTCACACCAAAACCAGGGCTGCCCTGAAAAGCACCACAGCCATCCTCAGTGACACGGAGGTTGCGAGCTTCTCTGACGACAAGCACAGTCGGGTACGTGTCAGGAAGCCAGCGTGACAAGTTCATCCTGGAGACCAAGCGGCACACGTCTTCCCCTCCGGAGCCAGGAAGCAATGCTCCATGTGAGGACCAAGGCTTCTCCAGGAGAACCAACGGCTCAAACAGCAACTCACAGGAGAACCCCACAATGCCTCAATGCAATAATGCATTAATGTCTTCCTTCTCCACCTCTCTCTTTATGCTGGTAACTTTCCTTAGGTGGAACATCTACGCTCAGTGCCATGCTGATGTAATCCAGCTGGCGTTAAGTTGACCACCAGTTCTTAATCCATAACAGTATGATATAATTGAATAAATAAATGTACTTTAGCTTTAAATTGCTTGGCAATCTAGATTCCCATCATTATGACCCTGGATAATATCTACTCTCTACCTCTTCCGTAACAGATCAGTAGCAAGCCTTCGAGCTCCTTTCTGGCAAACTTCATCCGTACTGCTCCTGGCAGTTCATTATATTCCTTTAATGAATACAGCAGTCCCTCCTGCACCCAGGGTTCAAAGTTTCTTAGCAAGTTCTCAAAGCCAAAGGCAAGTTTTAAAATTTTTATTACTGTATTTTATTTAATTCTTAAAACTGTTCCAATATCAATGATAAGTAATGTGTTCAAGAAACCAGGTTATGAAAGTACCATTGTTCAGTATGGTGACTAAATATAATAACTATATCCTGTACCTGTACCATTTCAAAAAGCTAGAAGAAGTTTTCATCACAGAATGATAAAGGTTTAAGGAGACAAATATTTAAATATGATATAGTACATGTATGTATCAAACATTTCACAATATCACATTATTAATACATATAATTTTTATATTCTTGTGTATCAGTTTAAAAAAATAAATATAAAAAAACAAGAAAGAAAGAAAGAAACCTGGCTAGCTGGGAGGGGATAAAACTGATAAGGTCATCCTTCTTCCTACAGAACTTTTTAATAAACTGAGGAGAAACCACCATGAGGAGCCACACTGATGTGGAAATAGGAAGCTTCGCCACATGGCCATCAGACAGGTGGAAGAACAGGTCCTTGGAGATTTGAGGAGTGGGCACTGAGACAAAAGACACAATGGAAATATGTGACAGTCAGGAAAGTGGTATGTGCGGGCCTCAGGATGCTTTGAGCAGCCCCCGGCCATGGGCAGGAAGAGGCCAGAGGCAGGCCAGGCAAGAGAACTACAGTGATCATGCAGCAGGCTCACCTGGACACTGCCCAGGACCTGCAGTGACCACTCTTTCATGAACTCCATTTTCATTATTCAGCAAGATTCAGAAACCCAATTTACTAAAATACAGCATATAATAAGTAGTTTAAACTGCTGAGCACTTTGCAGTGTGGCACATTTGTATAAGAAAACAAATAAGAGACCTGGCAAGAACAATGTTGCTAAAATGACTGCTGATGAGTCCTGCAGGCTGGCGACACTTCAGAGGACGAGCAACTGGCTGGGCCACAGGTAATGGTGATGGAGTAACTGTGTAACAGCGCAGAGCTCTGCTTCTGTAGAATTAATTTCTAACATTTAATCGCATAACCCTAGAAAGATCTAGCAGAAGAATTCTACACTACAGTGCCATACTCTTCTTACAGACACATTTTAAGATATTAGTGTCACACCAAGGACTTTAATCAAATTAAGGTAAAGTGACTTTCTCCAATGCAGGAACCTGTCTTTTTCTTTATTATTTGCAGAAGATTTTAGTGCTATCACTATAAATTTAACAGAGATATTTCCAACGCTCAGGAAAAAAATGTGACAGAGCTGATCTATAATGACTATCCTGCTAATTATACAGTAGAATGAATGCTCAGTTATTTCCTTTCCTTCTCACACAGAATACTGTTAGGTGAGAAAATGGGAGTGGACACCACTGTCTACAAGTGTCTTTATTTAATATCTAATTAAATAGAGGGAGGCAGATTTTAATAGATATCTGAATAAGGCTAAAAGAGGTCAGGTATTTGTCCAAGGCCCAAGAAGGTAATGAGGGTTGGGGTTGGAATCTCAAATCCTCCTGGGGCCAGAAGCTCTTCAGTCCTTGTTCTCTAGATTCTGGGAATTAGACCCCTTGCTACTGTAGAGCAGGAGATGGAGGAGTGCAGCATACCCAGAGGCCACTGTACTCCCTGGCTTCCCTTGGCCTCCCCACTGAGCAGTAAGAAGTGAAATGTGAACATTTGGCCCCCTAGGGAGACCAGGAATGGGGTCCTGCTGAGATGTTTTTACAGACACTTGAGCCCCAAGGAAGGAAAAAACAGTGATTATCTATGGGCTCTGATTACACCTGTCAGATGCTACCTTTTTAAAAGTAGTATTTGATGTCAAGTATCTCACTGTAAGAAAATGTAACTAAGTATCTAAATGATTCTGCTATCTGAAATTACCCAGGGCTAGGTGATGGAGAAAGGGTCAGAAGAATCAACTCATTCCTCTGTTATCAACCCACTGAACCCCACCTACATGCACCACGCATGGTGCTGACCCATGGAGAAATGTACTTATATCAGAGAGGTTCCTGTCCTTGAAGAACCACAGTGCTGTGGGCAACACAGACGATTGCACATTGCAGGGACCCGAGGGACCTCGGGCCCCTGCAGTCCTGCATCAGCCTGACTTCCTCTCTCCAAATAGAAACCAATCTCAAGGACCACATTGTAACCCTTGTCATCTGTCACATTCAAGTAATATGAGTTCTTTGATCAGCTGAAGGGAAAAATGTGTAGGAGAGAAGGAATCTCTTATATAGTAACTTGTAGGAATTTGGTGATTGTTTTGGTTACTTTTCTGTCATTGCTGAGACAAATTACCCACCCAGCACCCAAAATTAAGGCAGGAAAAGTTTACTAAGTTCACAGCTTGTGGAGGATTCAGTCCATAATCAACTGGCTCCGAGGCAGAGGAGCAACAGTTCATGGCAGTGGAAGACAGCAAAAGCAGCAAGAGCAAAATGCAGACAGAAGACTCTTTCTGTCTTAAATTTTATGCAGGCTAGTCACCCTAGGGTGGGTGTAGCACTCACACTCAGAATCGCACCATAAATCAATCACAAATTCTAGACCCTGTGATTGTATGAAGCCTTGGTGGGAAGAGAGGGACATCCAGACAAACTGTAACAATGATGAACCTACACTTTAGTGGAAATGGTATTCTCACACATAGAAGAAGATGCATGAAGACATTTCACTGTTCCCCAAAGGAAACCCAGAAGACCATGCTCTGGATTACTCTCTTATTTGGAGCTGTCTGAAAAAGCAAACACAATTAGATTTTTTGTCTAAGCCATTTGCATAAGGTTTACAGATCCCTTGGGTCTAAAAACAGGGTTTTTTTTTTTTCCCCTACAAAATTAGAATAATTAAATTTTATGTTTCATAGATACATCATGGAAGACACAAACCAATAAACTCTTACTTTAGGACAACCAGAGGTACAGTCTGACATGATGGCACATTCTATACAGGGTGTTGTGGACCTCTGAAGAGAAGACAGGTCTGAGGCCAGAAGCTCACCCAGGTTGCTAAACAATGACCGCTTTGGGTTTGGGTATTCCTGATCCCACTAGGGAGCTGTATCCACAGTTTCCTTCCCTTGAGACGAGTGACTGCTCTATCCCACAGTGAGCACCTCAATGTTTCTGCTACAAGGTCTAGTTGCTTTCATGCAAATCAAATCCTCTGCACCAAAGGACTTGGTTTCTTTTCCCTGAGTCTTACAACACTTCACTCAGTCCTTATCCAAATAAAAAGAGAGGTACAAAATGTACTTTGCTCTAGAAGGTCTTTGTTTAGAGTGCATGAAAACAGAAGTTTGTACAATGATTTACTGATGATATTAATATTTCCACATTGTAATTACAGTATATTATAAAGTGTTGCTTGTATAACTAATTGTTCTACTAGACTAGGAACTCCCAGAGGTCTGACCAGTGTCCCTGAGGCCCCACTCTGGACTCAACAGACAGTATGGGCTCACTAAGTGCCTTGTGAGTATGTCAAAAGATAAATTCATGTTGCAAGGCAAAAGAGTGGGACCTAAATAAAATTTGAGTTCTAAAGCAGATGTTCCAATTAAGTACTTAGGAGACACTAAACAGACTAAATTATGAAGACTAATGGATAGAATCAAATTCTAAGTAGTGACAGTTTATCTGTGGACAAGACTATGGTTATGGCATTTTGTATAGGTAACAAAGTGGACTCACTTTCTGAGAAGCTACAGGCTGATACTTGTTGGCATATGTCTATCAATCACATTCAGTTATTAAAAGTACAATACAAATCTCTGTAAAAAAAAGTGAGTCTTGCATTAACTAAATTCAAGTAATTCAGTATTTTTATTACTAAATCAAAGAGATATAGATTACTAGGGAATAATGCTTTGCTTGAATAAAATACTACTCTGGGTAAGCCACCACTGGCTTAATGAGCTTTTTGTGTACTGGGATTAACAAAAAAATTGTATTAGTCATTTCATGCACATATGGTGGAGTTGATAAATTACTCATAAGGAAGCAAAATAACCCCTAATCTAGTTTAATGTTCCCATATTTTAAAATATAAAAGTTTATCCTTACGTACACACAAAAACCTTAGATGATACACAGAATCATCTGAATCATCTGATGGTACAGATAAATAAAGCAATTTACAAAAGTCATGAAGCAAATTAATGAAGGAGGTAAGATTAGAATCTAAGTTTCACAACTCTTTGGCTGGTGTACTTTCTATCATATCACTGTCCTCAGGAGTCATGGACAAAGGCTGGGAAGGCTCTGAGAGCAGAGTTCCACTCTGTATCATGTCTGTTCACGTAGTTCCACTGTGCTTTAGCGCACTGGTACCCTGATCTGTGGGTTTCATGCCATTAAAAAGCAAAAACACACTATTAAATACAATTACCATAATATGATAAAAGAAAGTATATTTTAATACTTAAAACAATTACAAGACAGATTCTCAAAATAAATGGGGATTTTTAAAAAACAAAACAGTCTTGTACATTTTTCTCCTTTATTAGAGGTCACAGAGAAAAACCTGACATGGAAAGTCACAGTAGACTCCATTTGGGAGGCAGTGTGCTGTGATCTGAGTCTGGAAGTCCTCCCAAAGCCTCATGCAGCCAGGGAAGCGGGCTTCTAGAGTTGGTGAATGCTGGGATTATGAGTGTGCGCGCTGCACCCAAAAGAGTGTGGCCTGCACACAGCAAGCGGGACAGAGAGTCTGCTCTGTGCTCCTCCGCTTCTGCTCTGGTTGCTGGTGTTGTTTTCCGCCACCACGAACTCTTGCCGTCTGCTATAGTCCACTCTGCCCTGCAGCCAGTTGTTTATGGACTGAAACATTCAAAAACTGTGAGCTAAGTAAACCACACTTTCCTTCACTTTGACTGTCAAGTATTTTGTCCCAGTAATTAAAGAATAGTAACTTACACACAGTGGTTGAGTAAAAAATATAGATTTTAGGTCTCAATCATATCACAGTATCAATGTTTGTTTGGGCGCATTACTTTGATCTCTGTCTTTTTTAATTAATCCATATGATTTCTAACTTATCTCCACCTCTCCCTATTGTAATGATTAGCTTAAAACAAAAACCACGTGTGATTGTTCTCATAACGTGACTCAAAATTCCATGTACCAGAATCACCTGTGTGCATGATAAGTGGTGTGCTCTACCACTGAGTTACACCCCCAATTTTTTAAAAATGTTTTTACTTTATTTTGAGACAGAGTCTTGCTAAGTTGCTAGGCTGGTCTTTCACTTGCAATCTTCCTATCTTCCTGCTCCTGCCTCTTGAATAGCTAGAAAACAGGTGTTACTACAGATGGCTTGAGAAAGGTATTCTTCTATTCTCATATCTCTGTTTTCTCATCAGAGGAACTTATAAAGCTAGGTCAGACTTCTGAATCTTCTTTTTCACAGCCAAACTACGTTCAAGCAAAATCTTTAAAGGAGTCAATCTTTTGAGGAAGCAGTATCTCTGAACAAATGTAAAGCTGCTCTGCCGCTACGGCCACCGAACTGTGTTCCTTAACAGCCTCTTCTCTTTTTCCTGGTAACTCCAGGTAGCCTCTGAAGCCCAAATTCTACAAGCTAACAGAAATACCAGAGCTCTACAGTATCATTTTGCCTCTACAGAAGGCAAGGTTAACCATGACACATCCACTCACACCATGGGCTACCATAATCAGCATAGTAAAGTCATTCAATCAACAGATTTCTGCTTGGCAAGTAATTTAAATGCAGGACAGCTGAGCAGTCCAACATAGACAAGCACAGTTAAGGAGAAGACATTTCACTTAGTGTTTTTAGTCCGCTCTCTTCTTCACTTAACACAGAGATTCTCACCAAGTATTTTGCTCTTTCTTTTTTCAGATGTACATACCGACTCTCTCTCTCCCTTTCCATTCTCCATGGCTACTGGCCTAGAACAAGCTTCAGGAAACTCTCTGTGCTACCCGACTGCCTTCTTCACATCATTTGAGGTTTCAGATCAGCTAATCTCAAGCTCTCCCACCAACTAATTGTTTATAATGCCAACATTCACCCCACGGCCTTCAGAAAGGTACTTCAGACTCACCAACTGCCCGGCACCCACCTTCTCCTGCCTCTGCATTCACAGCATTTTGTCTACTACCCTTTTTGAACCAACAGGACCCAAGCTTTTGTTCCCCACCCTGGACCTGAGTCCTACCCTGGATGCCCCACCTTGGCAGATGACAATTTCCACTGCTCACCTCTGCACTGAGACATGTGGACCTCTTTCACACGCCCACCCAATTCCAGGCCTGGGAAAACACCCTGTCACTGCCCAAGCCAAGCCATGCCTCCCTAGCTGCCTGGTTCCAGTTCCTACAACTTTTCTCTTTGTGCAGGTCCCTGTGCTCCAGCTCCCTGGCCTCCACGCGACTGTCAAGCACATTCGAGCTTCTGAATCCTTATACTCTGCTTCTTCTGTCTGTAATACTCTTCTTCAAGGTTCCTACATGAATAAACCACTCTCCTCATTCAGCTTTCTGTCTAAATACTTTTTCATAGAGGTCATTTTTGATGGTCATATTCAAAAGACTAGTTTCATTACCAGTCTTTATCTATATTTATCTTATTCATTTTTTATAATATTACCACTAAAAATTTCACACCCACTACTTGTTATTTTCACTATCTAGCTCCACTCTGTTTTTTGGCAGCAATAACTTTTGTTCTTTACTTAGTATCTTCAGTATCTAGAATAATATGGGTCCTTGAAAACCATTTGATAAATAATATAATAAATCTAAAAGCTGACTTGTTCTTCAAGCTTTCTACCAATTATCCTTCATATGTAATGTTAAATCATATATTTATATACAGAAATAAATTTTAAATGTTTTTTGCACCAAAATGCACACAAGATAAAATCCACCATCTTAGCCATTTTTAAGCAGACATTAAATGCATTCATATTGCTCTGTAGCCATCATCACTGTCCATTTACAGAAAATTTTTCATTTCGCAAAACTGAAAATTCTGCATCCATTAAATTATAATTCCCTATTCCCCCATTCCCTAGCCTCTAGGGGATTCTTTCTGACTTCTTTCTGTCTTCATGAATTTGACTAAGTAACTCATATAAACACACTCACACTATCTGTCTTTATGTTTGGCTTATTGTTTAAGCATGATGTCCTCTAGGTTCATCCATATTGTAGCCTGTATAAAATGTTTCCTCCTATTTCCAGCTGAATTATATTAGATTGTATGGATAGACCACATTAATTTTACCTACTCATCCACTGATGGACCATTGAGTTGCTTCTACCAGTTGGCTATTGGAATAATGCTACTAAGAATATAGGTATACAAGTATTTCTTTGAAGAGCCAGGTGTGGTGGCTCACGCCTGTAATCCCAGCACTCTGGAGGCTGAAGCAGGAGGATTGCTGTGAGCTTGAGACCAGTCTAGGCTCAAAGTGAGCTCAAGGCCAGCCTGAACTGCACAGCAAGACCCTGTCTCAAAAAGACCCTGTCTCTTTGAGACTCTGCTTTCAATTCTTTGAATCATACACCAAGAGATGGAATTTCTGTATCATATGGTAATTCTATTTTACTTTTTTGAGGAACCATTGTTTTTATATAGCAGCTCTATCATTTTACATGTTTACTAACAGTGTGTAAGGATTCCGATTTCTCCACATCTTCACCAACACTAACTTAAAATATCATTCTAACAAGTATGAAGTAGTGTTTCATTGTGGTCTTGATTTGTACTTCCCTGATCATTAGTGATGCTGAGCTCTTTCCTTGTGGTTGCTGGTCTTTGTCTATCAATTTTAGAAAACATCTATCTTTTTATTTTAATTTTTAGTCAAGCTTTCCTACTGTTATTCTTGAGTTACAGGAGTTTCACATATCCTGAATATTATGGTTTTATCAGATATGTGATTTGCAACTATATTCTCCCATTCAGTGGATTGTTAAATAATGTATATTTCTACTTTCTCAAATTGGTTGGCGTTATCTTAGTCTGCTTTGTTCTGTCTTGGACAATTCACCCCTACGGAAAAGAGATGGTGCTTGTCGACTTGACCCATGAAACACAACAAATAATACTCTATTCAGATAATGCTTTAGGTTTTTTGAAGATGATTGTGAAGCAATGTAGTGTTTTATTGGGTATCACTTTTCTTTCAATAGTGGTCAACAAATCAAAGTACAACTGTTAATTAAAAGCACCTAATGCTGTTGCTCATGAACAAAATGTCCCAACTCACTAGAGCGTAATTCCTACAGCATTAGTGGAGAATTATCTAGCTTTATTAAAGATTTGAAGGCCTCGTCACTTTTTCATCACCCTTTAGTTAAAACCTCTACCTCTTGCACTTGAAAGCCTTTGTTTTGTACCCATCATTTTCATTCTTTATTCTGTCCTTGAACTACCAGGATGAAAAATAGTAAAATCACAAAACTTTCTAAAGGAGCTTTTCAGGCTATCATAATAGAAAGTCACAGTTTTCTGAAACACTGAAAAAGTAAGATTTTAGTGTTCTTTGAGCTAGCAGGTCAAAGGGAAAAAGCAGTGTTTAGCAGAACATTTTGAATTTAAGCTTTCTTTTATATTCTAAAAGAATATATAATTTCTACTATTCTAGTCACATTAACTCACAGATTCTATACTTCCGGGGCACAGCACCAAGCTCTAATGTGGAGAACCATTCGGTTATATGACAGCCTACTTTCCTCTCTTAACTTGGACCAGCCTTTTGCTCTGCAGGAAATGGCCTGGCAAGACCTAACCTTTCTCAGCTTTAATTCCCTTCTCACTGACTCACGCATAAGGGCCAGCACTGCTCCTCACAGAGTAGACAATGAATGAGAGTCTGATAAATAAGGTGATCATGAAATTTATTTAAGAATTTGTTGCATCTTCACATAAGACCTCAGGCTGTTTCATAATTGTGATGTCACAAATACTCCAAAGGTGGCCGTGGTCACTTCTCAAGCACTGACCTCTACTCCACTCTGTTCTAAAGCTCTTCTATACTCATTGTGCTATCGATTTTCTTTCCTCTAAAAGTTCTCTTACAGGAATGTAGAACTCTCAGCCAGATGACCAGATGTGACCCTGGACAACTAGTACTGGGAACTCACAGAAGCATGATGAAATCATGTGACAGTCAAGCAGGAGCTGAGCAGGTGACAATGATAAGCTATGTAGGGAATAGACAGCGCACTGCTACCCTGTGCCCACTACACGCAGTCCATGTATCAAATAGGTACGCTACCTGTGTTTGTGGAACTTGGTATTTTAGCCTACCTACAAATGCAAGCAGGTATTTACTCTTAGTTAGCAAACATGTTTTCTTATTTTATCACCCTTGAGCTTATTGTATTTGTTATAAAAATAGTTTTTACACACATTAACTAAATTATGCATTTATAGGTGACCCAAGGTAATTCCTCTTGCTTCATTGTGCCCTAGGCAAGTCAAAAGGTGGACACTCATGATCTAGCATATGCAATTTAGGGAGAACTTACTTTTTTTATTTGTTTGTTTTTGGGGCCACCAATTCCAAATTCCTTTATACAATGGGACTTCATAACATAGTTAATTTCATCCCAACTAAAAAATCTTTTTAAAAAATGTATTTTTCAGTTTTACTCTGTCACTGACTGTAGTCTCAGGCATCTTACAAGATGAAATACCTAATATTATGTATGTGACAAAGAATCTGACTGATGGAAAGCAATAAAAGAACTAGTTCAGTTTCTACACCAAAATTATTATTTGTATGATTAAAATATAAAGACACCTGAATTTATCTTTTCTGTTTATGCTGTCTGAGTCTCATTAAGATTATGTTTCTGCCTTCTCCTAAATATTGTTTTCCATATTTCAAACATCTAATTAAGTAAACACAATGCAAAGTGAGATGATATACTGTTTGGAAAACTATAAAATTACAGAGTACATAGACTTCCATTATAATGTAATTTTCACTGTGTCATAATTTTCCAAAAGAATTTCCACTGGGGTTGAAATTGTCTATGCCTCATTTCAGCACAAAACTGAATGTTTTGATTCACTTGAATTTGGAAAAGATTCAGCTCAACTTTTCTTCTGTTGATCATGGGAATGTTTCCTATGAATATAGTCTAGGTTCAGTCTCCTCTTTGTTCATGAAGGTTCTGACAGGCTTTCGGACCACTCTCTGTCCAAAGATTGGACACTTAGAGTAATTACTTAAGTAATGCAAACGGTGCAGAAAACTATGGATATGATGTTTCTTAGCCACATTTCCCAAGTTGTAACACTTGGATAATGAATCCCTAGGACATATCCTTCATATACAGAGATCTATTATCTTATGATAGAAACCTACAGCTAGAATCATTGGATCAAACAGAATACACACTTAAAATAACACAAGCTACCTTCCAAAAAAAAAAAAAAAAGCTGCACTATTACAGTCTCACCATGAATATAAATAACACTGCCTATTTCCTGTATTGTCTTTTGAATAAAAATAGCATGTTACTTTAATGTATAGTTCTATATTTATTATGAGTTTGAGTATTTTATCTTCCAGTTTAAAACTCTAAACTTACCTTTGGATATTTTAAATTTTTTTTAGACCTATATTATTCTTTCATACCATGTTTTGTACCTCTAATGATATTAATAGTTATTTGAGAATCCTAACTCAAAATTGTTTCTCATGAGAACCTTAGAATCTTATACTACACTATCTTACAGAATTCAAGGTGGACAAAATGAAGCCCAAAATCAAAATGCTTTCTTTTTCACACAGCTTCGAAGCCCCAGGCCAGTCATACTTGAAAACAGAATTTTCCATTTATCCTAAGAGTTCTGAAATTTCATTAAGATCTAGATATAAGTTGTTTTGGGAAAGTGGCTGACCATATAATCTGAGGATTCAAATCGAACCTGAATTTATAGAAAGTGATCTTCTATTATTTTTATGATAATTATCTATTTTTCTATATTTATTTCTTTTAGAACTTCATTTCAATAACTATGTGACCTCTTGGGTTGGTGTTCCATGCCACTCTTCACTCTTTCCGAGCTTCTGTCGCATTGCTTTATGTTTAAGGAGGAGTGCCTTCACTCGCCCAATCACTATTCTAACACTCACCATTTATTCTGTTAGTCACTTTACTGATTTTTTGAACTGAGAAATGTCCTCAACATTTGAGTGTAAGTTGCTCATTATGGCAGGTCATTAATAAATACTGTGTTAATACTGTATACTTGCCTAATTACAGTAGTAATTAAAAGTAGCTAATATATGTTCTGCTTATAAGATCATCTTACATGTATTACTTTATTAATCCTCATAGAAACCATATTATTCCCATTTTACAGATAAAGGCATTGTGAGATAAAAAGCTAAGTAGCTTCCATAAATGTACCAATAAAAGTGGAAGAGCTGGGACTAATCCCAGCCTGACTGTCTCCAGGGCCCAGTCAATGTAAAAACTCATATACTAATAATTGCTTACACAATGATGCACACAACAAGAAAACAATGAATGCAGCTGCCACACTAAGCTGTCCAACCACAGGAGTATGACTGAAGATGCTAACAGTATCTCTGACTCACAGTAATGCTGTATCGTATCAGAGATTCAAGTGAAGGTGACTCTCCCATGGATGAGTAATATTTCAGTATTCATCTACTATGTCATGGGCATGTGAGCATTGGATATCTTGGAGCAGACAGAAAGTATCTAAACAAAGAAAGCATCCCATGTTCACAACATTTCAAACAATACCTATCAGTTTTCAGAAATCATTCGACTCTATGAAGATCACAAGCTTGACACTGATATTGTTGAGAACTAAAGTATATAATCAGAGTAGACAAGATGTTTTGGGGATGTAGTTGGTGATAAGACAGAATAAAATTTTTCTAAAGAAGTCAAAACTATACAAAAGAAAAGTGCTGTCATTTAATTATCCCTACTTATCACTTTTGATGGGCGTCCACCTTCGAGGAACTCAGCAGAGTATGCACATCTTAAAACTTCCTCTCCTACAGCTCATCACTCAGGGGACACTAAGATATGAAAATTATATGGCTTAGAAGAATGCCAACCAGCAGGAATCTCTTACATGCAGACAACACAATGCCAGAATTTGAAAATACAGTAGTCACGTCTACATATCAGCCCCAAATTTTGTGTGGAAAAACTGGATTGAGAGTTATTAAAAGTTAAAAGAGAATACTTACAGCAACAATATTAAACTATGCCTAAACAGAAAGTACCTCTGGCTAATTTTAAATCTTTAAGAACAAACAGAAATTGGCTAAATCTTTCAAATCAAATTAGCGTAACTAAGGATCTAAAATCACTAATGTGTTAATGTGATGATAACCATTTCTTTAAACTTAGTTAACGAAAAAATTCTCTTTTACTGTTTTAGGAAAAAAAATTAATTAACTAATTGGATATGATTTAAATTAGCCAGTTCACTTCAATACGAGTGAAAATTTGTACCAGTAGTAAGAGTTACTATTTTGTGTATAGTTCAAAAAAAGTTTCTTGGCCATAAACAATCTGGAAAAGTTCTAGTGAAATAAGTAAAAGAAAGAAAGAGAGAAAGAGAGAAAGAGAGAGAGAGAGAGAGAGAGAGAGAGAGAGAGAGAGAGAGAGAACCACTTCATGAAAAATGCTAGGGAAGAATGTAAACACAAAGGAATAAAAACTAGAATCAAGATCAAAAATTAAAAATGAATAAAAACAGCATTCTCAAAGAAACAGAAGGATGGGGATTTTTGAATTTTCTTTAGATTTTCCAAAATGTTTCATTTTGTCATATTAAATATTGAATACCTTTGTTATCTTAAGAAATATTTTCTGTAAGAAACAAAATGAAAAGAATAAAGAAAAATGGCAATCTGTCCACTTGATGTATATTTTTCTAGTTTTCTCTTCATGTATTTTTAAATTTTAAACTATATATTTTAAGCTATAGCTTTAATAACTATAATTCTAATAACAATTCTCTCTCTTTATCACTTGACAATACACTGTGGACTTTTTTTCACATTTTAAAATGTTCTTTTAAAGTAGAATTCTCAAAATGTGGTCTACAGGCCTCAAGGTATTTCTCAGATCCTTCCTTGGGATCTGGGAGATCAAACAGTTTTTTGTAATAAAATAAAAACATTTCCACTTTTTCTTTATGCCACTGTTTGCAGTCATGTGGCAAAAGCAAGTGTGTAAAACTGTGGTAGCTTTAAAAACAAGCAGTTTTTGAGTTTTAGTACAATCACATCCATAAGTATTTGAAAAATTATTTGCAAAGATATTTGAGCTATTATACTTCCTCCTTTATAATTATATGTATCTGTGAGGCTGGATTTCTCTGGATTCTTTAACTGAAACATATCACAACAGACTGAAGAGAATTTAGATGTCTTCTATGAAGTCAGTCAAGTCAGACAATAAAGGGCTTTGCAAAAACGTTAATGAACCTTAAAATTCTTGATAACATTTTTGTTTTGAAAAAGTTTCCTATTAAAATATATTGTTAATTGGTAGTATGCTTATTGTTACTTTTAAGTATATATATATATATATATACATATATATTAAAATTTTCTTTTTAATTGTCTACATACAACACACACACACGTATATATAATCAAATGAACAAAAGCACTTTAGAGTTCTCAATAATTTTTAAGACTGCAGAGAAATCTCGAAGCAAAGTTTGGGCTGTTTTTCTAACAGCAATTGTACTGAAAACATAGTGGTCTTTTTACAGACATGGCATAATTTAATTTCAGAATAGACATTTCTTCAAAACAAGGAGTACCGTGTAAATCCTAAAGGGCCCAAGAAAGGTTTGCACCCAGTGAGTCATGAGCTGATTTGGACTAGACCCTCAATTCAGGGTGCTCACAGCCTCCTGAAGGATAGGGCGGGTTGAGGGAAAGGACCCCGGGCTCTGGTTCTTTCAACTGTATACCAATGACTGTATATTCATTCCTCTTGCTTTGTTTTTTTTTTTTTTTTTTTTTTCCTCTCTCAGAATTTTGTCCAATTTCTCTACATAGAATATTCTTCTGAAAGAATTCAGAATATAGGTGTATCTCATTAAATCCAACAACGTTCTCCCTTAGCTTACCTTTGATTTCGGATATATTTTCTTTAATTTCTGACTCATACTCAAGGGGGTGAGTTTGGGGCACTTTAATTTTGTTTCTCTGTTCTCTTCCTATCTTTATTGCCTCCAATCAAATTGCTGGTGACCCACACAGCTCTTAATGATATACTGTTGAAATTTACCTTTTAAAACAATACATTTACATCATGAAGAATTTATGGTCTCATTTACGTTTTTTAAATCTACATTTCTTAAACCAGATTACCTACACTAGTTGTTCCATTAATCAAATCTTTTAAAAAGTCTATCATGAGTTGTAAAGCACACAATTTTATAAAATGCTACTTTCGCATAATATTAATTCATATATATAAAGTTGGCCTCATTAAACTCAAAAAGTCTCAGGGGAGTCTACCTAAGGGGTTTTTCTTTCTTTTTTTTTTTTTTTTTCTTTTTTTTTTTGGAGGATGTTTTGGATTTTATGGGGAGAGTGGTTTTTTTTAGGTTTTCTTTTTAAAGCAAAACAGGAAAATGATAGAAATGATATAGAATTTCAAAACATAGGAAATTAGCATGTTATTATGTTGCATATTGTTATTTTAGAAGTAGTTGTTCAGGTTACAAGATTTAGGCATAAATAAAATAAACAAACAATGAAAGCACAAATTTTTTGATGAACTAACAAGAGATTAGTAGTATAGTTATCTTGAATGTATATACATGCATATATACATACACATGTATGTATATCTATATAAGCTTTTTCCTTCTTTCTTCTCTCCTTTTCCCTATATGTTGTTCTTTCCTTTTGAGCACTTTCTTTCCCTTTCAGTATTACAATGTCTATTGTAAATTTTGAATATTACTTTTTCGTTTTTTTAACACCAGGGAGACAATACAATAGTTACACATTTGAGTTTATTTCAGTTATCAATATGGTCTCAAATTGCCTCCATTTACCTATAAAAGATTCTTTCTTTATAGCTAAGTAATATTCTATCATACAAAACTACCACATCGTTTTTATTCATTCTGTGGTTGATGTGCATTTGGGTTGTTTCCAAGATTTAGTTACTACAAATTGCACTGTTATAAACATGGGTGTGCATATATTGCTGTGGCATTACATTTTCAATTTTCCTGGGAAAATGCCCAGAAGGGGACTAGCTGGGCTGAATGGACCTCCAATCCTAGTTTTTTGAGGAATCTCCACTTTGATTTCCACAGTGGTTGTACCAATCTACACTCCCACCAGCAAAGGAGAACTGTCCCTTTCTCCACACAGCCCCGTCAGCATTTGATACTGGATGATTTCCTCATGGCAGCCATTGTTTCTGCAGTGAGATGGAATCTCAGTGTTAATTCGCATTTCCCAAATGACCAGTGACGGAGAACATTTCTTCATGTATTTACTTCACATTTGTATTTCTTCATCTGAGAAGTGCGTGTTTATCTTAAATGCCCATTTTTGGATTGGGCCTTTGAATTTAGGGGGCCTAATGTTTTTTAGTTCTTTATGTGTTCTAGATGGAAGTCTTTTGTCTGAGGGCCAGCTGGCTAAAAAACTCTTTCCCAGTCTATGAGTTTTCTTTTCACTCTGTTGGTTATTTCTTTTGAAGTGATAAATAAGATGAAGTCCCAGTTGTTGATTCTTTGAAGCACTTCTCCTCCAGTTTGCGTTTTGTTCGTGAATTCTTTGCCTATTCCCAAGTTTTCAAGATTTCTACCTTCCCTGTCTTCCAGTACATTTACTGTCTCTATTTTAATATTTAATCTTTAATCCATTTTGACTTTAGTGCATGTTGATAGACATGGGTCTAGTTTCAGTCTTCGGCATATGAAAAGTCAATTTCTCCAGCACCATTTGTTAAAGAGGCTTTCTCCCAGGGAACAGTTTAGCCCCTTTGTCAAATATAAGGTGGCTGAGTGTCTTTGTAGTTGTATTTGCACCTTCTAATATATTTCATTAATCCTCAGGTCTATTTTCTTGCCGGTACCATTTGATATTATCACTGTAGCTTTGCAGTATAATTTCAACTCAGAGATGCCTCCTGCCTCACCTTTGTTGACCAGGATTGCCTTGGCTATTTTAGTTTCCAAATGAATTTTAGGAATGTTTTTCCTAGATAAGTGAGGTATGTTAATGGTATTTGGATCGGGATTGCATAAAATCTGTGTAACAGTTTTGGGAGTATGGCCATTTTCACTATGTTGGCTTTTCCTGTTCAAGAGCAAGGCATGTCTTTCCATTTTCTGACATCCTCTTCAATCTCCTTTTTAAGAGTACTATAGTTTTTAATGGAAAGATCATTTACATTCTTTGTTAGGCTGATTCTTTCCTTTCCTTTCTTTCTTTCCTTTCTTTCTTTCTTTCTTTCTTTCCTTTCTTCCTTCCTTCCTTCCTTCTTTTTCTTTCTTTATGTTATTTTGAAAGGTGTTATTTCCGTAATTTCCCCCTCAGTGAGTTTTGTGTTCTTTGACAGGAATGCTATTGAATTCTGAATGTTGACTTTGTATTCATCTACACAGCTGAATTTGCTTATTAATTCCAGTGATCTTTTTTGGGTATCCTATGTAGAGTATCATGTTATCTGCAAATAGTGATAATTTGACTTCTTCCTTTCCTATCCTTATTCCTTTTATTTCTCTCTCATCTAATTGCTCTGGGTAATGTTTCCAGAAATGTACTAAATAGGAGTTTTGATATCCTTATCTTGTTCCTGATTTTAGAGTGCATGCTTTGAATTTTTGTCCATTTAATATGATGCAGGCTGTTGGTTTGTCATACCTAGCTTTTATCAGATTGAGGTAGATCCCATCTATTCTGATTTTCTGTAGAGTTTTTATCATGAACAAATGTTAGATTTTATCAAAAGCTTTTTCTGCATCTATTGAGATGACCATGTGATTTTTGTTTTTGGTTCTGTTGCTGTGGTGTATTACATTTGTTGATTTGCATATATTGAATTAGCCTTGCATTCCTGGGATAAACTCTACTTGGTCACAATGTATAATCTTCTTGATGATTTGCTGCATTCTGTTATTAGTATTTTATTGAGAATTTTTGTATTGATGTTAACTGAGGAAATTGGCCTTCTATGTTTATTAGGGAGACTTTGTTTTGGTATCAGAATAATACCCGCCTCCAGGAAGGAGTTAGGGAGAATTGCTTCCCTTCCCATTTTATTAAAGAGTGTGAGGAGAACTGGCATTAAATCTCTAAATTTCTTTTAGAATTCAGCCATTAATGCATCAAGACCTGGGCTTTTCTTTGTTGGTTTTTAATTACATTTTCAATTTCAGTAATTGATATTGAGCTATTCAAAATTGTTATATCTTGATTCAGCTTTGGTAATTCATACATTTCTAGGAATCTGTCCATTTCCTCTGTATTTTCGAACCTATGAGAATAAAGATTTTCAAAGTAGGCATTCATCATACTCTGAATTTCCATAGAATCTATAGTCATTTCACTCTTTTCATTCCTTATTGTGTGAATTTGAGATTTTTTTTCTTTTTATTGATAAGATTGGCTAAGGGTTTTATCAGTTTTGTTTATTCTTTCAAAGAACTAACTCTTCAATTTGTTAATTCTTTGTACTGTTTTCTTAATCTCATTTGCATTAATTTTTGCTCTGATCTTTATAATTTCCTTCCTTTTATAAGCTTTGGGCTTGACTTACTCTTATTTTTCTAGAAGTATGAGGTACAGCATTAGGTTGTTTATGCTTATTCTGTTTTATTGATGTGACAATTCATAGCTACATATTTCTCTTTTAGGACCACATTCTTCGTGTGTCACAGGTTTTGGTATGTTGCATTTGCATTTTCACTGAATTGTAGATAGTGTTTAATTTCTTCTTTAATTTCATCTGTAACTCATTGGTTGTTCAGGAGGATTTTATTTCATTTCCATGTGTTTATATATTTGCAGTTTCTTGCAGCCATTAATTTCCAATTACAGTGCAATATGGTCAGATACTATGCATGGGATAATTTCATTTCCTTTGTATTTTCTTAAGTATGTCCGATGGACTAACATGGTCTACTTTAGAGAATGTGCAGTTGAGAAGAATTTGAATTGTGATGTTGTTGGGCAGAACACTGTGTAAACCTCTAGTAAGTCCATTTGTTCACAGGTTGGATTCAGTTCTACTATTTCTTTGCTGACTTTTTGGCTAGTTATCTATCTCTCTGTGACAATGAGGCATTAAGTTTCCCTGTTACAACTGTGTTACTGTGTATTTGGTTTTTCATGTCTGTTAGTATATATAGTTGGGTGTTCCTGTATTTGTGCATATATGATTGTTTTCTTTTCCTCTTGAATTTTTCCCCTAACAAGTATTTAGTGGTCTCCTTTCTCTTTCAATCATTTTTGCTTTGAAGTTCACATTGTCTGCAAACAGAATAACTACTTTTGATTTTGGGGGGCTCCTGTCACATGGAACACTGTTTTCCATTCTTTCACTTTCAGTCTACCAGTTTCTTTTTGAGTCAGATGTTTCTTGTATACGGTTTATTGTTGGATCCTGTTTCTTCATCCATTCATCAATCTATTTCCTTTAACTGGTGAGTTGAGGCCATGTACGCTGATGATTATAACTGACATATACTGGCTTCACTTTGTCCTGTTCCTTTCCTGTTGTTGGTTCCTGCTTTTGCCCCTTGTTTAATTGCTTGTCTTGCCTGGTGGTTTCTTTCTGTTGCTGTTTTGAGAATTGTAGTCATTTCTGTCTCTGTTTAGTATGTCTTTCAGTACTTTCTGTAGGGCTGGTTTGGTGGACATGAATTTCTTCAGTTGTTCTTTGTCAGGAGAGTATCTTATTACTCCATTAATTTTCAAAGAATATTTTGCAAAGTACAACAATATGGGCTGGAGCTTGTTTTCCGTCGGAGCTTGAAATACTTCATTCCAAGTTTGTCTTGACTTGAGGTTTTGTGTTGAGAAGTCTGCCGTGATTCTAATGGGCTTTCCTTGACAGGTGAGTTGTGTCTTTTCTCTAACATCTTGTAGTATTCTGTTTTTATGCTGAATTTCTGAGACCTTGATTTTTATAGGTCTGGGTGTAGATTTATTTTGGTTATGACTGAGTGGTTATGATCCTGAAAGCTGATGAAGTCTTTCAGGTGCAAGGGAAGGGTGCCTACCTAAGTAATTTTAAGTAAACTCTAAAATATATTCTGAGGTAGTCAGGATATTTACACCAGAATGCTACAAAGTAATAATTAAAGTGTGGCCCTCTGATGTTCTCAAACTGTGAATACTGGTGCTTTAGATCCTCTATTTTATTGCAAAATGAGCATGAGAATGTTCATTAATGATTTTCAAATGCAAAAGTTGAATCTGTCTTCCAAAACTCTGGACGGTCTCTTCCGACTATGAACTAAACCACACCCTCTTGATCTAGCACATCCTTCCCATAGCAGGCATCACCCACAATTAGACTTTGGTCTCTAACAAACAAAAATTCTCAAGAAAACACATGAGTAGAATATGAAACAATCCAGTTGGGCCTCCACCCAAGTTCCTTTAGGTCTAAGAGGATTACAGCTGGCTCACAGGCTTATAAGCCCAGTGTTGCAGGCTCAATCACTGAGTTAAAACTCTTCCCATTAATACAATGCCCCTCACCCATAATCCTATTCCTATATTTATGCCTTTTTCCTCTCCTAGACTAGAAAGTATTTTCATTCTGTGTACAAATTCTGATCAGTCTTCAGTGATTATGGTTTTGCCTTCTGTGACTTATATAAGCGAAGGAAAAAAACCAGGAAAGAAATTTTTCTCATCCTATTCCAAAACTTTTTAAGAGTGAAGACATTAATATCAGCACAAAATGAAGAAGGTAAATGCCCCTAAGGTAGGTCTTATATGTGCTGCTGAAAGTGACGTTTTTAATTTAATTTTCTGGCAAATCAAAATATTCTCAGATGACTGTACTAGGAATTGGTGCTCCCAAAGTACATATGCCTAAGGTAGCCTACTCACTGTAGTACTTCTCAACAGGCAAAAATTTTGTTTAATAGAGGATATTTGGAAATTTCTAGAGCCAGTTTTTTGTCTTAGGAATGGATTGCACTGACAGCTAGTGGTTAGTGATGTACTAAACATCTTACAATGTTTAGGACAACCCTCACATCAAAGTATTATCCAACCCAGAATGTCAATAGTTGAGAAAACCTTCCCACTCTAGTTGAGAAAACCTTCCCAACACATATGCTTCTGGGTCCATGCATTTACACGGAAATACTGCTTGCACTACTCAACAGTTCCTCAGCTGCTTGCCATTTGTGTAGTGTTTTCATTATCAGATATCTGAGCTCAGCTCTAACACCAATTGTGTGACCTTGAACAAGAAGCTCTCATTCCAACCCTGCAGTCTATGAATGCAGAATACAGTTCCTTCACACAACCTTCACACAGTTGTCATAGAGAGTATACTACATGGCATATACAAAATGTTAAGTGAATAAATGTTTTTTTGCTGCTGCTATTATCATCAGAACCTATCGGCAAAGAGGTCAAAAACACACAGAGTTAAGCAAAAATGCAAAAGACCTGTGTCATCACTGAATAAGATATATCTTTCCATCTGCTGGTAGCATCACAGAGAGTGATGCTGTTCCTAACAGAGTCTTCTCATGTTCTTCTCATGTCCATGCTTTCCCGCTAACTCACCCTCCTATCATAACTCTGGATACTCTGGTTAGGTGCTTCAGGCATTTTCTGGCAAAGAAAATTCTCACAACAAAAAGCAAGGACTCCAACTGGAATGACTTCTCATGGACCTCAGGAAGGGGGCAGAACTGAAAATGTCAATGTGTGCAACACTTAAAAACTAAAGATTCAGGCTCTAACAGGTTACCATCCGTTGAGGCATTATTTGAAATTCATCACGTAGAAATGCTTAAATTTGCAGAACTAAGCATCTTTCAAGGAAAAATTTCATTTGTTAAAAAAATCCTTCATAATTTATTTCCTTGCTGTATCAAGTGACTTTTACTTATCCTTCTTATATCACCTGATGCAGTTCTGCTTCTCACTCTGTGCAAGAAAGTTGTAATTTGCACATATACATTATAATTTGTGACTGTAAGAATGACTGCAGTGTCACATTCACTAGAATTATGACCTGTATCATAAATAAATAGGGGTTATAAAGAAGGCACATGCCTTAGGAGAATTTTCTCTAAGCTCTGAGTTCACAAATGAGGTTGTTTTCATTGTTCTACACATTCAGTAACAGGGAATATTACTTGAAAGGTAAATGCTCCATTTAGATGCTGTATATTTTTTGCTGATTTAGATTAAACCCAAATGATTATTTTTTAAAGTTAACATAGAAACACTGAGGAAAAATGAATCACATTTTAATTACTATAATGTTGCATCATTTACTTAAAGTAGAAATGATTGGTGAATCTGGTTTGATAGTGTGCCCTAAACAAGCCAATTAGTACACACATTAAACTCTGTTAATCACTCTCTAGCCAATTACTTTCCATAATTTTTTCATGAGGTAGGATTCTGTGAGCCAGAGTCTACAAACACAATGGGAGCAAAAGATATTCTACCTAAGAGGTACCTGATGTTTCCTCATGAACCAGCACTTCTGGGCTCTAGACCCAGCCTGCTGGACCCACAGCACATACTCATTCTCTGGGTACTAGTCTGTCTCCATTGCATGATACTGGGCCTTGGCCACTTGGCCACATCGTCTTCTGAGCATGACTTCCCTGCATTTTCTGCACTTGTGCCTGTTTTTACATTTCTGCTTTTGTTGTTATTGTTGTGTGTGTGTGTGTGTGTGTGTGTGTGTGTCTTTTTTGAGAGCGTGTTCTATTATGCAGTTCAGGCTGGCCTTGAACTCACTATGTAGTCCAGGCTGGCCTCGAACTCACAGTGATCCTCTTGCCTGTGTCTCTCAAGTGCTGAGATTACAGGTGTGTGCCACCATGCCCGGCCTGCATTCATGTTTCTTAATGAAGCAGGTAACTGCCTTAACATTTTAGGAATTTGGCCCTCTTGCAGCAGAAAATTTTACAGTATTTGCTTTGAGGAAAGTCTTGGCTGACTTATTTGCATGTAATACAAAAATCCTATATTTGCTAAGCAGCTTCAAATCATAAAAAAATACAAGGTAATTCATTTTTGGAATATTTAGAAAGCATATAATTTCTTTTAAAAAATCCTACTCCACAGTTTGTCAACTCTATAAACCTTTCTTCAAGAACAATACACCTTCTAAGCCAGAATGATAAAGGAGACACAGAGTGTCTATATGTCAGCCTCCCTCCTTTAAAATATATCACCGTCTTCTGTAATAATGTCTCGCTTATTCTGGTCACTCCTGGTTATTATATGTTGAAGAAACCAATCACAAGAAGCACCAAACTGTGGAGGCTTTTGCAGGGCAGTACTAGGAGCACATTTTTCCCATATTTGACTTGGTGCTCTATTTTGTCCTCATTTAATACGTATGGAGGACTCGAGTGGATTCAATTCATACCAATTTCCGCATCAAGGACCATGAGCCTGCCAGGGTAAAAATGGAAGGGAAAGGAGCAAAAGGGATAACTGCATATTTAGATCAAGGACAGTGATGCCACGAAAAAGAAAGGCGTAATGTTGAGAAGAATGTACCTATTGTTTAAATGTTTCAAGGCTCCTATGGTGGACATGCCAGAGTCCTTAGGAGAGAAGTTAACCACGAGTGTGAAACAGACAGGAGAGTGGTTTAACTGAAGTCTTAGTGAGCACAGAAAATGTAAAACATCAGGAATATTTGTCCAGTAACATTAGTCAATTAGAGATAACATCCAGTCCTGAATACCCTATATGCCCTAGATGTGAGGTTCTGTCACCTTGGATGGGTGTCGGATGTCACAATTCCTCCTAACCAGTGATACTGGGATCACATAGAGATACAGCAGCTGGAAGCCTTCCTCAGGGTGGCAAGGGAATGAACCTGCACATGATGAATGATAATCGAGAGGAGCTCCTCACAGGTACATGCGAGACACTCACTGGAGGCTCCAGAGCCACTTGGGGAGAATCCGAGAAACCTGGCTACAGCTAAAAAACTGCCATTTTGTAAGCACTACTGTGATATGTTTTTATTCTCAGGGTGAAGTGGCATGGGAATTACAAGAAATATGAAGTCAAAGTGAGACTGTAATAATAGCTACCTTGATTTCTGTGTAATTCTGGTGGTTCTGTGAAGTAGAACAATTATATCAAAATATTTCCCCATAAATTAATAGCTCTCAAGTCAAATTATAAAAGACCCTGGGACATAAGACACAGTATTCAAAAGTATTTAACTAGGTGGAGGAAACTCCTGAAAATCAGTGTTTCCTGTATCTTCTCATGATGATAACCTACAGCCAAAACATTATTTCCTGGGTTCTCACTGTTGCCAAGGAGAAGGAATACTGTCTCATTTGTTGGGACTCCAATGGCTACTTGGCACAAGCACAAGCCCATCAAGTCTTTTACTCAGGGGTGTGATTCTGGGAGCCAGAGCACACACATGATGGGAACAGAAGACATCATACCTAGAAGGCACTTGGCCTCTCTTGTAAACCAAGGCTTCTAGGCTCTGGGTCCAGCCTGCTGGACTATAATGTGTACCCATCCTTTGGGTACCAGTCTGTCTCCACTGCATGGCAGCGGGCCTCAGCCGTCTGGCCACACTGCTCCCTAAGCATGGCCGCCCTCTACTTTCTATACTTGTACCCACAATGGTTTTTCTCTTAGGCTATGCTAAACTTAAAAATGTTAATAGTGTACTTAACCTATGTCTATCATTGCTCTGCTTAGCTTCACAAAAAGTAAAATACTACTTTTGTTTTTCTTTTTATTAAAAAAACATGAAGTGAATGAATGTTAAAGGTCGGAAAGAGGATGACACCTGAAAGGACACAGCCTATGTATCTCATGTGTATGCAATACACTGTTCTGAAGATTTCTGGGTGGATAATCTTTTCAGACTAAGAAAATGTCCATTAATGCCTGGTGTAAGAATTACTATCATGAACTAATTCTGAATGTAATGACTTTTGCTGGTAATCATGTTTTTTCTTTATAAAATTGGTGTGGAAAATTATATTAAACCATCTTGTGTCCCTGTTTAAAACTCAATTTGTTCATATGTTAACTTTTTAATACATTATTTGACTTAACTTGCTATTATTTCCTTAGGAATTTTGTACTTATTTGACAATGTTGTTAGTATTACCCTCTCATTATATTTTCAATGTCTGCAAGAAATTATAACAATGTCCTTTTTTTCATCGTTAACACCTGGGTATTGTTTTAATCTCCTTTTGAAAAAAACTGTAATAGACTTTCAAAGAACAAACTTTGGTCTCCTTTATGTAGTTTTTGTTCCTTTGTTTAAAATTTTTCATTATTTTCTGTTCTTCACTTTTATTGCTTCTACTTCATTTGTTTTTGTCTTTAAATTTTTTTGAGGGGGGCTGGGCATTTAGCTCAGCGGCATAAGCGCCTGCCTTGCAAGCAGGCAGTCGTGAGTTCGATCCCCGGTACCGATAAAAAAGACAAAAGACAAAAAAAAAAAAAAAAATTAAATTTTTTTGAGATAGACGTTCACTTTATTCTCAGTCTTCCTTCCAACTTGTATTTAAAGCTAGAAATTTCCCTCACATATGGCATTTCCCTCACATATGCAATTTTTACATATATATGTCAAAATTTTACTATCATTCAGGTCAAAATGTTTTGTAATTTCTATTTTGAATTTTTCTTGACCTGTTACTTATTTTGACATATGTTTTTAAATTTTTAAGTAGAAATATACGAGATTTTACTTTTTTTTTTTTATCAGTACCAGGGATCGAACTGCTTGCAAGGCAGGTACTTATGCCACTGAGCTAAATCCCCAGCCCCGAGATTTTACTTTTTTTCAAGGTTACTACTGCTGATTTATGGCTTACATCAACTATCATCAACTTCTAACCATTTTTTTAAAAGATGGTTTAAAACGAAAGTATAAAAGTATAAAACTAAGTCTCAAGCTCTTGAAATATATTTGATTTACTTTTTTGTTCACTTTTTCTGTTTCATTATACTAGGAAAAAATGGTTTTCTGTACTTGTGTGCTCAGCGTCTTCGTACGTCCATAACTACAGTTGCTAACATGTTATATAAGCCTTCTAAATGCTTACTAATGATTGCCTTCTCTGTCAATTACTTAAAGAAGTATCTCTTATTATTGATGCACTTTTCTAGTTCTGTTAAACTCTGTCAAGCTTCGCTTTAACTACTTTGTATTATTAAGTGAGTAAAACAGGATTTTTAACTTTTCAGTGAATCAAAGCTTTTCTAATCATATATGTCATTTTTATATTTGATAATGATTTTTTAAATTTTAAAGCCTTCTTAGTGTTAAGCTCTTATTAGCTCCTTTGGGAGGGTATTACTGTTTGTATTTTATACCTTTCTCCATCACTTTAAGTTCCATCTTTTTACATCATTATACTTAGGTAACCTCTTGAAAATGGCATTTGGTTGAGCTTTATCTATGTAGTCTAGCAGTCTTGTCCTTTCATAGGAGCATTATTTATAGTTAATTGGATTACTAATATATGTAGATTTAAATCTACCATCTTACCTTTTTAGCTTTCCTGAATAAGAGTATCAACTTCAAACTTGGGTTTTATGAGGATTAAGCAAAATTTAAATGCGATTTGTACAGTGCTTTGAAAACTACATTATTCTCAATCAACCCCATTTTTAGTAAATCTTTGTGTTTCTAAATGTGTTTTCATTGAAGGTTTCCCAAAACACTGTGATGCAAAGCTCTTGCACGCAGTTTCAGATAAGGTTGTTGTTATTTTTAAATCAAGCAATGGCAGCATTGTAATATAGCTACAGTCTGCTAAGTTGACCCTTAGTAAAGAAAAAAACCAATTACATTTTTCATAGAAAGATATGTTAAAATGCTTTCAGGAGGAAAAGGGTAAGTTCAAGAAATGGAAAGAAAGAGAGGCAAGAAATGATGAAATGGGTGAGGAAGCATGGAATGGATCCTGTAGAGCCTTGGGAGTTGTTGATTTTGTCAGAAATGCACTTCCCAGGACAGACGGCAATGTAATGTTCAGGTTCATGGATTCCCCCCTTTCACAACAATGGAGATTGAACCAGGATCCTGGACATGCCAGGCAAGTGCTCTACCACTGAACCATGTTTTAAATCAGAGGTGGCAGACCTATGACACAAGGCACTGTTCTCCTTTTTAGACAAAAATGTTAATGTATCAGTAGTTTTTTCCTAAACTGAAACCTCAGTATTCAAGTTTAATTGTAGTGTTGGTACTTCGCAATAAGTAAGTGGCCTTTGGGTTGCAGTTTGGCACTTGATCTCTATAAGGTTTGCCATCACTGTTTTAAATTGTGTACTCAGGTGGCTAAGGTGAAAACTGAGGAAAAGGAACAAGGATCCTAGAACGAATGATAAGCTAAGCCTTTCTTTGTGGGTAGGAGGGTCTTCTAAAGACCCTCTTCCCCACCAAGAATGAGGTAGTGCCTTTGACTTCATAAACAGAAGTAGATTGGAAATCGGTGACTTTGAAGAGAATACAGAATGTAACTATGCCTCATATGAGGATAAAAGGAGAGGGTGAGGTCTAGGATGACACCCAGGACATGTGTCCACCCACACGCTAATGCGAAGTATTTGTAGTGAAAGTACACCTACAGGAAAGTCTAATGCATACAGGCCATTTATCAAACGCACTGTTTGTTTTATTTTATTTTCAATATTTTACGCACTTTAAAATTGCAAGTTTATGAAAAAACCCTCATTGTTCCAACTTATCCAACCTTTCTTTAATCCTATGCTAACACGATTTCAAAGAAAAACACACAGTGTACCACACATTATTTTTCATACAGAAAAACACAATACAGTTCAGTCAGAAATTCTCAGGAGCCAGGCCAGTGGATGCAGTCTCCAAAAATATTAAAACATGAAAGTTTCATTGTATTCTACTTTCCACATGAAATAGAATTGAAATAGACAAACCTAGAGAAAGATAATTTGTTTTTCCCTAACATAAAACCCCAGTATCACTGCTTTCAAAAGAAGCATTTCTATCATACAACCATACTTGTAATTGAAATAATAAACTTCAATTCATTTAGTAGGATTTCATTTTGGTTTTCAGGTTTTGAGCTCTAAAATAAAAAAAAATAACATTACTAGTGGAACTATAAAATAATTGAGTCTGAAAGTTTTTCTTTCTGGTTATAAAAATTATGTAAAACATCATTCTGCTCTCAAAACAGAATGTTTTTTGAATGTTAGAGAAGCTTCAGTTACTGGGAGGAAAGTCTCTTCTGCTGTGGTAACCCACAGAACACCAATAACAAATGATACAGCTCCCCCACCTACAAAGATAAAGCAGCAGAGGTGACAGAGGTGCCCGGAATCTAAAGCACAGACAGGTGTGTCAGTCCACGCAGGCTGCCCTAACAGGTATTGTGAACTTAAAAACACAGAAAACGTAAAGCTGTGAGGGCTGCAAAATCCAAGATCAGTATGTTGACAGATGAAGCAGCTGGAGAGAGCCTGCTTCCTGGCCCACGGAAAGCTGCCCTCCTGCCCTCCTGTTGAGTCTTCATGTGGAAAAGAAGCAGATCTCTGCGGTTTCTGTTCTGAGGGCACTTTCCCACTCTAGCCCCATTACCTATTCACCTTCCAACAACTGTATACCTTCTAGTACCACTGTTTCAGGAGTTGCACTGTCAGCATATGAACCTTGGGAGACATAAACATCCGGTCTATAGCAATGGGTGTATGTGTTGGCAGGGAAAAGGGAGCCGTGGATGTCGTACATAGAAACTTGGGAAGGGAAAAGGTGAGGGGCAGGGAAAGGATATTAGTGATGTTTCTCTAAATAAGGGACAAGAAAAAGCCTGAGGGACTAGGTACTGACTGGTATGCTATGAGTTATTAACTAATGGATGGCAATTGTTTCTTTTATCTAGAGGACATTAGAGAAGATAGTACGTAACAGGTAATACTGTATGAAACTTTTATTTTACATATATATGGATAAACTGTATTGGCACATGTATTGACTTTTTATATGCAATGTATTATAGTATAGAAACAATCACAGAATTGAATTTTCCCTGCCTTCTGGTTCTAAGAGTAAAGGTTGTTAGGTTAAAGACCTTTCATTCTTTTCTTGTGTTTTATACTTTCAGAACAAAACACTAAGTTTTCTCTTTATTATTGTTACCAAAGATGAAGCACAGAAGAAAAGCTTGCTTCTGGCTTTTCAGAAATGCTCTTCCTCATTTCATCGTATATCACATGACGAATCTCTGTTAAATGGGTCTCAAATTCCTTAGTCATCCTAGATTACTGAGCTATTAAAGCTATGAAGCATCATCTCTCCTCTTCATCTCTTTTTGTAGATGCTTAAAATTAGCATAAAAAGTAGCTCTATTAAAAATACATTTCTATCTCAATTATTGTCCAATTAAAAACAAGTCCACAATGAATCCAAATCACTCCCTTGCTGTATAAACCTGCAAAGTTATTCTCTCTCTCTCTCCCCTCTACTTGTCTCTGTTTGTCTGCCTCTCTCTGTATCTGTCTCTCTCTTTCATACACATAAATCCCTCTCTCTGTCTGTCTGTCTGTCTCTCTCTCTCTCAACTTCAGTTTCTTTGGCTATAAACTGAAGTTAATCTGAACTATATTGTTGCAAGGAGTGGAGGTGATTCATGCAAAGTGTCCAACAAAAGACAGGCACCAATAAGTAAGCATTTTGAATAACAATAACGTGACAGCCCAAGCAGGCCACTGTGCCTTCACCTCCTGTACTTCAGCAAGAGTCTTGTTTTCTACTCTTGTGAAAAACACATTTCATCTCTTCTCTTCCTTCTAGGGCCAACGCATGGCCTGACATACATATTTGATGCTTAATAAAAGTTGACAGAATTGAATTAAGGAACAGTGCTGTTGTGTTTTCCTGATAAGAGAGTATACTTAACTGACAAAACAACTATAAAAGTCAATTATTATGTCTATATTAGCTTGTTAAATTTTTGGACTGAAAATATAATCACAGTAAGAACCACCTACCTACAGATTGGATAGTTTTGCCCCCAACTATCATGGGGACAAAAGTCAAGCTTCATCAAATATATTTCCTTTTACCTGGCATGAATTCAATTCATCTTTTTGCTCTGTGCAGAAGCCAATAATTGAAAGCACCTGCCGGTCAAGACAAGCAGAGAACTTAAGTGGAGGAGGGAGTGAAATTTCCGCTTATCTTCAACAGGAAAGAATGAATTGATAACAGAGAATAGTTATTTCACTTTGACATGCGCCTGTCATAAACCGTCTTGTAGTGAGGCCAGAACTTCTTTTTAAAACTTCGTTTCTTCTGCTTCTGTCTCTGTATAAACACCATCCCATACTCAGATACCTCCACCCACTATCCCATCCTTAAAATCCTGAGCCACCTTAGATAATAGGTGCTTCTCGGAGCACCTCTCAAATTGAGTTCAGAGGCAACTCCACTCTCTGGTGACCACACAGGTTGGTCTGGGGAGCTGGGACCACAGGATCCATTTCTTTGCCATTTCAAAGGAATTTCAACTATCATTGTCTAGGCCCCAGAATAAAATGGGGGGTGTGTGTTTTAAGCAGACAGTCATATCTAAAAGACCTCAAGGTGCATCAAACTACTGAGATTTCCCATGCTGCTGTCTTCCAAATAATAATAAAAATGCAATTTTTTGCAACTAGCCTTTCCACCTGACCCCAGGGTGGCATTTGCTATCTTTTCTGCTATTAAGGTACCTCTCAAAACTAATCCTTTTGTCGAGCTCTTTTTGTTTCCTCTTACACACATAAATAAGTGACCCTAAGGTTCAGAAAATGTTAGGGTGGGAGAGACACAACAGTATCCAGGAACAGCCTCAGCTTGAGGCCTGACCTGTGGGCCCAGGCATGGTGAGAGGTCACCTGGATGCTAAGCCTTTCCAGAGCCTGCTTCTCCTCCTGCCTTTCGGCTAAGCAGCAGGAATGGACCTTTCATAAAGCAAAGTCAAAATCACAGAAAGAGCCAAGAAACTTTTAAGGACCTGTTGATTCTTTAAATTAATGTCCATGCTGTATAGCAGTTTATATGTTCCCCAGGAATGAGAAAATTGCTATTCCTGTCAAGGGAAGATGTCTCCTTCATGCAGGGACATATGTCTAATTGTTGGCATCCACTATTCTCAATCCACTTTTACTCAATAAAACCAGCCATCTTATCTGACCTACTGTGACACCAATAGATGCTGGGGACTATAGCAAGGTGGAAGGTGGCACTAATTTAGTAGGTTGACATTGTTCCCATAATGATAATGGACAAGATATGTTTATATATAAACATATACAATAATACATTGGCACTCAAGCAAGGCTAGAAAGTCCAAATGTTCAGTGTTAATAGTGAGACCCTAAATTACACCAGACAATTTTGAGGTGCTGGAAATAAGATACTTGCCCTAATAGAACAGATATTCCAATAGGAGCCAATGAAATAGATAAACCAAAGAGAATTGTCAAACAGTGTTAAGCGCTATAAAGCCTGGTTACTGGAAAGAGTGACTGCAGGTAGAATGGGGGCAGCGGTCAGCAGGAGTAGAGGAGAGCTCTCAGAGGAGCTGGCATGCAAACAAGCTGAAGGGTCAGAGAGCCTGCCAGGAATGTGCCGGACCCAGATGCAAATGTGCTTAGTGGTGTCAGCAGAGGATGAGCTCCACTTGAATGTCTAGAACCTGGCAAGCAATGGCCACACTCATGGGTCACAGGCAGGCAAGCAGGGCCATGTCTCACTCAGGCATGTGGAATATGTGGCTAGTATTGTAAAAGCAACATTCTAGAATGGACCTAAATAAAAATACCCTTTTTACCTCACTATATATATTTACACTGACTACCTTCTGCGGATCATGCCTTCTAGTCTTCTATAGATTTAGACAACGTACATTCCCTACATTCCTCATCAGTTGTGATTCAATCAAGGCTGAACTGTGATGTTAATTTGTATGAGTCAACTAGTAAAAAAAAGCTCTCAACCACATTTCTCAACATATTCGTACTTCCCAATAAACTGAACAAAAAGAAAACAGTCAAAGCTCTGAAAATTAATCTGAACTATTCTTGTCACAGATACTTGGGACTGACTTAAGAAGTCCTATGACAGTCTGGATTCCTGGAAGTGAGGGCCTTCACAAAGCACCTCAGCAGGGATAATGCAGGCAGGACTCCATCACTTGTCTTCCCATCCGAGTTGTCAATGCCTCTCTTTGGGGCAATTGAAGATCATTGCTTCAAAATTGCCTGTAAACTCATTGTTGGTTAAGCTGTCTCAGCCAAGCCCTAAATTATGGAAAAGCCAGTCCTGACCCATCCATCTTCTTACCTCTGATCTGGATCACAATAATGTTCTCTAGAGCCCCATTCCAGGTTCACAGACCAAACAGGCAATAAAGCTCTTTAATGAAGTCTAAATTATCTTAAAGGAAAACTTTCTTCAACAAAATCAACAGCTTGCTGTCAAGTTCATATTGTTTAGTCCATATTTTCTTTGGTTTCCTTAAATGAAAACAAATCAGGGACAAAAGCATGGAAATGAAAAGGTTTCAAACTGCCTGAGAGAGTTTTGTGGAAGAACATATTCACTTACTCTCTGCTTCCTGGGAAATAAAAGCTAAGTATATAAGGGAAGCAAACTTCAAAACTTCATTAATGATGTTTGAAGATAAATGTTATTTTTATTTAAAAAGGTAACTGATAAAGACATCAAAGAGAAACATCTTAAAGTGAACTTCCTAAGTAATCACTAGATAACAAAAACGAAGGTGTAATTTCGTTTGCTTTATTCTTATGGGCTCACAAACAATGCTTTTGTTCTGGAAAAAAATGATCAGCAAATAACTCAGGAAATTTCAGCATTTGAAATGAGAGGATGGGCTTGACATTAGTGATCAGATAGTTTCAAACCCCGGGCCTGCCACACCTCCAGAGGGCTCCTACAACTTGCACTGGCACTAAAGAAGAGGTGATGTAAAGGCAACTGCAGAAAGTGGGAGTGTCCACCATCAAGAAGTCACCACTAGAAACCCCAGAAGATAGCTGTGACGTTTGTGCCATCAGAGGAGCAGAGTGCAGACCTTAAGTTAGTTTACAGACCTGACTCTCCCCATTGCTGGGGAATCCGTGTCCAGGCCCTAGGTTTTCCTCATGAAAGTAGCTAGATTGTACACAAAAAGAATGTCTTTTACGGAAAAACGACGACTTTTGGTGTTTGGCTGTAGGCTTCTTTTCTTTTCAGTATAACTGATAGTAAATTCTGCTCTAAAATAAGGCAATGGCTTTAAAACTGAGTTTAAGTATCTGATTATTGGAAGATAGAAGATAGAGAAAAGTGAGCTTCTCTTTTATAGAAAACACACTTATTTGGATACTGCCATGGATTGGGGTACTTTTTTTTTGATGAAAAAGTCACAAAATTTTGGAAAAGTAACGCAGCATCTAAATCCCTGCCTCTTAAAAGGACCTCTGTTGGAGAAACTCCAATTCAACAGAAACATAATTCCAAGACACTAAATTAAAAAGAGGAATCAAAAATAAAATATAAAAGGGGAATCTATGGGCAAACATAGTTGAAAAGGGTTCAGATAGACCTAGGTAATTAAATTACACAAATATTTTTATATCTGTTAATTCTGCCACCGAATGAAGCTAGCTAATGAATTATTAGCTTCATTTTTAATAGGAAACAGAATGACCCCAGAAGCTCCAGATTTCCACTGTATTATGGAGCAGTCTCAGTGCTAAAAACAAAACAAGACAAATTCGAAGAGTTCAAGTGTCTCAGGGCACAGTTGACCTGGTTTGGTTCGCAAGCCCTTCCAGGGGTGTGTGAGGCCAGGCAGTGACAGGAAATCTGAAAAGCTGGCTGGCCAGCCCTGGGATTCTGCCCTCACAGCTGCACCACTTGGTTCTGCCAGGGAAGACTCGATGTGGCTCCCAAAGGAAAATGTTATGCTGTTCCTGGGAAAGGGCTGTATGCTGCCATCTAAGATTGACAATTAAGACAACTCTTGTCTTTCCCTCTACTCATCTGTTTCTTCTTTCCATCAAAAATCTATCAAAATCTAAAAAGCCATCATCTCTCCAAATCCCATGGACCCATTCGCTTAAAATGGTTAATCAGAATAACAAAGCAGTCCTTGGACTCTCTCCTGTAGATCCACACACCACCCTCTATCACCAAATTTATGACAAGTTTTGAAACTATTTAGGCATTTGCTTTATGTATAATAAATTCTCCAATGGCATTTTATTCTTGACACCTAGGAAAATTTTTGACACACACTGAGAATTTGCAGAATTGGGCTGTCATTGTTGACAGAGATGATTCTTTCTGAGGTATATCAGAGGGTCCCTGTAATATCAGTCACATTGGATTTATTCAGAAATAACAATTCACCCGTCTCTAGCAAAGCTTCCTTTTAAATATCTTTACCTTATAAATGAAAATTTGAAAATTCAATAACTGAGAAATGCATCTTTACCTATTTATTAGGTCCCTTTTCAGATAAGAAAAGGAAAATATTAAGTGGTAAATATCTTAAAATAATTCATTAGGAAGTGCTACTCCATCTAATCTCAAACCCAGTAAAACAACGATTCATTTCTATCTTCATTACATTTCTAATTTCAGTTCATCTTCTGATTTTGCAAAAACAAAAGTTTTGCATTCCACTACGATCAAAGCTACATCACATAAAAATAGCTGATGAAACACAAATGTATGACTTTTTAGAAGATGTTATTTTTAACACTGCTAAAATTTACCATTACTTAAAATATAAATAGATGCTGGAGAACAGTTCTCTGCATCCTGAAAATGCATATATGCTCTGAGCCTAATGCCCATAGGTCTTCCCATCTTCCATGAAAATGAGAACCATCCCACATTAACCCAGTTCCAGCATCTCAGGTTTCAAAACCATGTCAATTTGAAGTCTAGTGATCAAGGCCTTTAAACCTATACTGAATTCCATAGGAATGTCCTAAAGTTTTAGGATAGAATAAGATGATATGGTCAAGGAAAAGGGTAACTAATATTAACTGTGTGGGCACAGTGTTGGGTGCATTACATCCAGATTCCACCTGATATTTACCATCAGTGCTCATGAGCAACAGTCTGTTTCCAGACTGGTGAGACAACTGGCCATACAGAGATATAAGCAGGCAGAGATGTTCATTATCAGAAGTTTAGAGGCATTTTAAAAGTAGTCTTGCCTACACAGCTTCCTAGTTTCATACCTAGTTGCACATAAAGGGCACTTAATATCTGCTTAAGATTAGATGCTTCAGTCAATCACCAGGAGAACTTTGAGAGGGTTAAATTATCACAGGCCTGGTTTACACATGAGAAAACACAGCATCAGAAAGGTTAAGTGAGTTTCACACAATAGCATGGCTGAAAAAGTAGCAGAATACTTTTTTTCCTTACAAAGATCCTAAGAGCTATTTTCAGGATACTTGTCCATAACAAAGAAGATGCACTTGATATTGATTAAAAGTGAAAATTATTCATCTTGACCCAGTGAATCTTTTGAGGTATTATAATAGTAATTTAAATTACTCAGTTCTTGGTGTTAAGGCAAAGCTTTCATATCATGAAGAATGCCTTTTATTTGTTTAAGAGGTTAAATCATAATAAACAACCCACATTTAGAGAGTAAAATACTAGTGTAATTGTGGACTATCCCAGTAACATCCTTCAAATACCCATATCATGCAGGAGATGAGGTTTTTTAAAATAAGAAATTTCAGGTAACTAGTAAAAAGATCCTGTATTTAATTTCACTTGAATTTTTAAAATGAAATCAAAACTGCAGATGTTATCTCTTCAAGGAATGCTTTCTCAAATTCTCCTCCAAGCATAACTCACCTAATACAGAACAGAGCTGACATTTGACCATGATGAGGCTCAAAAAAGGAGCAAAATTAAATCAAGTTTAGGATTATTATTTATCCTCTAAAAACTGCATGGCACATTTCTGCTTTAGGAAGTCACTGACCTTTTGAAGCTACAAAGCATTTCTGTACACCAAAAACATTTTTTATCTTAAAAGGTACATTAAAATTTAGTTTAATTTGATATTCATCGGCTTATCAAGCTACACAGTTGATGATTACATTTGATAATATAATAACTGAATAGTAAAATAACATTTTTTATTTTCATACCAGTTTGAATTGCACCCAATACTCTGATGGCACTATTGTCCAAGAAGCTGTGCCAGCCTCCTGGGGACTCCCACAATCTGCCCTTGTCTATGGCTACGTTCAGGCAGGGCAGGAGGCAGGAATGACAGTCCCTAGGAACCAACTCATACAACATAATGTGAGAATATGTGAGATATGCAGCAAGCTTAAAGTAGCTATATTCTTTCTACACATGGTTTAATTTCTCAGTTTAGAAAGCATTTGTTTTAAAAGGAGATGGTTGTATTTTCAGCCTCTCTGTATTTCAGTGTCCAGCTGGCCTTCCCTGGTCTCCATGCATCCATGGTGCACAAGTTGTCTCCAACTCCGACAGGAAGGAGCAGGAACCTATCATCCTGAGATATCTGTCATATCTTAGCAACCTTCTAAGGGTTCTCACACAGGGAAGCAAACACTTAAAAAGAAAATGCTGAAGTATTTACTGACAGCATCAATTTAAATGTGGGAGATGTACCCAATGTCCTGAAAGGGAAACCAGGGAAGCCACATGCCATCCGATTTTCAAAATTCCCAGACAGCCCAGAAAAAGGTTCACTTCTGCTCCAGGAGATAAAAACTCACCATAACGTACTGATTAACCTGGAGACCTTTAGCTAAAAATGCATTTTTTAAGCATCAGAAAGATATTATGGTTTACTTATAAAAGATGGTGTTCATTAAAATTTTTCAATAACCTTAAATAACTACAACATTAATATTGGTGTTTTTAAAAAAATGCATACTTTCACTTTATTCCTTTTCGCTGAATCATACTGCTTATTCTCACTCTTTGTTTCCTCATACTTATGCATATCTCAGGGGCAGAAGAGACCCTGAAGGTTAATTTATTCAACCCTCTTGCTAACCTTTCTCCTCCCTTGGCTTTCTCTGCATCTCCGTGTTCCTGCTCCCTTCTTCCCATCCTTTTTATTATTTTTCTTCTTCCCATTTACTAGGAAATTACTACTGCCTATAGATAATGGGCACTCCTGGGCACAAACAGCAGAACTACGATAAGCTGGCCATAAAAAGAACTGTCTGTGTAATAATTGGAGATCAACCAATCTCTAAGGATCTCCCTAACCTCAGTCTTTTATCTTCTTAATATATCAAGGTAAGATGTAACACTCACTTCTTTGTTGACTTAATGAATGAAGAAATTATTGCCTAACCAAATAAATGGGGCATTTGGAGTCTATCACTCTCATTTTAAGCACAGAATTAAAAGATCAGGGCCACTTGTTACAAACACCTTATTACAGATTAGTAGTAATATTTGTCCTAATTTAACCAGTCATAGTAAGTGTTATGGTTTGTCTCTAGATGTTCCCCTAAAGCCTCGTAGTCTTAGGTTTTTCCGGAGATGGGTGAATCTAGAGTTTGTGACTGGTTCAAAGTCCAATGCTGGGATTAAGGGTGTGAGTGATACCCATGCCCAAGGGCACATAGCCTGTTTACAATATAGGGATAGAAGGAGGATTATCTCTCTTCTCTTGTTATATTTGCTTTCTTGCACCACCATGAATTGTTGCCCCTCTGCCAAGTGCTTCCCTGCCTTGGAGGCACTTACAGACTGAATCCTTTATGAACTGTGAGCTAAATAAACCTTTCCTTCCTTAATTTTGGGTGTTGGATATTTTGTCTCAGTATTAAGAGAAAAGTAACTGAAGATGATAAGGGAAAAAAAGGAAACCTGTGACAATACAGATAAATAGAGGGCAATTTTGAAGCCTATGTATTTTTGTAAGGGGAAATAAAGGACTTAGAGATGGAGGTTGAGAGATCCTGAAACAAACTGGGAAATTTGGCCAGACAGAGGTAACCCACAGACACCACCAGCACCTAAACACTGATATTAAGATACAAACATGACAGCAACAAAGCTGGAAATAATTATTTTTGGATTGTTATAACATCCACATGCTGATTTGGGGAAAACTATATTGTGTAGTCTATGAAATAGTGATGACAACAATTAATAGTGAACATAGGAGTACCATCATGCTACAGCTATTTTAATTTTCTGAAACATACCAAACATACCAAACAAAGACAAACAGCTCTACATTAGATAGACTATGCTTTATACTTCACTGCGCTGGTGGCAAGACCAGAAAAGAAAGGGCTGCTTTTAGTGGTGTCACAGTACTCACGTTTATTTAAAACTGTCTCATTCAAATATGTCTGCCTTCTTCCTTTTTGAAGTCATGTGCACCATTCAACTTTGCTTTGGCTTTTTCTTCTGTAAATGGTTAGCTCCTGCAGATAATGACATGCAGAAGGATTAAAGTAATCATAGGACAAAGCATGAACATAATAAGGGTGGCGTGAGTCAGCACACACAACGTTCACTCAGGGCAGACATACTTCAGGACAAACAGTTTGTTGTTGGTTTTGATTTCCAATCTAGGTTTAGAATATTGTGAGAAAGTACAAAGCATTCCTACAAGTGCACTAGTGGCCCTTGGGAAAAATGTAAGTAATTACACATGATTCCTAATAATGAAACTTCCTTTGTTTTTTGCAAAAAGATTCCAAAGAGAATTTAATCCCTTCCACTAGTATAAATGGGACGCAAAAGGCAGATTACACAAGGAATCAAAAGGAAAAATACTTCAAAAAATACGGAGCAATATTACTAATTTAATTGCAGTCTGGGCTGCTGCAATCCTACTCCTGCCTACATTTATAAATTCTTCAGTAGCCAGTACATAATTGTAGATAATTTTTAAAGAGTTACATCCTACAGCACCACACAGTTTACAACATAATTAGATATCATCTCCTTTGATTTTATAAATTTTTTGTATCTCTAGTTTAAAAATGAGGAAATGGGGCCCCAAAGGATTTGTGCCTCAAGTTCAAGGACACACCGTGACTGACTACAAAGTCAGGCCTCAAACTGAGTTTTCTTACTACCACTTCAGTACACATTCTGTTACACCAGCCGTGTTTTCCTTATTTTCAAAATCAAACTAATTATATCTCAGACAAGCATTAACAGTTCTTAAAACATGTAAAAATACAACATCGTTTGATGTAACAAAATGATCCTTGCATTGCCATCAACTATTGGTATTCTGAGACAGTAAACTCCAACAATTAATTCTTAAATAAACTGCTGATATCCCAAAGCTTCCATAAACAAAAAGAAGTTAGGATGAAGAAGACGAGCTACGGGAAGGAAAGCACTATTGTTAAAACACCACACTGGCTATGTGCTAATAAACTTTAAATGACAATGGTCATCAGTTGCCTACACAGGATAATCAAAACCAAAAAAAAAAAAAAAAAAAAAAAAAGGTGTACATTTAAATAAAACAAATTTATTACAGCAAAAGATTCATTGCCACTAATCTTCCTCAAGATATCATTGCTGCAGACACACTTAACACATGCTTCTTGCCACTTTCTGAAGCAGCTCTGGGAATCTCCTTTTCCGAAAGTCTTTATGAAGTGTGATAAAAATGTGGTGAATGCTGCTGCTCAGTGCCATCCAACAGAAAGACAGGCACATAAAAACATTATGGTGAGTTCTCACTACCTTATACACTGCATCTGGCACCCTGCAACTTCTGGCCCCTCTCCAAAGTCAAAAGGACCATGGAAGGTAAATGTTTTGAATTGATGCAGAACACTTAGGCAGCCATGAGAGTGCAACTAAAGACATTCATAAAAGAAGACTTCAGAATTGCTCCACAGAGTGCAAGAATGATAGACTAAATTTGTTCAAAGCAAGGAGGAATATTCTGAGGGAATTAATAGCAATATATCTTTTACCAAAATAATATTTTTTAATATAAGTGTTCACTGTAAATGTTGATCAACCCTCATATGTGCCCTTCATCACTTGGGTTTTCACCAGTAAGGTTTTTGTTTTTGTTTTATGGCCTTGTACCAAACTTTGCTCATTTTAGAGTACTATATAATACTTCCTGTATTGTGTATTCTATTTAAACATGTTGACCCCACTAATTAGTCTATAAATACTTGACTTTCACCCACTGCTTTGGTGAGATAATTACTGAGGAAAGGCCAAAGCATTTATGGACAATCAGATCAAGAGAAAGGGAATATGGTCCTTTAGCTGAGTAAAATGTAAAACATGTGGCAAAGCAGAAGCTATTAACAGGATCAATATCCTCCTAGTACCTTAATAAATCGTGATATCAAAGGCTTGACACAGGATGAAGTAGGATAAAACCTCAGTCTACCTCCATGTAAGCTTCAAAATTGGAAAATGAAATTCTATTTAAATTACAAAGACTTAATTGGTATACAAAGCATATGACAAGCTACAAAATCCATCTCCAAATTCTGGCTATATAGAGTTTTGACTCATTAGTGAAGGAAGAAAAGCAGAAAGACAATGCTGCGACTCTCTGGGCTACACATTTATAATTTGCAACTAGTAAATATGTATGAATCTGCTGCACTGTACCTAGGGATTATTTACTCCTTCACAAGACCCAAGAAATCAAAGCAAAGGATGGTTCAGCAGTTGCAACCTATTTCCTCCCATATTTAACAGTTCTCAATCGTTCCAAGTTTCATCCTATTTAAATTACTCTCAACTAGGTATACCTTCATAGAATGAAAAGCACTTTGATACTAAAGAAGCACTCTATGGGAGCTCTCACAGTATCATGAGATATAAATAATAGTAATTTTTTCCTAAACCCTTAATCATTCCCATTCTCTTTGATGCTCTTAGCAAAACAAGCATGCAATTAAAAGAAGTTACTGGGCCAGTTTTCTTTTTAAACTCTGGAGCTAATTTTCTTTTCTAATTATATGTAGCAAAACACAAAAAAGATTTTTTTGGACATTAATACTGTGGAATATTAAACTTTCACTTAGAACTGTTGTATTTCCTTATTTACTGTGATGGCAGTGAATATGAATATTATTTTGATTCTACACGTTTGGAATGTTTAATTAAAACATTCTTCTTATGAGTTCAAATTATACAGATTTCTCAAACTTCATAGTAAGTTAAAACAGAACTAAAAGTTTATGTTAGAAAATTACCTTAAGAAAGGTTAATAAAAAGAAAGCAGGACTCCCCAGCATTTTGAAATATGGGTTCATAATTCTTCCTTTCATTCAACAACAGTTATCAGACACTTAAATATTAGCTTTAAAGTAATGATAAATATTAGGATTGGGCTTGATGAGAATCATCTCAAAGCAAGTTCCCAGAAGGTTCTATCATTAAAAAGTTTAAAGGTTCTATCATTAAAAAGTTTAATCAATTTACATGGGTATATAAAGTATACAATTCTTAAAAAGTGAAACAGCATTCAAGATTTAATTTATAATACAAAATAAAGGTACCATTTATTATTATGTACCCCACTACCATATTACTCTGTATGCTGAAGAAAAGATACAGTAAGATTTAAAGAAATCTCTGCTGGCAGGATTATAAAGGGTAGCAGTGAAAGAAATGATTCATCAGGCTTTTAGTAGGAGGGAGAGAAAGGACACATCTTCCCAATCACAGAAAAGCTTCAACAAGCGTGTGAAAGAACACACGAAGCAAGAGAGTGTTCATACTGCCTACGAGGCTGGGTCCTACTCCACCAGCCAGAATGACAGTGGCTGGTCTTCATGAGTCTCAAGCTAGCAAAGTTTCACTTGAGTTGAGTGTCAGGAGAATGCATATTCTACCTCCAAGGTCTAGAGCACGTGGAGAGTTGAAATTGCAAAGAAAGGAATACTCTTCTTTAGGAATCCACACTTCCCTTGTGACCTAGAGGTGCTAGAGACGTGGACTTTCAAAAACAACTCTGAGACCATCAAAAAGCCTGCTTGTTTTAGAAAATAAGTTTCCGAAGGGACTTGGCTTCCAATCAGCCAGGAAGAAACCACGAGTTCAGATAAAGAGCAATGGTAAGACAGTTCTTTTAGTAGAAATTCCTCTAGGAAATAAGCATGAGAGTAAGTGACACAGTTTTCTGTCTGCAAAGAGCAAGAACTGCGGAGATGAGAGCACGGTGGCTTTAATATTCTGCTCCTGAATAGATTGTGTCTTCAGCGCTGGTTCAGGGGCTTTGCTCAGCACTAGAAGAGACTCCTCACTTCGCCCATCACTGGCCAGGGCAACATTCTAAGACTTCTTACAGTTAAATCTGCTGGGTTCCAACAGCTTAAGGAGCTGGTATGAAAGCAGATCAATTTTCTTTCAGGAAGTTAAAGAAATAGGAATGGTTAGAAATAAGACAAAGGATAATTTATCAGTTAGGAGTTGAGGGAGCTGCACTCATGATTAAAATGGATAGTGTTTCATACACACACCATCTCCTACCTTAAAAAGTTTAAGCAAATCTAGGTCCAGTGCCCTGCTCCAGGAAATCTCAAGAGAGTTGGTGGTGGTGGAAAAAGAGCCTATGAATAAAATTACACCATGAGAGATGCTGCTTGGAAAGCTGCTCCTGTGGTAGAGTCTGGAAGCTGGGAAAACCAACATGGTGCTGAGCTGTCCAGAAGGGACCTCTAGGGAGAAGAGCAAACTTCTTAGCTAGGGAATCAGCTTCGAGTTGACAGCTGCCTTTTCTGCTCCCTAGTAAGCACCATTGCGGCTATGGTCAGTTTTTCAGCAGAAAGGCCATCAGCTATTGTGCTGATCATGGAGCTTGACTGTCTGGAAGAATTCTGCAGTCTCCAGTCTGAACTATTCCTCTGGGTGCCCTTGTTCAAGCAGCAGCTCATTTGAAAACAATTAGCTGGTATTCATTTCCTTGAGGCTGGACCAGCTATCAGGCTGATGGGCTCTCAGGATAGGCTAAGATCTTAGCACAATGCTCTGAAATGTTTCCAGGACGGTTTGAGTTTGTATTGGTGTCAAGAAAAGGCTAGGAATTCTGCCCCTGATTACAGAGAATTAGTCAGTTATTCGCCTTCCTCACTCTGGTAAGCTTTCGTTTTCTTATTTTGTCTGCAGCAGGTAAACATTTCTCACTCAATTCTTTCCTTCCTTAGTCTTCCAACTAAAGAGTAAAATGAATCATTACAGCAAATTACAGATGAGAAATCACACAAACAAAAGAAGAGAAATATTTTTTTAAAGAAAATAATTGGGTTTGTCTTTTTAAGTAGCAAATTTTCTTTTACTCACTGGCCAAAATAGTTTGGAACCAAGATTTCTTTCTGATTAGTAAATTATTTCTTTGGTGCCACTTGCATCCTCTCCCACGCTTTGTCCCCTTAAAAAGGATGAAAGCAACATGAAAAAAATCTTTTTTTTTCTCACCCCTCCAATCCTTTGAACCTCTCCTCTGCTAATCATTTGGCTTCATAATGAAAGGGTGCCACAAATGGGAAAAATATGTTACTAGACTTTCGCAGTTCAGTACACTAGTCACTCCGTGAAATCTGGCTACCTACCCGCATCCGAATGGTTGGCAATTCATCGGTGCTGGGACAACATTCAGTGAAATGTGCAAGGGACACCGGTCACACAAACAGCCCCTGCAAACACAGGCACCCTTACTTAGGGTCTTTATATTCTTTTATTACGTTCAGTCCTCAGTGTTCTTTCATTAGAAATGCTTTTATCACCATTGGTTTTTTATGAACTGCACTGGGTGACAGTATTCTATGGACAAGTTATTTTGCAGGATAGAAAATTCAGTGGTACATTAATACAAGTCTCCAGATCCCAGATATCAGATTTAGACTCTGTTTCTCAAAATTGAACTAAAAGTTTTGCCGAGTTAAAATAAAAAACTAAGCAAGAAATCTTGGCTTCCTTTTACTACAGTCCCACTGTTTAGAGACAATAATCAACAAGCAGCTTCGTGTACAACTCTTGTGCATACATGTGCATATGGACATATATATGTATGTGTATATATATCCCTGGGTGTATTTTCTGATGCACACTTATATTACATGTAAACATCATTACATTCAAATGTACTTATGTTCAATCACCTCACTGCAGCCCATTGAATGAGTATATATAGTTATAGTAAAATAACTATATTTCTGTTGGTGTACTTTTGGATTACTTCCAAGGTCTTTGTTTGGGCTTTTATTACTATTATTATTATTATTTTATTATTTCAGTACTGGAGATTGAACACAGGACCTCAGGTATTTCAGACAAGTGCTCTACCAGAAGCTATGTCCACAGTCCTTGTCATTTTATATTTTAAGACAGGATCTTGCTAAATTTCTCAAGCTGGGCTTAAACTTACAACCTCTCTGCCTTAGCCTCGTGAGTGTGAGATTACAGAAATGCACACTAATAAGTAAATAATTATACATGCACACAAATATATTTATGTGCTATAACACTGATACATATACTGATATGTATTATAAAAATATATACATGTACTTATGCATATGCATGTATTTATATAACATATCAAATGCCTCAACTATATGGTTCCAATATGCACTCCTTCTAATAATTACTCATTACTGAATAATAGCTTCAACTGCTATAATTCTTTTTAATTGACAATTTAACTGAAAACTGGAAAACACTGTCCTATTAATGAGGTCATGCTGTTGGCCACTGTATTTCTCTTTGAACTCTCCATTCATATCTTTTACATATTTTTTTCTGCTGGGTGTTACTTTTTGTTGACTAATACACATAGTCCCTTGTTTAGCAAGGAAATCAGTCCATCATCTCTCATATATGTGGCAAATACCTTTGGAATTCTTTATTTATCTACAGACTTTGGTTTGTTCAGGAATCAAGCAGTCTCCTGGAAGAGAAGGCATCTTAAACAATTCATCAGTAACCATAAAACAGATTGCATACTTCCAACTGTGATGTGCTGTGACAAAGTATTACAGTTGTCTTAAGCGACAATGTCACCTGTGCTAATTAGTGAAAACTACCTCATGTTTCACATAGTCCCCGATGCCCTTCATAAAGTGGTCCCTCTCTCCTGAAAGCCTTGCCTTAATCTCAGTAGGGATCCTTACCCCAAAATTCTAGCTCCTTAAAGCTGGAAATCACTAAAATCAGTAAACCAAATTTTACTTTTTTATTTGTTCCCCTGTGTTCCTATCAATAATTCTAGAAGGAGTAGGAGACAGAATGAAGTGTATAACCAAAAGCCAGAGCTAGAGAATTATTTCACTGATAAAAGAATTCAGCAAATTCCTAGGATTCCTTTTGCATCTTTGCAGGGATTACCCCAGGCCTTGCACATTAGGATCTTGCATGTCCCCCTTATTGTTGTCACTAAGTAGGGTGTATTGTGCACAGGACACTGACTATACTTGCCACTGGTATTCAAAGAATGCCAAAGCACCAGCTTAGCCCACAAAAAGGTTGCCTATGCTGGAATAGATGACACATAACCAGGCAGAGCAGTTCTGCAGTGAGCTTGCAGGGTGCAAATCCTATCTCCCTATGGGTAACATTACTCAGAGCCAGTAACTTCTTGTGGCCCCGGATTCCTTATCCCTAAGATGCAGACAGGCACAGTATGACATAATGAAAGCAGCAACACAGGGCTGCTATTGGATGAACAGAGTTATGTAAAGTAGTGCCTGACATGCATGTGGTGAATTGTAAATAAATGTAACCTGTCAGTATAGTAATAATTAACGGAGACATTACGAGTGTGGAGAAGTCCAATAGGCCTTACCCAGATGAATAATACCAGCCACAGTGAAAGGAGCCCCAAAGGAGCAATAAAGAAATGCACTGAAGAGCAGACAGGAATTGAGCACAAGGCCTAAAATAAGCAAAGATGAGTGTTACGAGTGTTATGTGCCTTCTAAAAGTAGGGAATAGCCTTAACAAAAACAGGGACAAGGAATGAGCTGCTGTGAGTGCATGAGGGTAATAGGAAATTACTTCAATAATGTAAACCGCCGAGGGATTAACTTTACAAATATTCTCTCACACTTTCTGCTTATTTAAATAAGAAAATGTTTGCTTATTCTTTGTTCTCAATTAATACACTGAGTCAGCTGTTATAAAAGAAGTAGCATTCATCCTAAAGTTAAGAAATCCTTCAGCAAGTTCTGAAAGTTTATTTCCCAAGCAAATATTTGAAAAGAGAAATACCTGTGCCATAGAAATGCTACTGAACAGGAAAGACAGCTCTCCAGACTGATCCCTGGTGCTCCTGACTGCAGATGCTGCGGAGGTAGACGGTGACACTGTGACCAATGGCATTCTTTCACTCAGCGCACATCTGATGGCCACCCACCACGTCACAATGTCCTCCCAGGAGGAGACCAGGGAACAAGAAGCAGCAAGGTCTCTGCTCTCAGGAGGCCTGTACTTCACTGTAGGGATAAGCAATGAGGAGCATAGTATACAACTAAACAGGTGAATGAGATTACTTCCACAGTGAAAATAAAAATGGCTGTGATGTGGGGAGAATGCTACTACACGGAAGTGACGTCCAGACCAGCGGCTGAATAATGAGAGAGGACAGTAGAAGGAACTTTCCACCTGAGCAACAGCAATAGCAGGAGGCTGAAGCTGGAAAGAGAAGAAGAGGAGGGCCATAAAGGCCGGAGCAGAGTAAGAGAGAAGGCATGGTAAACCCAGTTCTCAGCAAAGAAGTCTCTACAGATGATTTCAGCTTTGGCCACAAAAGGCATCTTCCTCTCCTGCGATCTGCTGTAGGATTTGCAGCTCCTCCATTCCTAAGACATATGAGCTGGGCCTCAGAAACTCCCATAAACTAGTGGTTCTATCTTACGGGTTCATGAGTTGTCTTTCCTGTTAAGTAGCATTTCTATGGTACAGGTATTTCTCTTTGCAAGTATTTGTTTGGGAAATAAACTTTCAGGACTTGCTGAAGGATTTCTTAACTTTCTTAAGGATGAGTGCTACTTCTTTTATGACAGCTGACTCAGAGGATTAACTGAGAACAAAAAATGAGCAAGCTTTAAGTGGAAAGAAAAATGAAAAGCTTGGGTGAGGAAAGAGCCACTACGGATTGGTAGCTCCAGTGCCCACAACACACACATTCTGGGGTCTGGGCCTGGGATATTTTTATCCACTTGGCAGCAAATTTCAGAAAACCAAGTTTAGTTAAGCAAGAGATTCTCACTTTTGTTTGATATTTATGTTAAAAACAACACAAAAACAGGCTATCCTAGTAAATGTTGCTTAGGAACACTCTGAGAATAGCAAACTCACTGGTGTGTAGAATGTAAGTATGTATCATTCTCACCTATGATAATGATTTCTATTTTATTTCCTAGCCTTGTTTTTAAATGCTCGATCTTCACAACTACCATGCATATTACAGTAGTAAAAATAATTTATAGCTGATAACTATCAATAGGAAATTTAAGAGATGCCTGTTTTTCTGAGTCAAATTTTAACTGTTTTTGCTACTAAAATATGCTTTCTCATAAAAATGCTGAATATAAGTGGTCTGTGAATGTCATTCTCTACATTCATTTCCCATTTATTATTTATTAGTATATGAAGGATGCTAGTTGTATTTGACATTAGATTTTTTAACAATTTTTAAAGGAATAAGACCAACTTTCTCTATGAAGTCATACTACTTTCTTGTAAAGAATAATTACACCACAATGATAAGGGGTAAAAGTCAATGAATGACATTACTTTAGACAGTGAAAATAAAGTGAACTTGACCACAAAGTCTGGATATTTGGAAGATTTCAGCTATAATGACTTTGCTGCCAGTCATGAATGCATAGGTCAAGGAATTTTATACTCATATATGAATTCTATTCCACTAGTACTCTAAAAGAATATAACCACCTAGGTTGAGTAAAATGTATTTAATTTTTTGTTTTATCAAATATGCATACTGTTATTACCAATGCTAACAGTGTGTCTGTGTTAGAATATGATTCAAAAATACTTCTATAGCAATATGAGAACAGAGATTTGGGATAAAGTAGTATTTTTGAAGGAAAACAGAACTAAAGATAGAAGCTTTTGCATTATCTGGACAAGTATCAACTCATAAAAGAATACATAATATGGTCTTCACTCTCAGAAAAGAAGGTCTGTGCTCTCAGTGGATGCTGAACAACCGCCTGTGTGTTAAAGGCTTGCTCTGCCCCACTCAGGATGGCACCATTGGGAGGTGGTGGAAACTTGGAGTGGGAGCTACGGGGATCTCTTAAGGTCCTGGGAGCATGGGAGATTATTGGATCCTGGCTTCTTCTTTCTTTTCTTTTTTTTAATTTCCTTTTCTTTTTGTTCTCTGTCTTATGAGTTGAGCAATTTTATTCTGCCACACACTCCTGCCATGATGTGTTGCCTTGCTATATAACTGAAACAATGGGGCAAATCAATTATTTACTTGAACCTTCAAAAGTGTGAGTCAGAATAAACTTTTCTCTTTATAAACTATATTTTACTATAAATGACTAATACTATATATTTAACAAGAAAAATAATTTACTAAATTACACTTATATTCTAAGTAAGTCTAAATATCCACTGTGAAAATGCTTTGCAAATTATAAACTACTGTAAAATGTAAAAGCATACCATTTTTATTGTTAGAGTTGGTTTATTATGGTGAGCCTTATAACTAAAGCACTGCCTACTATTTTTTCAGTGACCATCCAGATCATCTAAAATAAGAATGAGCAGAACAATCTGCCCTTCCAGGAGTAGAGACAGCCAACAGAAAATGGTATTCCATCCAGGAAATCAATTTGTTTATTCATAATTTGGACAAATGTCTCCATGCCAATTCCTGATTGGTCTCTCCAAGAACTTTATAAAACTCACTAAAACAGATGGAGAGAAAAAATAGAACTAAAATTTGATAGCATAATTAGTGTCCTGCAAGCTTGGAGTAAAAGCTATATGATCAAATCTTAGCAGGAAAATAAAAGAATATATTCACTGAATAGTTAGGAAAATAATTTTAATATAATTTTAGCATATCTTAATATAACGTGGGCATAAAGATCTTTTCCTCCACATTTGCATTCATTTTTAATATTTTGCCTCTATTATTGCTTTTAAATAATGTGACATTCAGTTTTGAGATTTATCACTTTCCCTTTTATTTAGCCTCCTATAGTACTTTTAAATATTTAATATGTTTTTAATTGAATAAAATGATATCCAATAAATAAAAGAACTTGCCAAAGGCCATTTTGTTAACATTTTTAATTATTTGGAATGATTAATGTAACTCTCAAAGATCAGTTTACTGCTGTCTAGATGTGGCCAGATAATCAGTTAATTAATCTTACAAAAACTAGGAGAATGAGAACAATTAATGTCCATAATTTCAAGAGAAGGGCCTGGAGTATAAAGAGAAGAAGGATCGGTGTTTATGGTACATATTTGCTCTGCTCTGCTTGCTCCCCACAGACAACAAAGAAGAGAAACAGAATTTATAAAGTAGAGTTGTAAATCATAATAACCTGAGTCAGGGTGTGAATGTGCAACCTCAACATCTTTGCATTTAACAAGCTAGAAGCTCCGAGTCTGATATTTATTGAATCGCACACACGCCTCTTCCTGGTTTCTTGTTTACAATAAACTTTATGGAAAGATATTTCAATTTGTGAATTCTGGGCAGACAACTCTCTAATGAGAGTACAGCTCTGTTTGGGTTTTAAAGAGTTGTGACATTTAAAGATGTTTACTTTGAGTCTCTAAAGACCACAGAAAATACTCCCTTGCTATAAAAATGTTGATCTATTGTACTTCCAAAACGTAATATGAAAAATCCCTAGGTGATGAATTTTTCTTTGTGATAGAATAACACTCTTTTTTCAGTTCTTTGACAAGTGGTGGTATTACTTATAAACAAGTTAAATAGGACAGTATATAACTACAGCAAAAATATTTTGATAAAATATGTCAGTAAAGGCTTTGCCTCCAAAAACTAACCCAGTAATCATCTTCCCTTGCCCTGGAATGTAGAATACCTCCAGAGCAGGTGTGCAGTGCACTGTCCATGGGGAATGGCATACGTTAAGAATATGCAACATCTGATTTAAAATTCCAGGTATCCCAAAGAGCTACTTTCAGCCACCATGTCAGGGTGTTCTCAGAAGAAAGTTACAGCTCCCTGGCTATTTCCATCAGAGAGGAAATCTGCTTTAACCAAACCTCTATCAACCTGCTGACTTCCTTCCAGAAACACTATGTTTGATTGGTCCACTCATTTGAGCTTGTGATAATCAAGTTAGATCCCAAGTTGAGATGAAAGAACACCACAAAAAGAGAAAGAACTTAGTTTCTAAAATAATGCATTCCCACATAGTCACTGGTTCTAAAGTAACCCATTCTTACACATAGTGTGAGTCCCAAACACCAGTGCAATGTTTTTCTCAAATTTCTATACTAACTTGTTAATGTTTGTATTAATATAATTATTATTTGAATCCTAAAAATCAGTAAGTTTTTAAACCTCATTCTACTGATGAGAATAGACAGAAGAATAGACAGCTTTCATTTCAAAAGTCAATTTTTAACTATTAGGACTGACACCCTGGAAGTCTAACTTGAAAATCCTGAGCCTGACCATTTTAGAAAAGTATAAGCTACTAATTTCATAATACTCACTCCCCATAAGGGTAGGTCTATCAAATCTCCAGAACTTACCATGGGTATAGGTAATCAATAAGTATTTCTGTTTCAGTAAATCATTCAATAAATGGTTTTATGCAATATAGCCAAGGTCTCTTTGGAAGAGACCATCATAAAGCAAGGTAACTGGGCATAGTGGTGCATCTGACAATTTCAATACTCTGGACACTAATTCAAGAGAATGGCAAGTTAAGACATAGTGAAACCCTGTCTCAAAATCAAATATAAAAATAGGCTGGGGAATATAGCTCAGTTCAGTCCCCAGCATCACCACCACCATCACCACCACCACCACCACCACCACACACACACACACACACACACACACTCACACAAAGATAACTAAAGAGCTTTATATCCTTAAACATGGATACATCATTTGAAATACTTCCACAGTCCCTTAAAGGAGTTTCCTCTCCACTATCCTTTCTCTTCAAGTCATATTGCTAACAAAATAGCCTTGTCATAACACTGTTGGGTCATGGTGTCCTTTCCCTGGCTGGTTCTTTGTTTTCTTTTGAAGAATGCCACATAATTATGTAAAAACTACTTATGGCAAACAGATAGTCATACAGATGGATGGATCAGTGCATACAGATGGATCAGGCCCCAGATCACCCTCATTAAATCAATTTACCAATTTTTCTCTGTTTTTTGTTTCTCTGGATCAATATTTCAGACTCTCCTTTGGCTCAAATAGCTTTTTTCTTGAAACCTTTCATTTCATTGTAAGGCACAGGTTTAGGTAAAATACACTTTTAGTAACATTCAGAAAACAAAGTGCACAAACCCCTGCCTGTATTACTGCATGGAGTCAGAGAAGGAAACAAGGACCCTTATTTTACTGAAATATTTTAATTGAAGTATAAAGAGCAAATCCTTAACATTAAAAACAAAACCAAACCTCTACTCCTGCACAAAAAAACCCTGTCTTTCTCCATCTGGCCCCTGCCATATTGCTCAGCTTTGTAGCAGCAATCCTCACACTCCAAGAATGAGCCCCTAACATCAGCCTAACCATACCATGTAATTTCCGTATTTTTCTGTCTTTTCATATAGTGTTCATGCTTTTTTGTCTACTTGACAAACTCCAACTTGGTTTGGAAAACTCAGTTCATAAATTACCTTGTGCCCAAACTGAGAGTAAGTTAATCATTTCTTCTCTGGCTTAGTTCTGTATCTTTCTTATAAATATTTTTATAGTTATACTAATCATATGTTTTGTTAGTTTAAATATCCATGAAATGTTCATTACTTGCCTTCTTAGCATTTGATTCAATTTAGACACATCAAATATAACTGAGGATACCTTTGAAGTTTTCCATTTGAGTAGAGGAAACAATGATGAAATTAACCAAGAAAAGAAGTGAAAAATAGGAGCAGACTGCATTTTTATATATAATTTGTTTTGTTTGGAGGTGTTCAAATTTCAATGTCTCAGTGAAATATGCCATAAAAGAAGTCAGAAATGGGTATATCTCAGCCTAGAGTTGGACAAGGGGGATAGAGCTGACAATGAGACACTGGGGAGACATCAGTACAGAGGTAGAAGTAGAAGACATGGATAAAGACAGACGAGAAAACAGGCAAAAAAAGAACCCCTAAACTTACCTGAAATGTGGTCCACAATTTATGGACTAGTGAAGAATTTTAAGAAAGGAGATGACATGAGAAAAAACTAGTAAAAAGAACTCAGAGGATCTCAAAGGCCAAAGACATTGAAAAATTAAAGAATGTCAATAATTTTATAGTCTTAATATAGTCAAGAAGGATAAAAACTAAACAGAGATGATGGATTTTTACGTTCTATTTGGAAATACATAGAAAAAAGCAAGACCTCATTAGGAACAATTTCTGCAGAAAGAAAAGATTAGGAAAAGAAAAGTCATAGCCAATGAATGCCTCCCATCTAGACTCATCACTGAGGCCACTGCTGAGCACGAAGTCCTCCGTGCCCACTGGGTGGGAAGTAGAGGGAAGCACAGATGTGCGTGAGAAAGAATTTACAAACCAGCAAGGCAGAACGAGTTTACTCTTCCCACAGCAACACCAGATACACTTTATATTTTGGCCAAGATGTCCTTAGGGAAATGGCTCCACAATCTCTAATGGTGATGACAGCTATTCCCCTATTCCTCGTGTTTCCATAGAGGGGAGGGGAAAATCATCTCAAGAGAACACAGCCTCTGCCCTCTCATTCACTTTTCCTTTGAAAGGAACAATTTATGTGATTTATTAGTTTCAGAGAAAGAATTGAGCTAGTCTAGCTCATCACCTTCCTCTCTTAAATGCCTAAGGGCACAGGATTGATCCATTCTGTTACTTCCTGAGCAGGCTGCCAAGCTAGGACAGGCTGGCTCTATGTAGCTTTGCCTATGAGCGAAGGGTCAGTTTTCACGAAGGGGGCTGTGTGGACACCGATGCGGTCACACTCTCCAGTCCAACCACATTCATCACATCACTCAATCTGTCTAACTCCCACATTTGCTTCTCAACTAACTCTGAACTCAAGAGAGACTATGTGCTTATTATTGCCTTAAAACCTTAAAATTATTTCTGAAGAGACAAGTTTAAAAAGATAATAAAGAAATGTAAGACCTCCAGTTCCTCAGCGGAGAGACAAACGGTTGAAGTGGATAAGCTCTGAAGTCCCGTCCAGCAGCCTCTCCGGATTTGTTTGCTTGCGTACATGCGTATGTCAGACAAGCATAAGGAGCAAGGAGGCAGATGTATCTCAGAAGCAAAGGAAGAGTTCAGAGAAAGAGCAGGTGGTAAACAGACCAGTAAGCAGAAACCGCTCCTAGGATAAACATAAATTAAGAGATCAAGGGAGTATCAAGAGTATTTTCTGATGGAAAAGTGAAGACATACACAATACACCTAGAAATAGACAAAATAGAGAATCAGGCTAAAAACATTTACTCTATTTCCACCAACCTCTCTATACTTATATAATTATATAAGTCCCTTTCCCTCATAGGTTGTAAGATTTCATACCTTGGCACCTAAATTTTTCCATAGAGAAAAATGAATAATGATGAAATGCATAAAAGCAAATGCTAAAAATTGTGGGACTCAAAATAGATACTTTTAACCAAGCTGTGCACAGTAAAATATTTCTTTTTGCCCCTTTTGACCTTTCCAAATCTAACATCTCACACACAAAGGGAATTAAGTGAAGAGGGTCTTGAGCTCTGAGAACACAAAAGCCTTGATGATCTAGGGAAGTCATGGCTCTGGTGGCTCAAGGACCAATACATTTCACTGAATTCATCAGGGACCACCTCTGGAACCAGAGTGGAGAAAGCAAATTTTTTTCTTGCTGTTGTAGACAAACATTTCACTCAGCCTTGTCCTGAATTCTTTCACAGGAAATTTCTGCTCACTGGCTTTGGAGACACACAAGGTCTCCTCACAGTGCTCTCTGGAGGCAAGAGGTAAGGTGTGCTCAGCGCACTGCAGCAGTTGCTACGTGTTCCGTTGTGGCAACCATGATTCGCAAGGGCATAGCTGATCCACCAAGCTTTCAGCTCTAATCCCCCAGGAATCTATCTCTGCTGTTAGAGGGATAATTATCTGGTTATCCCTCAGGCCAGTTCTTGCAGTTTTCACATAAAAATCACCTCTTGCATAAGACATGAAATTTAAATCATCCCTTCACAGATATCATTGAGTCACTCTGTTACCTTTGGGACAGACATAAATTATGAATTCTTTGATTCTCTTTAAATTTTTAGAGGTACATCAGAACAAAGAAGGATCTCATTAGCATTAAAAATATAAAGCATTCCAGAAAGCAACAATAACTTGTGTGATATTAACTGCTACGATTACTAGAAAGGTTTCTGCTTGGTCAAGGAAATCACATGACACTTAGAACAATACTAGCAGGCTTGCATGCTAATGACTACCAATGACAAGGACTCACTTCATGCTGCCTATTTTTCTTATTTCAATGACTTCACTTTTCACAGAACTAATGGTACTCTGTGAATTAGCAGCTTTCTGGGTGAAAGTACTCAAAAATGTCTATATTAGAAGTGCATTCAGCCTTACACTCATCCTTTCCTCTGATTCCATGCCTTCATAGCCAAAGAGTTCTTTGATTGTACCAAAGAGATGGTACTTTATGAGTCTTCCAAGCTAGTCTGATTTTTTCCTGTAGATGTTTTCAAGTTCACTACTGCACAAGTATTCGTATGTCACAGAGGTGAGCCTCAAAATTAGCATGAATAAAATGCAATAGCTGTCACTGCAATAATCAAGAAATCTGTGCATTCGCATGCCTGCTGCGATGGTGACCTAGTTCACACCAGCATCTGTTCAGTAGTGATGAACACTTTCAGGCACAGGCTGGATATACAGAAGTACAAGTATGTTACCCAGACATCCTCTGTAGGCTACAGATGTTTCCTTCCATGGTCCACATGCAGTATGAACATGACCAAATTTTTCCCCCATTATTGTTTCAATAAAGACATATTCCTTAATGATTCAAACTCACAGAATATGTTTTGCCATTAAGACTGATAAAAACTTTGGAACAAGTAAAAGGACAGCATCTAAAAACTCTGATCCTTTCACAGAAGTTAAATCAATTGCTTGACCTTCATAGCTGCTTGTGAAAGTCTGAATTCCTGGACTTATGAAAAATGAAACAAACTTCAGTATACAGTCATAAAGGCCTCCTGAGGCAAAATTCATTATGCAATATTAAATTTCAAGCTAAAAATTAAAGGTATTTGAAAAGGACTGCACCCCCAAGTGGGAAGGAAAATCTCTGTTCAGAGGCTAAAATGTGTGCCACTGCCACCAAAACATATGCCAATTCTGTACAAAATGCCTCTAAGCCCTTGACCTAATGAGGTTAGTGACAGGGATATGGATGACTGGAACAGAAAATGAAACTCAGAAAGAATTTTGTTCATGATCTGCTATATTTCTCATGTCATTTAACCAATTTTCCTCCTCAAAATTACAACATGGGTTGCAAATCTTCAAGGCTAATGCACCCTATGACAGACTAAGTGCTACTTAAAAATATAATAATATATATGTCAATTTGATGGGATAAAACAGAAGGCCATGTGAAGGCCAGTTCAGGTAGGCGGGGGTCCTAACAGATTATGAAGATGACAGTTAGAAAAGCAAATGCCACACAGCTTTCACCATTCAGGAACTGAACTCACGGTATTGTCAGCAGGTTCTACAAATGAAAGGTTTGCTTCAGACAGAGCAGGCGATGACATATGCCCACACAAGTAACTGACCTTTGGTGCACATTAATTTCTACTAAAATTAATGTTTTGGGTTAGAATCAATGCTTAGAGGACATTAATAGATTTGATTTAATATGTGCATCATAATACTGTTTTTAAAAGTTTGCAATACGTGCAATTCATTATAAACTGAAATCGTGAGAGCTAGAAGAACACTTATTCTGAAACTCCAACTGCTCACTGAAATGTACACTTTTGCTTTCAACTGTAATCCTAGTCCGGGCATTGGAGCTATTTAAACACCTGTCATGCTTGAGTGATCAGTAAAGAGAAACCACTGGCTTCCTACAAACGCACGTGATCGTAGTAAGGACTGTCCCTGCGGACTGACACACCAATGTTTACACAGGGACTCACTGCAGAGACGCCCAGAGAGAGAGATGGGGAATATTCAACATCTTCCTGCTGTGACTGGAGTCTGTACTGGCAAACTCCAAACCACACCCTGCTGGCACCTGTTTCATTCAGGCCCTAGAAACAGTGTATCATACTGAAACACCACCAGAAAAGAAATGGGTTGGTTAAGGCTCTATATTCTGTTAGCTTCCCTCACAAAAATTTTATCAAAGCAGGATCTGAGACAGAAAGAAGACTAAGAAACAGTGTCAGGAAATAAACAAGGTAGACAGGACCCAGAAGACTGAAGAGAAGCCTCTTTTGCAAAAGAGGAAAGAACTGCAGTAAAGAAACAACAGATTTCAGGAGGAATGACACATGAAAAGACCCAACTTTGGAGCTTATTGCATCAAACTGTTTATTGGGTTAAAGCTCACCTAAACGTGAATTTAAAATGTGTTTTGATCACCTACAATTAAAGAGCAGTTAGGGTTTTTTGTTTTTTTTTGTTTTTTTTTTTTTGTCTTTTTCATTTTTTTTTTTTTTTAATTTAAGAGGAAAAAGAGAAAAACACAAAACAAACCAAAGCGGCGTAAGGGTACACGCAATACAGAACTACAAAACAAAACAAAACAAAACAAAACAAAAAACCATAACAGTAAGAAATTACCTGCTAGTAGATTACACACTATTTTCTTGAAAATAGTTCCTCAAATCACAGTATCAAAGAACACAAGGTGGACATTCAAACAGGGAGACTGCAAACAGCTGTGTTCAATGTTCCAAAAACATTGATAAAGTCAGCTATTTAACACCCCCAAACACACTTGCTGTTATATCCGTTAGAGCTCCTTTTCTTTTTTTTTTTTTCCCTCTCTTTTTTACAACAAAATTTACACATCTTGGATTTTATTACTCCTTAGTGCTTATTACTTTCTTTGGGGGGGGGGAGAATACAGTCAAATATGGCAAAACAAAGCTGTCAGTCAATACCAAGGATAGACGTAGCACATGGTGTAGAACAGAGTACAAGTTTATCAACAATGGTTATCAACGTTGTCCCTTGTTTCCTTAAAAAGAATTGTCTATCTTATTAGATATTATAAAGTTGGACAAAACAGTAGAGAACAAGACCAATAAAACTTAGGCGTTGTAAACATTACAGGACTTCCAAAGAAGACAATAGTCAAACCAGAATGGGTATCTTAGTGAATCTTATTGTCTTCAAAGTAGTTGCCTATGTCTTCAAACTTGATACTATCATATAGAATGGAACAGAGTCTAATCAGTCAAAACAAGATCGTGGGAGTACTACAGGACTTCAAAACAAGTTAATAGGAAATCGAAAAGAGTTACTATTTATATATCCTAATTTTTTTGAATTTTTTCTTTAATTAAGACAAACATAAGAAATGACTAAATAATTTTTTTTGAAACAATAAGGGGGAGATTGAGATAAAATAGGACATAACAATATAACAATAGAGGTCACAGCATGACTGTTTCAATAACCTAGTACTTCACCACCTTATAACCTGACTTAATAGTAGTTACCATAGTGTCTTTTTCCTTGAAATATTTGGGTAAAACTTCATATACTCTAGCTTCAAATATTTTCATATCAAGAAGCCCAGAATAAAGCCTTTCTAATTAATGAGTGAAAACTTTATAAGGCTTCAAGGCCACCTAATGGGGAATCATGATTACCACATATTTTTATATATTTGAATCATTACTTACATTAGGGAAACTATTCGGTATTCACACATGCGAGATTGATTTATTTCACTTATGAGTATGGTCTCAAGCTGTGCCCATTTATTGATAAATATCTCAATGTGATCCTTCTTTATAGCTGAATAATACTCCATTGTATAGAAATACCACAACTTTTTTATCCATTCCTCAGTTGATGGGCACTTGGGTTGTTTCCAAGATCTGGCGATTACAAATTGTGCTGCTATAAACATAGGTGCACATATATCACTGTGGTATGATGCTTTCAGTTCTTCTGGGAATATGCCTAGAAGTGGAATAGCTGGAATAAATGGGATTTCCAGTCCCAACTTTTTGAGAAATCTCCAGACAGATCTCCACAAAGGCTGTACCAGTCTACACTCCCACCAGCAGTGCAGGAGAGTTCCTTTTTCCCCATAGCCTCTCCAGCATTTGTTGTCGGTTTTCTTGATCCTGGCCATTCTTTCAGGAGTGAGATGGTATCTCAGTGTGGTTTTAATTTGCATTTCTCTAATGACCAATGATGATGAGCATTTTTTCATGTATTTATTTGCCATTTGCATTTCTTCATCTGAGAATTGGATATTCATCTCAGATGCCCATTTTTGGATTGGATCTTTGAATTTCGGAGGTCTGAGTTTCTTTAATTCTTTATATGTTTTAGACAAGAGGCCCTTGTCTGAGAGAGAGTTCACTAAAATCTTTTCCCAGTTTGTGGGTTTTCTTTTCACTATGCTGGAGATTTCTTTTGACATGCAGAAACTTTTTAATAAGAAGTGGTCCCAGTTATTGATTCTGGGAAGTATTTCCCGTGCGGTTTGAGTCCTGTTCATGAATTCTTTACCTACTCCTATGTCTCCAAGGTTTCTACCTATTTTGTCTTCCAATAGATTTAGTGTTTCTGTTTTAATATTCAGATCTTTGACCCATTTAGATTTTAATTTAGTACATGGTGATAGACATGGGTCTAGCTTTAGTTTTCGGCAAATGGAGAGCCAGTTTTTCCAGCACCATTTATTAAAGAGACTGTCGTTCTTCCAGTGAACCTGCTTGGCTCCTTTATCAAAAATAAGGTGGTTGAGTGTGTTCGTAGTTGTGGTTGTATCTTCTAATCTATTCCACTGATCTTCAGCTCTGTTTTGATTCCAATACCATGTTGATTTTACTACTGTTGCTTTGTAGTATAACTTCAAGTCAGGGATTGTGATGCCTCCTGCTTTGTCTTTGCTGCTTAGAATTGCCTTTGCGATTCTAGGTCTCTTCTGGTTCCAGATGAAATTTAGGAGTGATTTCTCTAGATCTATAAGGTATGTTGATGGTATTTCTATTGGGATTGCATTGAATCTGTATAACAGTTTTGGGAGAATGGCCATTTTCACAATGTTTGTTCTTCCTATCCATGAGCAAGGGATGTCTTTCCATTTTCTGAGATCATCTTCAATTTCCTTTTTCAGTGTATTATAATTTTCACTGTATAAGTCTTTCACTTCTTTCGTAAGAGTAATTCCTAAATATTTCATTTTTTTGCTTGCTAATGTGAATAGTCCAGTTTCTCTTATTTCCCTCTCTGTAATTTTGTTGTTCGTGTATAGGAATGCTATTGATTTCTGAGTATTGATTTTGTATCCAGCCACATTACTGAATTTATTTATTGTATCTAAGAGTATTTCAATGGAGTTTAGGGGGTCTTCTATGTAGAGTATCATGTCATCTGCAAACAATGATAATTTAACTTCTTCTTTTCCTATCTTTACCCCTTTTATTTCTCTTTCTTGCCTAATTGCTCTGACTAGTACTTCCAGTACTATATTAAATAGGAGTGGTGATAAAGGACATCCTTGTCTTGTACCCGATTTTAAAGTAAAGGCTTTCAATTTTTGGCCATTTAGTATGATGCTGGCTGTTGGTTTGTCATAAATGGCCTTTATTATATTGAGGTAAAGACCATTTATTCCAATTTTCTGTAAAGTTCTTATCATGAATAAGTGTTGGACCTTATCGAAGGCTTTTTCTGCATCTATAGAGATGATCATGTGATTCTTATTTTTGGCTTTATTGATATGGTGGATTACATTTATTGATTTGCGTATGTTGAACCATCCTTGCATTCCTGGGATGAATCCCACCTGGTCATGGTGTATAATCTTCTTGATGATTTGCTGGATCCTATTTGCCAATATTTTATTGAGGATTTTTGCATCTGTGTTCATTAGGGAGATCGGTCTATAGTTCTCTTTTATAGTTGGGTCTTTCTCAGGTTTTGGTACTAGAGTAATATTTGCTTCCAGGAATGACTTAGGAAGGATTGCTTCCCTTTCAATTTCATTGAATAGTTTGAGGAGTGTCGGCATTAGGTCTTCTTTATATTTCTTGTAGAATTCTGCAGTGAATCCATCTGGGCCTGGGCTCTTCTTGGTGGGCAAGGACCCAATTACATTCTCAATTTCATTAGCAGAGATTGGGTTATTCAACAGTTTTATATCCTCTTGATCTAGCTTTGGTACTTCATATGCTTCTAAGAATCTGTCTATTTCTTCTGTGTTATCAAACTTTTGAGAGTAGAGGTTTTCGAAATAGGTGTTGATGATCCTCTGTATTTCTATTGGGTCTGTAGTGATTTCTCCTTTTTCATTTCTTATTGCATGAATTTGAGCTTTTTCTTTCCTTTTTTTAATAAGGTTGGCTAGGGGCTTATCGATTTTATTTATTCTTTCAAAGAACCAACTCTTTGATTCGTTGATTCTTTGGATTGTTTTCTTAGTCTCTATTGCATTGATTTCTGCTCTGATTCTTATAATTTCCTCTCTTCTTTTGGCTTTGGGCTTGACTTGCTCTTCTTTTTCTAGCTGTTTGAGGTGTAGCATCAAGTTATTTACTTGTATTCGTTCTGTTTTCCTGATGTGGGAACTCAGTGCAATAAATTTTCCTCTCAGAACGGCTTTCATTGCATCCCACAGATTCCGGTAAGTTGTATCTGCATTTTCATTTTCTTTTAGGTATTGTTTAATTTCTTCTTTAATTTCTTCTGTGACCCACTGATTACTCAAGAGTGTGTTATTTAGTTTCCATGTGTTTGCGGAATTTTTGCAGTATCCTTTGTCATTAATTTCTAATTTCAGAGCGCTATGATCCGATAATATGCAAGGGATGATTTCAACTCTTTTGCATTTGCTTAAATATGTTCTGTGAGCTAATATATGGTCTATTTTAGAAAATGATCCATGTACTGCTGAGAAGAATGTGTATTCTGATGTTGTTGGGTGGAACATTCTGTATATGTCTATCAAACCCATTTGTTCACAGGTGTGATTCAGTTCTGTTATTTCTTTGCTCATTTTCTGTCTGGTTGATCTGTCCCTTGGTGTCAGTGGTGTATTAAGGTCTCCTGTTACAATTGTGTTACTGATAATTTGAGTTTTCATTTCTGTTAATAATTGTTTTATATAACTGGGTGCTCTGGAGTTTGGTGTGTATATATTTAAGATAGTTATCTCTTCCTCTTGGAGTTTTCCCCTTACGAGTATGTAGTGACCTTCTTTGTCCTTTATGGTCATTGTTTGTTTAAAGTTCACGTTGTCTGCAAACAGAATGGCTACTCCTGCCTTTTTTTGGATTCCTGCTGCATGAAGAATTGTTTTCCATCCTTTGACTTTCAGTCTGTGAGTATCTTTCTGGGTTAGATGGGTTTCCTGTAAACAGCATATGGTTGGATTTTGTTTCTTGATCCATTCTGCTAGTCTGTTTCTTTTGATTGGTGCATTGAGACCATTTACATTAATGGTTATTACTGTTAAATGCTGGTTAATTGTAGGAATGTTATCTCTCTGCTGTTGCATCTTTATCTTTCGGTTCTGTTTAATTATTTGCTTTGCTTAGTGGTTTTTTCCTTTGTGTATCTAAACTGTCTTTCAATATTGTTTGCAGGGTTGGTTTGGTGTTCATGAAGTTCTTCAGCTGTTCTTTGTCATGGAAGTATCGTCTTGCACCATCTATTTTGAATGATAGTTTTGCAGGATATATCAGTCTTGGTTGGAAATCATTTTGCTTTAGGATCTGGAATACTTCACTCCATGCTCTTCTTGACTTTATCGTTTGTGCTGAGAAGTCTGCTGTGATTCTGATAGGTTTTCCTTTATAAGTGATTTGTCTTTTCTCTCTGACAGCTTTTAATAATCTATTCTTGTGTTGGATTTCTGGGATGGTGACTATTATATGTCTGGGTGTAGTTTTATTTTGGTTATGACTGTTTGGAGTTCTATATGCTTCACTGATCCTGATGTCAGTTTCTGATCTCATGCTTGGGAAATTTTCAGCTATTACTTCTCTAAATATCCTCCTGACATCCTTCATGTTGTCTCCCTCTCTTTCATTAATCCCTATCATTCTTATGTTATTCTTCTTTGCATCGTCTTGCAGTTGTTGAATTGTTGTTTCCTGGTTCCTTGTTATTTTCAAAAGATCTTTCCTTTCCTGTTCACTAGCTGCAATCCTGTCTTCAAGGTCTGAAATTCTATCTTCACTTTCATTAAGGCGGTTTTTACAACTTTCAGTGGAGTTTTTTATTTCCTGTATATCTCTGTGCATCTGCATTATGTATTCTGTTTGTTTCTTATATTGCTCGTCTAAGGATTCTATCTTTTTGTTTAGTTCCTCCAATTTTTTATCTGTGTTTTCTTTAGATATATTTAGAATCTCTTTCATTTCTTTTATCATTTCTTCTTTTATCTGGGAGATTATTTCGAGTTTGAATTTCTTTAAAGCTTCCTGGAGTTGCTTGTCAATTTCAGTGGCTATTGTGTCCGATATATGAGGTGGATGGGATATATTTTCTTCTATATACATCGCTCCTAGGGTTTCTTGAGATGGGTTGGAGGTTTGAGGTTGTAATTTGGTCTTTCGTTTTGTCATTTTCCTATATTTCTGTGTTTCAAGTGTTACTTGAAAGCTTCCTCAGGATCTGTTGAAAATCCCCTTCTATGTTTGGAGCTACTGGGGCTCTGGCGCTGCGCTACTCCAAGCCATTAGGCCTACAGAACCAGTGGCCCTCCTCTGCCTGCTCAGAACTCCGCAGTTCCAGACAAGCTGGGCCTCAGGGACACTGTGCGCCCACCTGCCCCTTGGAAGCTCCACAGTTCTTCAATCGCAGCCGGGTTAGGGTACTCACCACAGGCCGCAGTGCTTCAGGAACCTGTGGACCCTCCCTGGTTGCAGAGATATCCACAGTCCTCCAGACACGCAGAGAGGCCAGTGAGGGCACCCCAGATCTGCCCAGCTCCTCCTCTGCAGACCTGTGGCCAGGCGCGGCAGCTAAACAGGCTGGGCTAGGCTGGTAGTGTGGGCCAGCCCACCTATTGGGAGCTCAGCAGGTCTCCAAATGAAGCCGGGAATGGGGAGGCTGATGTGGAAGCCTTAAACCCACCTCTCTCCTTCACTGCACCTGGAAGCCTGAGGGAACTCCAGCAGTCTGGGCGCAGAAATCCAGAGTCCTCCAGACACGCAGAGAGGCCAGTGAGGGCACCCCAGATCTGCCCAGCTCCTCCTCTGCAGACCTGTGGCCAGGCGCGGTCTTTTTCATTTTTATCGGTACCGGGGATCGAACTCATGACCGCCTGCTTGCGGGGCAGGTGCTTATGATGCCACTGAGCTATATCCCCAGCTGAAAAGGGACTAGTGTCAAGGGAACCCCTGATCCCTTTAATACTTAACTTTGTGAAGGCCATGATGACCTCCTAAACGAGGCCGAGGCCTGCACGAGTCTCATTCAGTGGGGCTTCAATGAGAACGATTAGAAAGTTTGACACATTCAATCTCTGAACCTCTTTTAAAAACAAAAGAAGTATGACAAAAGTTTGCTAAAGGCAGATGTTTTCATATCACAAAGCAAACAACTGTCAGGAAGCCACATTGCTACTGCTTTCTTTGCTCCCCATGTTCTGTTCTTGACACAGAGAAAGCACACTGGCTACCCTCTGGGTAACAGTAGGTAGCACAGAGGATTTTACTGGATAGCATTCCGTCCATATTTTCCAATGTCCTAAAATCAGTTTTATTAAACCATTCCTAAAGTGTACATACCCTGCTGTCCTACCGGCCCTCCAATCCTCAAAGTCTTCTCCAGAGGATCACAGGATATTATTATACAGCACCGTCAAGCTATTGTCTACCCCAGTGGCTCAAAACAGTGGAGCAAGGGCTCTCACCAGAAGAATAAAACACAGACTTCTCAGTAATTTCACAAATTCTCAGCTGTGCTTCTCCTCAACCAAAAACATGGCTACCTGGCCTTTTAAAAATTTATTTCAGGATCTTATCTTTGGAAAATTGGACCCACACAGGTAGTATGCCCACCGTGCTGGTGAAAAGCGACAGATAGGGTTACACCTGGACTTTGCCTAGGAGTTAACTGCCTGGCAGAACAGGATTCATGAGAACACAACCTAGAAATATAATGAATGTATGTTTATAAAAACAAGCAAAGGGAATATATAACGTGCATTCCACTGAAATATACTGATCCTATAGTCTAACACAAAACTCGTAACAGAATATTATGTACCAAAAGGTAAGGGTTTTTTTTTTTATAATTAAAAACAAAAACTATAGAGAAATGTTAAGAAAATGCGTATTACAAATAGTCAAAATAACTTCCTAAGAAATGCATATTCAATTCCATTACCTTCCTGCTCATATTGGTGCTGAATCCCATATACATATTCTTTCAGTATGTTCATATATATATATATATATATATACATATAGATAGATAGATAGATAGATATAGACAGATATAGAGATATAGATATAGATATAGATATAGATATAGATATAGATATGATAGACATAGATACATACAGTGGGGTTCTAGCCTTTCCGCAAATGCTATTTAAGGGCTTTAAACAGGAAGGGGAGGGGAACATTAATTTAAGAATTAATCCCCTTGCAGCTTAGGTTTCTGATTTCTTCAGGAAATTTTCTCACATCTCACTATGAGGTTAGATACTCTGGAATACGATCTCATAGGACCCTGTCCTTTTTCTTAATACACATACACTTGTAATTATTTTTCAATATCAATCGCCCAAAGCTGTGCTGACCAATAGGGAAGACATGCATGCACAGACAGCGTACCTTGTTCCAAATGAGACGTGCTTTTGTAAGACATAAATCAGATTTGGCAAACTCAGTATGTCTTGCTCCAGGAAGAATGCCTGTCTGCACCTGAATTTTAGTCCAGTGGGAGCAATGTGAATCTTCAGACCTTCACTAATGTAAGAGAATAAATTTAGATTGTTTAAGCCATCCTTTTATGATAACCGTAACAATAGAAATAGAAAATAAATGCAGGTGGCGACTGAGAAGTTTAAATTACATGTCATATAACATTTTTCTCAGCCAACATTTAGTCAGATTATAAAGTCCATGAGGGCAGGAACATAAGTAATGTCTACAGCTCTAAGACCTGCACCAGTATACTGCCACGCACATGTAATCAGCCCACGATAATGTGGATGAATAACGCAATTACATGAAAATGTTCAAACACTCATTATTCCAGTAAAATTTATTGAACACTTACTCTAACCCAGGCAGTATACAAGATGACAAGAAGTCAGATGTAACAAGAGGATACGATCACAGGTAGAATAATAGGGTGTAACGCCAAACACGTTTTCTTGCGAGGATAGGAGAACATTTTGGAACTAAATTAGAAGTGCTGGCTAACCACCCCAAGAATGCACTAAACATCAATAAATTATTTATTTTAAACTGGTTAATTTTATGTTATATGAATTTCACCTTAATTAAGGAAATCATAAAAAAGAAAACACCATGGTTGTTGACCTTAGGGAATCAGACTCTTACATACTTAACACACCCCTTAACACACCTAAGGGGTGTGTTAAGTATGTAAGAGTATGTCAAAAAGCACCAGGGGCCTTATACCAGAGAGCTGCTTATAGGCCACAGCTACTTATGAAGAATTCTAGGGTGAGGTGGTAAAGAAATGGGGGGCATGAAGAGCTTGAAAAGACAAAATGACAGCTTCTGCAGTCAAATCCTCAAAGATGCACAGGGTTTTGGTTAGTTTATTTGTTTTGTTTTGAACAGAAGATTCATCAACAGCATCCCGAGCTGAGTTTTCAAACTCTTGCAATTCTCTCTTAGTTGACAATTGCCTGCTTTCATGTCCCTATCCTAATTGATAATCCTTATAGAACAAAGTCTGAATTCATGAATTTACAGCTATTGTTGTTATCCTGAATCACAGAACCCACGGAACAAAGAGCTGTTTAAAATGAGAAACTAAAGACCCTGGAATGAGAATCAGAGATCTGACCCACACTAGGGGCAAGCCAATAGAAGATACACGTAATGTGTTTGTGTGATTAGAAGGAAGGCCGGAGAAAATTAGGTGTGCTTGGACTTCATCAGACTACAGAGAACAGTCAATGGAAACATCAGAACCAGCAAGATTCACAGACCAAACCAAATTTCTAAGAATAAGAAGTCATCAGACCATAATACAGACATAAAAGTAAATGAGACAAACATTTACTTTTGTTACTGGGAGTATCAGTAAAATTTATCTTACTAACAGGTGACTCAAACTCAATTGTTTGAAAGAAGACAAAGTCACTTGGGGGAGATGTTTTTTATTTATGTTCTAGGAGAATTTTGTTTCTAAAAATTTTGACACATTGAAAAACGTTTATTTCTAATTCTTAATAATGAATATAATACCAAACATTGATTATCAGTTCCAATGTTACCTTTCTCAGATACCAAAAAGTAGCATCACTCAAGAGGTATAATCAAAATCACCTCACTTTATTGCCTTCTGATCAGTACCTGTCACTTTCTTTACTATTTGTACACATATACTTCCTCTAAGATCCATTAGAATGTAGATATCATGTCTTGTTACTACTTTATCTGCAACATCTGCAAGAGTGGCATCTCTTAGCTATTTTTTCAAACAAATTCATAACCTTGTCTGACTTAATTCTATCTCCTATACCCTCTACCAGTGATTTTTAGAACTCTGTAGCTGAAATATTTAATTTTGTTTTGCTTCTAGAAGTTGTGCAAAATTTTAGTGACATAATGGGTTTAATTAAGATCAAAGAACTAAAATTCCTATTGACAGTAAAGGAATTCTGGTTTTTTCATCATTTTCTTCCAGTTGTATAGTCTTTAGTAAGCGTCTTAACCTTTCTATGACTTGGTTTTCCCGTGAGTAAAATTAAATACTTAGTATGAGCTACTGTCACAGAGTAGTTTGAAGACTAAAAGTGTGCAGAATAGTGTCTGAGATCAACTAAGCACTCACCAACTGTAAACTACATAATGGACTTAAGTTGTTAAGGAGGTAGACTAGCATAATAAAGGGTATGATTTTCTAACCTCAAAAAGAAACAGATGGTTTTACGAGCAAATGATTTACACAAAGAGGTATTCAAACAGAGACTTAATTTTCCGCTTTGCTGGTGATATTGGAAAGCTGATTCATACATTAGCCATTTATATCAGATAAACTTTCGTATTACCCATCCTAAATTTACACCCATAAGACCGTATATTCTTAATACTGTAAACAGACGCTACAAAGTACACATAGAATTTCAGATGCAACATTAAAGAGCATTTCAACTTCCAATATCCAGCAGATGCATTTATACTGTTTTTACAACAAAAGCAATGGCCTTTGTATTCAGAGATTCTTCCTGTTGCCCTCTTCCCATTGGGGTTTATGTTCTTGACCCCCTCTGACATTACAAGAAACCCAGGGTGCAAGAGCATGGAAGATGGATCTTGACCAGTCCTGGAAACAGCAAAAACACAAAGAGCCATGCTTGCCTTGAAGGTGTGTGAGAAAAGAGAACCAATGGCAAGCCTAAAAGACAGAAGAAGTAAAGACCTTGAGTTCTTCAAATGATCTTTAAAAAATTACAAAACAAAAAACATTATAGTTTTTAATTGTAAGTTTTCAAATTTATGAAATTAAAAAATATCCATACCCTAGTGCATATAAAGGGATAAGAAATTGGGAACCAGCTCACAACTCCCAAAGAGGTTCTGGAGTAGGGAGAAATTCAATATTTCAACAAGAGGAGTAGCAAGAATGGCAGGGGTAAAGTAGGAGGCCTACGTGTACAGGGTACACCTAGATGCAACCATCTGAATCCTGTATTGTTAAAAAGATGGTAGACCGGAAAAGCCTAGATTCAGGTTTGGACTGAGAATGAGTCAGTGGGCTCCTAAAGTTACAATCTAAGAATGTGAAAATCTCAGGTCCTTGAGACACATGAAAGCCCTAATCAACTGCTGTTCTACAAAAGATCTGTAAAATATCATTTTACACTAATTTTTATTAATATTCTAATTAATTCTATTATATTCTAATTCTCCAAAACCTAGGAATATGTAGATGCAAGGTCCAGCTGAACTTCAGTCTTATTTTTTATGTAAGCAATAATAATGGGCCTTTTTTTTCCCCACAAACAATTTTACACAGGATTTACAAACATAGTACAACTTCATTTTCACCAGTCATTTAGAGCAGCTTCTCTGTGAGGTATTTTCAAGTGCTGCCCAGAATAGCTCCTCTAAGAACAGGTTTTGTAAGCTCAGGTGAATACCTAAAAATACACATTTATTCTCCTTTCTATAGCAGTGAAAGTAATTTTCAACTACCCTACAAAAGACTTTGATGTCAGTGTGTGTTAGTCTCAAATCTTATATACACATTTGTGGAGATTCTTTACAATTCTGATGACCTGGCCAAAAGTTTCTTCAAAACAGTTGTACTGTGCAATGTTTGCACATAATTTCAGCTCATTTTGAGTTCAAAGAACTTCAGTTTATTTTTATAGTTAAGGTCTACCATCTCTCAAAAGAATGCTGCTTTTTCCCTACTCTACATATAGAAATTTACTTGAGTTTTTAGGTGTTTATTTTTGAACCTTGAGAAGTTTTCTATATACATATAACATATATATATATATATATATATATATATATATATATATATGTTATTAATAAGCCATATTGACATTCAAGAACTTGTCAATTTAATATAGTGTACCCTGTGGGAGATTAATTGTAATAGGTAGTAATAAAAGTGAGGACTGTGTTGAAATATGACACATGAATTTATTTTAAGGCTATTGGAAGAGTTGGTTTATTTGGTATGCCTTAGTCTCTTATACCTGAATACAGGCAAAATGGGGACGGGATTGACCTGAGAAATTTTAGCAGTTGATGTTCCTTAATGACTCCTCGGGTATCACCATTTCATTGGTTTTATTTCATTCCCAAGAGTGAAAATTTAACTTTTACTATATAAGTAAAAACAATTTTACATTTTAGCACAGTCATAGGATTAGGGTTAGGGTCATCATGTAAATGAGAGAAAAATGTTAGTGGTTCTCAGTTACAAATGATACTTTCATGTTCGTGATTGTCAGAGCAAACTTGAAGATTCTACTAGACTTTACTGTGCAGAAATCAGGAATGCAAAACCTCCTGCAATGCACATGGCAGCCATGCAGAAGGAAGAATAAGCCCATCTAAAATGTCCACAAGGGACTCAACAGAGAATACAGAAATCAATTAGAGAGGAAAATTAGCTCTTTCCATTCATTAAAGGTCAGCAGACAAAAAAAGTAATGATTTAGAGTATTTGAACACATACTTGGAATGGGGGACATGTTTAATACAACATACATGCATATAAATCCACATATGTATACATATACAAATACACACAAACACAAAATTTCATATAATCTGTACAAATATCAATACATTCTCCAAACTGGGAAGTATAGAAAATATTCTTACGTTACAGTATTATAAAACAACAAATAACTAACACAAATAGAAAAAATTATGCTATCTTCTGAAAATTTAAAACTTTCTTCATAATTTTAAAATCAAAGAAGAAAAGTATTAATAATATCTAGAAATGAATATATTTTAAAATCCATGAATAAAGGAAAATTTGTTCAATTAGTTTATTAATAATGAGTTGAATTTATAGTTAAACGAAAACTATAAAAAGCAGAAAAAATTAGTATATATGTATAAATTAATTCAAAGAAACATTAAAAAACAATTTAAAAAGTTGGTCCTCTGTTCATCAAAAAGTATAGTTTGTGCTGTCATTGCTCTTTTGTCTATTCATTTTGTATGCTTTGATTTTGTAACTTGAGCAACTATTTCTAAGATAACAATGTGTAACATAGTAACTAGTGTTGATTTCTCACTGTGACTTTTTTTGAAATTCTGTATTATTTCCATATTTTTTTCTATTTCACTTTAAAATTTAAAAACCTGTCCTTTAACAGCTAACCAAAGTGATTCATAACAAGTAAATCACAAAAGGAAAAACGATAACACAATTACCTAAAATAAGATGCAACTTGAAACCACACGCAGAAGTGAGGTAAATTAGATTAACATATGTGAACATCATATTTCTCCCTTGTGTAAAAAACTGAAAAAGGATATATGATCCAAAATGTACAATAGAGATTATATATATACAAGATAGAGATAATCATACTATTAATCTCTATTAGTTTGTCAAAAAGAACAGTTTGTACTTTGTCATGGTTTATGTTTCTGTCCCCCAGGCCTCATGAGTTTGCACTGTGTATCTGTGATTGGTTCATTGTCTAGTGCTTGGATTGATGGTGTCAGTGTTCCACCCACATATGGCTGTGATGTGATGTAATGGCAGGAAGAAGGTGTATCTTGCTCTTTGCTGGTTCTGCCTTGCTGTTTGCAGCTGCCATGAACTGTGGCCCAGTCATGCCCACTTGCCTGGGAGCCAACTGAGTGTGGACTAAAACCTCCAAAAACTGTAAGAAATAAACGTTTCCTTTCCCAACTTGGGCATCAGGTATTTTGTCTCAGTGACGAGCATAAAGTAACTACGACAGAATTTGGTACCAAGAGTGGGGTCATTTGCTGTGCCTATACCTGGCCATGTTTTTCAAGAGGCTTTGAAAATGGCTTGTGGGCGGAGTTTGGAAAGGTTCGGACATGTCGCCTGGATGCATACAGCTGGAACAGCTTAGGTTGTTCTGTAGAGGAGATTATGGTCAGAGCTCAGGAGATCAGAAGGGTAATAGAAAGCCTCTTGGTAAAGACCAGCCTTGGGAAGTTTCTGCTGGGATGAAGGACTGCATTGGTCGTTGGAATCCACATGATGTGTATTATGGTTTGGCAGAAAGTTTGTCTACATTTTGCTCCTGCCCAGAGACTTTGCCTGAGACGGAGACAAAGGGCAATGGACTGATTAATCTTGAAAAAGCAATTAAAAAGCAATCAAATATTGAGGCTGTGGCATGGCTACTGTTGGGGGCTTTCAGCCAGCTTTATGTTTCGAATCAAGAGCAAAGAGCCCAGCAGGGCAATTTCCAATACTGTGACTTTGGCCAGAAGGAGAATTCCAGGAAGGTTGTGGATTGTAAAGACAGAGTTGAGATTTTGATTCCTGAAGAGAAACAGAGAGATAAGAAAGGTGGCCCCGGGGCATCCCAGGAACTGGATTCCTACCCTTTGCAGCTTCACAGCAAAGGTGAAAAAAATTTGCTCAGAGGAAAAAGCTACAGAGTGACATGTTCCAGAATGGCAACAGCGGCCACATGAGGTTCCAGAATGGCGGCAACATAGAGAAGCTTTTTCTCACAATCAGGTAAACACAGCTCTGCAATCCAGGCAACTGACCCCTGCAGCAAGAGAGAGAAAAGCCTGGCTACTGCTCCAGCTAGCAGCAAACCTTGGAGGCATCCACAAGGCGCTGATTTTCGGTGCAAGGAAAATGCACGAAATCTGAGGGTAAGACAGCTTCCACCTGGATTGCAAAGGGCCTGGGAGGCCAAGCAGTGTGCCCCTGGGAGGGCAATTTATGAAGATGTAAGTGTGAAGCCAAAGGTGCAGTGGAGACCCCAGAAGTTTGGAAAAGCCAGGAATGTGGATGATCCAAGGAAAGCTGCAAAAAGCGAGCAGAGAGGATTTAAGAGAAAAGCTGCAGGAGTTGAAATCACTGGAAGTGTCCTGGGGGTGGAATCACCCAAGACTTTTGGAGCTTGCAACCAGATTGCTTCAGATGCTGAGCATGGAACTCTAGGACTTAATGTTTGTCCTGCTGGATGTTGGACTTGCTTTGTTTCCAATGCTTTCTATTCCCCTGTAACTTTTGGAATGGTAATGTTTATCTTGTGCCTTTTCATTTCAGAAATGTTTAACCTTGTTTCATTTGTACAGGGGCTTACAGTTAAGAGTTTGCCATAGATCTTGGAGGAGACTTGGGACTTGGACTATTCAGCAATGCTGAAACTGTTAGGACTTTGGCAACTCTTGGAGGTGGACTAAATGTCTTTTGTATAAAGGATGCACATGAGTCCTAGGGGCCAGGGTGTAATGTCATGGTTTATGTCTGTGACCCCCAGGCCTCATGAGTTTGCATTGTGTATTTGTGATTGGTTCATTGTCTAGTGCTTGGATTGATGGTGTCAGTGCTCCACCCACATAGGGGTGGAGCCAGGATGTGATGTAATGGCAGGAAGAAGGTGTATCTTGCTCTTTGCTGGTTCTGACTTGCTGTTTGCAGCTGCCATGAAAGGCGGCCCAGCCATGCCCACCTGCCTGGGAGCCAACTGAGTGTGGACTGAAACCTCCAAAAACTGTAAGAAATAAACCTTTCCTTTCCCAACTTGGGCTTCAGGTATTTTGTCTCAGCAATGAGCATAAAGTAACTACGACATACTTTCATTGTTTGACCATTTTTCCATGTCTACATCTTATAATCTGAGCAACTATTTTGAAAATAACAATATGCAATATATTAATCATTGCTAAGCTCCTAAAAAAGAAATGTTCTCAAAGCAAGTTTTTATGATGAATATTAACCAAACAGAATTTTCAGAGGAAATTAATCAGAAAGAAAAGGAAACGACCAGAAAAACATGTCTTAAAGAAAATTACTGTTTTTTTAATAAGTATGATTTAAATTAACCTAAACTTTGCCCTCTTTGTCCATTCACAAAATATTAAATTGTTCTGTAGAACCAGTCTCTTTTCAGGTGATAAAAGACATGTTTAGAAATGAAGTTTCAAAATACTGCTTCAAAACTAGGTTATCAGACACTGAAAATGTGCTTGCTGCTTAATGAAATTTTTGAAATTACACACACACAAAAAAAACCAGTAAGATTTAAATATCTCCTATATGGAATGCATTTTAGAAACCACAGCAGATTTCGTTTCTAGTTTATGTGCAAATAAATTTTAAAACTTGGATAAAAGTAATTTTCTAGAAAATATGGCATATCAAACTACTACTAAAGCAGACTAATTACCACATAAATAAAACAAATTGTTAGGGTTATACCCATAACTGGACACATATACATAAATAAGTAAAGCCCAATAGCAAGACTTCTCAAACAACTAATACAACAAATGATTCCAAGACCATTCAAGTTCCTCCACAGCATGACAAAAATAAGACTAGGAAAGTTTCCAACTTCTTTCTACAAAGCCATAGTAACATTGATACCAAAACCCAAAAGACTACCCCAAAAATAAAATTATAGAGCATTTAGGAATAGCATTGCTAAAATCCTAAATTAAATATTGACAAATAGAATCCAACAGCAATTAAAAGAATGCACCATTAATAGACTGAATTTATTTGGGATTTTTTTTAAAAAAGAACAATTTAGAAATAAATCTATGATCACTAAATTCCCATTTGGCATGCAAAGCTTTTTAACAGTAGGATGTGGTGTTTATGCAAAATACTTTACTGTTCTAGTGGTAGCCAAACAATATTGTTCAGTTTTCCATGCATTTACACTATTTCCTGTATCTTGACCTTTGCTAATTTTTTATCTGTGTTCAGAATCTATCATCTATCCAACGTCTGCCAAGTTCTAAATATCTTCCCTCTCATAAAACTCAATGCAAATATTAGCCCACAAAAAAATAAAACAAACAAAAAACCCCTGGATTCCTGGAAACCTCTCTCCTTTTGAACAATCAACACACTTTACCTCTTCTAAAGCACTTGTTACATCTTATTTGCATTATGGGTATTTGCATAAAGAGTCAACCTTTCCTATCAGGTTAATCTTTGTTTTAGGATAACAGTTATATCATATGTACTTTTGTATTCTACTCACCCCAAGACTAAAACCTTACATATTTTGCTGCAAGAATGAACAAAAATCCAGTTATAAAAGCGAAAGAACAGTAAATATTTACAAGATGTGGTTTTCTTTAAAACGCTACTGTATGTATCAATGCTCGCCTTAGAAACAAAAAACAGAGAGCTCCAATAAATAACCCAATGATGAACTTCAAAATACTTGAAAAACAATCCAAACCCAAATTAGTTGAAAGAAGGAAATCATAAAGCTCAGAGCAGAAATTAATGAATTTGAGATTTGTTTTTTTAAAAACCCAAAAATAATGAATCAACAAATCAAAGAACTGGTTCTTTGAAAGTTTAAACAAAATGACAAACCCTTAACCAGACTTACAAAAAGAAAGACAAAAGCTTCCCATCAATGAAACTAGAAATATAAAAGGCAAAATCACAACAGACACCATTAAAATTCAGAAAACAGTAATTACTATGAAAAATGTTACTCCAATAAATCGAAAATCTTAAAAGAAATGGACAGATTCCTTGATTCATACAAATCACCAAAACTGAACCAAGACATAAAATTCTGAATAATCCAATAAAAATCAATGAAATGCAGGTAATAATAAAAAACATATCAACTAAGAAAAGTCATGAATTTACTGATGAATTCTATAAGATCTTTAAGGAGGTTTTAAAAGTAATACTCTTCAAACTTCAATGAAAAAGGGGAAGGAATGTTTCCAACCTCATTTCTAGAAGTCTACATCACTCTGACCCTCTAAATAAATAGATGTTCGTTCTCTCTCTCTCTCTCTCTCTCTCTCTCTCTCTCTCTCTTTCTCTCTCTCTCTCCAGATCTCCTTAATGAACATAGATGCAAAAATCCTCAATAAGATATTAGCAAACAACAGAACAAATCATCCAAAAGGTCATAATGACAAAATAGCTTTCATCCCAAGTTGCAAGGATGATTCAACATGCACAAATCAATAAATGTAATATATCACAAAGACAGATGCAAAAACAAAATCATATCAAATATAGGAGGACTGTACCTCAATCTGATATAAGAAACTTGTGGAAAACCAACAGACATAATATTAAGTAAAAAAAAAAAATCCCAAAAACTTTCCTTCTAAAATATTTCTGCTCAATATACTACTGAAAACATTAGCTAGAGCAATCAGACAAGAGGAAAAAAATTAAAAGGACACTTACAGAAAAGGAAGAAGTCAAACTACCATACTTATAGACAGCACAATCCTTTACCTAGAAGACTCCAAAATTCCACCAAATAATTCTTAACATAGTCAAACTCAGCATTGTAGCAGGATACAAAATCACACACAAAAACTCAGTACTCTTCCTGTACATTAATAATGAACTCAACAAGAAAGACATTAGAAAAGCACAATCATTCATAATAGTACCAAGAAAAGTTATATACTTAGGAATTAACCTAATCAAGGTAGTAAAAGACCTATGCAACAAAAACTACAGTACTTTTTTAAAAAGGAGACTGAAAAGGATATCAAAAAATGCAAAGATAGCCTCTCTTCCTGGACAGGCAAAACTAATGTTGTCAAAATGGCCCTACTTCCGAAACTTATATTATATATTACAAATACAATCAAAATACCTACAGCATTCCTCACAATCCCTTATAGATCTGGAGGATACTCAAAGTAGCAAAAGCAATCCTGAAATCTTGAGCAACAAAGAAGAGGCATCACAAAGTTATACTTCAAGTCTACCATTATAAAAACAACATGGTAAAGGCACAAACATGTGGATTAATAGAATAGAGTAAAGCATGCAGAATTAACACCGGACACATTCAGCTGTCTGATCTTTGATAGAAGAGTTAAAAACATTCAATGGAGGAAAATAGCCTCTTTAGTAAATGGGGCTAGGAAAAGTGGAGATCCATATGCAAGAGACTGAAGCAAGACCTCTGTATCTCACCATGCATTAAACAGAAACACGTAACCTAGTGAGAGACACCCCAGGTAAAACTCTTGCAGTCATAGATGCAGGGCAAGAACTTTCTGAACAGAACTCCCATTGCACACAAAAGTAACAAGAGTCAACAAATGAGGTCATATCAAATCAAAAAGCTTCTGCACAGAAAAACAACAGTCAACAAAGTGAAGAGACAATCTAAGGAATGGGAAAATTTTTGCCAGCTACACCTCAGAGAAGAATTATATCTAGAATATATAAAGATCTCAAAAAATTAAACCCTAAAAATAAAAGACTCATTGGAAAATGGGTAACTAAAATGAACAGGTATTTCTCAAAAGAACAAATACACATGGCCAACAAACACAAGAGAAAATGTTCAACTTCGCTAGCTGGTAGAGAAATACAAACTAAAGCAACACTGAAATTCACTTTACTCCAGAAAGAATGGCCACCTTTAAGAAACCAAATAATAACAAATGTTGACAAGACTAGAGTGAAAAACCTTTCTATATTGCTGGTGGGGAACATAAACTCATAGAACCATTATGGAAATCACTATGGGGATTTCTCCAAAGAGTAAAAATAGAACTCCATTTGACCCAGCTAGTCCTCTTCTAGATATCCTCCCAAAAGATTGAAAGACATCATACTACAACAATATAGCAATGTTTATAGCAGCACAATTCTTAATAGCTAAATCTGGAAGCAGCCTATATGTCTATCAACAGATGGAGAGAGAAAATGTGGTACTTGTACATAATGAAATACTACTTGTCTATAAAGGATAAATTTAAGACATTTATAGGAAAATGGGTGCAAGGAATAAATCAAACTCACAAGCGTAAATACGGCATTTTTCGTCTCATCTGAGAAATCCAAAGTTCAAAATAAAATGCAAAATAAAAGGCTGATGAAAGGAAACAAGGAGTAGATCTTTTGCAAATAAGAAGGCGATCGACAGTGGGGAGTGGGGAAGGGTATAAGAGGCTGCAGGATGTGTCATGTACATGCACCAACTACCCCCAATGAATGTAACCACTATATGTCACAAACACAAATAGTGTTAAAATAGTAATAATAGTATTGTTAGCGATGAAGATTGAGGAAGAGGATCTAGAGACAGAGAGTGGGAAAGGGAATAAAAAGAATCAAGATACATTAAGTACATGTACCTACTCCAAAGATGACTGTAAATAACAAGTACTTCACATGCACTAATAAAAACAAAAAAGTTACTGATGTACATAGAATGAAAATGTAGAATCAGAATAGCAGCTGGGCAGTAGAAAGCCAGCATCAGGGCAACACAAAGCATCTTCACACTTCAGACTGGGAAACCCTAATTACCTTCAGCCAATGAGCAACTAACAACAGCTGCTACAGAAACCAAAAGACAGCTACCACATGAGTCCCAGGCATGGAGGCTGGGAGGAGTGAAAGAGTCAGGATGGAACTGTCCGATTCACATAGTTTCTGGTCTAGAAGCAAATACTTTACACACAGATACCTGTTTACACAAACTCATTCTCTTCGCTCTTGCATTCTTCATTTAGTCCTAATATTAACTTGTATTCTAAAACCTCACTGAAAATCTGAAGGCTCCTGGGATAGTCCAAATGTATGCATTGCTTGTACACACTATAGGGTCAACAGTCCTAAAGTTCTGCAGGAAAAAGAACAGTAACAGAGCAGACTGTGAGACTTAACATGAGGCACAGCGCTACAAAAGGCCATATGCCAACCACTGCTGACACAGCTCCTGAGAATCAGACTTATAAATCTATTGTCTGTGTGTAACTTCAAAAATAGTGGAATCTAAAACAGTGGTAAACAAATAGAAGTAATTATTTTCTTGGTCTGTGGTACCTCCTCAAAGCATCCTTATTTATTCAGCACCCCGCCATATGACCCACCAACACTTACTGATTCTTCTCTTTACATATCCTCCCTCCCAGGTAATCTCTGAGACTACTGCGCTGGCTCCGGGAGCACATTTATTAAAATCTCTGAGAAGACCAATTCTGTGAGACTACTCGTCTACCTGTGTCTTCTTAGGCCACTCCCTTCTCCAACCTCAACCTGAGCAAGATTGTTACACATACTGCCCCAGAAGTTCCTTGTGAGACATAATTATGGTATTGTCTTGAGACAAGTGGCTCATTGTAGACAGCAGAATGACAATAATGTGTCTAAAAAACACAAAAGTCATTTGGTTTGATATCATGCTCTTCTAAACTTCTATTTTCAATGAACTAGTTCTAGATTTGAATAGTACAAGAACCGCCAGGCATGAAGTCATGACCTTTTCTTAGAGCTAAGAATTTCACCTTAATGGAGTTAGAGCAAGAACCATTTATTGGTTCCACTTTTCCACATATGAAGATCCACTCTGAGTTACCCTGCTGCCCATAGCTTGGTTATAAAGGACTTTACTTTCTTTCCATTTCCAGCATAGATAAGTTTTTGTTTGTTTGTTTTTACTTTCAAGTAATATTTTTCCTTTCAGTGACCCATCTACAATATTGTGTTTAAAATAAGGGCTTGAAAATTAGACCCTAAGGTGGCCGTCAGTAATGCTGAACCCTGTGAGTGGCTTATTTCACAGTTCTCGTGTGTTAATTCCAGTAAGTGCAGTTCCTGGTCATGTTTCCTCTTTGATAACAGCCCTGTATTCCTGACTATATTGCTGACTCCCCTTGAGTGGGAGGTAAGAATGGCTTCTTCCTACAGAATTTTTATGCGTCAATTCTACTCTTCATGATGGATTGGACAGACTATTAGTATTTTTCCCTAGAATAGTAGAACCCTTACACTTCTGCGAAGAGCTGTCTCATGTCCTGACAGTATAGCTCATCTTGATGTTCCAATCTATAATTAGAACAATTAGACTCAAATCAGAGTTTTGCAAAGTTCGCTGACAGTTTTCTTTATTTTTAAACATATTACATATTTATGTGGGTGAATAATAATTTAATTCTAAGTAAAATTAAATATACTTACTCCTCAACTATTAGTTGTCATTTTATTTTAGAAGCCATAAATGCCAGAAATGATAATTTAGGACATGTGGAAATAGTTTAGAGGTTATCTTCCCATTTTATTAATCACCTCGTATTTTTTTGAAGACATTATACTGAGAAAAACTCAGTCGAAAGCAGACAGTGCTTCATAAGTGATCTGTCTTTCTGAAAAATCAACACAGAGACCTCAATTAAGCTTCTGAAGTGATATGAGATGAAATAAACAAACAAATGAAAACTTCATTTCTAATCATCTATTGCCAGAAAAATCTCAGTCCAGATTTGGTATGATTCTATTAATTTATGTAAATTAATTAATTTCACTTTTTCACATTCACCTAGTGTGCTGGTTAATTGTGATATGTCAATTTCATTTGAGTAAGAACCCCCTAGCAGAGCAGTATTTTCTGGGTATGTCTGGGGATGGCTGACATGCAGGCTGGTGGAATAAGGGATGAAGGTGGTACCAACCAATAGGTTTGTAAGCTGGACAGAATAAAAGGGAAAAGGGGCTGGGGCTTAGCTCAGCAGCATAAGCCCCTGTCTTGCAAGTATGTGGTCCTGAGTTTGATCCCCGCTACCGATAAAAAAATAAGAAGGAAATGTTTCCTTTTCTTAGAGGAGTTCTCTGATCTTTGCATTTGTTTGGGCACTGGTCTCCAGTTTCTTTAGCCTTACAGTGAGAACTCATACTACTGACCCCTATGAGCTTCCAGGTCCTCAACCTTCACCCACTTGGACCTCTAGCTCTTCAGTATGTAGATCACCATTTTGGTCTTCTGCCTAATACCCAACAGACAACTATTACAACTCTTGTACCACTAATCTTTTAAGCCTGCCTAAATAAATCCCTTTGTACAGTTATACATATATTTTATACTACTTCTGTTTCCCTAGAGAACCCTAACTAACAATATAAATGGTAAAACTTAAAATATACAAATATATTAAATTTTTTACATACTTTTAAGGTAGTTTTATTATTTCCTTATTAAAACAAAATGTATACATAAGTTGTTTGGGAGTAAAAAAAATAATGATCACATTATTAGATCATTCACCATCAGACCAAAAATCACATTACAGACCAGGGATTTAGCTCAGTGGCACAACATGAGGTCTTGAGTTCAATTCCAAATACAAAATAAATAAATAAATAAATCACATTACCCTTCTCAATCTCCATTTCTTCTACTTGATAAAGACAATGAGGTTCCACTCGACCCAACTATTCCCCTTGTGGATATTTTCCCAGAAGAACTGAAAACATCATACCACACCTTTATGTGTGCACACATGTTTATAGCTACACAATTCATAATAGCCAGATCTTAGAAACAATCTAAAGTTCATCAACTGAGGAATGGATATAAAAGATGTGGTATTTTTATATAATGGAGTTATATTATTCAGCTATAAAGAGGGATTAACTTGAAGCTTTTACAGGTAAATAGGTGCAACTAGAGACCATACTCATAAGTGAAATAAATCAGACTTGCATGTGTAAATATAGTACAGTCTGCCTAGTATATAAAAAAGAGTAAATAAGATCCAAAATGTACATACAGATTGTGAAAATGAAAGGGGAAGGAAGTGCTCAAAAGGAAACAAACAACTGATAAGGGAAAGGAGAAAAGAAAGAAGGAAAGATATATATGGATGGATACATATATATATATATATATGTGTGTGTGTGTGTGTGTATGTAAACATATATAAGATAGATAACTATACTACTAATCTCTGTTCATCAAAAAGAACAGTTGTGTTTGCATGGTCTGATAGTTTGATCATTTTTTCATGCCTAACTCTTGTAATCTGAACAACTACTTTCAAGATAACAATACGCAATATATTAACTAGTGTTAAAAACACAACAATGAATAACCACACTAAAGCTTATACCCTTTTTTCTCTATTGTAGTTATGGTAACAAATACACACAACCCTTAAACAACAAGATTAAAATACAACTTTTTATCATTGTAAACCATATTAAACCTCCAAATACAATGTGAAACATTACAATTTGTAGACTAAGGACTGGCACTCCAATTTTAGGAAAAGGAGGTTGAAATCTGAAGCTGAAAGTTCTCTGTAAACCATTCCTCATGCTTTCTGAGTGCAGTATCAGTGTTGCTGAGCCCAGAGATGGGGTGTACAAGCTATGGTCTCCTTAAACGCAACTGGCAGCACTAGTTTACTGTCACTGTTCTTGGAGGTGACATTATGCTTTGAATCACCAGGAACAGATGATGAAAACAGGCTGCTCTGGTGACACAGATGACGACATGGGGAGTTCAGATCTCTAGCTCTCCCCTCCATGGACCCAGGCCCAGCGAATGAAATTTAAATAGGTTCTTGTAATTGTACTCTCTCTGTGCTTATTAACTATGATGCTCTTGCCAGAGGCACAGGTTGAGGAAGAAGTTGTATTCTAATGCCAGAATCACTGGGCCTCACTTGAACTTCCACCTCTTAGTGGACTATTCAGAAAACTATCCCACCACAAAATACACACATTGGATAAACGGCTAACTTGCATGTAAACACATTGCTGAGTTCCAAATAACAGGGGAATCTAACAAAAAGGAAGGAATACACCAACTTAAAACTGAATGGTAAGCAAACTCTGAAGATAAGGATTTTTCTGAGGAAAAAAAAATGACAAAACCAGGCACCCACAATTTTGGACATAATGGGAGTCACTGTCTGTGGAAAAGCAGGGCCACTAACGTTGAGACTGAAATTGAACTTGTACTAGAAGGTACTCCATGTTTGTGAAAGACAATACAGCCTGTTGTGGAGGAATCAGTAAGAATCCTACCTGTTCTTCTCTGATCTCAGGATAAAAAACAGTAGTGAAGATAATCGTGTCATCTCCTTTGAATCTACAAAATAAGACCAGATCCCAGCTGGTGTGCGGTTTCAATTTGTGTTATGTGGGTTTTCTGAAAATCTCCAGGCCAAATAATTAAATAACAGTTATCCTGGATGTCCTTGGCAGTACTGTATGGTACCCTAATGAAACATGGGCAAGTCTGTTCAATAAAAACAGTATCTTCAATACAGGTTCATAATTCGCGCAGATTAATCTCAACCAAATGTGAGTTCACAAGCAAAAACTCAGTGGCCTCAAACATTAGCATTATCTGACATAGGATATAAAATAGTTATGCTCTAAGTGACTAAAGAAAAAAAGAGGAAACATTTTTAAATTCTGAGAAATAATAGTAACAGACTATCAAAAATACTCAGGCTGAAATGCATTTGGACATAAAAATAAATATTTTAAAATTATAAACTCAATCATGAGTTACATTACAAATTGCTAACTACTTCAAAAGGACCAAGTAAGCTAAAAGCAAGATAACCCAAATTTAGCCTAAAGGAACAAAGAAAAAAAAAAAAAGTAAAAGTAAGGCTTTGGGACATGAGCTACAGAAAATTAGAAGTAATTTAACACAAAAATGTCCATTACTTAAAGGAACAACAGAGAAAAAATACAGTGAAAGTAAAACTCACAAAGCGTATTACATGGAGCATATGTAGAATGCCTGTATATCAAAGTAGAGAGACAATCCAACAGAGAAATGGGCAATTGTCGGAAATATAATTTCGAAGAAGAGAAAACACAAATGCTCAATAAACTTCGGAGGAGATGCTCAAATAGTAACCAGGGAAATATAAATTTAAACAAGATACCATTTCATATGCAAGATTGAGAAGAAATTAGAAAACTATAATTGTAGTTTCCATGTGTTGACAAGAACATTGAGCACTGACGAACTGGTGAGAATTTAAATTTGTACAAACATTTTACAACATAATTCAGCATTCTATTTGAAGATTCCCATACTCATTGGACTACACACTTCAATGACTCAGTATATTTCTCAGAGAAACACTTTGTCCTCTCTATCAAAGAAAGGTCTGGACAGTATTTGTAACAGAAAAAATACAAGTAAATAGAACCCAACTATGAAAAGCTCAACTGCCGTCTGTCAAAAGATCACTGAACTTTTGAAAAACAATGGAAAAGAGAGTTTTACAGCAGTGAAAATTAATGAAGTATCACAAAATATTGCTATACAAATGAACACAAATTACTGTTAGGAAAATAAAGTTTAGGTATTTTTAAACAAATAAAATGGAGTATGATTCCATCTATATAAACTTCATAACACACAAAACTAGTTTGTCCACAGATGAAGCACATTCAATAAGCCACAACACAGAGCACTGTATTCACGAAAGAGTGGTTTAGTGGAAGAGGAAAAAAGAGAGGAAAATGAATTGGAGAAGGGTACATAAGAGGCTGTCACTGGTTATAGCCTATTTCCTTAGCTGGACACTGCAAATGCTGGCATTTGGCTAGTCGCACAATACGAATATTATGCACTTTATATGTATGAAATACTTCACTGAAATATCAGCATTCTTAAAAGGGCACTGGGTTGGGAATGAGCAAGACTGGATATCTGGCCAAGTTTGTATCCAACTCTCTCCTACCTGTCTTCTTCACTTGAAAGAGCCTCCTTACAGGTCCCACCCTGACAATCATGGTTTTTCCTAATAAGAGTTTGAGGTAACTCCCCAGGGAAGTTCTGAAGTCAAATGGCCAGCTTTGGTTTTGAAGCCTCCTTAGTCTACCTGCCCACCGCATATAGCTACAATGGAGGTAACTGGAGAACTGGTCTGTAGATCACACTAAAAGGTTTCCCAGAGTCTCTTGTAGATAGCTAATTACTCCTTACTATCATAACACTTTGTATGCATTTTTCCTGACGTATGACCATCAAGTTCCTAGTCACTCACCTTAGCTGAAATCAATGAACATCTTTTTGACTATATAGTAAAACCTTGCATTGAGAGTAACTGTGAATGTTCTGCAAGATGAGTAAATATTTTAACTATTTTAACATGGCAAATGACCATGTTTGCAATAGAAATAGTATGTGACACCAAGTGTCACATGACCACAACTAAGCCAGTGGTTCTCTCTCCTATTTGTGCATGTGTGTGAGTGCACAATCTCTCTCGTCCTCTCTCTGGCCCCCTTTGAGGGATTGTGGGTGACTGACTCCCAAAAGGCGTTATGGAGAAAATCTCAACTGTTGAGAAAGGGGAGAAAAAGTTGGAGGAAACCCTCACTCCAACTGAGATTAGGGATATGTGGAAAACAGTGCAAAATTGTAGAAAAGCACTACCTGATAAAGTGATAGATAGCAATGCGAGTGCTGAACCTGTTTTACAGCAATGCACGGTCAAATTCCTGTGGAATCCTCAAAAGAATGCAAACACAAGAGTTACTGGACAGATTCCTTGTTAAAACTGCATGAGAAGAAAAAGATTTCATTGAGACAAAAGATAGCAGTGATTCTATTAGTGACAGTGAAATGCATCTTACATAAAAACCCACCTCTCTTGTACCTTTCACACAAACCACAAAGGTTTTCAAAGTATGTTAATTTGCTTATTTTATTTTTTCTTTATTATTTTGTATTATAATATTATAATCATTTTTATACAAATATTTTGGGGTTACAGAACAGATCATATGAGTTTCCATTATTTCTTATGGGGAAATTTACTTTGATACACAAGTGCTTTTTTGGATCACAAGCATGTTTCTAGAATAAATCATGCTCACAAACCAAGCTTTTACTGCATATGAAATGAGGAAGGTACCCATCAACATGTACAAGTAGTGTAATACTTTAAAGGTAAGTCAGTTCTGTATTTAAGAACCAATGTTACTGTATGTCAACTAGTCAATATGTTTATTGAAGTATTCTTTCTTCATAAGCATAATTTCTTAGCTAATATTGCAATAATATAAAATTTGAGCAGCTGGGAAATAAAACAACATCCAATTAAATAACACAGAAATATTCATGTGAATGTATTCATAGGTGATTTAAAAAAACAACACTGCTTTTTTTAAATAAAAGCAAACAATTACAGATAGTAAGAAAACTCCAGGAAAAAAAATAGTAATGATAGGCCCTTTGAAAAAACAGCTTGATTTATTCTTGTCCATAACAGAATATCAATATCTATTAGTATATGATTTAAGTTAATTCCTCAAAATTAGTTTGGTTGAAGTTGCAAAGTTTTTACATTAGTATGCAAAACTTATTGGCATGGATTTTTCTACGATGAAAATGCAATCTTAATGAAATATACTGTGGAAGGAAGTAAAGAAGTAAGAGAAAAAGAAATTAAGATTTTTTCCAAAGACAGTTTACATGATTTAGCTAAGGCAATTTAATGTAATGCACTGATATTTGCCAGATTGCTATCCTTCTCTGCAGAGGAAGAACCTTGAAAACAGCAGTGTTTATCACAAACTCTCCTCCAGTCAAATTTGGATCTGATAAAGTCAACAATTCAGCACACCAAAGATCTGTCTCAAGTACAAGATGCTTTATAATTATTCCTGCGCCAGGTAGCCACACAAAAATATTTTCATTAAAAGTATTAAAATATTTTGTGTTCTACATCCTTCAAACTCTCAAAAGACCTGTAACTATCGTAATATTCAGCAGTAATGTTTTGCTCATGTTTCATATGTTAACAGAGTATAGATCAGTTAATCCAAGAACCTCCCACGTAATTGGGTGAAATGTTTTACTAATTTTTGCAGAGGAGAATGGTAGCTTGGATCTGATAAAAGACTGCTGCCTGATGTGTTCATCCATTTTCCTTCCTATAGGTTTTAAAAATTGGCTATTTCAGTGGAAATATAGGTATTCTATGACTTGCTCCCAATGCACACTCACAACTTCATGGTACAGGGACAAAGATCAAATTGAAGAAGTGACCCGATAGCCTAACCTATCAATACAAGTGTGTAGGGATGACAGTGAACAGACAGTGAGCCTGAGATACTGTGAGAAAGCCCTTTCAGGTCTGTAAGGCAGACACAACTTAGTCCAACTTTCTTTCTTTAGTTATCTGTCTGCAGTTAAACCCTGAAAACAAAACAACCAAAAAGGCTTTCCAAAGTTCACCTGAGAGGTAAAGGGAATTAAGAAGTGACAGAAAGTAGGAATCAGAAAGCACCCCTCACCTCAAAGGAGCAGCTTAGATTTGTAGTTACACTGCCCTCACCTCTGCATACACGTAAGCATCCACAGGCACAGGCACTCCTTTCACCCAACTAATCTTGGGGCAGGTTTTAGGTACTTCAACTCAGTTAATAGTGAGGATGCTCTCAAACCTCTTCTTTCTGTTGTCAAATCTCCAGGCTGTTTTGCACAAAAAAGTTATTGAATGATGAAGTGGCAAAGCGTGCAAAATCTGCAAGGTCAGCCAGTTGAATCTCAAGTTCAGTCAAGAAGATGTGGCCCTCCTGCGTAATTCCCTCACAGAGCCCGTGGACACCAAACCCCATTGTGCATGCCAGTGGGCAGGATGTGAAACTGCAAGGGAGGAAGGCAGACGGAATTCTTCTGATGCACAGAAACGCCCCTTCGAATATCTCTGTTTCCTTTGCAATCTGGAATGCAGAACTCAGGAATGTGGAGCAGTTGTTTGAATAGAGGATTTAGGTTGTCAGCAACTGTGAATGTCAGTGATGAAAATAGCAACTGGCTTGAGTCTACAATCTCAGGTCAAGTATATCCTTTTGTAGACACTGATATCCAGACAGTGGTATCATCTATGAATGAAGATGAGTCTATATATATATACACACACACATGTCCTCAGAATTGCATATTCATAGAAGGAAAGAAGGAAAGTTACATTTGTATAAAACAATGTGTTTGAAAATTATATGTGATATAGCAACAATCCCTAAATCATCCTTTTGTTTACTGAGCACTTCAGTTCAAAAGGCTGATTAGTATTTTGTTCAAGCTGTAGGAAAAAGGGGCTAGAACTGATGGACACAGGACCCACCGCATCTAATCATCAGCTTGTACAGTAGGTGGTTCAGATGTGTCAGGGCCTGTGCTGCCCTTCATTTATCATCTCACTGAATTTTCACAACAACCCTGGAAAGGAGGCATTATCTCAATTTTACAAGCGAAGAAACAAAGGTTGAGAGAATTGACCTAACCGCCCACTGCCCCACAGCAAACCATTAGCAGAGCCAACATCAAACCCAGGCCTGCCTCCACGTCCCAGACTCCAAGGCAGCTGCTTCTGTACTGAAAGATGGTCCCTTTGGTAGCCATGGAGGTGCTGGCTTTTGTTTTTCTTCAAGGGATCCTGGTGCCAGGAGCACCTCTGGCTGACAGCCTTTATTTATTGTTCTTTTACATCCACTCTGGCTTCCACTTCCATATGTAAGCATGCTAGGGCACTAGAATGGGCCCACTGCCATCAGATCTGGGATTGCGCTAAAGATGCCTTGGCCAATCCTGTGTTTACTCACCAATACTGGCTACTAAGCAGCCGGAATGAGGATGCTATGACCAAGGAACTGGATATTTAAATTTTATTTTGAAGTTCTATTTCTAAATGATACATTATAATTGTGCATATTTATGGAGTGCTGTATGATACTTAGATATATGTATGTATTGCATAATGATCAAATAAGGGCAATTATCGTATCTACCATTTTAAAAATTTATTATTTTTTGTGACAAGAACAAATTCAAGGTTCTTTCTTCTACCTATTCTAAAATATTCATTAATTATCCTTATCCTACTATGTAATAAACCTCCAGAACTTATTCATCCTATCAAATTACGATTTAAATTAAAATAGCCATAGTGGCTTCTGAGTATCATATAGGACAACAAGCACCTGGACTATTTTCACCACTGCAGAGAACTCTATTACATGGTTTTACACTTTTTGCTCAGGAAACTAACTGGACTAAACTGCATAGATCCAAAGGGAGGTAGGAAAGCCCTGTTTTAGAGTCTTTCTTTTGAGACAGCAGTCTCAGTGGGTCCTGCAGACAACAGTAAGTCTGGGGTGTGGAAGAGCTCACATGACTTATCAGAGATGTAGACAAAAAGCAGAAAGGGCCGGTGGATCTCAGATGCTCCCTGGACTAGACCCACACACAGCTAAGGAAAGACGTGGCACTTCAGAGAGGACAGAGCGGCACATACAGGTGACAATGGGGCTCATGCACCAGATTTTATGTTTTGCAGAATGAGAAGGTAAAATAGGATCCACCCGAGGTAAAGGCCTAAGAAAAATAGTTTTGTGGGGAAATATCTTACATTTACATTTTCCTCTTATTTGGTTTCTCCCATCTTTTTCTTTCAGTTTGAGTATGTGACTTTCTGATCTTATTAAAATCTTATTCTACTTATTCTTACTCTTTACTTTCAACTTTGAGTCAAGAGCAAAAAGGAATGAACATAGTTGCAATAAACATTTTACTTCTTTTACGTATCAGATATGTTTACTGTTCTTCATATACATTTATATATTAACTGAACATTAAATGCTGTTTTTCAAAAGCATTAATTGCCTTTGTAACATACATTATGGCACACAGTTAACATTCTTCTCTCTCAAGGTCATAGAGCCAATAGCAAGCATAAATTATACTTTTAAACTGCATCAGAAATACTGTCAATGGAAAAGACTGGCTAACATTAGATTTATTATAAAATAAAAATATAGGTAAAACGCTTGTGAAAATCAAATACACATACTGTATAAATTTTATTACTAATTTACTTAGTAAAAGAGCTTCAATCAAGGTAAAGGTCTTTTCCCAAAACATTTATCTTCAGGAGCCACTTGTAAATTAGTTCTATTTTTTTCTTTAGCAGCCATTATCCCAAATGTGTGCCCAAGTCATGATATAAGAAAATAAACACCTTGCAAGGGTGCATTTAAAATCTATAGTATCAGTTACACTCCTACGAACCAGTTCCATATAATCCTATACAAAATGTGCAGAATCAATACATTTGTCTTGAAAGGCAATTGAGTTTCATACAGAGTTTAAAAATACAAACTTCAGAAACATGAATGCTTTGCCAAATTCTTGCTCACTCCTAACTATACCAATTTCTAAGGTTTAAAATGTTTCTTAAATAGTTAAGGACCAAAATTAATAAATAAATGGCTTTATACATTATCATCTAGCTGTCACCATTTAGGGCATAATAATATAGGCAGGACATCATGAATCTGTTTGAGAGCCTTTAGCCTCCATGACAGCTGACATCCACATCTCCAAACAGTACAGGCTATGTTTGTCTGGTTTTAGCTCTACCATCACAGTTCTTCCTTTTTTAACAATTTTAAACCAACAATAACCACAGTAAGTAACATTTATAGGTAGTAAGTAAGTTCCCTGGAGATGTTTCTCTTGCCAATGTCCCACTTTAATCCTATAAATCGGACAAATCATCCCCATTTGCATTGATATAAACTAGTTTGGAATCTCTGGCTTTCAGACATGATAGTCTTTCCTCTGCTTCTGGATCACTGAACAAAGGCTCTTCATGACAAAGTCAAAGCACTCTGCCTTAAGACTGAAAAAAATACACGGCTCCTCCCTAAAAGCGAACATGCTTGATGAAGGCTGATTAAATGCTTTCTCTGCAGAACATATGGTCCTTGGGACTTCACAGAAACAAGGTAAACAAGTGTTAAATGAGGTAATACTTTATTATGTCTCCTATACTCAGCTGATTAAAAGAGCACTAGCATGCCAGACCTCTATTTACAGTTGTAAGTGTATTCTCTGGTTCAGAAAGCATGGCCATATCACCAGAACTGCTTACTGTATCGCTCCTAAAGAGGGCTGGCTCCTGTCCCCCTGAACAGTTTGAGCACAGAACGCTTCAGTCTTTGCACGAAACTCAACTGACGGAAGGCAAAAGAGTCACTTGGGAAAAGAAGAACATGTTGGCTAAGCAGCGCAAGAGACTCGGAGGGAAACAGCAAGCTGACAAAGCCTGTGCGCAAGCCGGCTACTCTTTCTGGGGTAATGACAGAAAACTACAGTGAGTAAAATGTCTCTACTAGAGATAATCTTGCTAACTCATTTAAAAGTACTAATGAGACCATAATTCGATAAATAGTACAGTATTAGTGTACATGGAGACTCCCGTGGAAGAGGTAGGCGGGAGGGTCTGTGTTGAAAACAGTAGAATCTAATTATGAGGTCAGTGGGCCAAGAGTGTATACACAGATTATGCTTAGTGAGTAGAGGCTCCTTCTTTATAAATGATATTTTGTTTATCTTTACCTGAGAGTAACTAATTTACCTTAAGTAATTTGTAACTTCATAGTTTATTAGTACAAAGCTTCTCACAACTTTTCTCATTTTTAACTGCTAGCATACACCATCAAAAACAAAGCTTGCAGAGAATAGTGTGGGCATAGAGAACCCTGAGCTGATATGAGTACAGTGGATCAAACACATTGTTTTACAGAATCTGACCAATAATCTTGCAAAGCATATATTATAATATGCACTTAGAACTACGAAAATCAAATCCCAGGGGTTGCCAGTTACTCGTGAGGGCCAAAACAACATCAAAGGCGCTATTGGCCCTTTTAACAGATGATGCTGATTCTCTTGGAGGCAAGTTTGTTCTCTTCAGGGATGCACATTAGGCCTGGGAGGATGTGACAATGCCCTGGCCAAACACAATCAGCAGAGCAGGAGTCAGAAATGAGTGCAGCCCAGCAGCTAAGGAATCCTGATCACTGGAGTTATCTGAGAACTGCCTTGTCCTCTTGTTTGGTGTTATCCGCCCTAATCTCAGGGCATTCCAGGAGACAGAGCTAGCTCTCCAGGTCAAGTGAGACCATCCAGGGAAGGCAGGAGGAGGCTCCCTCTGCCTCTGCAGAACGACAAGGAATAATTCCTTCATGAGACACTATTTTTATAACAACTGTCTCCATTACATGTTCCCTAGAAAATCTTTCTGAAATATATCCTATTCATTATTTAAGACACTTCAGTAATTGATTTTTTTATGCTGGAATTAAACCCAACATACACTGGACAACCACTCATGCTGAGATACATCCTCAACCCAAGTAACTCAATTCTTAATTCAACACATGAAGCATCATGTATTGATGAGGGTTAGGAATGTTAGGAGCATGGGTATGGTGATATGACACTACTGGTTGAGTTCCCTAATAACAAGACTATTTAGATGCCAGACAGTACAATCTTTCCCAAAACTCAAATTATTCCTACTCTGATCTATGTCAAAAGTATTTTACCAAGTGTATAAAAATACTGTATTAGATGTCAAAGGATATAAAGACTAATAATAGGTGATTTCTTCTTCTTAAAGAAATCATCAATTTAATGAAAAGATGAAAATATCTCCAGAATACATTTTAGCAATGTATACCTTCATAAAAAGAGTATGCTCAATATTATGCTTCTTTCCTTTGGTGACTCAGAGTCATCATTATGAACATGCTGGGCTGGACCACAGCAATAACCACAGATGGTCAGAAAAGAATACAGCACAGGAGCTAAATATGCTGATCATAGGAGTTTACTGAGAACAGCCTTCTGCAATAGGATGGATGGAAGATAGTTGAATGGTAGATAGGTGGGTGGCTGGGTAGATAGCTACATGGGTGAGTAGATAGGTGGACAGGTGAGTCGTTGGACAGATGGGTCAATGGATGGATGACTAGCGGAAAAATGGGTGGGTGGGTAGATGGTTCAGTGGGTGAGTGGCCAGGTGGATGGATGTGTGAACGAATGGATAGACTAATAGGGTAGATATAAATACTCTATGAATTTCCTTTCTGGTTTTTCCCTTCCCTCATTTCATACATGAACCAAAGGATCTGTTTCCTGACTAACTTGATATATGGACAGTTGCAAACTGCCGTAAGCCATCACAAGGTACAGGTAGTAGATGCTGAAAGCCTTCTGTTGATCAGCCTGCTTCTCCATGCTGACCTAATGTTACTCCCTATTGCTGGGTTTCCTCTCTTACGTCATTACTGGGAAAGTCATTACCCACCTCCCTTTCCTCACACCTCAATTTCTATACTACTTGCACCACCTTTTCTAATCTGATCTCTTCCAATTAGTCTGCAATCCATCACACTCTCTCTGTTCTTCTCAAATTATAATATGTATAAAATGCCCACACACAACTTGTTACACTTGCAAATACTTTATTCATGCTGGAGTCCCATTCTATATTGTTCAGACACATTTTTCTCTGTCTCTGCATCTTCTTATGATCAGGCTGATACATACACTGTTCTTCATGGTCAGAAAACTAGCAAACCACAATTCATTACTTCCTAATTGGGCATATCAGTGAATATAACTTTTTTTTATTTTCTTCACTCAATATGAGATTCATCGTGCTTAATAATTCATTTGATAATTTAAAAGTTCCTATTTTCAAAAATTCTTTCCACCTAGTGGTTCTAATGTAATAAAGTACTCGCTTTGGCTTTACTTATACTTTTGTAAATAGTTCACCTTTTTGGGTGATCAATAATGCTAGGTCTGGGTTAAGCTGTTGTGGACATACAATTTCAGCCTTCTAGAAGCTGCATCTTCACTATCCTGATGCTGCTCAAATTCAAATTACAAAGCATGGCAGGATTACTTTTCTCCATATAATGTCACACTTATCTTTTCTTATCTGTAATCTAGCCCATTTTACTTTATTCTCCTCATAGACCCTGATTAACACGTGCACGCACAACTGCACTGAGATGTGTTATCTATTATGATGGCATAAGAAGCGATTTAAAGGATATCAGTACAAATATTGAAAATGACCATTACAAATAGCAGAAAAATATTAATTCACTGTGCTTGTGGAGACTTAATTTATGTTAGAGTTTGTCCTGCCACCTGTTCATCCAGAGGACTAGTTAAAGTGGCCTTGGGTTCCAAACATATGTCTATTTGTAGATTTATTTTATCAGAAAGCAAATTCCTATTTCCTCCCCCACGTTTTGAAATTGTGCAGCTTTGAGATTTTCTCATAAGTGTACTAACAATCCCAGTATTTCATTGTAACTCATTTTAAATTTACATGACAGATAATAAAATGCTGAGAACTGGAAAGTTTCAGTTCTTAGCATATGATATCAACCATCTGCCCTGGCCATCAGAACAGGGTCTAGATAGTTTTCCAACATGATATTGTAAAGTCACCTCACTCCTGGCATCTAGGTAATGTTTGTGCAACACTTTTCAGATAATAAATAGATTTTAGCTTTTCCAAACCAGGAACCATCTATTACCATGTAAGTACTTTTCTTATGCTGTATGTTCAACTATGTGTGTATATACTTGCTACTTTCCCTGTTTTGCCTCTCCATCCTTCCATTATTCCCTCTCCCCCATCTCTTTGTCCATATGTTGCACACACACATGCACACACACACACACACACACGCACATGCACACACGCACACACAAGCACATACAAAATCTGCCAAACTGAGTTTGAGTAATGCTCGAAAAACTCAACGTGCAGTATCATGCAAACTGATATTTTTAAAGTATTTTTACAATATTTATTACATGGAATTGGAGAAAATTTATTTACTGTGAAGAAAAGTGTGCATCCTTTATGCTTAGCTAGTGGAATTAATTCACATTTTGAATGACTATATATCACTCTTACTTGCTTCAGTCTCTTTAATTTCACCATTTTTTTCTTGTTTTGGAGCAGTGTCAGTTACTGATGCCCAAAAGGACAGTGATAACTCAAACAGATATAGTGACAGAGTTACAAGACATTTTTCAAAATTCTTTTGTTTATTGACTTTCAAGTAAAAAAATTTCCTACTTTTCCATAGTCCTGCTTTCTAGTTCATTTTTCCTTAAGATTTATCAGACTAGGCAAATTCTTAGCAGACAAACAACTTTTAAATTTAGATATTAAAAGAACTACTCATTTCCAGACAAAAAACCTAAATAAAATACTACTCTTTATAGGAATTTCAAAGCCTGGGGATGTAGCTCAGTGGCATAGCACACACCTGGTAAGCACAAGGTCCTGGGCTCAATTCCTGGTACCAAAAAAAAAAAAAAAAAAAAGAATTTCAAGTGAGCTGTCAAATTCATATAGTTCTAGACTAGGATGGTGATGAGGCTTGAGATTACACTGCAAAATATTCAATAGAGATCACCAATGTCAATGATCTTTTTCATATTGTTATGAAAACAGTCAATACAGATAACTTTGATAATGGCAACGATTTTTGCTGTTATTTCTTTCCTACCACTCGAGGGGGTTGAAATAAATTTGATTTGCCAACTGACCAAATGCTGCATAAGGGACTCCCAGTCAGCAGATGCCGTGTTTTCTACTTCTACCAATGAAGCCCTAATACCAGATGCCCAGAGAAGCCACCATTTCTTATTCCAACTCTGCTCACCTAAAAGCCTACATGTACCCACCGATCCATTTGTCAGGCCTCAAGAATTAAAATGTAGAGGAATAATCCTTCAAGCATAAATGCTTAAATGTTCAAAGCCAGACATATAATGATAGATACAAAGCAAGAAACTTGCAAACATGACTCCACCACACATCTGCTTCAGCATTTACCAGATGGCTGAATGCATCAGTCACTTTGGATTTATTTTACAATGAGAAAAATCAAGTCACAACCAACATAGTCTCAAATGGCTCCATGGATGATATGATATTCCCTGAAGTATAATTGACTCTCCAGCCTTATTAAGAATGTACATTTCTGGTATTTTAAATTTTAAAGTTAGTGATTTTAGTCATCTTGGAAAAACCATGTTACATCATTTAATTTAGCTTATTTCAACAGTCAGTACAATCTAAAAGCACGGTTTCTATCTAACGCATTCTAGCAATGCTTCTTTAAGGGCACACTGCACACAGTGTCAGCAAGCACACAATGTAACTTAACAATTACTACTACGGTTTATAAAACAAGTGAACCTCTCGGAGTTGGGAACTTCTCCCAGAGGCCGGGGTTTGTTCTGGCAGGGTACCTTGCTCTTCTTCATGAGTTCCAGCAATGTGTACTGCCTTCCGGCCTGCTAAGGCACCAGCTCATGAATACAGTCTCTCCTTCTGCGCTCTTCAAGAGTCTGATCCACATTTAGAACATCCTTTTTTCCTTTTTTGCCAATTCTACACGGGCTTTTTTTCAGTCATTCATATCTGATTAATCACAGTCAACTGCTGTCTTGACATATAAATGTTAATACTGTATTATCAAAAAGTCCTTGGAAATTTGTATTATTGGCAGAAATGATGAGGGGTGAACACAGAAAAGGAAGCCAAAGGAATAGCATTCAACTATTCTGGGACTGATCTCTGGAAAGCAAGCAGAAAGAAGAGGCAGAGTCCTTTCGAGTAAGATGGTCTGCACTAAAGCTAGGCATGGAAAACAGCAGATTTCAGTGACCAGGACAGCTGAGAGCAGTTGAAAATGGTAGTGACGGGAGAAACACAGATTCGCCTTATGAATTACACACACATCTTGTGAGTCATTGGTTTCAGAGAACCATATTTGAGAGAGACAACTTTTTTGATGATTGAGAAAGATTAGGAAGTAAATTGAATTTTCAGTGATAAACAGGTCTAAATGAATAGAAATAACATATTTGTTGGTATTACAAGTGTCATCAGCTATGAAGGGAAGTGGTTATTATTTTTTTTTGATAGAAGATTAGGAACAGAATTTTGGGTACTTTCCAAAAAAGTAAAGTGATAGCAGATTTTGTGGTTCCTCAAAAGTTTTTGCCCAAAAATTCTTTGTAATACACTCTTGACAATTCATGTTATTTTTTTTCCTCCAGGGGAACTTGCCTAAAACAGTCTCATCCAGTAACCAATTAATTCTTATAAATTCCCCTTACTGTTTTCTCACTGAAACTTTTATGAGATGATTCCCTAAGTCAGTTACACTGTCAGGCATTACATCTAGGCCTTCTGTTACCGCAGGACTCTTTGTCCCACAACACAGTGAATATTTACCTAGTTTCAGCTGTCACTATGGTCTATTAACCTATTCAATATCATCACTTACTTAGTGCACAACTGCAAACAAACATTAAGCCTTATATGTTGTAGTAAAGCTTTAAGAAAATTTGATAAGTATGTGAGATAATGCATACTTTAATTATGTAGATTTAGTCATTGCACAATATTATATCAAAACATATTATACATGAAAAATCTTTATCATTTTTATCAATTAAAAAATGTTTGAATAAAAATATATATCAGTTGACAAAAGAATGCACACCTTACAAAATTTTATACTTTGTAAATCCATCCTCAAAAGCTCATCATATTTCTTCAGTCAAAATTGGGTTCTCAGAAGTTCAATATTTATGCAATTAAAACCACTTAGTCTGCTAAAAGGACCAGGTTCCTTTGAAGACAATGAAAGTATTCTAAAATTACATTACTATAATGGCTGCATAACTGTGTACATATACTAAGAACTGTTGAACTGTGTATTTTGAGTGAACTTTACAGTACATAAGTTATCTCACTAAGACTATTTTTTTAAAAAAGATCTTTCCTTTCCTGTTCACTAGCTGCAATCTTGTCTTCGAGGTCTGAAATTCTATTCTCACTTTCATTGAGGTGGTTTTTACAGCTTTCAATGGAATTTTTGATTTCCTGTATATCTCTCTGCATCTGCTTTATGTATTGTTTGTTTCTTGTAGTGTTCATCCAGGGATTCTACCTTTTTGTTTAGTTCCTCTAATTTTTTAACTGTGTCTTCTTTAGATATGTTCAGTATCTCTTTCATGTCTTTTATCATTTCTTCTTTTACCTGGGAGATTATTTCTAGTTTGAATTCCTTTAAAGCTTCCCGGAGTTGCTTCTTTATTTCAGTTGCTATTATGTCAGGCATTACAGGTGTATGGCATAGATGTTCTTCTGTGTACGTAGCTCCTAAGGTTTCTTGAGATGGGCTGGGGGGTTGAGACCGTAATTTGGTCTTTCGTTTTGTCATTTTCGTATATTTCCGTGTTTCAAGTGTTATTCCAAGGCTTCCCCTGGGCCTGTTGGAAATCCTCTTCTATGCCCTCAGCTCCTGCGACTCTGGCCGCCCTGTTTCCCAGATGGAGAGAGAGTCACTGGGGGTGGGGCAGGCTGGCTCAAGACCCTCAGGCTGATCCAGTGCAGCAGGAAGCCACGAAGTTCCCTGGCTGACCAAGTGAGGATCCTAAACTATCTGGGCTCCAGGGATGGTTTGGGGACACTTACCACAGGCCGCCCAGCCTCTGGAACCGATACACCAGCAGGCCCAGAACTCCAGAGTTCCACTAAGACTATTTTTAAAATAGGTCAATCAAAACCACTAACAGTTAGTTTTCTGAGAAGGAGCTATAAAATTGGCAATCTTTACATAGAGTAAGAAAAAAAAGAGAGAATTCAAATAAATAAAATCAGAAATGAAAGGGGTATTACAACTGATACATTAAAGGAAAAAAAGACTAAGTACTTACTGCCAAAAATTAGAAAACCTAATAAAGATGGATACAGTCCTATAAATAGCCTAAGAATTGTAAATCATGAAGAGATTTTTAACGAAATTAACCAGGTCTGTAACTAAGTAAGAAGACTGAATCAATAATCAAAATTCTCTCAACAAAGAAAAGCCCAGGATGAGGTGACTCCATTGGTGACCTCTATCAAACATCTGAATAATTAATATCAACTCTTCTTAAACTCTTCCAAAACACTGAAGAGGATGGAACATGTCCAAACTTATTTTATGAGGCCAGCAATACTCCTATGCCAAACCCAGACAAATGCAATACAAGGAAATAAAACTACAGGCCACTCTCACTGATGAATATGCCTGCAGAATTTCTTAACAAAATGGTAGCAAACCAAACTCAACAGCAGGCGAATAGAATTAAGTGGGATTGATCCAGGCATGCAGTGATATAGCTCAGTACAAAAAAAAAAAAAAAAAAAAATTTCATTCAATGCATTGCATTCACAGAACAAAGGATAAAAATAAATTCAGCATTTCATAATCAAAAAACAGTATCTAAGTAAGCAAGAAGGAATTACTTCAGCATAACAAAACCCATACATGGAAGGCTCACAGGTAATACCATACTCAGTGGAGTAGTATCATACTCACTGAGAGCTTTTGTCTACGATCTGGAGTAAGATAAGGGAACCCATTCTTGCCACTGTCATTCAACAGAGTACTAAAAGCCCTGGCTTGGGCAACTGGGTAAGAAAACAAATAAAAAGCATCTAAATTGAAAAGAAAAAAAGTAAAAGTATCCATGTTCTTAGATGACACAAAGATTAAATGCAAAAATACCTAAGATTCACACACACGTGCACACACATACACACACAGAAGTTGTTAAATGAATTCAGAAAACTATGTGAATACACAATCAACACTCACAACTCAAGTTATGTATCTACATATTAATAAGTCCAAAAAGGAAATTAAGAAAACAACCTAATTTAACCAGAACCAAAAAACAATAAAATACTTAGGAACAAACTTAAACAAGGAGTTTACTGATAACCAAAAATATAGCACTGAAAGAAATTAAAGACATAAATCAATAGAAAGATTTCTTGTGCTTATGGGTTATAGGACTTGACATTGCTATAATGTCTATACTAAAGTTGTCTACAGATTCGATCTACCCTGTCAAAACTCCACTGGCCTTTATTGCAAGAAATAGAAAAAAAAATTTACATGCAATTACAAAGCACCCTGAATAGTCAAAATGGTCTTCAGAAAGAACAACCAAGCTGGAAGGTACATATTTCTTGACTTCAAAACACATTACAAACCTATAGTAAACAATACCATATAGTATTTTTGGGTGTATGGACCAACGGAACAGAGTAAAGAACTCGGGATGAGCCATGTGTATGGTTACACAATCTTTGAAAGCATGCCAAGACCACACAATCGTGCAGAACAGTTTCTTCTATAAATAATCCTTGGGAAACTGCATTTTGCATGCAGCACAATGGAATTTGACACATCATACAAAATAGTAAATCCAAAATGAACTAAAAATGTAAATAAAAGACTGGAAACTATAAAACTCCTAAAAAAGATAGGAAAATTCTTCATAGCTTTGGGCCTGGCAATGATTTCTTGAACATGACACCAAAAGCATGAGCAACAAACGCAAAAACAGAAAACTGGGAATACATCAAAGTAAAAGGTTTTGCATAGCAAAGAAAATGATCAACAAAGTAAACAGGTAATTTGTAGAGAAAAAATATCTTCAAACTATGTATGTTTGGTTTTACTTATCTGTCCCAATTACCTGAAAGGAAATAGTCTGCATTTTTCACTTAAATAGCTATTCCACAGACGTATCAGCTTACATTTACACTGCAGTTGACCCTGTTACATCTCTGCAGAGGTGACACTGTTTTACGGTGTTAGTTATCACCTCAGAAATTGCTCTTTGACATTTATTTTTACCCCTACATTTAATTTGTCCAGGTTACAGAGAATCCACCACATGAGAGAGGACTAAAGAATTTCCTACAGGAAATTGTAAGGTAGAAAAAGAAGTGATAAATACAGAAGCACGCTTCCAGTAGATCTGCTTCTCCCTGCAGTCGCCTTCCTCCTCCAAGGGCCTGTTTATCTAATCTGAAGGCCTCGTGGAGCTTTTCCAAGCCACCTCTACTTCCAGAAGTAAAAACTACAGAGATTTGAGAAGGATACTTTTATTTCAAGTTGTACTGTCTTGCTTTAATTTATTTTACATCAGACTATCTTTGATAAGATGCCTTGAAATTTGTAGTGTTTCACTGGGATTGTTCCTTGACCTCATCACTCTCCCCACTTTGCATACATTTTGTGAGTCTTGGCCTTGTGGACGCTATCTGTACCCAGAGGCAGAGATGCTCCTGCCTCAGTCATGCCTTACAGAGACAGAGGCAGATTCTTCTTAGAGCTGTAAGGAAGCAACCTATGCAGGAACAGGATGGACAAACAACTATTTTCCAAGTATCCATTTTCACTCATTTAGCCTTCCCACTTAGACGACATCTTGATTTTTGAAACTGGCTTGTCTGCTAGTGCTTAAAGCTACTTTGAACATAGGTATGAACAAAGCATTCAAAGAAGACAGCAGAGGGCTGGTTATTTAATGTCTAATCTCTTCCTCAGTATTTCATTTCCTTTTATAACATGAAGTCATATCACAAATACCATTTTGCACCCTGTTTTATTCACTTAATGTGTTTTCCAATGTATTTAAATGGTCTTAAAAATTCTATTTTTAATGGCTGTGATAATACTCTATGAAGTGTCATAATTTACTTGAACAATCTTTTATGAAAGAATATTTAAGTTTCTACATTTTTGTCATTTTCAGTAACAGGACAATACATATCCTTTTAGATAAACTACCCCCACCCACCCAGCCTGCAGGGTAGACTGCTGGAATCTAGGTTGCTGGTTTGCAGCTCCTGGCAGCGCAAAGACTCTCTCGCAGAGCAGGACACTGCTGTAAGTCAAGGCCAAGTTGGCCAGAGCACTGAGAGGAGGCTGCAGATTCTGCCTTCCTCCAGGAGGAAGGAGGAGTTCTCCATAGAGTACTTCTTCCCCAGCAGGACTAGGCAAATCTGGGGCTCCTCCACTTGCATGAACATTTATCTGCCTCCCCAGCTCCTTATTCTGAACTCTTTATTCTGACCGGCTGTCGGAAATCTGGGAAACTGAGGCACAGCTGTGCACTTCCTCTGGTTTGTCCTTTGCCTGTTCTCTCCAACAGAGTGGCAAACAAATATAAGCCGATGAGTTGGCAGAAAGATGAAAAACTGATTTTGTAGGAAGCCTTGCCTGCTAATTACTTCAGAACAAATAAAATAATTTCTATGCTACAATGAAGTAGTTCCTTTAAAATAAAGTTGAGTACACAATGTCTGTATGTAACATTTTGTTATTTTCTTTTCTTTTTTATACTATCTGACTGTAATGCTTTATCTCTGACCATATGTTGCTATCATTAAGACCCTTTTGAGGCTGTTTTCTTTAACAGACACTATAAGTTATTTAATTGTAAAAATGTGATTTTTGTCATAACTGCCTTCTAATATTATATTATTTGGAACAAGAATGTTTTTCATTGCTGTCAACAGAGACAGCAGTATCTTTGCACAAAAAAAGCATTCATCTGTCAACTTATTTTGAAACATCCAATTTCCATCAGCTGTTTGCTTTTCTTGGAACAGCCTTAGCATGGGAGGATTTACATTTTATTTATTCATGATCTCCACTCAATTTTCCATTGAAGTGTTTTTTTCTTATGGATTTGAGGAAGTCCTATAAAACTGATCATATTAACCTTACATATGCTGTACATATTGCAAATATTTTTCTTTTTTCCAGAGTTTCCTCATTTTACATAGGGTGGTATGTTTTGATTTTACTACCCAGAAACATATAAATTTAGTACATTTAGAAACGTCTTTTGCATTAGCATTTATTTCTGTATTTTCATAATTAGGATATTTTCCCAAACCCCAAAATATATTCATTCATTATATTTTTGTTTTCTACTTTTATTATGAACTTAATGTTATTACAATTTTAATTTAAAATATTATAAATTGAGTTTCAAGCAAAATAACCTTGTGAAATTATTTGATCAATCATTGATGCAGATGCCTTATTATATTGACTAAATTATTTCCTTGTCTAACCCGTTTAGTTGTGCCACTGAGTTACCTATTGATTTTTAAAGGACCAGGAATACAGCTCAGTAGCACGGTTCCTGCCTGGCAAAAGAGGTCCTGAGCCTGATTTCTAATGGAAAAAAAGTCCTGATTTGTAAGACTATTTACTGGAACTGTTTTATGTATTTAATATGTTGGAAAACAAGAACTTTCTACTTTCCCCAGAATTTTGAGTCATTTACTCATTTATTTTTCTAAATGAATTTTGGGACCAATAATTTAAGGTGTTAAAATTGTTTCTTTTGAGGCAGAATCTTGTTCTGTAGTCAGCTGGCTGGTCCCAAGTCTTGATCCCCCAGCCTCTAAGTAGCAGGGATTACAGATGTGTACCACCATGAGTGACTAAAGAATTCTTTTAGATTTTAAAGTTTAAAATATACATTCAGGCTAGTGAATACATAAAAGGACACTGAACCTCACTTACTAACCAGGCAATTGCAAGTTATCCACCATCTAAAAACTTTCAAAGATTAATAATGTCCAATGTGGTATAAATATACAGAAACAGGGCATTTTCATAAACCACTGATGAACAAGAACATTGGTAGAATCATTATAGCACAATTTCTTGCTATCTATCAAATACAAATGCATGTGCCATTTGGTTCAACAGTTCTCCTTGGAGAGATCTGACCACAGACATTTTTACCAATGTATACAAAGATGTAAAGAGCTCAACTGTAGCATTAATCCCACACTGAAATCCACTTGTAAGGGAATAATAAAATTATCTATGAAGTATCAATATGATGAAATGTTGAACAGCTTAAAAAATTAAACACGTCTACATGAAATAATATGAAAAAAATCGCTAAAATACATTACTAAATAAAAGTGTAAGTCTCAGATCCATATGACCAATATACTGCTATTTACATTTTAAAATACCTGTGTTTGGGTGTGAGAATACATGCGTATTGGTAGTACACTTATGTATAAAAATATTTAGAAGGACAAACTAGAATAGTAATAGTATTTCCCTCATGGGAGGTGAGAAGAGAGAATTTAAAAAGGAACATTACAATCTTTTAATAAAAAAATTTCTACACTATTTTGTCTGCCCATTATAAACTTATATTCATATTCAATTTTTATATGTTAAATTTAAAATTTTTAAATTCCTACAACATGCCCAGCCCCTGGGATACCATGTTGTCCATGCTTATTCACCCCTGAAGTGGGAGAGAGTCACCCCCAAATGGCTTGGCCAGAGGATAGCACATGGGCTGTCCTAGTGGCAGCACTGCTGGGCAACAGTTTCAAAATCCTTTTGCTCCCCATAGTGCATACTGGTCTACACACTTAGCGTGTGGCTGGCACACATCCTACAGTAACCCAATTGGCGACAGTGAGGTTTTTGCTTTGTTTCCTGTCATCAAGCTTTCTTCAAACACAGGATACAGGAACAGCTACAATCTCTGCCCTCAATGCTAGATGAGCTTTTTATGCCGCTGCTTATACACTCTGATGGGGTCTTTGGGGGCGGGGAGTGAACTTCACCACAAAGGATGGATTTTATTCTTTCCTTCTTGCACTACTCATTTAAAAAGGCCAATTTTGGGGCATCATAGCCTGTGAAGATGCACTTTAAAAATCACTGTGAAGAAGATATGTTGCAGTATTTTGAAGATGTTAAAAAACAGAACTCATAGGAGTTGGTGGTAACTCACTGGTACAGAAACCCAGTCTTGGCTAATGACAGTTATTCTTAATTTAGTTCCATTAGCCTTGTAATCTGTATAAATTCATCCAGGAATCCTGCCAAAGCTTTATCGGTTTATTTTCAACCAGTGGAATGCTTTTATCTTTCCCTACATTACCACTGGTATTTAAATGGAAAGCTGAGAGAGGAAGTGTCAGGGCCAATCGGCCACATGATAGTATAAATGTGTTCTTTTGTCTTAAAAGCAAAGTCCAAAGCAACACAACAACGCTAATGGGGGAAAGTAGCCATAAATACAAAAGAAGTATACAGACAAACACGTAGCTTTCAGAACACTCTTTTGCATAACGGGTGTTTCTGGAGCCTCTGATCAAGCAAGGTGGCTCTATGGGTATTAGTTCTCCTAAGGACTAAAAATCCATTATGGTGTAAGTATGCAAAACCCAGGTGTGTTTCTATAGCAGCTGCCCTGAAGATCAGCAACAACGGGAGAGAAAGGGGTGAAGGAAACCATTAATAAATTTGAAGAGGTTGAAATCTGAGTAAAAATAAACAGTAAGACATAAATAAGGAATTACTATCTGGAAAATGATGAAAAAAGATGGAGTCCAAGAAACAGTATTTAAAAAAAATACTCTACAAATAGAAATATAAACTCTGCTAGAAAAAAATTCAGTTTAATTTTATTCAGACCTAAAAGTGGGATTCAGTGCCACCAGAACATAGTAGGAAACATGAAAGCTAAGGCAATTTAAAAGTTATCATTTGTACTGATACATAATTTTTTATTTGCACAAATACACAAAAGCACAATTATATTAACAACTCATTGTCTTGTGATGTTGCCTGTAAAGAAACCATGGAAAAATATAAAAAGAATGAGCATATAATTTTTTGGTCTTTTGATAGAGATAAATAAAATGTAACGGAAGGATATCTCCCACTACTTTAAATATAGAAATATATGTTCACTTCATATATTTTCCATAATTTCTGCATGTGAGAAGGGATAAATGTTTAGTTATCCAGTATTGATAAAGTATGTATGTGAGAATTTTGGTGGATCTTGGCAGTTACTCACAGCAACACAGGGTAGCAAAGGAAGGGCCCAGAGTTTGCATTAATCATGCTGTTAGAGTGACTGAAAAGTGTGTGTGTGTACACACATGTGAGCAAACACAGTGCTCACTCCCATCTCAATCCTTGGGCAAAGACAGGAACCAAGGCACCTGAGAATAGACCGGAAGTCCTCCTGCAGTGACAAGCACAGTTTCTGTCAACAGGGAAGCTGCGGGGACCTGTCATAGGACTAGATTTCTGGATTTAATACAGCTCCAGAAGAGACAGAAGGGATGCCAGGAAAACTATGTATGCCTTATTTCTAGAACAGAGGCCAAGTAACTAAAAAAGAAGGATGCTCTGACCTGCATCACCTTGGGCATTTTGAAGATGCCAGCACAGTCATCAACAGGCATCAAAAACAGTTAATGCTATTTAAATAGAGATGAAGAAGGACCATGAATGCTTGGTACTATACACAGTATCATACAAATGACACTGATACACAGCCAGTACTATGAAAAGGTCTCCTACTACTAGTAGTAGCATAATCCATATCAATTTCTAATGATAAGGTCTTCTCAAAGATGAATTATTTTCAGTTAAAATCTGGGTAATCACTGTTTCATGGACCTAGTAGACCAATCAGCACCTACCCAGACTCCGGTATAAATCTCAGTTTTGCTTAGAGCAGCATCACTTAACCTTCTGCTGCTTTGATTTGTTCAGATCACCCGTCTCTTGGCCCTTCCAAAAACTCTTGAAGCCCATTTTTGTTATAAACTTCTTAGTACAAGTACTAGTTGGGTAGCCCTTATCTAATATGTGGGGCATCAGAAGCAATTCAGATTTTAAAATTGTTCAGATTTTGGAGTATTTGCATATATGCAATGAGGTATCTTAGACATGAAACCGAGTCTGAACACAAAATTCACTTGTGCTCTGCATACACTTTCCACACCTAGCTAAAGGTAACTTTATACAATGTTTTTAGTGCCCCTGCATTTGACTGGATCCAGCACATGAGGTCAAGTATGAAAATTTCTACCTCTGACATCATGTTGGCACTGAAAAATTTTGGAGCATTATGGATTAGGGATGTTGAACTTGTATTTTCTTAATAAAATTTGCCTTACATTATAGCATTTTTGATTATTTAACAAATCTTAAGAGAATAATTATAATCTAAAATCTGAGACAAGGTAATCAGTTACTAGGAAAGAAGTGCAAGTAAAAAGATAAGTATATGTGACAGGCCATATGACATGGTACACTGATGAAACAGGGGCATGAACAAAAGGCATGAACACTAATCCTGCCAACCCATTTCGAAACTTTATCAAGTTACGACGTTCCAAACTTTGGAGTCCTATCTGTAAATTGAAGAGATGTTCTTCATCACAAGGCAGTTAAGGCTACAGGGACTTTGCACACAGTTAGACAAAGCAGAGCCATCTACTATCAGGACCTAGTTATACAAAGAATGGTGTAGCTTTCCTAGTGGAGCTGCTTAAGAGCATTGCTTTTGGAAAGCCCAGGGCATTAAGCTTCTAGCTCATCTTTCATGAAATTCCAACTCTGACATGGCATGCATACTTCAGATTTATTCTGAATCAACTTCTTAAGGGCTCAAAATATTACACAGAGTATTTGCTTTCATTAGCCTATAAATCTGTATAAAATTCCTTTCTCTTTGGTTACGCAGAGATAAAATAGGGTTTATCTCTTTGATTTTGTCTGACTAGTGACTCATGGGCTAAATAGAAAAAATAATCTGCCACTGATGATACAGATATTAAGGAGGATGACCAGAAATATTAGGCCCTAAGGGAGGGGAAAAATTAGTGACATGTTCACAAGCCTTTGCCCCACGCCCCATATTCTACCAACATGCAGAGGAGGCCAGACCTTCCACGGGTCTTCCTGTTCTCAGACACTGACATAGCAGGAGGCAACTGCACAGCATGCGCGCGCAGGTCTAACTAGTTCCGACCTCAGTGGCCAGTTGCCACACTCACGCGTAAGACCTTCAAGCAGAGCAATCTAGCAAATGTTACTCCTCATTTGCTAGATTGCTTTGTCTACAGAGATTTTCAAACCACTTTTTCATTTTTTTCTACTCTTAATGGTGGTTGATCCAAGATTTTACAGTACAATAAAATCTCCAATAGTCTTAACAAATAATCTGAAAATGACTCACACACTTCACATTTGTCCTGCTAGGATTTCACAAGAGTGAGGAGAGTAGTTTAATTTGAAACTCACCATTACGAAACCATCTTCATCTGGCAAAGCGGAAAACCCCATCATCATTTTCTGCTAAGTCACTGAAGAAGGAATCACAATGGCAAGGGAAGGGTCAGGGAGCAACTCAAACTTAGAAAGCACAGGCCACTTGGCCTAACCCATAGGCATGGACTGCTTTGTTCCCTCTGCCCTCTGAGGGTGACATATGGACCAGGAGATTTTTATGGCCACAGTCTAATTCTATAAAATAGGACTACATTTGTGCATCCTTCTGTATGGCCAAGAAATAATGGTACATCTTATACTTATGAGTTGGTTACTTCAGGGAAGGGGTAGGAATTAATTTCAAATCTATCACATAGTCTCAAGCTATTTCCCATGAGATTTCCTAGCAGGCCACTGCACTAGAAGCTGTAATTTCCATATTTATTGAAAACAGCATCTCCGTCAAAATGGTGCATTGTGTCCTCACCGTGAAACCTTACTCAGAAACAGAATTAACTTACACTATCATCAAAAGTGTCTAGGGTCTTTTTCAGAAAACTATAATATTTGACCCTTAATTCAGATAAAGCTTGTTTAATGCACTGGGCTTTAGCAAAGACTGTAATTTAAGGAAATGATTTCTAACCCCATAAACTTCTTGCTAGTTAAACCAAAAAGTTTACATCTATGCAGGGCACAGTAAGTGCAAACAGAACCAATTTTTTAAAATCCATATGTCTCCTGGCAACAATGCTGAAACTTTATTCATTTATGGTTATGTGTTTCACTCTCCATGGTTGTTTCAGAATCTCCTTGTACACTCTTTGTTAACTCTGTGTGTATGTTAATATTATGTGGGGGTTAGATACACAGACTCATCTAAATTTAGACTATGGTGAAGCAACTGATAAAAGGGTGCCTGTGTGTGTAATACATCAGAATATGGATTTTATAAGCCAGCACTGATGGATGGCACTTGTAATTAATTCATCAAGGCTTCAGGTTCAGATTCATACTTTCTACAAATGTGGAGATTTTGTTTCAATTTTCCTTTTTCCTGAAAATATTAATACCTCTTTAGGAAATATAGACCATACAGAATTAGCATGATCACTGGTACATTCACTAGAAAAGTAATGTGATATATGTAACTCAACTTCCTTAACAGAAAAAAATTGGAGAAATTGTATGAAATTAATTAATCAAAATAAAACGGCTATTTTACTGAACTGTTACTAAGTCAGTATTTTCTTTAAAAATTTTACATTGACCTTAGATACTGACATAAGAATAAGATACTAGTACCATTTTGATTGATATTTATTACAGAACTAAACTGCAAATAAAGGGTTCTGATTAGGACAGTCTAAGGAGCACGCACTTAACGGGTACAGCTGACAGCCATACTTTTCCGTTACACATCTTGTGGTCTTTGCCAGATAAGACCATTAGTTTGACTCAGCATGGTTTTATATTTAAAAATACACTTCATATCTATATGTAGTTTACTTAAGAACTTTTTCAATGGTTTTCATGGGGGTTATTGTGGAGGGAAAGCAGCTATGTTCATTGAAGGTCTCAATTCTATTTATTTAAAAAAAATCTTTGTTTTGCTTGATGTTCTGATCAACTAGCGACATTAATCTTAAAATACATTCCCAAAATTTAATATTAAAAATATTTATACCCTCTAAAAATAGCATGTTTTCAATCCAAGTAGTTCAAACTGTGTAATTTGTTTCATATTAACAATATTTTTCTAAGGGAAAATACAAATTTCAAGTTGATCATAAAAAAATCTTTTAAAAAAGCACATCTACTCCTATGAAATTCTAGGATGCATGATATTTTCACATTCTAAGATTTTTTTTAAAAAATGAGATGTAGAGTACAACAGTAAGATGTGCTTTTTCCCTAAAACTGCTATTACATGTAGCAATCCATGATATATTTGACATACAAAAATATGCTCTTTTGCGCTTGAGTACTGCTTACCAGGTTCTTCTAGATATACAGAAATCCCTAACAAGCAGCCTCAGAGCAATAGGCCAATTCCCTGGGAGCTTACATTTTAGAGTTCTAAAGTGATACTTGTGCAATATACACAAATCAACTCAGATTATATCATATTATCCTTTATATAATCAGCAAAATGTAAATATAGGATGCCCAAGTAGACAGAAGCCAATCCCCAATGCTTCCCCCTCATAGAAAAGCTGCCAGTATTGTCTATGTCTCTAGCTGCAGCACCTCACGACCAACAGTGACAATTATAAATCAAATCAAATATCTCACTGCAGTGAGGTATTTTGCTGTCAAAGACATAAATCTTTTAATATACTTCCCAATTAGTGTTTGATTTATGAAACACACACATACAAATGACTTACAGCAAAAGTCAACAATGGCATTTTAACCCTTCCTTTGCCATAGATACATAATTAGTGACTATCAGTATATTACATTTTTATTAATTAAAAATTATTTGTCTTCCCCATGCCTTAAATAAACAATGAGACGTATTAAAGGAATATGGATTTGGAGAGATATGAAGATGCAAGCCTGAGCAGGAAATCCCATTTACTTTATTTTTCTTTTGGTTCTGGGAATCAAACTCAGGACTTTGCACTCACCACACAGGTGCTTATACTGCTGAGCTGTATCCCCAGCCCAACCCCACTAACTTCAGACCAGCTTTCTGCAGAGTTAAAAACTCAAACCCTGGAATTTTCTGTCTACAAATGTCGCTTTAGGACCTCAAAAATCCCAGCAGAAAAGTGCCCAAGAAATTCACAACTAATAAGGAGCAAAACAAATCTAGATCTCACAATTCTGAAGTCAGAGTTTATTAAATTTTAATGAGTACCTCCTCTGAATAAAGCACTGTTCCAGAGGTTATGTCCATCAGAACAAAATACAGACCTGTCAAGGCCTGGGTGCCTATAACAAAGTCGAATTTAAATCAATTCAACTGAAATCAGAGACAGAGTAAGAGACCAATTAAACAAAAATTTAAAAAATGTCCTCTGAAGAGATTTCAAATTAAAAATAAGTTTTTCACTTTGACAATGTCCTAAATATAAATAAATGCAATAAGAATGATTATAACAGTCACAATGTTAACCTTAACTGAACATTTACTACATGCCAGGCACTTTAAATGCTTTCATAATTTAATGGACAACAATGTGGTTTGATAGTGCCATCCTAATCTTACAAAAGATAAAGGCTAGAGTTCCTGTACCCATATTTACATGTTAATTATAATTATAATTAATTACATCTCTAATTTCAAAACTCTAACCATGATACTACAAATAGTTCTTTAACAAGGGATAAGTTCTTTATATAAAAACATAAGAGTCTTGTGGCCTGATTACTTCAAATATTTCAAAGTTTAATCAAGGAAAACAAAAGAAAAATGAGAGTTGAGAGACACTTTGCATATTAGGATGCTTATTGTTAACAAATAAACACATCAATAGGTGAATAATAGGAAAAGTTAAAAACATAAATGTTTCCAACATGTTGCTTTAATTACTTGTGAACTGAAGCAATTATTGGCTGGGAGGGTAATGTTTAGAAAGGCAATTATATGTAGCCAATAGGCATCACTGACATTAAGGTCATTTCATGAAAAGAATTTTGAAAGCAATAGAAGCAGAACTTAGGGCAGAAGCACCCAAGAGATGGCTTGTGACAGAACCAAAGGCCAGTTTGCCCCAATGTGCTAGGGAAAAGCATAGACCTCATTTTCCCCAAGATTTCACCAGGATTGGATTCCTTTACTTAATGAACTACTCACCCAAGATAGGATCTAAAAAAATGCTGACCCTGCAGCTGTGTGCGGATAACTTGCTGTGGCCTCAACAACTCTATTTATTGGAATATCCATTTTCCTGTCTAACTGAGGCTAGAGCTTGAACTTCCTCAACTTGAGCTGGTATTCTACTTCATTTACGCTACAGTTCTGTTTCTCTAAAAGGTGTAGAATATTTTGCGATCATACAAATCCAAGATAAAGAAAAGTACAAGTAGAAAATAAAAAGAAGGGTACATTCACTAACTTCTAAAGTAAAATAATTACAATTAGGTAAGAAAAATATAGCCTGTAACTCAAACCATTTTTAAATTCATAAATAAAGATAAATTGGTTTACATATTTAAACATGTTTAAACATACACTATCTCAACAGTCTGTAAGTTTCTTCACCATATCATAAGGCTCTTAAGGGAAAAGATTTGATTCAGAAACCTTTTACTAACATGGGATGCCATGTCCAGAGGATAGCACAGCATTCTGCCCACTGATGGTATAAACCCATTTAATATGAGCTGTGTGAAATAATATCAGCATTCTTGAATCACCTCTGCTAACAACCAGTTAAAAATGGCATTAACAGATCTTCTGAATTAGTTCCTTTGCTTTCTCCTTTTGGAATAACTACTATTTTAAAATTTAGGTACATGACAATACTTAACAAGAAGTAAATATTTAGCCCTATCTCTATTAAGTAAAGCCTTTAACATTGTATATATAATCTGAAGACATCCTGAATACCCACACAGAAATGTGTATAGATATCAATATACATACTTATATACACACATAGAAATATACATCATTATCAACATGCATATGTATAAATATATACACATACATCTATTAAAAGCTGGCACTATGATAGAGTGCTATTTTCAACATGGAGCAGCAAATAGATATCTACACAGAAGAAGGCAGGCACCTTACCATTTATCTTCCATCATTCTACTTGCAGAAACACGTCCTCTCCCTACCTCTTCAGACATGTCTACCTCTATATTCAAAATACAGTAGCTACTTATTTTAAGTGTATGAAGTTTCACTAGTCTTCTGTTTATCATGCTTTCTCAAATCCACCATAAAAATTTAAGTTGCTTTTATGTCAAATCTAAAGTCTCTCTCCTACTTTTTATTAGAGATTGAATCAATTGATAAAAATAGAACTCCAAACTGTCACAGCTCTTTTAGTCAGCTTAATTAATTATAATTAGTTTTTAAATATTCAGTTCCTGATTTCCCATAAAACTGAGGTCATCACACACATGTGAGCTGTCATTATTTCTTAATACCGGCACTCATAATGGAAAACTGCCATTCTTCCCTGTAGTATTTCACACTTACCACCCTTATTAGTATGTGTGTAGCTAGTAAATAACTGAATTAATTTTATAGTGAGTGACATATTTTAAGATCAGCAAAGCATTTTATTTTGAGAATTTAAGTCAACCCTTGCTTTCCCCTAGATAGCTCTGTGCGTGTCTCCAATAATAAGTTAGAGCATATTTTTGACTTTCCCATTAACATCTAACAACCTGTGAGCTTTTGATATCCATGGGATGATTTTTAAATGATAATTTTAATTCCCCAATGTACCTAGATAACTAGAAAAATAATAGACAATAAGTGAGTGCTGTATAAGAAGAAACTAAGAACTTAACTAAGAAGTTAAAGCTTCACCCAAGCTGAAAGTAATCAAAACCCTCTGAAATGGTCCTACACTGAATTCAATATTCTCTTTACATTATTAAAATAATGCATCAAATTTGAATAACCTACTTCATGTAGAATATGCAACTACTTTGTGATGCAGTCATCACTATAAGCAATTTATAGTGAGAATACTGAGGCTTAGATAATGTTAATCCGAACTGCAGAATTAGGAATTGTAGAGCCAGAGTTCAGATCCAGCCACATCTAAAGCTACTGTATGTCCACAGCATTGTCCTGACCTCAGGTGAAATCAGACCCTTGAACTCGCTGATATTTATGGAATCTCATGGGTCCTGTACCAACTTCATACCTCAAAACCCCAGGTTCAACTGTCCTCTGGGTTATCCTACTCATTTAGGTTCAATTTATCACTCACTACTCACAGAGTAGATAGTAATAGGTCTATAATTTTAACCATGACTATAAATAAAGACAATACAATACAGAAATTAATTGAAAACGCAGATATTTAGAAACATGTATACCCAGTGAAATTCCTAAGAATTTTCCTAGAAAATTATCATAAGAATCAAAGCAAAAATCTTTCAATAAATATCATTTGATATCATTCACTGTCAAAACACAAAATTCATTTTTATTCCAGTAACCAAAATTAATCACAAAGAAGACAACCATATGTCCTTGGTATATTTCAAGGAAACAACCTTTCATTATACTTTTAATTATCAATTCATGGGAAGTGCCAAACGCCATGGAAACTGGGTATTTTAGCAATAAATTTTACTGAATCCTCATTCCAAATTATTAAGTTGAACTCACTAAGTGAAGAGAATTGGAAAAGATATTTCCTTCTCAAACAGAATTCAGATTACATAACACCCTAGTCCAATTTTGTATATTTAAAGAAAAATAGTTTATGATCATTAGAAATTGGCTAAAATGTATTAGTTTATATTGGGAAGGAAGTTAAATTCTGTACCATCTTTTGTCCTCAAAAGCCTTTTCCAGAATGTTTGTAAGGTAAACAGATTGAAACGATAAAGATTCTATCTCCATCCAGCAAAGAAGACCAGATTCTCTGGCCAGAGTAATAAAGATAACGCCTTTATCTGGGGCAAACGGTGAACAAGTCCTAAACTCTCTGTTCCTCAGCTCTGACCAACTGTGTGTACACCATCCACCAAGCCCACTTCACATTACCACTCGGGGGGACAGAGTGACCAGTGAGACCATGCAGACCAGAATGCCTGCGATGCTAAGAGTAGTCATGTCCCTGGGTCTCACGCAGGAGTTCTGTATCTTCTGCCAGCATGGACAGAGGCTTTGGAAGTTAGCCGATGGAAGGCTAACTTGTTGACTTACAGGCAGGGTAAAACCTCAGGCTCTTCATCTCTCTGAACTATTTTAGCACCTGCAGATACCCATTAAATCCAATGTAAGTTTTTTCTTATCCCTTTGAGTCTAGAATTTAGTAGTCATTGTGTTTAAAGCCATTCAGACCAAACTCACCTGAATATCAGGTGAAAGAATGCCATCTTCCTGTAAGAACTGGCTTTGCCTTGCCCCACTACGACTATTGAAATGAAGCAGCAGAGATAAGTGGAGGAGAACCGCAGATGGGTTAGTAGAGACCTCGTCTGTACACCAAAGACAAGCAATTCTCCTCCTGCTCTGATTGATTACATGCTTTCACAGACTGACCTGTAAAACCCCTGCTATCAATCAGTCTCCCTCACAGACACTCTGGGAAGAAGACTTCCTGTCTCAATCATACTGTCCAGTTTACCTGAGGGTGACACGAGCTGGACAGATTTTCTGTGCACTACGGCGATCATACTGGCTTCCTTCCCTCACCCCATTATTTAGGCATGTGAATAGTAATAACCAACAAGGCACTTCTGATTGTTCATTTGACCCCTCTCTTGCCCTGGAGATGTAGACAAATACATTTGGATTCTCTGTCCACAGAGGCTCAAGGAAGTGAAATAGCTTGACTTAGGCCAGATCTGATAGTCTACCGCAAGGCTTCTCTCTGCTTCCAAGACCCAGCAGCCCCACAGGTGTTCAGCAAGCTGACAGCTCACAACATCTCCATGCTGCCCCTGTAGGAGTAAGGCCCCTGGGGGTGTGGTTCTGCGGCCTCCAGAGCAAGACAGTGTCTTCTCCGTCTCTGCTCCCAGGGCACGTGGCTCTGCCTGACACGCTGAGGGGTCTTCTCTATACTCTGGAGGGGTGTCCAAGGTTGAAATCATGATGTCTTAATCACATCACATACACACTTGCACAGAAATGTAGCTCTGCTCTTTAGTATTCTCCCTGGCCTCCTTGTGGGCTTCTTTAGCCCCTCTACTGAGAGGTAGGAGACCACAGTGGTTAGAGAGCAAGGCCTGAGCATCAGACTGCCTGGGACTTCCGCCACTCATTAGCTATATGCTCTTGGACAAATTATTCACGCTTCTGTGTCTTAACTTCATCTTTTGTAAAACAATCATAAAAATAGTGTAACAGTATCATTATTGTAAACTGCATAGTTAATGTACATTAAGTACTTCGAGTATATTTAATCTATATTTAATAACTTACCACCATCATCACACCTATAGCTGCTTTGATCCCTATTTGGACAATGACACTATTTTACCTGGTAATTTCATACCAACCCTACAAAAATAGTAACTCTGTCAGTAAGAATGAAATTTTCAAGGGGAATGTGACAAGTTCCACAAATACACCTTGCTTCATGAATAAACACCTTGAGAAATGAAGTTTTGGCTTGATCACAGCATTATTTTTTGAGTATATCCAGGTAGCAGGTAGACTATTACCATTGTACATGTAATGTCCAGGGCCCTTTCCCCGCTCTTGATCCAAGGTTACCTTATATGATGAAAAGGACGTTGCAGATACAATTAAGGTTAAGAACATCAAAATGAGAGGTTACTCTAAATTTTCCAAGTAAACACAATCTAATTACATCAGTCCTTAAAAGCAGAGAACTATTTCCAGCTGAAAACAACTAGAGACGGCTGCATGAGAGAGACTTGGCCCAGCATTGCTAGTTTTAGCAATGGAAAGAGGCCACAAAATAAGGAACATCTATGGCTCTAGAAGCTGGAAAAGGCAAAAGAATAGATTTCCCCTTCAGTCTCTACTAAGGCATGCATCCTAAGATATTAATATTTTAGACCAGTGTTGGATTTTGGACCTCTAGAACTGTAATATAATAAATCTACATTGCTTAGGACTCTTAAGTTTGTGGTAATTTGTCACTGCAACAATAGAAAATTAATAATCTCTTTTAATTCTTCTTCTAGGGAGAAAACACAACTTATCATGGGCACTACACTATAAGACTAATGGGAAAGCACATATTTGCTCACTAATGATCTCCACCATTGATTCTATAGATTTACTGAGTGTCTACCACAGGCCAGGCACGGTTGTGTGTGCTACAGAAAGCAACAGTGAGTCAGAATCATGGTTGGCTTCTGTTCTCCTGGAGTTTACAGACACTGAACAAACCAGTAAATTAAATAACTGCAAACAGTGCTTAAGTGATACGAAGAAAATAAAACAGCACATAAGATAAAGAGCACAGAGTGTAGAGCCAAGGGGCCAAATCTCCATTGGGAGGATGGAAGGTTCTCTAAGAAATGACATTTGAGCTGATATGTAAAAGGTACAAGGAGCCAGACAGGCCAAGTTCCAAGTGAGCTCATAGGCGGTGAACCAACTGACAACCTAGCCTTCTTAAGGATACTGCAAGAGATTAAACACCCATTCTGAGAAATTGACACCATTTCTCTCTCCAAGGAAAAGTGCACTGTGTGAATTGCTACTCTCATTTCCTGTCCCCATTCTTCATAAGCATGATTTTTAAGGCTTTATTTTTTAATATGCTTTACGAACACTATAAAGGCAGCATTATTCCAAACTCCCTGGATATCACTCTTCGTAAGAGCACTCAATGTTCTCATCTGAATATGGATGTGGTGAGATTCTCCGAGACGGCCAGTTGCTGTTACTATGATGGATTTCCCTGTGGCTGCTACAACACTATCAGTAACACTGCTCCAGGACCGAATCTACTGCTCAGGTTCAGACCCAGGCAGAGCAGTGCAGCCATGTGCATCACATCTGGGCACATTTAATTAAGACAAAATAACAACGTGTGAAGGTAGTAAGTGTAGAAAATGCTCTCTCCAGGCATACTACACAGGAACGGTAGTTTTTGATAATCCCATCATATGCACACAAAACAAACTATTTGGCTTATTTTCTTGCATAATGTCTTAGTCTAATATCTATGGTAAAATAGTGAAAACAACTCCAATTTTGATTAAGATTGTCAGTCACAGTGTCAACAGACTTCTCACAACTTCTCCGTTCATAGGTCCTTAATGCAAGTGAGGATACAACTTCCCAGCCATCTGTCTCCACCCAGCATTTCCAGTCATGCACAGACAACCAGAGCAGTAAAAGTGACCTCTGACATCTGGAGTTCGTTCCATATACACCTTTGCACATGATAAGGTGACTGGGCTGAGGTACACCAAATGAGCCGCCTCTGGACCTCTTCTGCTCATTTCAATTACAAGTGTTAACATAATGAACCTATAAACAGACTTAAACAACAGTGACTGAGAAGGCTTTTGCGGTGAGAGTGCAGGGTTTAACACTCTGAGCAGTCAGAATTCACCGTCTCTGAGGTCTTAGAGCCACAATATCTGGGTTTGATCTTCAATTCCACAATATAGTAACTATATGACCTTGGAGAAGACACCTCTCTGACCAAGGATCAATCTTTTTTTCCTCTATAAAATGAGATCAACAGTAACACTCGTTCTGTCACTTCAAAGGGTTCTCACAATTACAAAATACGAAAGACTTTGTAAACCATAGAACATGAAGGTAAACTAAAAATCTCCCCCGTCCCACTCACAATGCCACACCTACACCGTGTGAAGGCCACAGATTCAGCAGAAATTCTCACAGCTCTGTCCCTGACGAGCAGCAAGCTTAGGCCCCGGTCTTGTTCTCTGTACTCGTCCTCTGCTTCAGTAACCCACCTCCCTCTGCCACCCACAAGTCACCATCAGTGCCACTGACCGCCTTCTCTGGGCAAATAATTCCCTTTAGGACACCAGTCTCAAAGACCAGCCACAAGGAAACCCAATTCCTCTCTGGTCCTTGCTCTTTCAAAATAGGGCTGCCATGATAGTTCTGTTAGCTATCTGGTTCCACTGTCTACTTCTTTGCAAAATTTGACAATCTTAATTTGTAAATGGCTAGGTAGGAAACATTTTAGCTTTCCAGACACCACATATAACATTGGAGCACATTTTACTTTGCTTAAATTAACTTCTAAAATTGAAGAAAGAAAGAAAAAAGAAGGGAGGGAATAAGACAGAGAGGAAGGGAAAGAGGAATAAAAGGAAAACAAAAGCCTCCCGGCCCTGGGCCTACAACAGGCCCTAGGCTGGCGCCTGCACAAGAGCCTTTGCCTTCCCACTTCTGCTCCTTTTTCGCCAGGCTCTGGTTTGCTGCGGAATACTTGCTTTGTTTTGAGGAGGAGTCTGCTGTTGGTTGGGGAGCCCAGAGGAAGCTAGTCCAGCCAAGAAAAGTACCTGGATCAACAACTTCTTGGGACATCCAGACCTTGTGCCTCAGTCTGCTCCTTCTGGTAGATTTTTTTCACTTCTGGTTTTCTCTCAGGAAATTTTTGGGTACTGTTCCTTGATCAGTCTCCTTGGAGCCATCGCAGTAATCAGCAGTGCCTGAACTCCAAAATTGTGCCAAGCTCAAACTCAGACACTCACAGCTGCTGGGCTGTATGCAAATTTGCGTGCACGTGGCTTCCATATCCTTAAACATTACATGACAGACAGCTGCTCCAACAGTTCACAGGACCTCTACAGTCAGAGTTACCTATCATACTATTAAGCCTGTAAAAATGCATCTGTGAGCTGGTTATATATTTATTAGTTACTATGATTAATATCAGAAAAGAAAGGAGAGCACAAGGGGAAGAAGGGTAGAGAGAAGTGGGGGAGAGAAAGGGAGAGAAAAGAAAGGAGAAGTCACAGCTAAATACTCTGGATGTTATTATCACAAAATTAAATAATCTTCACCTGGTACTTCTAACAAATTCATCAAACATTGTTAAATAATCCAGATGCAACACTGCATCTCATTTATGGTTTCTAAAGGAGAAGTAGTGAACTTTGCTTCCTTTTGATATACTCCTTTCTCAATAGAACACTTCCAATGTTCTTGTTTTTCACATACAGCCTGTAAGACAAGGCCGGTAGGGTGCCTAGATGCAAATTAGTAAATGATGCATCCTTTGCCCAAAAACACATCAGAAAATCATGCCTCTTCAGTTCTGTATCTTAGCAGCATTTGGTTCGCTAAAGGTACGTTTGTTAGGGTAAAAAGTGGTGAGGTATGGAAGCCACTTATCTCTGGCAGATCCAGCTGTACCTAAGGAAAAAATCCGAGAAAAGCTCTAGCCTGAACTTGTGCCCTTCGTGAGGTTTCAGGTTTATACAGAAACCCCAACCTAGGTTCCAAGTGGGTGTGTGTCCACAGAGAGGCGGATTTAGCTCATCTTGGGAAACTGCCGAAACTAGAATGCATGCTAATATTTATGGTAACAGTGGCGGTGATGGTGCCACCCTGAGAATGATTCAGTGAGTCTTTATTGATCATGATATGAAGAGAGATGGCTTTGAGAGAAGTATACAATAACTTAAGAGTCCCCAAGGGTAAAGCGGTCCTCAAGGGTAAAGTGGGGGAGGTGGCTAAGTCATGAAAGATGTGCAGCTCAGAGAGAAAAGAATTTTAAAACAATTTCTACGTAGTGTGCCACATCATGCTGCTAAAATTGAAGGTGAGTGTCTGTGCCCTGCAGAGGACGGCTGCACCCCAGGGATTTATCCTAACATCGTTCCCTGCTCAGGAAAGTTTGGGAGGCCTTGCTTTAGACTAATGGAAGAGTCAACCCGAGAATCCAGGAGCCTGTGATGAAGCTCTAGAAGTCCAAAGGAGAAAGACCAGAACCTGGTGGTGGGTTGAAGATGTCCATGGTAAAGAAAGTCTGCAGCTGCAAGGAGATGCACAGCCAAGCCTCACAACAGTTTGCGAGGAGAAGAAAAGGCAGGCAGAATCAAGGATAAGTGGAGCTTCCTGTCTGGTGAAAGGACAAGTGGCTGTGCTCTAGTTGCCAAGACAACAAGCCTACAAGGCATCCAGAGAGGCTATAGAGCCCTCTCTGGGATGCTCTTGCTCTCTGTGGTGCTGTGAACAGATCTTCCACTTAGAAGTGTAACATTCTACTGTGACACGCAGTGTGTTTATCACTGAAGTGACTCAGCCCCAGTTGTACTGGAATGCTATGGTTTGCAGTCACTTTAAGGAACACATTTTTCAGCATTGTTAATGGAAACAAACATCTGTAACACCTAATCCAAACCTATTCATAGGAAGCATAAATAAAGGCATTCTAACTTTTATCATTATGCATAACTTTTTTAAACACAGAAAACATTATAGCACAAGTCTAACTTTCTGTTAAGGAAGTACTACATACTTTCCTCCAGAAACGGAAGACACCACAAAATAAATTCAAAAACATATACTTCTTCAAAGTATTAATTTTTAAAGCATCCAAAATTGCTAACAACCAGAGAAAGTACTGATTTATAAATTATGTTCTCAGCATAGAGTATACATTGTGAATTTGCATGCATATTAAATGCAAATAACCAGAAGAGCATAACATTAAGGCTTCAAATTTATATGTGCAAAAGACAGTAAATTCTAACAGTAAAATTCTTCCCAGAAAATATTAACTCCCCACAGCCCAAGTAACTGTCACATCATCAACTGAGGAGGTTCACAGTGGAAGCTGAGAAGTCAGTAACCCAGCGCAGTGTTGCTGAACCTTTTAGAGACAAGTGCCAAAAGTACAACCAAGACCTAACTTTTATTACAAAGTGCCAAAATTCCAACTAAACCTGAGTACTGAGGTTTTAGTTTAGAAAAGCAATTCGCCTGGGTATTTAGCTCAGCAGCATAAGCACCTGTCTGGCAAGTGCAAGGTTATGAGTTCAATCCCTGACTCACATATTAACATCTTTTATTGTAAAACAAAAATAACTTATGTGCCTTAGGTTCACCACCACTGTGTAGCTCAGTCAAAGTTTGAATAATCCAAGCTCAATCTAGTCACCAGGTACAGCAGACACATTTACTAGGCACGTGTGTGGGACAGAGGTAAGGTGTTAACAATGCACAGCTCTTCACAAGTTACTTTACTTAATAATTTCAGAAAAATAAAAGTACCACTGAAAGTACCATCACTGGAATCTTTGTTGGAAAAAACCATAGCATTAGAGGAAAAGGAGCAAAATATAATGGACACTGCTCTTTTACCATAGTAAAAATAAGATATTTGGGGTGATGAAGTTTACACCAGTTTGGCTATACTGTGTGCTCAGTTTCTGGGTCCAACGCCAAGCAGAATGTTGCTGTGTATTTTCAGGATGTCTTTAACATCTATAATCACTTGATTTTGGGTAAAGGAGATGATTGCTGATAATGTGGATAGGCCACATCTAAACAGCTGAAGCCCTTTAAAAAAATTGGGTTTCCTGAAGAAGGGATGTTTGCCTCAGAATTTTAAAATGTAAATCCTGTTTAACTTTGCAGTTTGCCAATCTGTCTATAGATTTCAAACTCAAGTCACAACATGAACCCCTGCCTGAGTTCCCAGCTGACCAGCTTGCCCTGTGTGTTTTGAACTTAACTTCATATATAAATCAATTGCTAAAATTAATCTCAACACTCTACTGCCAATTTGAACCACCAGTTGCACATGAATGACTGTCCCATCAAGCAATTTGTACCAGTAGTGTCACCTTTTACTAACAAAATTAACTTTTTAAAAATCCATCCATTTGAGCAGTTTCTTAGCCTTTCACAACATCTATTGTAGATTTTGTATCTTATTTACTCTTTAAGTTTCTACACTAGGGAGATGATACAGTATACATGTGAGTCTGATTTATTTCACTCAAGAGTATGGTCTCAGGTCTCATCCATTTACCTATAAAAGCCTTGATGCAACCCTTGTTTATAGCTGAGTAGTACTCCATTGTACAAAAATATTGTAACTTTTCTATCCATTCCTTAGTTGATGGGCAATTGGATTTTTTACAATATTTGGCTATTACAAATTATGCTGCTATAAACATGGGTGCAAATAAATCAATGTAGTATATTTTCAATTCTTCTGGGAAAATGCCCAGAAGCAGGATAGCTGGGTCAAATGGGACCTCTTAATCCTAGCTTTTTGAGGAACCGCCACCCTGACGTCAGCAGTGGTTGCACCAGCCTACACTCCAACATAGTGGAGAAGGGCTCCTTTTCCACAGCCCCTCCAGAATTTGTTTTGGTTGATTTCTTAATCTTGGCCAATATTTCTGGAATGGAGAAAAGGAAAGGAAAAGGAAAAAGACATAAATTTGTTTGTATATATACATAAAATAGCTAAGATGGTTATACTACTAATTCTATTGGTTCTTGGAAAAGAACAGTTAATACTCATGATTAGAACAATTTGCATGTCTATATCTGGTAATCTAAGTAACTCTTTCAAAGATAACAGGCAATATTACAACCACTGTTAAATTCCAATCATCTTATTTTAAAGCTTATAGAGTATTTTGTTGTTTTTGTAGTTTTTTGTATGTCTCTTAATTTTTTGTTTTTTTCTTTTTAAAAAAATTTTTTTTTAAAGGCCTTTCATACATAGGGAAGCAAGACACACTAAGTCAATTTTCCATTGACAAGAAAATTTAAAATCTTCAGAATGAAGAGAAATTATACCAGACGAAAATAGATATTTACATAAAAGAATGAAGAGTACAGGAAATTGTATAAATACATAAATAAATAAAAATAATTTTAAAAGCCATCCAATGGAACAGTCATGTATATACCATGAGTGCTTCAAGCAATCCAGCAGCAAGATACACAAATTACAGCCCCATTGTGAATGTGTTAATACACACACACATTTGCAAAGGGTAGGCACTACAATGTAAAACTCAATATATTTTTTGTTTAAATATCTCTTTCACTTTAGATTGAACATTTCTTCCTGATACTTAAAGAATTTCAATCAGTTCTGAGAAGAATTTGGTAGACTGCATTTGTAAAAGAGGAGCGGCTCATAGAAACCCTCGTGGTAGTTGGATTCCTGCTTAGATATGGTTTGGAAACTCGCCCTGCCATGTTTATACTATCGTTGCTGGTTGCAAGGGAACAAACTGTCACTTCACTTATAGCTTTATAAAGATCACAAATCAGACGGCTTGCTCTAATGAAACAAATCCCATTTAAAGTTTAGAGCAAACCATTTCACCAGCTTAATACCAGTTCCACCATCTTTTGTCTCAGGCCCTTCCTTACACTGGTGGTTCAAGCCACCCTGCAGCAAGACATACAAATTACGGCCACACAAAGCAGCTTGCAATATTTGCTTCCAAGTCTCTGCTCCTCCTGTTCTCACTCTGTGATGGAATGCTTATCCCCACACCAGATCTGATTACTGTGTGCACAGATCCTCTCCAGACCTGGTTTTTTTCCCTGACCTCTAATTCTCATCGCACTCTTCTATTTACTTCTGTCAGGGGGATCTTCTCGGACAAGAGTAGGTACAGCACATCTCAAACAGAACGGATTGATTTACTACATTTCTATTTTTTCTTACTGTTCTATAAATTGTAAGCTGAGAGAACTGGCCTATTCCAGAAGGCAGTTGGATATTTGCTAAATAATTTCTGGCTGCTTTGGTCTTTTAAAAAATTTTTGGACTGATGGAAATGGGAGTTACTGTATTCTCAAATGCAGCCTTGACTTCAGTTATCTGTAACTTCCTTTTATCTCTGTCTTCTCTATTAATCTTGTCACTTGTCAAATCCCTCTCCTCCTCCTTCTGAAGTTCTCCCTACCATGTGCCAGTTGTTCTCCTCTCTGAGAGATTTGATAGCCCACAGCAAGAATCTTCTCCCCTAAATGTCATTTTTGATCATATCAATTGTTGTCAAATGTCTCAAACATTTCTTTGTAAATTAAATTTCTTCCCTAGTTCTACAAGGTCCTGGATATCATGCCCTCCTCTCTCCCTTTCCCCTGCATGTCCCGTACCTCTGTCACAGTGGGGGAAACCCTGAGCTCTCATGACAGTGCCCTTCTTTTGACTCCCCACTCTGAACACATATCCCTCCCTTAGTATTAAAAAAATGACACCTGTTCATTTTTCATTGGTGAAATGCAAAGGTTAATGAGTTTCTTTGATCTCACCTTCAAAATAGCCAGTTTATCATGATTTTCCAGCATTCCTATTTCAGATCATAAGGTCTAGTTGGGACTCATATTGAGCACATCCTGGAGCAAGAATGTATAACTATGTGAATAAATCATTATCTTGGCTTCATGTGAAAGCACCCCTATTTTTACCTCTTCTCCTAATGATGTCTGAAATAAGAAACCTCTCAAAAATATCAAATTTTTGGCAAGCTCTCAGGGTATAAATGTATCTAAGCAAGTATTATCCATGCATATCAGAATACATTTCCCATTGTGATTTATGCATATGTTTCATATATTTATAGATATATTTTTGGAAAATTGTTTTTTAAATATTTAATAGCCATTAAATGGGTAAAATAATAGTTTGTTCCATATGGAACAATGAGAAGTCATTCTAACACTTTTTGTTAGTATTTGCAATTGTAATCAGTAATGCAGACAAAAAGAATACCAATGTTTTTCAGTCATCACTGGTAAAATTGTAAAGTTTTTTAAAATTAAGACTTTAAAGTTCACCTTCATTAATCTTCCGCTAATGCAAACTAGAACTATTTCCTAGGATTCTGAGTGGTTTAACATCATCAAGAAATGTCACAAGCTTCATCTCAATTATTTGGTGTATACCATGCATTATTCCAAAGCTCTCAGAAGATAAACAGGGTAAGGCAACGTAAGAGTTGAAGAACAAAGGAAAAATGAAGCACAGAGACCTCAGGCTAAAAGTATAATACCCTTTTGAGGACTTCAAGGACATTTAGAAGCCTGAAAAATGAGAACAAGTCAGCAAGTCCGCTAGCTGAGCACCAATTTAGAGCACCATTGTTTCCAATTTCAGCTCAAATCTGGAAGGCACCACATATGCCTGCTCTCAGTCCCCTCCACTCAGGACCTGTGTTCTCAATATCTATTTCCCTTTTTCTGGCTTTAAAAAATGGTTATCAGTCTTCTAACTTTCCTCCTAAAACATTATCAATACTTCCACAGCAGCATATTAAAAAGACAACAGAAAAATAATGAAGTGAACTTTCAAAATACAAGCTGTATTTGTTTTACTTTCAATTTCTTTTATATTCATTGCTACTTTTATCTAAATCATCAAGACATCATTAGATAATATACAAACTGACTAGTCTCTTCATGTAACACATAGACTACAGTTCACCACTGTATCCATTTTGTATTTCATTCATGAAAACAAAATTGCAAACTGCTCTCTTCTATATCTTGATAAAGCAAAAAAGGTCGGGAAGCCCTTATACGAACACATGAAAGATATTTTTAAAATTAGTTTGTATTTAAACAAATTTAGCAAAGATGTAGCCTCACCTATAAAATAGTGTTTGGCACCTGTAAAATACTGTTTTCAATTCTTTGAATAACTATCCTGAAATTCGATACCACATCTGCAAGTCAGAGCTTTTCAACTGACAGGACTACTACATTACCCTGGTACAAATCAGTTCCAGGTCTGCCACGAGGTATCACCTAGCCATCAGTTTCTCCAAAATCACAACACCTGGTTCCCACTGCTGAAAGCCATGAAAATGCCAAAGACACTATTTTTTTTTTTTTAAGAAAGCAGCATTTAATTTTTACACCAGTGGACTGTTGGATCTTTACACCAGTGAACTGTCATAATTCCTCAAAAGTGACAGTGCTCAATTTAGGAAGAGTTTAGTTTATATAGAATTTAGAAGAGGTAGGTACAAAGCAAGCGACAAAACATTGCATAATTTGTTACACATGTAGAGTCATATATTGACAGACAGGCAAGTCTTAAAACAAAAGAAACACTCAGGAACAAGGGGGAAAGGCCCTTACAGAGTGAGCATAGTGAAAGGCATTACCATAATATAGGAACATTCTGGGGAGGGGTCCTTGAATTAGCCCAGGGTACCTTAAGGTATAGACAATTACTCCGACTCAGTGCCCATCAGAGGAGTAAAGCTGGGCTGCAGACACTGTCAAGGTCAACTGAATTCAGTAGAAACAACAGAACAGAAACTTGGTCAGAGACCTCTAATTGATCATGAAATATCTACGAGTTTGCTATTTTATAAATATGTTCCTGCATTATAATTCTCTTCTGCTGTATTCTAGAGGAAACTCTTCTCCTTTAGTTTCCCCATTTCCTTCAGTAGCAAGGAGCACATAAGAGGGAGTAGCTTGTGTCTTGGTTACTTTTCTCTCATTTTTGAGACAAAGTAACTGACGCTCAAAATTAGAGAAGGGAAGGTTTATTTACATTACAGTTTTGGAGGCTTCTGTGCATACTCAGCTGGCTCCAAGGAGGCTAGTGTGGCTGGGAGGCAGCCATTCAAGGCAGCAACACGAGGCAAGAGTGAAAACACAAAAGAGGGGAAAACACACCTTCTTCCCTCCCTTATACTGTATGCCAGCTCCCCGCCCCTGGGCGGAGCAGCACTCACACTGCCAATCCCAGTGCTAGAATCACAACGCTTAGATTCAGCTGCATCCATGATTGCATGAGGTTTGGGGAGGGCACCTAGACACAAATCATAACAGCTTGTAAAAGAAACTGTTGCTGTGTAGCTTAACAACTGAGGGGGTCTATACCTTGAACTTGAATTTGAAATTCCTAATGTCCTGAATTTTTATACATTCCTAGAATGCTAATACATATTATCTACACTGTGTAACTGTTAACATTCTACAGGAATTTAAATACTAGGTCACTCACTTTAACAGAAAGCCCCATGCTGCCTTGTGCAGATGTAGCCCAAGTAGCTGCTGGAGATGTCTGTTTCTGCTGGTTGAATGCAGGACTTTAGAAAGCTGCAAGTCCAGGGAAGTGGTAGCAGCTGCCCGAATCCTGTCTTCATGGGTATCACATACTTCTTTTGAATATAATGTATTCTTTTTAATTACTTCATAGTTGAACTACTCAATTGGATTTGGAACCTATTGGAATTATCAGAATATTGCAATTGTTTAGCAAAGAAAGAAAGCTAATAGTATTAATTTTTTAAAATAATTTTAACTGTTAATAGAATTTGGAATGGTGGTAAGATAGCTGAAAGTAATCTTTTTTGTTAAATACTAGTTTCTGCTTCTCGTAATAGCACCCTAAATGTCTGATGATCTTTGGTTGTCTCTTCCTATTTAAAAGTCAAAGACTAGAAAGTCAACAAGAAGGTTTGGAGTAGAGAAAGGATTACTGACATGGACTTATTTTAGTATTGCTCTGGCCAAGCCTTTCCTTTACAAAACTGGTATCAGTATTTTTGAGTTGTATTTTTAGGTTAGATCCCCAGGGAAATCTCTGGTCTCCTGTAGATACAGTTTCATCCTGGGTGCCCATAGGCCAACAGTAGGAAGAAGAAGGTGCTTTGGTTTTCAGAATTTGGTAAATAAACATAATCTACCAGATTTCAAGAGTAAATATTATGACATTTTTACCACAATCAAGTCAAGAAACATCTCTTTTATTATCTCTAAAGAAAAGATAAAAAGATCCATTTCCTCTCCTGGAGCAGAAAAGGGGCAGCTACTTGCTTGTATCAAGTTTTGGAACTAAATCTTAATGCCTTCATCTTCACTTCTAGGAGCTCTTGTTTCTAACCTTTTGTAGATTTCATCAGAGCAAACTAAGACACTCCTTCCATTCAACTTTGTCAGATTAAAACTCTACTTTTTTTAGGTCTCTAAGTAAATTATCACTCATCCATCCACACTGTAGCTTCCAAAACACTGTTTCTGTTCACTGGTTTCTTTGTTCTTACAAGCCTGTGCCTTTTTAAAAGTATCCCCCAGGGTTGGGATTTAGCTAAGTGGTGCAGAGCCTGTCTGGTAAGTGTGAGGTCTTGAGTTCGAATATAAGTAAGAAAAAGAAACAGAAAACAAATGGCATTTTAATGAAATCTCACCAGGGTCAGGAACTAACACATACATTTATCTTTAACCTTAAACCTACCAAACACAGCCTTTTGCCTTGACACTGAAATGACAATTACTCAATTTTTTCACTCGTTTTTTAATTTTATGTTTCAACACTGAAACAAAGGTCCAATTTTTATGAAAAACAGGAAGTATGAAAAATAATAACTTGTCAATTAGGTGAAACTGAATTTAATAATCACACGCTCTTATATATTAGTACCCCTTTTTGCCCTATGAATGTATTGATCATTTTTGGGAAACAAAAACACGTCCTTATTTAAGAACAAGTTTTAAGAATTCTCAAAAGGTTAACTACTAAAAGGATCTTTGCATTGATAAAGAAACCTAAAAAAGGGTTCCAGAAGGAAAACCCACCAACCAAGTGAATGAAATGCTAAAAGGAAACTTGATGGAGAAAAAGTTTCTTTTCCAGTCAGTTTTTTAAAATAACTGTTGCAAGTATCTCTTTGGCACCAGTTGCATAATGTGTAATATATACAGGGGTCAACTGATTGGGGAATAAGAACCTTTATACACAGCAGGCTCTAGCACAAAAATAAAGCTCTCAATTTACAACATGGCTGCTTTAAGTGTTTATTTTGTTTCACATCTTTTTCAAAAATACTTCAATTTACTACAATCTCATGAGAAGAGATTAGAGTAAAATACATTTTTCAATGTTCAGATTTTAAATTTATACTCTCACAGAGATTAAAAAACCATTATTATTGGAATGCCCACAGATAAGCTAACTTTACTATTGTGCACCCGCAATGTGCAACACCTTAACATCATTTAGCCCTTGTGAAATAAATGCCTTTATAACATAGTTTCATTAAAAGATCATTATTGCATGAAGCAGAACTGACTGTAGTTGGATAGATATAGGTATGAGAACAAAGATTCCAAGTAGAACATTGCATATATCCAAAAGATGAAAGATACAATGAAGAGATACATTTGTCTTTCCCACAGAATCTGGGTAGGCGGGGGTGGAGGTGAAGTGTGGATGGGGAGCAAAAGTCTAAACGCATTCTTCAAAGCAACAAGGTAGAGAATGAGCTCTAAACTACAATAAGCTTATAATTTGTAGACAAAGAGAAAGCCCTTAGGTTTTCTGAAAGGGAGTTTTGTCAATGAAGTTATATTTCAAAAATTATTTTCTGCTACTTTTGTGTACAGTAGAAAGTCTGATCAACAAAAAAGAAATAAACAGTTAAAACACTAAATAATCCAGAGACCAAAGGTTACACAAAGCTACCCTGGCTTGCCTGATGGTAAAAATTTGAAAGAACTCAATTCAGAGCAAGAATCAATAAAATTGAGTAACTTACATTCACAGTACTGCAGACATAGATAGTCAAGTAAAAGGAATAGAACAGAGTAAGTACTAATAAAAGGACTTAGGCTGATATAGTTCCTAAACCACATCCTCAATTCCTTTTAGTTTTCAATCCAAGAAACACTTAGTGAGCATCTACTACATACACGGTACACAGTCTAGTCTCGTCACTTGTTTCATTATCTTATAAGCTGAGCATAAAAAATTCCAGTTAATTGATTTCACAAACTGACTGATGTTTTTCCTTAAGAACAACAGATCAATTTTTTAATAGATAGCAATACTAACTCTCCCATCATGTCTTACTCTTTCAGGGCACACAGTCCAATCAACTTTAGCGCCAACTCAATACAAACCAGAAGAAAAGCACTAAGGGAACAAGGCCCATTAGGCCCAATATTGCCTCAATTACTTTAATTCCATTATTCCTGTTCGTATTACTTCTCTAATCAATATCTCCTTTCAGTTATTCATGTTTACCCTTTTCAAAATTACAAGTAATAGCATTATGGTCTTCTGAGCTCAGTGGCAACAGAGTTTCATAAATATATTTCTGAATCGGTGAGTGTTTCCAGATCTGAAACTGTGAAGTCTTAAATCGAATCATGCTTTCCAGAGGTCATTTCATATAATGATGCAAAGCATCTTAAGGCAATACAGGTGTTTTCACCTGTTAGGCCATTTGTCACTCACTGTCAAAGACAACCAGGTATGGCTTGCTGACTTTCTAATTGTCTTCCCCCATCTTAAAATCTCAGCATAGTTTCACTGATTTTCAGTTAAATTACAACTCTTTTCTGTATCCGGTCTGCCTTTTGTTTAATGTGCTCTTTCAGCCTTCACTGACAATTATTCTGCCCTGCAAAGTTTCATGTGGATATTACATTAACCACTGCCTCTTTCATATGACAATTAATCAATCCCTCAGTTCCACCTCCGCAACAGCCTTACAAATTACAGGAACTGTGCTCCCTTCCATTCTTTTAACAAAAGTCAGTGTGGTGTCTGTTACACATGAGAAGTGGTACTTTCAGCACAAACAGGGCCATGATGGGTATGCAGTTCTTTCCTTCAACATACGGGCATCTTTCTGGCTATAAAAAATAATATGTGATATAAAGAAGCTTGCAAAAAAATGTATCATGAGGAGTCCACTGAAAGTTCTGCTGGAGGTCAGAAGAGGGAGGTCATTCATGAGTAAAGTTTTCATAAAGGATATGAATCTAGGGAGGTCTTGAAAAATGGGAGGATTTTGGAAATGGGTATGAAAAGTGTAGTGAATTGTGTGTGAAAAGCAAGCAGACAAATCCAGCTGAGAAAATTATTTAAAGAATTAAACAGGAGAAAGTTATTTAAAGGAATAAATAAAAGGGCAAGCATTAAGTGAGGGTGAATGTTTGCAGGAGTTTGCAGGACAGACGCATTTTAACGTGGTCGTTCTCCTTGCAAGTACTCAAGATGAACTGAAGGTGGCTAGATGCTGCTTGTAGGTATGAGACAGGAAGATTTGTGATGTAGAAAAGGGCGTTTGAGATCCCATTTCTGCCTTCCTACAAAGCCTCACCCATCCCCACATCTTTTTTTCCACTGTATGCTCCAGCAATGCAGCGTTAATACGGAGTACACACACACTGTGCTCTACAACACTCACACCCTGTTTTCTCCACATGTTCTCTGTCCACCATGCTTATCCATTTTGTATTCACCTTTCAAATCCTTCCAATCTTCGTTCAAATTCTATTTTGTCTATAAAGCATTTCCTAAGTTCCTCAAGCTAACCTAGTTGTCTGTCTCGTTTCTGGCATGAAAAGCATGGTATTATACAGCTCCATCATAACAATAGTTTTTGCATGACTATCACCCTCTAAATTATAATATACCTAATATTTTCCCCAGAGCAATTTTTGCCACATGGCAAAAAGACTAATAAATGAATAAACAGACAAATCGAAAAGGAGAGAAAAGCATGGAAAAAGGACAGTCATAAATGTAAAGGAGAGAAAAAAAAAAAAGAACTACAGAAACTTGACAGCGCTTGCTTATACCCCAATGTAGAAGACGCAACCAATAAAGGAGAACGCCAAGCTTCTGAAAAATTAAACAAAGGAGGAATCTGAGTGGGGCAGAGGAGGGGCTTAGAGAATGCAAACACATTAATTCTCATTTTAAATTATTATGTGCAAAAATTTCCTGAAAAGGTTTGATAGAATCTTCAAAGTATCATATTTAAATCCCATAACATCATAAATAGCTCTAAGAGATTAAAAACTCCCATGTTAATTATCTGCTAAGCAGATACAAAATGATTTCCCACTTTTTAAAATCAAGAGTTTAATAACAAATATATTATTACCAATTCCATAAAAGTCTTACTTCTGAGTTCTCAGAAATATCAGATTGAGATACAGAAAAACACAAAGTAGTAGCAAAGACTAGGAAACAAAAATAAGCTAAGTTTTTGTTGCTCACAGTTACTGATATTTTTCTGGACTATTATCTCTTTAATAATGAAAGGCTCTTGCCTTAGTAGAAATTATGGCGCTGGTCCAAGGTGGCGGAAGGCCAAATTGGGAACACCGACCCTTCCTGCTTCTTCCCCAGCCCTAACTGCACCTCCCCTTCCTGTCAGCTCCTCGCCCCTCATCAATGCCTGCTCTACGCACAACCTCCGGTCAGAGGTTATATGTATACTCCATGCCACACGTTCTGGTGGTCATGGACTTCTCTCCACATCCTTAGAATAAAGGCTATTTTTTACTTTATATTCTGTGTTTCATCGCACCGAAAACTCTTTCAAATAATAGAGAAGTATTAGGTACACGTAAAATAATTTAGTTATTAAAATAATACTAACTGGAGTATTATCACCCAGTAGCATACACTCTGGAGTACTTCACTTGCTACCTCAGGACAGTTTAATTACCTGAACATAATTGCTTCCTGGGCTCTACCTGCAGGCAATGGAGGGCAATACTACCATCATTCTGATTTGATCATTGTGCGACCAAAACAAATTAATTGTTTTAATTTTAATGAAGCCCTACAGACATTCTCACAAATGAAGAACTTTGCATGGCAGAGTGTACATGGGAGGCTGCAGGAGACCTCTAATCAAGCTCTTGAATAATATGGAGTAGAAAAGTGAGTTGTGGCAACACCTGGATGAAGTTATACATCCATACGTGGCATTTGGACAAACTGCCTGCATGCATCACTCACACTGTAAATATCTGCCTCTTGATTTACCAATTTTCTTAGGACTAACGTCAGTGTGAAAAATGCCAAAATGAAATTTTATTTTTATTTTTACGTTCCACTGACTGTCATCATCTTATAAATCCAGTGCTGTCAGAGTCCATATCATCACTTGGCTGTGGGACAGCTGTAGACCTACACCCAGAACAGACAAAGCTCTGTGGAACTGAGACAGCCTGAACATAAATGTTTCCAACCAACCTCCAGCTCACACTTCCAGGAGACCTGTGCCTGAGCCCCACACTCAACGTCCAGATCCTGGCCTGACAAATTAGGGAAGTTCTGTATAGCATAACCACAGGAGCTGTAAAGAATCCATAGGGCTACTAACCAGCCCATATCATCCCAGGGGACTAATCTGCTACTGTCCTTTGGTTCTTTTTAATCATAAGGGATCCTCTTTATATTAAAAAGGTAATTCTTTCCTGGAAGTAAATACAGACTTGAACAGAAAGCACTGACCCAACAGGAAAAAAAAGAGTCTCCCAAATAAAGATTTCTTTAAAAAAAAAAAAAAAAAAAGATTATTTAGACTGCTACCAGTGTCTTAACATTTTATCAACAGTCAAATCTCAGCCCTCAAAAGATAACTTATAATAATTCTGAGCTAAGGATACACAGAGTAAAGAGAAGATGCCACAAGGGCAGATCTATTTCAGGATAGCCATTTACAGATTAAAGCTGGGGAACAGATACTAAATTTCATAAGTGCAAAATGTTACAGCTGGTGAGAAAACATAACTCACTATTTAAATGGTATTGAATTAGCTGGGAAGATAGCTTGATGTACTGATAGAGGAGGCACATACACTGGCAGTTCCACCTGCTACACTCGCAAAGGTAGGACAACTCACAACAGTCACTTTCGTTTGAATAAAATCACCCACTTGCTACTACTTTTAAAGGAAAAGTCTTATCACATTTATGATGTGTTCAGCTTGCACTATCCTGAAAGTAAGAATTCACTGGGAATAAGAGCCATCTAGTAGCTGCCCATGGCTGGTCACAGCATTTGGCTTTTCCAAATAAATTTGACCATGACCATTGTGGTCTTTACTACTCATTAAACAAAGACTAAGCAGCAAAGAACCATGCTAGATTTTTTAGAGAATACCAAGAGATACGAGTCCCTTTCTTTGACAGCTGAACTATTTATGGTTGAACTTTGTACTCTTAAAAGATACTTAAGTCCTAATCTTCTACACAATCACTAACTGACTTTATTTGGAAATATGGACCTTGCAGACAATTAAGTTAAGATTAGGTCATTAGTGTGGGCCCTAACTGAACATAAATGCTATGCTTTTATTTTTTTAAAGAGGGTAAAATTGAATACATTGAATACATACTGAACATTATAGAACTAATCTAATCATAACAAGATGATGAAGGCTTTTTAGGTCTTCAAGACCTGACATTGGGAAAGTCAATAGTGATTGCCATAATGTCCCTCATTCTCTTCATAGTAACTGTCCTTACCTTTACGTACACTGAAATTAAACTTGTGAGTCTAGACTAATATCACTCTGAACAGCGAATAATAGTAATGCTAGATTTTATATCATAATGCTTTAGAATTAGCACTGGGTATCTTAGTGTCTCTTCTTCTTCAGAGTATCTGCTTATTACATCATGCATTATATAATCTGTTCCCGTAAACTGTTTAGAAATTCTCCACATGTGTGAATTTCTACATGCATATCCATCCTTTTTGTATTATAGGGAAAAACAGATCAAAACAAGACAGCAAAACAAATTCCTAGAAAAACATGAAATGAAAAAGGAATATAAAACCACAATATTAGGTGATCTATCGTAGTTACTATGCTTTCTCTTGTTATTTTCAATAGAATGGTCCACATCATCAGACAAAATATAATTGCACACAGCATTACATAGCTATTTTAATAAAAACACAACTTTGGAGACACAGTAGGACTTCAAAAGCAGTTAATAATCAACCCAGAATGGGTACTTTATTATATCTTGTCATCTTTAGAGTAGCTGCTCTTACTCTTAGACTTGACACTATCAAGCATACCGAATTTGAATAAAATCAGTCAAGGTAAAACAGTAGTCTAACAAACCAGCTTCAAATAAGATCAGTCATAGTAAGACAATGTAAGTAATACAGGCCTTCAGTTTAAGTTAATAGGAAATTAAGGATAGTTACCCTGGTATAGCCTGCAATTTTTGGGACAGCTGCCTGTGCCCTCAACTCTAGTATGAGTAGACAGACTGGAACAAAATAAAATCAAACTAAACAGAGCGATAAGACTACTGTGCCTTTTAAATCCTGATACACTATTAACAAAGTCCTCTGCCTTCCTTTTTTAGGCAATTCCTCACCTTTCCCTTTCTCAGGATGCTTTGTGTATTTTGGGTCCCACTAGCTCCTTTAGTTTTTAGATTAGAGAGTCAACCCATTATCTATCTGAGTGGTGCTGAACCTTTTCCCCCTGAGCTTGATCCTGAGCTGTATTCCTTTACTTACTAAAGCCACAAGGTTTTCCTTCCTTATAGCTGTGTAGTTCCATATTGCACAAAAGTGTCATAACTTTCCAACCTATCTGTGGCTGCTGGACGAGTTGTCCCTATTTCTCTCTAGTTCCCTGTCAATTTAAGCATCGTTTTCACATTTTTGATGTTCAGTTTATTAACCCTCTTTCAGGTTAAGTATATTTGCTATTCAGACATGAATGTATCTTATCTCCTGATCTACTCTGCCTGTGTTTCTTTTTGTTAGTGTATCAAGGCCATCTATATTAGAGATTATAGCCAATCTTCTTTGCCGCATCTCTGCTAATTATATTTTTCTGCTATTATTTGTCCACTTTTCTCCTTCATTCCACTGTTTGCTCCATTCATTAAGGCCTCTCTGCCACTGTTGCTGGAGTCCTGGTATTTTTTTTCTCTCTCTCTAAAATGTCCTTCAGTATTTTTTGTAGGGTTGGATTAGTGGTCCCGAACTCCCACAGTTCCTCCTTGTCTTGGAAACATCTTATTTCTCCATTAATTTTGAGAGATTTTAGGGTACATCAATCTGGTTGGAGGTAATTCTCTTTCAGGGCTTAGATTATTTCCCCTCAGGCTCTTCTTGATTTGATAGTTTGTGTTGATAAGTCTGTTCGTTATTTTGATGATTTTTCCTTTGTAGGTGATCTATTTCTTTTCTCTGACTGCTTTTAATATTCTTTCTTGTGGATTTCTGGCATCTTGATTATTATATGTCTGGGTGTAGATCTGTTTTGATTGTAGTTGGTTGGAGTTCTGTATGCCTCATTTATCTGTGTATCATTTCTTTTTCCTATGCTTGGGAAGTTTTCCTTAATTATTTCTGTGAATAGCCTTTGTAATTCATTTGTGGTTACTCCTGCTTCTTCACTCGTGTTTTTTATTCTTAAGTTATAGATCCTCTTGTTGTCTTCTAGCTTTTGAATTGTTACTTCCTGGTTCCTTGTTATTTTTAATAGGTCTTTTCTTTCACAATCACACATTGTAAATCTCTCTTCAAGTTTCAAAAGGCTAACTTTAGTTTCTGTCAAGTCATTTTGCCAGCTTTCAATGGAGTTTTTAATTTCCTGGTAATCTCTTTGGATCTGTTTCATGTATACTAGATTTTGTTTATATTCTTCATCAAAGGTTTCTCTTCCTTTTCTGGGTTCCTCTATTCTTCCATCTGTGTCTTTCTTGAGAGGGGCTTAGCATTTCTTTTATTAATCTTTTTATATCTTGCCTCACTTGGATTAGAATTTCAGTTTTAAGTTTGTCTATCAGGTTATGAAAGCATTTCTTTATGTTTGCTGATGTTGTGGCTAATATTGCATGATTGCTGCCCTGGATCTCTTCTGTATTTACCTCTCCTGGGCTTATTTTCCCAGGGTCAGCAGCTGGAGGTTTTTTCTTATTTTTTTCTCTTGTCACGTTTCTGGTTTCTTTCAGACAGGTGTGTGGTGAAGGTCTCAGGCCCTTTCCGTATTCCTTATGGTTTTTCTGAAGCATGCTGGCTGGGACCTTGCTGCCCTCTCCAGTTTGCTGTTATCTGAGGTGCACAGAGAGACTGTGGGGTGGCCCGTCTCCTCTGAGTCAGTCAACCAGCAAGTACCTTCAGCAACTTAGCCTTTGCTTTGCGGACGTCACAGGGTCCAGACAGTTTCGTCCCTGGCTATTGGGTCCTGACCAGGGGTGTGACTCAGTCCAAGCTGCTCCCACCTTTCTGGGCTGGGCCATGGGCCACTGACTGAACACCACCTCAGCACTGGACTCTGCCCCACTCCAACATGTCTTCCAGCCAGCCACACCTGCCACGGGACCCAATTTCCAGCACTCACCAAGAATTAACGTAGCTCTCCACCTTGGCTCCACTCCACGCTGTGCTGTGTCCTCCCATCAAGGGCCCGGGACTCACCAACTCCCATTATCAGTGGCCGCGGCTTAATTGTCCGACTCCATGGTGCGCCCAGCACATCCCAGGACGGGTCTCATTTTGCACCTCTGGCTCCAGCCCTTCACCCGCAATGTTCCTTCCTCTTCCTATTTTTCATTTTCCTTTAGTTTCCTCCTGGGGTCATGAGAATCCCTCTCCACTGCTCTGCCCTTTCCATGTTGTCAAATTCCAGCATTTGAGCTGTTCTTCTCAAACAGGCTCTCTACCCAGCTACCTAGCAAGCTGCCATCTTCTTCAAAAGCCATAAATGCTATTCTTACAAGAAGAGAAAATCTTTCCACAAAGATAGGCATCACAGAACAGAAAACAATGTAAAGACACAGAGAGAAGATACCATCTGCTAGCCAAGGCAATGGAAGCATCTAGAAAGTTGGCCTGAAACAAGTTCTTCCTCACGACCCAAGAAGGAATCAGTCCTGCTATCACTTTGACCTGGGACGCTAAACCTCCAGAATTGTGAGGGAATAAATTTCTATTATTTAAGCCAGCCAGTTTGTAGTCTTTTGTTAAGGCAGTCTGAGAAAATCATTATTAATTAGGTAACAAAGAAATAAACCAAGTAACAAAATTGCCACAAGCAACAGAACTCTAATGTAGGTCTATCTATTGATGTTTTGGTTCAGTTAGTAGGGCCAGATTCTGTCACTAGAACACAGGTCACTACTACCTATCAGTTCAATAAAGGCCACCAGAGAAAAAGACGGTTTCTATCCTAAGCAATAGACTGACTCAATGAGGATTATGTAATCCTCTAAAAAAGATGATTAGAAAGAAACAGAAGCAATAAAAGTTAATGAAAAATTAATCTTAGTGACCTATTTGGGCAAATCAAAGTTGTGAGACATTCATTTATTTAAAAGGAAAATGCAAAGGAAATTTAGAAGGACAGTTTCAGATAAGGAGCCAGAGATAAGACTTTAATTAGAAGTCTTCACTATGCACATATTTACATAAATGTTGAAAAGATAAAAAAGCTTCTGATGAGGTAATAAAGATGAACAACAGTAATAATTCTCCATTAACTCGGGAGAAGTTGGTAAGGCATTTCTAGTGACTGGTCTTGTTTCTTACTGCTTGTTTGTAGGGGGCCTATAGCAGGTAGTTTGTTTATGCTCCTCAAATATGTGTCAGTTCTCTGAGATCCCCTCCCACAGGCCCTCTGAAGCCCAGAAATAATCAAGGTGAGCCACATAAGAGAATGACAGCAGTGGTGTAATTAAGCTAAATCAGTCTCACAGTGACAACCTGCCATTTAGGCCTATTTATCATTTATGAGGTACACACATCCTTTTACCTGAATGTCGTGAGCAATCTCTCCTTCATGTGTTATAAATACGATATCATGCTGGCTGCAAAGGACCTGTAAAACAAAGGCCATCTTGTTAGAAGAATCTTCAAAGATCAATTTCAGAAGCTGATTGAACACGTGTAAGCAGATACCACATTTTACTTGCAGAGTTCGAGATGAACACTGCCCTTTCCATTTGCAGCCATTCCAACTAATGCCCTTGCAGAAGGTCTCTGCACAGTGCTAACCTGGGTAACAATCAATAAATGTGAAGGTCTCATCATAAGCACAGCCTTTGAACTGTCAATCCTCTGCAGTAAAAGCAGTCCTCGCTGCAAAAGTAGCTACGGTGGGGCCAGCTGTCAGAACCTCCCCAATCTGAGACAGGGAAATAAAGCTGTAAGTTAATTAGGGCAGTGTAACCCAGTGTCATTCAAAAGCAGTTTTGGGAGACTGGCCAGTATCAGAGGTACTATTTTTAAGTGTAGGAAACTGTCGCTAATTTCCAAGTTGAACTGAAGTTAGTTATTTGTCAGTTTTCTCTCAGAAAATCTGTTACTTTGGAAATGTTAAAATACAGCTGGAAATTTCAAAGAAAATTTTCTTAATTTTCTAGAAAGTATTTTAAAAACTTGTCACACAAAACGTGAACCAACGACTAACAGCAACATCAGGCTTACCAGGGAACTTGAAGAGCCTGAGTCTGAGAAGCCACTTGGGACTACTGGGCTGGAATCTGCATTTGAGAGAGATCCTCAGATGGTTCCTATGCATATAAAAGTCCCAAAACTGCCCTTAAAGTACTTTACTGGAGCTGGGGATATAGCTCAGCGGAAAAAGCACCTGTGCCTGGCAAGCACAAGATACTGAGTTTGATTTCTAGTTTCAAAAAATAAATAAATAAATTCTAAAGTACTTTATTCATGAGGCCAGTGGTTTCTGATATAAGTAAGAGACTGTCCAAAACTTCAAGAGCACCCTCCAGTATCTACAAGTTAAAGGGATAATTCTTTTATTAAAGCCACAATAATCTGGGGACACATATCTTAATAAACTCTCTAGATACTTCTTATTGCTGTCCCTTTTTTCCCCCAGAACACACAGACTGACTGTAAACTGGTACCTCATAGCATAGCCAATTCTAGAAAACTTAATTCCGTACTCAAATAAAACAGCATTATTGAAATTGATGACACATAGTATTCATTCCACAATCTAACGCTCAACAATAATCAACAATGTGGAACTCAAAGGAGATAGATAGAAATTGTGACATGGCTCAGTAGCTCCAGAAGGGAAAGGTCAGCACAGACTCCAGCAGCAGAGAAGGGCAGAGCTATTTATTTAGAAAGCACCTGATCAGCCAGGCATACTTTTGTTTGACTATAATCCCAGCACTCTGAGTAGCTAAGGCAGGAGAAGCAGAAGTTCAAACCTAGCCTGTGCAACTTAGCAATCAGAGATCCTTCTTAAAATAAAAAGTTAAAGGAACATAACACAAATTTTGCCAAAGAAAAGTACAAAACCATGGAACTGTCAGATCCACATTTGTTCTTTAAAATATTTCTATTGATGAATTACTAATTTTACTTTTATGAGTTTTATGATATTAAACAAGTATTTAACAGGAAAATAATCACAACAATAAAGTACTGAATTTTTAAATATTTATGGAATGTATAAGAAGGATCAAAATTTTCAACATTGACTGTTTCTTTAGTGTACAAAATTTAAAAAAGAACAACACAAATTCTTACATGAACTACAATGAACATACCAATAGTATTTTACAAAAAAAAAATCTTTACTTCAATTATCATACCTAAGGTAGTCTGTACACATGACAACACACATTCCATAAACACAAATTACTTATACCAACAGAACATGTGTTTTGTTTTCCTGGCCTTTTTATAGGGCATAATTGACATTTCACTGGTCTTGCTATTTTGTTAGAAGATTCTTATTATATTATAGTGTAGAGTTACAAGGAACATAAAATATCAATAATATAAAGTATTGAATTTAGAATATGTGTTGTACATTTAGAATAGACATCAATATTTTCACATCAACTGTGTATTTGCTTACAAAACCTAAGGTTACTTCAGAAATGAATTCCTGTATGAACTACAATCAAAATATCAATAGAACTCTACAATAAAAATACGCTTTGCTTAAATTGTCACACCAAAGGCAGTCTTCACATATGACAATTGCATGTTGCATGCACATGTCTCACTTATATTGACAGTAAATGCGCTTAACTTTCATTCCCTACGTGGCGGTTTTGTCTCTCTTCCTGTTTTGTCAGAAACTTCTTACTATATTATGCAACATATATTTAGCAGGGAAATATAATACCAATGAAATAGATACCAAATATGTAATGAGTGCTTAGAAGGGATATCAACAATTTCACATCTGCTGTTTACTTGCTTAACATCAAAAATAAAAACCTACATGAGCTACAATGTAAACACAAACAAGAGTTCAACATGGAAATAATCTTTGCTTCAACTATCACACCCAAGGCAGTCTTCACACATGACAACTGCAGGTTCCATCTACAAGTATCGCTTACATGGATAGCATGTATGTTTTGTTTTCCTGTCCTTTCTTGTAGGACACAGTGGATTGTTTTGTTTTCCTGTTGTCATGGTAAGTCTTTGTGGTGCTGTGCCTGTCTATCTATCTGTCACCTCATGTGCTCCATGATTGTTTTTGTGTAGTTTCTTTGGAAGAAACATTTTGTTTTTTCTCTGCTATAAATGATCTCTTATGAATGCCAGTCCTAATTATCTAAGAAAATTTTTCTGGGATATTTTGCACTTGTTATTTTCTTTTTGTCTTTTTTTTTTTGTTTGTTTTTTTATACCCAGGGATCAAACTCATGACTGCCTGCTTGCAAAGCAGGCGCTTATGCCACTGAGCTAAATCCCCAGCCCCAACACTTGTTATTTTCTTCGTAAACTATCAAACTATTTATGCCACACCTTTAGGGTGGATAAAATACATCTATTGGCCGATGCTTTGTTTCAAGTGATATCACATAGTTGCTGCACACTTCATCAACAACATCAACTCCATGTTAGTTTTATTGTACAAAGTTTCCATCTCAGGTTTCCACTTTGTCACAGTTTCCCTATCAGTATTTCAACCACAGTGAAATGTTGACAGCAGCACCAGTTTGTTTTTCTTTGCCACATATGAGGCCAATGTTACATCTTTCTGAAATCCAAAGGTTGTACAATACAATCCTCTGTTTTGAAATTGCAACATTTCATTTGGAATTTCTGCTTTGTTCCTGTGTACATTCTTGCACTGGTCAACTTATGCTTTGTTAGCAAATGCAACATTAATTAGAAACCAGTAGACCAGTTCTCAAACATAACATTCTTTTTTATTTGGGAGATGGAAATAAGTCAGTCTAAAACATCATTCGGTTTGTTACTATACAAATAAAGACCTGATAGCTAAGATCTAGGATAAATGTCTAAATTGAAAGCATAGGTCTTTGCATCCACAAGGGCATAAATTTTTATGTCACATTTTGACCCATCTGTTTTCTATAAATCTTTACATTCCTGTGATTAACATGACAAATCCTCGCTAAGTACATTACACCTATGAATGCATTCAGTTTAGCTAGTAAGGTGTCATAATAAAGTTTTCTAGGTGTGTGCATGTGCCTTTTTGAGACAGTTTCACTATGCAGTTCAAGATGGCCTAGAAGTCACTTTGTAGCCTACACTGGTCTCCAATTCACAGCGATCCTCCTGCGTTGGCCTCCCAAATGCTGAGATTATAGGTGTGAGTCACCACTCCTAGCCAATAAATACATTTTTTAATATGGCTATTAGTGCATGCAGAACATTTTAGCTGAATTTCAACCTTTGTGTATTTTACAAAATCTTGTAGCATTTCATCTGTTACCATTTCCAATATTAAACAGCAAGGCTGACATTCTTCCAGTATGTTTCACCCCTGCCAAGACCACTGTTTTTTCAAGCCTAGTTCTAACATTGAATTGCTCCACTTGGCTGAGTGGTTATTTTGTAACATTTTGACTAGTCAAGTAAGTACTCAACTGTTATTTTCCTCATCATCTGAATCAAGAAAGTCTTCATTTCCTGTGTCTAGGTCAGTCAATTTTTGCTCCATTTCACTGTCACAGAAACTTTAGCTCACATGGCCAGTGTCAAAGTCATCATCATCTTCATCATCATCATCATCATCATTAGTCACTCACACCACTCTTCTATTATGAAAGCATGTATTTTACCACAGTGGATCATCTTCATCATCCATACATGAGTAATCTGATGACTCACTTTGTCTTACGTTTTTCTCCTTGTGGAGACAAAATACAACACTCAAAGTTAAAGGTGGGAAGATTTAGCTCACAGTTTGTAGAGGTTTCAGTCCTGGCTCCAAGGCAGGGTGACACATGGCAGATGGGTAATAGTTCATGGCAATCAGAAGACAACAAAACAATGAGAGAGAAGAGCAGAGAGACAAGCCTCTTTCTGCCCTTTATCTTATCCAGACTGCTGGGATTAGGCTGATGCCAATCCAACCAGTAGACTGATTTAGAAATCACCCACCTTTAATTCTAGCACACTTGCTTAATCCCAGCAAAAACCTTTATGACTGCATGAGGGTTGGGAGGGCAGATGGGCATCTAGACACAAACTATAGCAACCTCCTCCAAAGTTTGCAAATCCAGTTTTTCACACACTATTATACTGAATTGGCCCACTTCCACTTCCTTTTGAAAAATCAAAAGAAAGGATTTTTTGTTTTGTTTTGTTTTAAATCCTAGAGCAACATGCGCCCTATTGAACCCTCGAATGCTCAGGTAAACATACGCAAACCAGTTAGATGGAGGAAATGTGGAGCACAGTCCTGTTCTCTCCCTTTTGCACATGTGTACATATCTTGCTGTTTATCACACCAAGTAGATAAAAATATAGATTGCTTTCTGTATCTTACACGGAAAGGTACTGAGATTCACAACTGGTTACTATTACCCTAAAATAAAAATTTAAAGTAGAAAAGTAAGGGATGGGTGCTGGGGATTTAGTTCAGTGGCATAAGAGCCTGCCTGGAAAGTGTAATGATCCCTAGCACCAAAAAACAAGAAAACTAAGGGATGGACCCACTGGACTCAGTGTTACCCTCCATGGGTTGGAAATATAGCTCAGTGCAAAGGCTCTGGGTTCAAACCTTAGCATCACCAGAGAGGGTGTGGAAGGGGGAGGAGAACAGAACAGGGAAAGAATGAGAAAGAAAAAGAAAGAAAGAAAGAAAGAAAGAAAGAAAGAAAGAAAGAAAGAAAGAAAGAAAGAACACACCAAGCAAGAATACACCTGACCCAAACCTGACACACTAAGAAGCCTTTCTGAATCGAGTCTTAAAAAAGATGAGGAAAGACCTTTCAAAAAGTGACCCACTTATACTTTTGAGAATGTGATGCTAGATTAGGGGAAGTAACCAAGCAATGAAAGCAGTGAACTACTGTACTTTGAAAAAATATTGGACTGGGATTTTATAGTATTTTTTCAGCTGCTTAGAATATTTGTATGCATGAGCTATAAACATGGCAGCCCTTGGGAAATTTTTCTCCCTTTAACTCTTCTACCTGTACACAAGGAGGAATGGCAAACATCAAACACAAGAAGCACTGACTCAGAAGTCTGCTGCACACAGCAAGGGGGCAGGGTAACGGAACTGTGCCTCCACATTTGCTGTTTGATCGCATACAGTGTCAGTGAAACTGCAACCAGCAACAAGGAACCATAAAGAGAATTGCATTAAAGTTAATACAAAAGTCAGGAAAATGTCTTCAGCAAGAGACCCTGGCTATTTGGTAGATGCACACTGGGAGCACCTGGAGACTCGCAGTGTGACCAAAGCGTGCACTCTGTGCCCATCTCTTTTCCTTGCATTTAAACAGTTCTTATCCTGTCTCCTTTCCCCTCATTTATTCCTGTGATTTCTCTCACTCTTTTCCTTCTCCAGGTGCCCTCCTTTCTCTAGTTAAGCTCTCTCCTGTCCCCTTCATCTTTCTGATTTATCAAACTCGCCTTTTGTGAGGAGGAAGAGAGAAGAAGCACCACCAAATATCTGCTTGCTCTTTTCTCTGTATCTCACTAATATCCCTGAGTCAAACGATATGTGACTTAGGACATTAGTGAGATATCCCTAATAGAGATCTCTCATGGAAGACTACATTTAGGGACTAGGATAACAATGTGGGGAAACCAGGTTTTTTTTTTCTACAAAGTTTACTCATAAGTCACAGGTTAACACAAAAAGCTAACATAGCTAAAGAAAAATGAAATTGCTTTTCTTTCCTAAGTCAAATCTAAAAGTGCCCTAGGATAAGTTAGTCAGTACTTTCTCTTTGTTTTCAAGATGTTTTGCACATATCCTATTATTACAGAAGGTCTCCCCACACAATTGCAAGTCTTCGAGGGTTTCCGAGTCAGACTGGGAGTTCCTGAATTTTTCTAGTCTATGACAGATCAACAGTTGTGAGAGAAATTTTTAAAAATCAAATAATCTACCATTTTATTAGCCTTTTTAAAAATGTAGATCAACTCTGGAGTGTTCAGCTGCTTTGCCAAAAAGGTATAAAGATGTAAAAATAAAACAGGCAAAGGTTTCATTCTTTCCCTGATTGGTCCCTTCAACTCACCATGAAACTGATCCTTTCGTTCGTCTTACCCTTCTTTGTGCCAGTCCCAGAGCCCTCCTGAAATGACTGAAACCTGCTTCATTACCAGCACAAGCCAGATGAATGACATGAGCAGGAGTTAACAGGCTACTTCTTGACAAAGACTCAATACAGCACACAAAAAGCCTCATTTAATGCCCCATCAGGAAACCTTACAAGTTACAGCTTAATAAATACCTGAAGATTATTATAATACAAAAAATGACTGGTACCACTTTCCATGTCAAATACACTCAAGGAGAACTCTGTACAGAGTGGGCTGTGACATGGCAATCTTGCATATACTCTTTCATTTTTCTTTAAGTATTTCAGCATTTTATATTTAACCTATGACTTATCAGTAAACTCTGTAGAAAGAAATCTGGTTTCCCCACATTTTTATCCTAGTCCCTAAATGTAGTCTATACCCTGGCATATAATACATGTTTTCAAAACATCTGATTAATAAATGAATTAATTAATCAACTGAACAATCAATGTAAGTCTTAAGACAACAGCACTGAGTAGTTGGAGGAAAATACTATCTCACACTGATGTACTTTAAAAACACCCCTTATTTTTCAACACTATCATCGTGTCATAAGAACTGTATAAGGTCAAGGGTATAATTTGTGCCCAAGAAACTGGATGGGAAGAAGGCTGCTTTGCACATGGAACAATCAGAATAACATTCAAAAAGTAAATGAGTAAATGCTTTGCACATGGAACAAACAAATAACATTCAAAAAGTAAATGAGAAAGACAGAAAAACATGAAAAGCAGACAAATGTTGTCAAAAAGTATAGTATCCTACAACAAAGCAGTGAATCTCTCTGTTTCCAAGATCTTTTGTACCTATTACTACAGAGGGTATCATCACACATTGCACTCTTCAAGGGTTTCTAAGTCATAATGAAGTAAAGGCTAGAATGTAGCCCACCAAGATTTCCCAGGCAACTAAGCACAAACCTCTAGCATGTACTCACTCCACAGATCTGGAAAGGGACAGGCACCCCCTGTTGGGCAAAGGGAAGATAAGACATGATAAGTTATTGATATGTCTGATAGAACCTAGGAAGCCCCATCTCTCTGGATTCACAGCTAAATGCAAGGACCAGTTCAACAACTTCTCATAATAGGAACTGCGATTCACTCTGTATCAATCACCAAGAGTTTAATGAAAGAGTCATTGTGAAAATTTGTTATATGTTGCTCTGACTCTCTTTATAATTAAAACAATCTGTTTCATTATACACAACTTTTTCATTTTAATAGTGTTCCAGAATTGGAATTCTGTTACATTATTTTCAAAACCAAAGGTTCTTTGTAATATTAACACCATTAACACAGTTGGACTGATACCATCACCCTTTCGGAAAAGAACTCTTTAAAAACATAGTCATATAAAGATAGTCCCCCGTGTGCACCTGGAACACCTTTGTTCCTCACACTGGAGACAGTTTAAAAGGGTTTGTGTAGTCAGTTCTGAAAAGCTGATACTTTGAAGAAAAAAAGTCTTGATGGCACTACAACATACATATTTTAACCCAAATCTGGTCTGTAGTCAAGGATCTAACACTTACTAGTGGAAAAAGAAACACGATAACTATTTGGGGTTTCAGAACAGGTTCCCCTAAAGTACAGCACCTTGATACTTGAGAAAAGGGCAGAGGCAAAAAGGTTTCTTTCCTCTGAAACAGGCCATAAAACAGAGAAAGACTGCCTGAACTTCCCCTAACATGGGTAAGACCCTCACGTGAGAGGTGATCTCCCTGTGTGTACAAATAGAAAAAAAGACCCAGATGCTAAGAAGTACCTGAATGCACACTCCTTGGAAGAATCCCCCGTTTATTACTATTAGATCGTTGCCCTTCTGTCTAATCCTATTTCTCCAAGACTGCCTACTTCCTCATCAAAATGCACAAGCTTTAAGTTTCACTGGGGCTTATATCCTTATGAAGGCTCTTTTGTCTTGTTAAAACTTTAAAAAAATTATATTTATTTATCTTATATTTTCTTGTACTAGTTTTTGTTTGTTAGAGAGACATCATCCATGAACTAGGATGGGTGAGAGAAAGACAATCTTCCTGCCCTACCCATTTTTAGAGCAATCCCTACACAGCACTTACATTACTGTATCTGCATGTCATGAGACCTAAATTTGCTACCACTCAACAGACAGAGTTTTCTAGTAAGGAGAATTAGATAAAAGGTGGTATGTTTTAACCTTTTTCCTTCTATCTCATTTTGAGGTTTCTAGCTATATCATTTTCTAGCTGTATAAAACCCCACAGCTCTACAATTTGAGTCTTAACTAAATACTATTGTGAGTCATTTCCCAAACAAATAGTTGCATTTGCTGTCTTCATTCAATGCCTAAGTTTCTACAGCTCTGTTTGTTCACTGAGGTACTGAGGACGGCAAAGAGTAGAAGAGGTGGATCTATTACTGCCAAAGCCAAGCCTGAGTGTCCTTTCCCTCAGCAACTCATATGCGATAGCTTTTCTAGATCAATTCACTGCTTAGTTTCATTACCGCGTCAAGCATCTTTGAGTTTCTTCTCTTCTCATCTCAACAAGCTACAGTTTAAAGAAGAATAGAAAAAAGATCACTTTCACATTTGTGTGAATGATGGTAAATGATTTCCAAATTGGAACTCAAGATTAAATAGCCACACAGTTTGCAAAACAGGTTCTACAGAGCGAAAACAGAACAATGAAAGAAAACCCCTCACCACCAGCCCGCCACAATCTTTAGGGTGCAATTCAGAGGATGCACTCTCAGTCCTTAGATCTAGCCAAGCCCTCCCTTAAACAAAGGTTTTCCTGACAGAGAGTCCCGGGTGAATGACTCTGTAAGAGATCACCAAGTACTTTCATAGTTTACAAGGACGGAGCAATTACAGCTTCAGTCGTTCATGAATAAAGCCTCTTTAACATTTTAATGAGAACATTAACTAGGCTTCACTTGGTTTGTCCCTCCTAGAAAGTCTGTTAGCCTTAGAGAAAGTTTCTTTAAAAACCAGTAATGAAATAACAGGCCTCTTTGCGCCCCACAGGGCAGGACGAGGCCACAGACACTGGTTATGTTATCTCTCTCCTGAGCTAGCCTACATTTTTTTTTTTTTTTTTTTTTTTTTGATAAGACCACTAGTCTGGCAAATGAGCAAAGGCATCTGAAGCAAGGCCTTCCTCTAGGCATATCTGTGTGCTGTGTGCACTCACTCATTTTACATCAGACTTGTCTCCTAATTCGCTTTTTATGTATACACAGCTTGAGCACAATATGTGACTCAGTAAATGCTAAATCATACTTTTCTGTTATTTTCTCTTAATGATTTTCTACTGCTTCTGTACTCTTTTGCAATATGACTGATTCCCACCAATGCTACCAAACTCCCACTAGCCTGAAGGTCCATTAAAATCAGCAGACAACCAGGAGCTTCCAAAGTCAAAAGTGAACAAGAAATAAATCCCAGACTCAGTGACTTAACATGAATTTCTGCCTCATCCTCTGAACAAAATCTGGAGCAGAATGAATTCAAGAGATTGCCTCCTCAAAAACCTAGTGAAGGAGTAAAGCTAAGCAGAATTAATATTCAAGTCATATATTTATTCAATCCCTTACACCTCTGCTGAGGACCTACTATGTAGGAGGTGCTGCTCCCACGTACCCAGCTCAGATAGAGTGTAACTGACAGATAGTGAATCGGCTGCGGAGTAAATGAACTAGGTCATGATTAGAAGTTGCATCTCAGTCTAAAAGCACCAAGAAGTCATTAAAGAGTTTTAAGGCTCCTCTTAATACATTTTACATTTTTCTAAGTTATTACTGCCCGTCATTCTGGCAGCTCTGTACATGAGCACCACACACTGTGATCATTTTCACCCCTATCACCTCCCTTGCTCTGTCCTGCCTTCTGGTTTCACATTTTGGGGGGATTTCAAGGATCATATCTTGCTTGTATCATCACCTCCACTACCCTCTCTTCTCTCTCTTATTCTCTTTCTCACGTATAATATTAATCTCCTTCCTAATTTCTTGCCCTCATTTATTAGATTCCTCCAGATACTAGGGAGAATATGTGATTTTTGTCTTTCTGAGTCTGGCTTATTTCACTCAACATAATGGTCTCTTTTCTTATAGATTCCTTTTCTTATAGATGACAGAATTTTATTTTTTCTTGTGATTGAATAATAATATTGTGTTTTTGACATTTCATTCTGATTTTTGGGTGAAAAGTGAATTATAGAGACTTAGTCCACACAGGCTGTTGATGGCCTGCACTAGGGGATCGCCACAGAGCAGTACAAATGCATAGAGTTGAAATATTTTGGAAGGAAGATCTGACAGGACTGGTAATGATGATGGATAGATCAGACATGGAGGATGAAGGAGGAAGAAACATTAAGGATGTTCTGGAATAAGATGTCCCATGCGCTGAGATGGGACTCATTCCTTTTGGAGACAACAAAGACCACACAGAGCATCATGTACCCTATTGTAGATCTAGGGAAGTGGTAAGTGTGTTTAAGTTCCCCAAGAGAACTCAAGGTCAGCTTGCTCGATCTCTGCTTCAATGACAAATATATTACATGTATGTATAAATATATGTAATTTTTAATTTTTTTTTTACTTCCTGAGAAAATTCTAAATCATTTCAACAATCTTTTGAGGAAGACAAAAGGATTATTGTTGCTGTCCTCATTAACTTGCAAGAAAACTGAGGGCAAATAAGGTGAAGAGCCTATTGAAGGTCACACAGCAAGTCATCAGCACATCAGAAACCAGGAGTCCGGCTGCGTTGCAGGCATCATCACACTGTACATCACACACCTCTGTGTGCAGGGCATCCTGCAGGCACTGGTCTCAACAGGAGAGCACCAATTTCAAACGAGGTAAGGGTTTTGGGGTGCTGCTGCTTCCTTTGTCTCATTCTGTCACAGATGCTAGTTAAATAATCTATAAAATGCAACTAACAAAAGTAGAAAAGGCCAATAAAACCAAAGCAATCTTTATAGAGGAAAAAGTCAAATATCAAGGTACAATATGACATAGATTTTTAAAGAGATATTTTAATTATGAACAAGGGCTGTGCTGCACAAGCTCATCAGAAGGCCCCCTAGGGGCTACACAGGTGGAGTCCTTCATGACAAAAAGACACAGAGACCCCCAGGACTGACTGACTTCATGGCCCCTTTGTATACAGCTCATTAAGCACTGGCAAATCTTATGAAAAGAAAGAACAAAAACAAAAACACTAGAATCTTTGCAAGATTTTTTAAAGGAGTACAATTCAATTAGATGAGATTATATCTGAAATAACAAATCTAGTTGAAGAAGACACATTCAATGGCTGAGCCTGAGGAGCCTGCACACGCTGCAGAGTCTGCAATACCTGCACAAGTTTAAAAAACTGGCTTCTATTCTTTACCTGTCTGGGCCTTGCTCGGAAGGCGTGGGGTGTCTGCCTCCATGTTTGTTCCCGTGAGCCACACATTTTTGCCCCTAAGTGTAGGTTGTTAATTTTCTTACTAATGTACAGGCTTCTTCTCTGCTGCTTTTCTCTGATATTTCTCTAAAGGAGCCCTCTGTTGTAAGCATAGCCCCCACAATGGACAACAGGTGACTGCACTGAAAACATCCACACAAGAGGTATAGGGAGGGAGTCTGAGATGCCAGATCAGTCACACCCCAAAATCCAGCCTAGGAAATCAGAAAATCACTTTCCAGGGTCAGACACATGGTACTTATGTATATTAAGATGGAGTTATTTTCACCCACTTCTGATTGTCTCCTGAGTGCTTCCATAAAGGCATGTGAGTGATACGCTTACAACACACAGAAGTGCAGGTGACACCTGCCCCAATGGATCACTCTCTGAACCTGACCACAGGGTCTTACATCAGACCCTTCATCCAGGCCTCATAACCTTGGACAGCCTGTGCTTTAGAACCCCTTTAACTGCTTGGACATACCACCTTGTATATCTATCTTGACTTATTTTTTACTTTGGTGATGCTGGGGATCAAACCCAGAGCCTTGCACATGATAAGCAAGCACTCTACCAGCAGGCCACAACCTCTGCCGTCTTCTTACACAACTGCATTGTTATTTTCTTTCTGATTGCATGGTGACTCTGATTTGCAAAGAGAGCACACATGGTAAGGGTGAAGATAAACTGGGACTTGACCTGGTGAGACAGCTCCTAGGAAGACCCTAGGTCAGTGATAAAAATAGGCTGAGTGAGAAGCCTGGTAATCAGACAAGCAGGAGTAGCCTTCAGGAAGTGGCAAACTAGGGGTGTCCAAGCAGGGGGGACCTTTGACAGCACCATGACATATCTTGCAGGCAACTCCAGAGGCTAGAAGCGGAAGACTCCAGGATGCCAGTAGTACCTACTATCACTGAAAATGACAAGAACCAAGTGGTAATAAAAAGGCAAGTGCTAATACTCTACTCTATATTTGAAACAACTTCTTTCTGGGACCCTTATGTATATTCTCTTTTTCATAGCTCAAAGCATGTCAAATGTTTTGTTATCCTCACTTGATACCTAATTGTTATTATGCATCATCAATGATCACACTGAAGATTTTGTAAAGAGTTTTAAACAATTACATATTATAACTCTGCCTTCAAAGTTATTTTTTCATCTTCTGTGTTTGTAATTTTCACAATACTGTAACATAAGCACTTTTAAGTGCAACAAGATGTAGAATCTTGCACAATGCAGCACAAGTGAAAGAATATAAATTCAAAACTTGGATCTCGTGACATGAGGACATACACTTTCCTAACTGGCCTATTCTTGTTCTCTAACTCTTTATACAGGTGATCTCTGATTTAGGATGGTTCAACTTGTAACTTCCGGGCTTTATAATGGTATAAAGGTGATACACATTGCATTTGTAAATTCAGAACTTCATACTTTAAATTCTAAATTTTGGTCTTTTTATGGGCTAGTGATCTGTGGCACAATACTCTTGTATAAATGCTGAGCAGTATCAATGAGCCAAGGTTCCCACTCAGCCACATGATCACTAGGGTGAATAACCAACCCTCTGTAGCATCCTGTGTAACAGCCAATAGTATAGGCATTTTTTACTTAATATAGCTTTGACTTATTTTATGTGTATCATAACATAACCCCATCATAAATCTAGAAGTATCTGTACTATAAATTTCACTTACCTAGACTTCTGTAATTCAGGGCTAATGAGGCAATCAAAAGATACCTAAGCATTTACTTAGAAATCTGGGAGGAGCTATGATAAATGCTGCACACACAACATATCCAGAAAGTTGTTAGGGGAAGCTACAATCCTGAAAATGGAGAGGGAAAAAATGAATGCTTGGCTTAATTTAATCATCAGAACCAGTATTAATAATTTAATACAAAGGTGCATTTTTTTTATTGTTTTTTGAGTTTGTTTGTTTGTTTTTTGGTTTCGGTTTTTGGGTTTTTTGTTTGTTTGTTTTTGGTTTTTTGAGATGGGGTCTCAACATATAGTTCAGACTGTCCTTGAGATCATTATATATAGACCAGGCTGGTCTGGACTCATGACAATCATCCTGGCTTAGCCTCCAGAGTGCGAGGATTATAGGCATTTTCCTCTATGCCTGGCTGAAGGTGCAATTTTTAAAAATGAATACCACAACTCTGAATGATTTAATTTTATTTTTATGGATAATAGATGTTTTTAAATTTTAAAAAATCTCTTAGGAAGTATGTGTCTATAGACTAAAATAACAAAATGTCTGTAGACTAACAAATCATATATTTTGTCAAGTAGCTTTATTATTTATCATATCATTCAGATATTCAATTAATTCATATTTTTCTCTGTTTAAGAGTCTGACATAAAGTTGGTTTTCAAGTGTTTGCACAGATGGACATATACATGTAAGCAGCAAGTTACACCCAAGTCAACTGGAGACTTAAACACCACTTGTATCAGACATAATAGACAAATCTTGAATTTAAGGATCTGACAAACAGAGATTCAGGTCTGTTTTCCTGCCATATTATCATGAGTAAATTACCCCACCCCTTGATTCTAAATTTGCTCTATGAAAAAATCATGATGATATACAGTACTGCACGGCATCAAGTGAAGTCAGAGCTGATATTCTGTCTGGACTACAGAAGTTAATGTTGGCTATTAATCTCCCTCACTCTCTTTCTTACATATACCATGGCCCCTTACATAACAACCTTAATAACAGTATATCAGCATACAAAACACTGTTGTAAATTTAATGGTTAAACATCAAGTTTCTTTGACCCTCAATTTCTTCTCCACTGACATAACATTTATCTACTCATGGTCAAGAAATAAGTTGTTACACATAGCAAGTATTTGATAAATTTTGATAATGTTGGAATAAATATCTCAGAGAACTGAGGGTCACTCTTTTAGGCACCAAAACTCTTTACATTTGGAAGTCTTCAAGAATGTATCACACAGTTAACTACTAGGCTAAAACAGTGAGTAGAAAGAATATGAATCTTTTCTTGACTCACGGTATCTACACAAACTTAGATGTAGGGCCAGATTAAAAGTAATTCCTTAAATTTCTTAGGTTTGTTTACCCTAAGTGCTGTGCTTTCATTTCTTCCTGCAGCTTCCTTCTCTGGAAGGACACTGTAGAGTGGACAAGACCAACTGACTGCCATTTTCAAAGCATTTACCCAGAACAATTTCCAGACATTTTTCATCTGTGGCCTCGTGATGCATCCATTTGATAAAAGTTTCAAGGAGGAATCAGTATGAGGACCACAATATAAAATCTCATGCATAATATCTCCTGCAAAAATATTTACAAAGTGAACAACAGAGTAAACCATATGCATTATCATTACTGTTTTCTATTTGTAGTTTTTTTTAACCTATGGCTCTTATAGTTTGTGTCCAGATGGCCCCCCAAAACCTCATGTAGTCATAGGGGCAGGCTTCTAGAATTTGTTATTATTTCATAGTCTAATGCTGGGATTATAAGTGTGAATGCTACACCCACTGCAGGGTGGGTAGCCTGCTTACAATATAAGGGACAGAATCTTCTCTGTGCATTCCTCTCTTTTTGCTCTTGTTGCTTTTGCTGTCTTCCACTGGTGTGAACTATTCTCCTCTACCAAGCTACTCTTCCTTGGAACCAGTTGATTATGGACTGAAACCTCCAAAAAATGTGAGTTAAAGAAAGCTGTCCTCCTTTAACTTTGAGCATTAGATATTTTTTCTCAGCAACAAGAGAAAAATATCCAAGAAAGAATTTGGTATCAGAGAAGTGGGGTCATTGCTGTGTCTTATACCTGACCATATGGTTCAAGAGCCTTTGGGAATAGCTTGTGGGAAGAGTTTGGAAAAGTTCAGAGATGATTCCTAAAAGATTAGCACAGGCTGTTCTGTATAGAAGATCTTGGTCAGAGTTCAGATGATGAGAATGCTGATAGAAATCTTGCTGGTAAAGGCCTGGCTCAGGATGTGTCTGTTATAGAAAGAAGGGCTGTAATGACTGCTGGACTCCAGACAATGTGTGTTATAGCTTGACAGAAAGTTTGTCTATATTTTGCTTGTGTCCAGAGACTTTGCCTGAGACTGAGATTAAAGACAATGGAATTAACCTGGCAGAAAAAATTTCAAGGCAGTCAAATGTTGAGGTGGTGGTATAGCTATTTTTGGGGCTGTTAGCCAGATTTATGTTGCAAATCAAGAGCAAAGAACCCAGAAGAATGATTTAAAGTGTTATGAGTTTGGCCAGAAAAAAAGCACCGGTAAAGTTGTGGACTGAAAAAGCACAGCTGAGAAAATCTCAATCGCTGAGAAGGAATAGAATAGAAAAAAATAGCCTGAGGGCATCACAATAACCAGTAAGTTACCGCCCTTTGCAGTCTCAAAACTGCAAAAGTGAAAGACTTTGCTTTGAGGAGAAAGTCATATAGAATCATGTTCCAGAATGGTAGCATCCATGCTATGTTCTAGAGTGGTGGTGCAAGCTACACCAGATTCCAAAATGATGGCAGCAGTATAGAGAATTTGTTGCTCAGAATCAGGTTCAAAGTGCTCAGCAATTCAGGCAATCAACCTATAGAGCCAAGAGAGAGGAAAGTCTGGTTACTGTTCCAGCTGGCAGTGGACCTTGGCATCATCCACATGGTGCTGGTTTTAGGTATGTGTAGAATGCAAGAGTTCTGAGGTTAAGATGGCTTCCACCCAGATTGCAGGAGAAGTCCTGGGAGGCCAGGCAATGTGCTCCTGAGAGAACAGCATGTGAAGCTTTGGGGATGAAGCCAAAAGTGCAGTGGAGAAACCAGAAGTTTGGAAAAGCCAGGAACATGGATCATCTAAGGAAAGCTACAAGGATTGAGCAGAGTGTGTCTAAGAAAGAAACCCTGGGAGCTACAACCACTGGAAGTGCCATAGAGGTGGAGTCACACAAGCATTTTGGAGTTCACTAGATTTTGGAGTGTCACAGATTGCTTCAGATGTTCCACACAGAACTACAGGACTTAATGTTTGTGCTGCTGGATTTTGGACTTGCTTTGGTCCCATTCCTTTGTATTCCAATTTGTATCTTTTGGAATAGTATTATTTATCTTGTATCATTGAATGTTGGAAGTGTTTAGCTTTCTTTTCATTTTTATAGGGGCTCACAGCTAAGAGTTCACCTTAGATCTCAAAGAAGACTTGGGACTTGGACTTCTCAGCAGTGTGGAAACTGTTAGGACTTCGGTAGCTCTTAAGAGATTGACTAAAATTCCTTTTTTTAAAGGAATATGCATGAGTCTTTCAAGAGCCAGCAGTGGAATGTTATGATGTCTAGATGGCCCCCAAAGACTCATGTATTCATGGGGCATACTTCTAGAATCTGTACTTGATTTATAGTCCAATGCTGGAATTATGGGTGTGAGTGCTATACCCACCATAGGGTAGGTAGCTTACATACAACATAAGGGACAGAAGGAGTCTTCTCTATATGCTCCTCCCTTTTTGCCCTTGCTTTTGCTGTCTTCTGCCTCCATGAACTGCTGACCTTTGCCAACCCACCATGCCTTGGAGCCAGTTGTTTATAAACTGATATCTCTACAAACTTCAAGCTAAATAAACCTTTCCTTCCTTCAGTTGGGGAGTTGAGTATTTTGTCCCAGCAATGAAAGAAGTTATCAAAGTCACCACGCAAAGTCATTAACTCATTGGAGTTGCAATCATCCCCTACAAAGCAATGTGACCAGTTTAAATTATCCCTAAGGTCCTTTTCAACAGTAATTTATACAATCCTATTTTTACAAGCACATATATATGTTCCAGGTGATATAGCTGGCTGGAAATATGACCAGGCAGAAGAGGCATTAGAGAGTGTAATGAGTGAGCAATGTATCCTACATCTTGTAATATAGACATCCCATCAAGAAGGTGGTATCTTTGTACCACACCAACAAATATAAGAATTATTTATCCTGTTTCTTTCTCCCAGCACTAACATTACACATAAGGTAGAAATATTGAACTGAGGAGTATAAATATATTGATCCTTTTTTCTGTGTCAAATGTTCTTAATAAGTGAAAAACCTTAGGATATCTCAAAAGGAGTCAACTGTGTTTGGACAAATAAAACCTTAAAGAAAATACTTTTTTGTGATAACTAAATACAGCATTTTAATTGACCCTTTGTTTCTAGCTGTCTTCAATGACTGTTCTGTTCACAAGTTAACTTACCAGCACATTTGTTTAAATAATACTAGGTTCAGCCTTTGTACAAAAATGTAATCTAACTCCTTTAAATCACAATCTAACTGTATCAAAATTAAAATTTCTAAGTTAAAAAAGAGTTCATGAGTTTTACACAGAAAGGAAGCAGATACTTTCAAATAACAAGTTAATTATTTATCACCAAGCACACTCAGGAGGACGTGTTAAGCACTCAGAGCTCTGAGCCAAAGGAATCTATGCACAACTAGCTACCTGTTCTCAGGAAAGATGGAGTGTTATTCAGTTCCATTCAATGTTACACTTTGCTTAGCCCCATACCAGTACTAAAGAGGATATTAAAATGAATAAAATATATCATATCTGCCTTTCAGGAAATGTAGCTAGACTGAATATGTAAGAGAAATGATACTGTAAAAGGTCACCCAAGACTAACTTCCAACTTTGCCACATTAGCTATCAAATTTGGACAAGTTACTTCACCTTTTTTGATTCCTTATGAGTCCTTATGTGAATAATTACTACAGTATCTATCTCATAACATCATCATAAGGATTAAATAAGTTTTTACTCCTAAAGCAGTAAAAACAGTCTCTGCCAATAAGCCCTCAAGTATAGCATTGGATCATGGTTGTCATCACTATCAACATGCAACTCAAAAGTAAAATATTCCACTTTTATATTTAATACTGAAACTATAACAAATACTAGAAAATAAATGAACAAAATCAAGTTGTAAAATTACTTTTCCAGCTTTTATCAAAGACTCCTGCATTTTCCTGACAAATCCTAATTAAATCCATTTCTCAGACAGAAGTAAAGATGGCAGTGAATGATGTGGGGAGAGATGTAAAGAAACAAGCATGCAAACCTGAAGAGAAAAAGAAAAACAGAGGGAGAAAAAAAAAAGGAACCTTTACTGGTTATCTAAAACGCTGAGAAAGGCAAGAGAGCTGGAGGCAGAAAGTGAAGACAGACCTGTTCCACCTCTTTTCTTCTCAGAAAACCTTCCTCAAGCTTCAAGTCTTCTCACCTACCTTTTCCTAACTATTCCTATGCTTCCCTTTCTGCGGTTTAAACTCTGGTTTTATAGAATATTCAATGTAAGAAAGGACCTTAGGAGCTATCTAATCAAATTCTCTTATTTTATAGATGAGAAAAACTAAGAACCAGTGAGACAAACACCTGCCTGGGGTTGTATAGTCCTGTCCCGACACAAACAAAATTAAAACTGGACTCCCTGAGTCTGTGCTGTCTCCCATAGCACAGCAAAATGAGTCCACGTACTCAAGTGTAGCCTAGCTGGCTCTTATCCCATTTGGCAAATATATAAACTTCTCATGGGAAGTAAATCTTGACAAATATTTTTAATGAATTAGCAAGAATTTTATTGTTTTCATTTCAATAAACATGGTTTATTATTAACTTCATTGACTTCTAATCCTGAAATTAGGTTTCTCTACGCTTGGTCAGGTCCTGCCTAACTGTAAAATAGAACAATCAGACTGCAGTTAAAAAGATAAGTCCACTTGGGCCATCTCTGTCTCTCTCTCTCTCTGTCTCTCTCTCTCTCTCTCTCTCTCTCTCTCTCTCTCACACACACACACAATATCAAGAAATATTTAAAACATAGTTTGAGACAATTCTTGTCATTCATAACTATAAGGAGGCATCAATAATTTAATATAAATATGTATTAAATATTTAAGTAATATTTAATATAGGGATTTCAGATCATTTATTTTCTAGAGGAAAACAAGTTTCTCACCAGCATCCACCATGCTACTGCCAACCCCAAAGAAAAGGCAGCCTATCAAGTGTATTCACTAAATCGTTATATCTGGCTTGTGTCTTCAGCATGCTTTGCTCAGACTATGTACGTGGCCTCCTACACGTTCACTGTTGCTTACTGCCAGCCTCAACTCCACAGTGGAAGACTGAGGCTCTGAACCCAGAGCTGTTTAATCATTTATTAAAAAGTAAAAACTGCTATAATCTGGGTAACACACACCTGTAATTTCAGCTGACTTGGGAGGTAGGAAGATTTCAAGTTCAAGACTAGCCTAAACAATACAATCAAACTTACATCTGAAAAGAAAGAAGAAGAAAAGAAGGAAGAAAGAGAGAAGACTGTAAGTCTGTTGTGGTTTGTTTATTTGTTTTGTTACATCTTTACCCTTAAGGATCTGAAATTTAGATGCAACAAATATTTTGAACACACAAAAAAAGGGCCCTGGCTTGCCTCTGCTCTCCCTCTTTCTTTTTCCCGGGTGTCCGGACAGGACCCTTTCAGTCATGTGCTTCACCATGTAGGCGTTAAAAGATAGGACCTAGAAGTGATGAACAGAAAGGTCTCACAGTTGTTTTAGAGTGAGAACATCTGAATCTGGGCCACTAAAAATAACGCAGTCTCATTGTCTCAGTAGGTGTTTATTTCCCAAGGACTAGACATGCACGAAGTTGGCTTATTAGAACCACACTTGGCAAGAATTATTTACATGGAGCTGTCCTTAACTTCTATTATGTGTTTGATTTTTTTTCTCTTTTTCTGTCGCAGTAGATACAGGCTGACCACCATAAGCGATGGCAGCTGTGCACACTTTCACTTACATAAAATTCAATAACAGGAAAAGCAGAACCTGACATTATAAAAAACAATGGAAAAAGTCAAATGATCAAAGCTGGGGAAGTTGAGCCAAGATATGAAGTTCCTAAGTGGGGGAAAGAAAATGTTGCTGTATCCTCCTACCCCACACGTCAGCCAGCAGAGGCAGCTCACTCTCCAGATACCTTTCAGCAAAAAGAAATGCCACAAATGTAGCAGAAGTGAGATCCTGAGGGAGCCAATTATATTTAAGCAGTTTTCCAAATTCTGTAAAAGAAAAAAAAAGCTTAGAAAAACTTAGCACTTGAAATGACATTTTACATGTTCTGTTTAGGTCCTGTGGAATACCACTCATAAAAGGGCTAGATGTCAGAAAACAAACCTTGAGTTTTTAATAGAATAGAATTATTAGCTAGAAAAATAAACTTGGCTTCAGAGGTGGAACAATTTAACAGGTAATTTAACAGGTACTTGAGTCTTTTTCTTTGCAACTAGAAGCCGAAACATGACAAATTAGATCAAGGTCAATGGCAGATATTGGCTGAGAAACCACCCTCTTATGGCTGGCTGCTGTGTGCCACTTTGAGATTCTTGCAATTCTCTAGCAAGTCTTAGGGACAGGATTCCTGCAAGATGAGGAGTGTCAGGTATCTCACCAACCCTACACAAGACACCAGTGGACCTGTGATAACCTATGTCAGGGCAGACAGGATTGGATAGGAAATGGAGAGCTTAGAAGATACTCCAATGTCTCCACAGAGGCAGCCTGGATTTTAGCTGCTGGTGGAAAGAGAGGACCTGGTGTCCACTGACTTCTCTCTTCAGAGCTCACTATGGTAATGCAATGGCTATTTGTGAGTTCAGTATAACTTTTCCTAATTAGATGCAAAGATATGTCAAATAGGACCAGACCAAAGGCAGTGAGACTTTAAAATAGAACAACTTTGATTACGTTTCTGGGATGATTCAGACTCCCACCCATCCCTTTTCCTTCTCTGAGTATGGCATCAAAGTAATTGGATCTAGGAAGCCAATATGCCAGAAAAAGGAAACAAGGACCCCTTGCCTTGAAAAACCACATCATGGCTACCAGGTAAAGGTAACTTTTTGTCCTGCTATGTAGTTCAATATTTTGGCTACATCATTTCCAGTAGGAAGGGAGGCCATCTACTGCTTTCAGAAGGAAATTAAGTAAACATGTGTTAGACATCTGCTCTGTGTCAACCACTGAACCTTATGTCATTAGGGACACCAAGAAAAGAAAACTTTTTCCCTCACAGAGAGTAGCCACTAAACTAAAAGGCATGTGTGTCTATACAGGAGGCAACTGCACCTGTCAAAACTGGATCATCTTTGGGGACCACCTTAGAAGTCAACCATGAGGTCGTCCTAACCTGAAACAATACCTCCCATTTGAGTACTGGTCCATTTCTACTTTCAATTTCAGCCTTTGATGTAATTACTTCATTTTCCCTTTAAATTCTTTGAACCACAACATTTTAATGACCAAGAAGAGCAATGTATGTCAGAAAATGTCAGGTTCTTGACTTTGAGTAATAGAGACAAATATCTTCACTACTGAGGAACTAAAGTGATCAGGAAGGATTTTATCCAACTATATTTTGGTATGACAGTAAAATAATTATCAAAGAAAAGAAAGAAAAAGATGTCCAATTGAGGGAAAAATAAACAAAAGTCTGATGTCCCAGGATGTCTCCTAACACAGATATCTAAAACATGGTGCATTCTGAGGACCTTCTAAGTGATCATGAAGGCCAATTAAAAATCCTTTAAAAACAGTATCACTAATCTCCCAGTAGCACTTCTAAACCACACCAAGGACAGTAATGGTTAGGAGTTAATAACATCTTTGTTTATGAGGCCCTGAAATTCCTCTGAGGACTGTCACAAAGAATCTTCAGAAACAACTGAATTCCCATGTTTAAATTGATCATACTGAATGATAAGACCTCTTTTGAGGGAAAGAAGGATTAAGAGCTAACTAAGCCAATGTTGCTTCACGTATAGTAGTATCTATAATCAGTCACAACAGTGACAAGCTTTTTATGGGTTTTAATGGATTTGGAGAAATATTGTTTCCCTAGGTAATTACAAAATGGCAGTGCATATACCATACTCAGTCAAACAAAAAAATTTCATGATCATAGAAAATAAACATTTGAGTTTTCAAATGCTCTCAGAGAAATACTACTTAGGTATCTCGTTACAGCTCGTAAGTTTTAGAAATTACTGTTCCTTTGCTTTCGTTGGGGCTTCATTGTGCAAATCATATGCTGCTCTCCTTCAATTTCCCAGGATCCCCAAGGTCATCTGATACAGTGTTTACTTCAAATACAACTTTGTGCCAAAGCTGTCCGGTTGATTAGATGACACTTTCCCACTCTATCTCTCCATATTTCCCTACCTCAAGATCTAGTTCATCTGGATTTTCTGCAAGACTTTCACTTCCCAGCAATTTTAAACTGCCTCCTGTATGCTTTCCCTATACTCCCCTGGGGAGGATGCTGCCAGGAAGGCAGAGGAGAGAAGGAGCTTTTTGATGTTAATGAGGTCTCTGTGCAAGACTCAGAGCTAATGGTGAGGAGCTGAGTGTGGGTTCTCTGGGGAGCCCAGGTGAGGGAAGGTGTTAAAGGCACAGCTGAGAGTCTGTGGGTACTTTGCTGTTTGCCTGGAGCAGGTATTCCAGGACCTGAGTAGTAACCCGCTAATGGTTTACATAATGAAGAAATGAGTCAGTGTACTTGGCAGTTCAGACTCTGAACTATATAAGGCCTCAATTCAAAAGGAAATTCTGGAAGAGAAGTATTAAATGGTGACAGATTTATTTTCATTAAACTGCTAGTGGTAGGACACAGGCTAATGAATTACAGACATTTGCATGTCTCTGCTGTTTTCATATTTCTGGACTTTGAGAGGACTGTGAGCTCAACCTTGAGCTCAGCCTGTGTTACTTTCTAGGCCTTCTCTGCAAAGAGAGCACACAGTCCTGCAGAGAAGCACACCCATTACTCACCAGCTGAGCCCTGCTTAGCATTCACAGACTGGCCACCGCCTTTTAGAAACCCAGAAGACCCCCACCCCCCAAAAAAAGTACATAGTTTAAATACTCAGAAATCTCCAACTTACATAAAATCTCAGCTAACAAATGCCAACCAAGGAGTCCAAAATCATGAGTGAGAATTTGCCAGCAAATTTCCATCTCCATCACAGTTCAATGGCAAAGGAGATCTGAACAAAGAAGAAGCCTTAGCAAGACTCAAAAAATGCTGTTAAAGAGTTCTTGGAATATGCCAGGACTTCCTCAACATAGTCCCTTGAAGTAAATGGGGATATTAACATTTCTATTTTAAAGATAAGAAAATGAAAGTTTAGTGAGCTTTTAATAGGTAACTCATTCAAGTCTCCCCAGGTGAGTGGCAGAGATGGGGTATGAATATGTGCTATTAATCACTCACACTTAGCAGTGTTCAGCAAAATTCTCTATAAGAACTAGCCTATTTCCAAGAAATTCTGGAGGATGAAACTGAAGAGAATAAAGAAGCTGGGGGGGGGGGGATTTCTCTCCAAACTTAATATCAGTTTTTTTCTGTTATCTTGCTTAATGAAGAAAAAGAACTTTCTAAAGCTGAACCGTAATGAATGAATGCCCACAAAGACCGCGGTTTCTTCTTAGCTAAGTGAATGTTCTGTCAAACAAATTTTCCCATATGGATTTGGACCACACTCATGTACAATCACACTCACTGAAGTGAGATCTGTCCCCACTTGGCTTCTTCGAGTGGTCAACGCCTGGGAAATGAGTTCTCTTCTTGTGTCTCTTGGGGACTTTGGGGAGGAGCAGTGAGATCATGGGAACAATGTCTGTCTTCTATTCTGTGACTCGACCAAAAATGTCAAAGAAAAGCTTCTACTGCTGGTCCAGCAGCAATGAATTACCAAGCAAAATCATGTGGAAAATAGCATACTATCTCCATTCCAGTCCAAAGAAAAATGGGAAAGGCAGCAATGAGAAATTATTCAGGCAAAACTGAAATTCAAGAGAGGTGAACTTTACTCATGTCCTCTGCTCCTCAAAAAACAGGTACCTACAAAATTTCCACTTTTATCTTGCTAAAAACAAGTGAAAACAGAATTTGCATCCTCATCTGTGCTCTCATACTACTTTGTACAAATTGCTAAATTACAGTGTTTACCATATTGTCCTATAATTAGATTTTAGGTGTCTGCCTTCCAACTACTGTAATAGCTCCTTTCCCCCTTAACATTTGTATTCCGAGCATCTGGCATCATGCTTAACAAATATTTGTTAAACAAACAAATGAAAGATTGAACGGAACAATGAATAAACCACAATTTGCTCCAGGGCTCTCTAACTAGGGCAAAAGAAATATTCTTCTTCCTCTATGCTTTATGACTGAAGATGGCTGACACTTTTACACTTAGACTAGGGATGGATCATATGTCTCAAGACAATTAGGTGTCTAGGATGTTTTGGCACCTAATGAATTAGTATTGTGTGTGGCTTGTGTGCAGGTATTTCTCACAATTTTGTGCTCCTTATTCCACACATCTCTTTCCTAAGTTACCCTATGTCATAATCTGTTTTCTTTGAATTTAATTAATTCAATGAAATCACTACACTAAAAAGACATTCTTCATGTTCTAAGTTCCTGGAGAGAAGAAAAGGCAGGAATGCGACTTGGTCTACCTTCTACAGTGCTGCCCACAACCTGTCACCTACACTCTAAGTATAATGATGGATGCAAGGCAGTGTACACAAAGCCCTTCCTCAGGCAGAGATTACACACAGTAGGAAGAAGACAGTTGCACAGGCCAATAAAATGTAATGACCACAGTGACAGAGAAAATTCAGGGCAATAGGGAGCATACAGGTAGGAAACCAGACCTAATCTAAAGATCAGAAAGTGGCATCCTTGATTAAGTACATTTCATGTTTTGACCTGAGAGATGAGACTTCTCTAGGTAAAAGAAAAATACAGGAAAGAGAAGGAGAAAGTCCAACAATGAGAGAAAACACAACAAAAACAAAACACTTTACTAGTTATAAGGGGCTAGAGTTTTGATAAGGAGGTAAACTCAGGCCTCTGTTATTTTATTTTAAGGGCAATGGAAAGCCACTGAAGGATTTTAGCAATAGTCAGGGCATTCTAATCTGAATTCTGGGAAGAGGCTTGTATTGCAGATAAAGACATACAAATTTTGGAGTTGTATTATTTAGATAGGCTGAATATAGTAATAAGCAGACTCTCAACATTTTCCTTTTAGAGAAATTACTTTGGCTGCCATATAGAGAATGGATATGAGGCTGTGAGACCAGGTGTACAGAAACCACTTAGCATGCTATGTCAGCATCCAAATGAGGATGCAAACCTGGCACTGGAAATGGAAAAAATGGATTGGTTCGAGAGACTACCTAGAAGACAGAAGCATTAGGCACTGGCAAGTAATGAGATCAGGGACTGGCAAATTAGTTCTTTAAAGAACCAGATCAGAAACATTTAAGTTTTTCTGGGCATGTGGTTTTCTGTCACCAACTGTTCCTCAGTTCTTGTGAAAACTAATGGAAACAGACAATATGAAAGTGAATACATATATTTGTGTTCCAATATGAACCAATTAGCAACAATAAAAGCAGGCCAACATGCTTAATTTAGTCCAAGAGTGGAGCATGCTGACTCTAGACTAGACGAAAACTGTGGCAGAAAAATAAAACACCATTTCCCAGTGTGTGGTTTGGGGCATCTGATTGGTCATGGTTACTTAGAGGCAAGAGACAAGAGAAAAGAAACAGGGCCAGTGGGAAAGCAGTAGTGGGAAGATTTTAGACACTTCTAGCTTATAGAAAGATACTAAGATATCTCTGATAAGCAACTAAAATTTGGGTGTTGGTTTCAGGAAAAAGAGCTGAATTGTGGGAAAAGATTCATTAGTTAGGGTAGTCTAAATATTAATACTAAATGTGTACTTAGTTCTGTTCCAACTATTAAAATAGAAACTATCAAAATGCAGTGGCTTTAGAGATATATTTAATTCCATTTCTGCATGGTGATGCAAGGAATTCAAATGGGAAAGGGAAGACAAACATCCATCCCTCTCAACCAAAAGAAGGGAGGTTCAGAGAGGAGAACTTTGGGAAGTTACTACTAGGCACTCAACGGCAAAGGGGGCTGGGATATGCAAAATTCGGAGTGTTTGCAGGCTCAAGAGATGAGTAGATTTTGATGAACACTATCAGGATTCATCATCAGAGTTAAAGACACATGCAAAAAGCCAGGAAGGCATGAACAAAAGAGTATTTAGGCAACTATGAAGCATGAGATCGTTTTGAGCTCTAAAAACATTAATGTTAAGAGATAAATTGAGATCAAAAGAGGATCCAACAAAATAGAATACCAAAGTGAAAATAAAACTAGGAGAATATGTTAGAAGCTTAATGAATGTATTCAGAAAAAAGTACAAATTTAGTAAATAAATACTGAGTTCATCGCCAACAAGGTGACACTTACTTGGTACCTCTGATATTCAGATGAAATATGAATCAAATTACATTTAAGATAAAAACAGCAAAAAAAAAAAATCAGCCCTTTAAAAAACAGCCCAGCTTTCATTCCCATTCAGATGTACTGATTTAGGGTTATACATTGTAAGCATACATGTTTTCCATTACTTTGTGCCCATAAATTAACCTATATATATAGATAAAATGTACATTCTGTATCAAAACATTATATGGTCTTAAATGAACATACAAATGTAAATATGAGTATGTAACTGTCTCTCTATCCAAACACACTGAGCACTCACAGAATTCATTGCCAACCTGCATTTCTTTTTTGCTTCCATTTTTTGTAATTCTCCGTTTCCCTCAAGGCTTCTCCGTTGCCTACTATATTCCTGTTCTTGACGAGATGATGAAAGAAACGATGCTCGTGTGCCTGACATTTTAAGCACTGCTCATGCTATTAGAAAACACTAACAGTCTATATCCTAAATAAAATGTCCAGGCAGGACCACTTTGTGCCCCTTTCCTTGGCCCTTCCACTCAAGAGGCCTCAGTTAGAAAAACAGGAATTCAAGAGCTTGCTGATGTGTTACCCATAGCAGAACAATGTCTCTTAATCCACCGGGCTGAGTAGAGGAGGGCTGTGAGGGTTTTGTATCTGAAATGCTTTTATTTTTCGTAAAAATAGCCCAGGCTTGCTTATAAATAACTATTTTTTAAAAACACCAAAGGATTTTTTAAAAAATGACCTGTCTAGAAGGCACACAATAATAAAGAGAATAAAATTAGTAATCTCTTCCACTTGCCCAGTATAAATTACTAGTGTACCCAGTCTGACCAAGTGAATATTTATAAGCCTGACCTCAAACCCCATGGTATTCAATAAATATAAATTGAAGACAGTGACAATACTGCCCATATTTTCTTACTTAATGACACTCACTTGGCAGCTGAGTACCACAAATCATGTCCATTTCATTCTTTTTTTACTTCATTTCATAGTATAACTCATATCAGGTATATTCACTATTGGGAGTAGTCTTCCAACTAGCAAAATTAATTCTTCCTTTATTAGAGAGAAACCAATCAGTGTATATAAGCAAAGGGGGAAAAAAAGAAACCTTCACAGCAGCATTTCTTTCCTGGCTATGCAATGAGACTTCTGCCCGCTCCAGCAAGCCTTACCATTGCTTTTATAGGGTCATCATAATTCAAAGTTGGCTACCTTCAAATCTCATCTGCAAAGCACATCTAGAAATTCAGCTGCTGATACAGATAATGTATGAAACGGAAAAGCTGCAACTTGTTTCCCACTTGGTAAATCAAATATAAGCAGATTTCTCTGCTACACTCCTCGGAGAGGAATAATGAGGAGGGCAGGAAGCAGCCAGTGTGATGTGTACACAGCCTGGGAAAGTCACTGCCCTGGTTCAGAAGAACATGTGAGTACAGAATTCCCTGTGTGAATATTATAGCTGGTATCTTCAAATGGCAACTAGAATGGAAGGCTAACAATTCTTGTCTTATCTCTATCTCTTAAAATGAATGGTTTTTCTCTGCCATGTCTTATTCTTCACAAGATACTTTTGTCTCCTCTGTGTTGAGACAGTTAAGGCCATTCACTAGTGCTGGAAACTCAGGACCACCTTTCACCTTTCCATCCTCATCCTCCAGCATTCATTTTTCTAAGCAAGCGAGGTCTCTCATTGGCTAGTGCCCTCTCTCTCTCTGCCATCTCCACCTTATTTCAGGTGCCTATCGACCCTTATCCAGACTATTACAGAAATATTTCTTTGGCCACAGGATAGTTTTTCTATAATCTATTCCACTCATATTCTATGAAAAGCAAAACATATGTAGAACACAAATCAGATGGAATCATGCCCCTGTTTAACACAATTAAGTGATAAACACCAGCTGAGAATAAATCATTTAGTACACCACAAAGGGAGCTTTCCAAACATCAGGTACCTGATAGTGGCTATACCACTCTCTCTCAGGAATTGTGCCTGTATTTCACACCATACATACACCATCTGCTAATTCTTAATTGTTAGACTTTGTCCACACTCAAGTCTCTGCATTTTCTCACCTCTCCTCCAGACTTACCCCGGCTCATTTCTACCTTATGATTTAACTTTATCCAGGTGTCACTTCTAGGATGTCATAAGATTCATGCACCCTACTCTCCAAACACTGGATCTCACTCTGTCAGTCAGTGTTAATACTTTTAATGATAATCTCATTTTTATATCTCTGAGTTAACAACAGACCTATGGAAAAGAAAAAGGAAAAAGATCCAAAGGCTAATAGGAATCTTACATTTGATGAAAGTGGATTCTGAAATAATGCTACTGAAGTGAGCTAAATATGCAGGAAAAAAATAATTCTTGCCAGGCATAGTGGCATGTACATATATTCCCAGAACTTGGGAGACTGAAGCAGGAGAATAACCATAAGTTCAAGCCCTGCCTGGGCTACATAGTGAGTTCAGGGCCAGTCTGAACTGCACAGCAAGAACCAGTCTCAGAAATACTAAGACTACTACTAATAATAATGCTTGACCTTTTCCTGGTATGTTCCCCAAAATTCAACCCCACAAAGATTAAATACTTATTTTTTTAAAGTACAGAGTTAGAAGAAAAGTTAAGGGATAATTTCTTTATTCCAAAAGGAAAGAAAGTTTTTCCAAGCATAATTTTTAAAGCCAGAAACTACAAAAGTTGATAATTTGATCAAATAAATAGCATTGCAACTGTAGGAAAAAAAATACTATAAATCCAATTGAAAAGACACTTTCCAAAAATTATATACTTAACACATTCTCTAGAAACTAATTTATTTTGAGTAAATGGATTTATATGGCAGAGGATTAATGTCCCAAATAAGAACTGTGGTGAACCAACGCAAAACAAACAGATAAAATCCATTAGAAAACGCTAAACAAGTGACATGATAAGCATACAAATTGCCTCTAAATTTATGTTAAGTTTTCAAACTTCCAAATCAAAAAAACTTCCATTTTACCTGATACTTTTAAGAGAATAAAAAATGTAACAAATTGTTGTGAGTTATTGAAGGTACGGGAAGCTGAGCATTGTTTATTACTGTTAAGAGACTATACCCACAAAAATTTTGGGAAAATAGTTGAACTGCATTAAATGGTTTTGGAAAGCAGTTTAACGTATTAACAATTATGGCCCAGAACTTTGACCAAAATTTATCCAAGCAAACCACATAAACATTTATCAAGAGGGAGCTGTTAAATAAATTATAGCTCTTGAACATTATATTTGTGGTTTAGTAATATTAGGTACAAATCAAAGTCAATGATATACACATTCACACAGAAAGATACCTGTTACAATGTTTTCATTTTGCATTAAAACAATGTTTTCAATTTGCATTAAAAAATGTGTAAAATAGTTTTGCTTTGCCAAGAACAAGAGGAAGAAGAGGAGGAAGAAAAGGAGGAGAAGGAAGGAGAGGTGGAAGGCGGAGGAAAGAGGAAGGGTAAATGTGGGAAAGATATTATTCCTACACTGTAATCACCATTGTCTCTACCAGGTACTGCTTTTTAACACTTTCTTCACACTTTTTTGAAATCTCTGACTTTTTTAAACAAGGAAAATATGTATGTTCTATGCTTAAAGATAATTGTCAACAATACCATTTACAGTGTTCAGAAGGAAAGCTGAGTGTAGTGACACATGCCTGTAACCCCAGAACTTTAGCAGGAGCGTGAAGCGGGAGAATGATAGCTCTGAGACTAACCTGAGCAATTTAGTGACTTTCCAAGACTGTGTCAAAATGTAAAAAAACTTTAAAAGATCTGGGAACATAGCTCAATCCAAAGCTCTCAGTTCAATCTCCATTACAAAAAAAGAATAAAAAGTAAAATATTGAAAATAAAAGAATGGAGAAAGAAGATTAAAAAAAAGTGTTTACATGAAAAGATTGACAGAAAAGTCACTTGCCATTTTAACTAAATTATTATCAACTCTCAAAGTCCACCTCAATAGGTTTGTCAAATCCAGTTAACATAATACCACAAGACCATCTTAAACTACTGCCTAGACAATCAACACTATCAATTTCCTTCTTTGACTCTTTCTCATATGAAATCAGCTGTTATTCTGACTCTAGTGAACAGAAACAAACACTGTGAACTATTCTACCTCAGAAGTCTGATCATTTTTATAATAGAGGTGCAGCTAATTCTCCTCTCTTTTTCCCCTAACCCAACCCTATATGTCCATCCTTAGGGAAAAAAAGTTGGAAAACATTTCAAAGTTTCAGGATAAATCCACACATAGATTACCAGGATGTACTGCAAGTCTATACATGTTTCTTACTTATTTTTTCTTAATATCTGTGATTAGCTGATAGTTCTCACAAAAACAGATGGGTCAGACTACCCATAAGAAAAATGCAACAAGCAAAATGTCATCTGTCTTAGTTGATTTACCCTCACTGCTGAGACAAAATACGTCACCCCAAAATTAAAGAAGGAAAGGTTTATGTAGCTCACTGTTTGTGGAGGATTCAGTCAATAATCAGCTGACTCTAAGCAGAGTGTCATGGCAGACGGCAACAGTTCATGGAGGTAGAAGACAGAAAAAAGCCACGAGAGCAAAAGGAGGAGAAAGACTCTTCCCCTCCCTCGTAGTCTACCTAGGCTCCCTGCCCGAGGGCAGGTGTAGCACTCATACCCTAATCTCAGCATTAGATTCACCTGCCTCCAAAAAGCCAGCCCCTCATGAGTGCACAAGCCTTTGAGGGGGACATCCATACACAACTAAGCTTTAAAATCTACAGGTTTGTTTTTACCTAATATCAGCTTTTGTCCATTATTTTAAACGAGTTTTATCAACCATGGGAGTAGAAAAAACTAGGACTTAGTGACTGCTATTTCTGAGAACAAAAGAAGTAAAAGTTATTTAGTGACCTTTAATGTCTACCTTAGAGCTGCTAATCAGATGTAAATTGTCACCCCATGGATACACATAATCAACTTTATTCCCTTTGCTAATTGAGAAATAGAGCTGTTAATGTCAAGAAACATTTGAAAAATGTACCAAGTTTGCTCAGTGGAGCAAGTTCTTTTTAAAAGTCAAAGTTTCCATATGGTGAAATCATGGAAATTAGGCTTAGGGAAAAAATAATAAAAATGGAAAGGACTAATTTGTTAGTGAGCTAGTCTATAGCAAAATAAAATCAGTTTAAACAACCCCAAATCTGGGAATTCTGACAACTCCTTACGCTCAAAACTAACTCCCTCAGCTCTTATGAAAAGTCATTTCATCACTGTCACCTCCAAACTTCCTCTTACGCTGTTTATGCTTCCCACCTGGAGGTGGCTATGGCTCAGCAATTACTATGTGAGAATTCTTAGGAAGTTAGTCCTTTCTTTTCATGGATTCTCTGGCTGGTCTTCTTTTGGGTTTCCTTTAGATGGTAAATGAGTCTTACCTCATTTGTGTAAAAAGGGAACAAAGTATTCCCTTGAATGGTATTTCCAGATTGCTGTCATCATAAAATAAGACATAGAAGTGAATATCTTCAATTTATTGTTAGTTTTAGAGAAGATGCAGTCAAAAGCACTTGCTAACATTAAAGGATCAGTCTGATCTCTCCTATTCCAAGACCCACTTCTACCCAATACTCTCCTTTGATAAAACCTACAATTTTCCATCTTCTTTGTGGCAATCTTTGTTACTTAACATTCTTCCTGTTGAAGTAGATTGATAAAAATCCTCTTTATTGTCTGAGGCCCTGTGTTCACCATGTGGCCTAGGATACATTAAAGCACCTCTAAGCAACTCCCAACCCTTTCCTCTCACAGACAAGACCAACAACCACTATTTCTAATGAGAACAGAAAACTCATGTAACCCTGTGAGGAGAGTTTAAACACTAATAAGTGTTCAAGGCAGACAGCGAGTGGTTGCTAATCCTGAGATAGTCCAGATCTCAAACTCATGCTGCTCCTAGGAACCATACAGCGATGTTTACAAAAACACATCATTCCTAAGGCAACACAATTAGGGGAACAAATATGAGTTTTGAAAAATGATTCCTTTCTCCATTACCACCACACAAACGAGGAGTCTGAATAGGATCATTTAACCTTTCTGAACTTTGATTTTTCTTTTCTTTTCTTTTTTTGAGACAGGCTCTCATGTCTCATGTGTAGTTCAGGCTGGCTTTGAACTCAGTGTGTAGCCTTGAACTCTCAGCAATCTTCATGCCTCAGTCTCTCAAGCACTGGGATTATAGGCATGTGCCAACAATACGCCTAGCTCTCTTCATCTTTAAAAGTGCTTTAACCAATCTAACAGTAGTCAGAGACCTAACACTTTCAACAAAACATATTCCAATAGCTTCTGCATTTAGTTTTAAATTCTCTTCTTTTCATTTTTAAAAATAACTACCTTAATGAGACAATTCACAAACCCTTTTAAGTATATAATTCAGTGTTTTTTTAGTATATGCACAGAGTTTTGCAGCTATCACCAAGTCTAATTACTTTCCTTGTCCCTGATACACAATACCTGACACTACAACTTTAAGAAAGAAAGATTTATTTTTGTTTATTTCACCATTTGTACTGATTTCAGTCCTTGCCTGATCATCTGGCTCCAAGGCTGAGGGGCACAGCGGAGGGCAGCTGCTCATGGCATGGGGAGTGGGGAGCAGAGACAAGGGAGGAGCTAAGGGAGGAGGGGAACCATCCAGGCCACACCTTCCCTCTGCCATGACCAACCTCTTCCAACAGACCCTTCTTCCTAGCAGCAAGTCAGCTATTAGCCCCCACAATGCAATCACCCTTCAAAATCCCCACTTAAAAGCTCTTCAGAGACATTGAGACACAAACCATAACATACCACTATCTAATTCTAGAACACTTTCGTCATTCTAAAAGGACCCATTACCAGTCACTCCCCATTCCCCATCTTTAGCTCATGGAAACTACTACTCTGTCCTCTGTGGAGTAGAGTACTCCTATTCTGGAACACGCCATATAAATGCAATCATATAATATGTGGCTTTTGTGACTGTCTTCTTTCACTGAGCATATTATCTTCAAGGTTTACCCATGCTGCAATGTATATCAGTACTTCATTGCTTTTTATGTCTGAATAAAATTCCATTCTAGAGATAAACCACATTCTGTTTATTCATTCACCAGTTGATGAACATTTGAGCTATTTATCCTTTTAGCTCTTATGAGTAATGCTGTTATTAACTTGTGTGTATAGGTATTTATATGGACATGTATTTCCAGTGCGCCAGGGTCCATAGCTAAGAACTGCTAACTCACATGGGTAACCCTATGTTTACTCTTTGAGAGACCATCGAGCTATTTTCCAAAGTGGTTACACCACTTTTTTTTTTTTTTTTTTTTTTTTCTATTTGATCTTTTAAAATTCTTTCTCTCTGCTTTCTGGTTGTATAGGCTCACCTGGGGGGAGGGGGAGAATGAGTACTTAGAAAAATATTTTCTATAGATGGGAAATGTTGCCATCATAGGTCAATACAAACAAAAAAAGGTCTGTGTGAGTTTGGGGCCCACAGACAGTGGCAATGTGATACACACAGCAAGGCTATCCACGCCAGGCAGCAATGGTACCTAAAGTTCAGGGACCCACTTAACAGTAAACCACCGAGCAATACCTTTAACCCAGGTGTTTTCACTGTCATGGGATAATTGTACACGCACATAAATAAAGACAAAATACAACGTGGTGTTTTCTGTTTTTCTGGTTTTTAAAAACAAGATATTAAGTGGAACATGGCATGTCATAAGGAAGATTATCAGGAAGAACATACGACATTTATATTGGCCCTTAAAGGATAAAAGTTTTTAAAAGGCCAAAATGAGCAAGAATTGCGTCTGACACAGACAAATGTATAAACACAGGCAGAGAGAAGAAAAGAGAGCAAAGAGACAAACAAATACAAGAAGCAACAACCTGATCTAAACGGCTAAATATGTAGAGCAAGTTAGAAAGAAGGTGGGGTAAAGGTGACTCCGGCTTTGTGGTAGGGAAGAGGGACAGATGGCCAGCTGTTAGCAGAGATGGCTAAAGGCTAAAGGAAGAACTGGTATCAGAGAGATGGCAGTGAGTTCAGTGTTGGACTTATATTTAAGAGTCTGGAGTACCCAGGGAACACAGGACACTGGGGTCCATTAAGGAGAGACAAATACAGAACTAGACCTCCTAAGAGAGGTCACTGTGAAGGCCTTGAGTGGTGAAAAAGGAAACCAAAAACAGTTTATTAAAACTCTTTTCAAAAAGGACACTCAGGCACATGGGGAGAAACGATCAGGTGACACAAAGCCAGGACTCGGAAAGCTGACTCAATTGTTTTAAAGACTAACCCTCAAGAAAGTATCTGGCTGTCCAACTACAATGTTCTGAGGTACAAAGCGAATTCAGGCTGAACACAGCCTGTCCTGATGCTTGAGGGGTTTGCTTTCGCAAATGAGACATAGCTTCAGGAATTCCCAGTCAGAGAGGCGAGCCATCTCAGTGCTGGTCACCGCCACTGCCTCAGGAACTGAAGGGGAGCCTCCCCAGGGGTAGAAAGGATTGAGTGAAACAAAGCCTTTTGTCCAAAGGAATGGGGTTTCACAACAGCTCCGGTTTATACTGATAGATAATCTGGTGTGGACACAGCTTGGTATGGTCAGGGGTAGTCAGGCCTCACACCGTTGTCCCTCTCGCTACCCAGCCTAACGAGGCAGAACTGATTCGGGCTCCATGTACTACTCTAGACAAAGTGCCTGCTTTTCTTAATGACCTGTTTGGAAGAGGCTCAAAAACAAGCAGCTCAGCCTACCCACACTCAGTTCTTGCAGAGCCAGGGTCAAGGGGGAAAGACTAGAGCATTACACAGTACCCACATGTGTCGGGGAAAAGACAGGCAGAGGAAACACCCAGCACCACAGAAGTCAGAAGCAAGATGGAAGCAGAAGACACAGAAGAACGGGAAGACCACACGCCTCACCTTCAGACACCCCTGGCTTTCACCCAAAGTTTGCCTTCACTGTATCAACGGTGCTACTCTATCACAAAAGATGCTTCACTTGTCAGCCCATATTTAAAAGCTCCTTTTTCAAACTTTGGCAACCAACATGAATGGCAACTCCTACGTAATCACCTTTCAAAAATTACATTCAACCTAGACATAAAGGTTTTATTAAAAAACAAAGGTTAATTATATGAAACATAGAAATATAGATCTCTAAAGACTCTAATCCTTCGAGCAGCCAGGAAAATATCAGAAACTCCATAGAATGCCAACACAGTCTAAACAACAAAATGTAAATCTCAGTGACTGTAAAATAGTGAGACTGTGACCTCAAATTTGGATAATTAAAAAGTCATGCATTGAAAAATTAAATACACAATTTGTAATACAAATTCTACCTTTTAAAAATGAATAGCTGCTTTCCCTCTAACATTTTACAAAAAGTAAAACAAAATAAGAATCATCTTAACACTATGATAAAAAAACTCACAGAACTTGAATCAACACTACACTTTTCACAAAATTCTAAGTCTGAAAACTGCAAGCACACATGTCAAGTCTTTGCACACTTCATGAAAGACACGATTATTCAAAACAAACCCCTCTCAACAATCCGCTCCAGAACTATGTGAGTCATATGCTGAGAAACTCCTTCCAGCTTTAACCTTTAGGGGGAAAAGATACAGAGCTCCAGCACATGCACTAGAACAAACCTTGAAAGAATAATTTCACAGTTTGAAAAGCAAAAACTGCTTCAGCACTTAGAGGCCTGATAACCGGCATTTTAGATAGAGGAGCAAAGAACTCACACTCACTGTGGGAAGCAGTTACATTATGACTCCTCCTGAAACATGTATGAACACCAAGACAAACACCACAAACCTCACAAAGGTTAAAAAAATCTCAGCAGATAATAAATCAGCATGAATGCTCAGGTCTTCTATGCAACACTTTGTGGAAAAGCTGGATGACACAGAATAGGAGGACGGGGCGTTGGTTTACACAAACAAATGGCTTGAGGGAGGAACAGCACCTACTGGAATGACTGACAAGCCACACAGATCATTTCATGCGTACCCACAGCGACTTCCAGTCTTGGGATCTGTTTGGCACTCTACAGAGGAGTCCCACAGCCCAGGATAGACAAAAGCAGCAGACTATTTTCTCCTTCCAGAATGCAGAAAGTGCCCAAGTACAACAGCAACTGCTAGAAGAGAGACACGTTCCAGAGTATTCATAAAGATACTCCTTTTCAGAATAATAAAGAACTTTTCCTGGGCTTTTTGAATGAGCTGAAATCCAATTTTAAAAGATAAGATATTAAATCATTTCTATAGGGAATAGGACCACTAGAGATTATTTACCTTGCTGTAATTAATGTGGTATACAGTGAGATTAGCTTTCAAATGCTACTAGGTTTACAGACAGAGATTTCAATAATGAAGAAAAATTCATTCATGTTTTGAATATTTAGGTCTTCAGGTATATATTACTGCTAAAGAGTGAAAGTTAGTTCATACCTGTGCAGAGAAAAATAATTATCAAAACCATTAATTGTTACTAAATCAGTACTTCTTTACCCACAAAAAGTAATTTGCTTTTAAAAATCATCTATTTTTTTTTTTTTTTTTTTTTTTTTTTGTCTTTTTGAGACAGGGTCAGTTCAAGTTGACCTTCGGCTCACTTTGTAACCCAGGCTGGTCTCGAATTTGCAAGGATCCGCCTGCCTCCCGAGGGCTGGGATTACAGGAGTGCGCCACCACGCCAGGCCATCTTTATTTTTATTAAGAGTCAATAGTAAATGAAAATGTATGTGTACATTCTCTAATGAGCTTCTCAGCCATGCACATCTCTAATCCCAGCACAGAGTGAGCATAAGGCAGGAATAACACAAGGTAACTTAGTGAGACCTTGTCTTAAAATGGAACATAAAAAGGCCTTGGGTTCAATATCCAATATTACAAAAATAAAACAAGAAGAAAGTAAGCAATGAAATAAAGTAGGAAAAACTAAAATAGAAAAAGTAAGGTGTATCAGCAATCTCTTGATTCACAAAAAGAAGTTTTAAAAAAGAAGACGACAAAGCATGGAAAACATATTTTATTGTTAATAAACGTGTGTCCTTAACCCTAAGTGTTAACTGGACTGGCTTGAGAAACTCCTGGACAGTGATGGGATCATGAAGGTGATACACGCATCAGCAGATTAATCTACCACCATCCATAGTAGAACGTAGAGTTAGAGGATGGGGCTCAACTGAAGGCAGTGGGGGGCTCAGTGTGTGCCTCTGCCTGTGGAACTCGTGCTGGTGTTCTGTGCGGTTTCCAGCCTACAATGAAGTGATCAGCTTTGCTCCACCATACGCTTTTGCCATAAGGTTTCTGCCTTGGCATCAGCCAGCCATGGAATGAAACCTGTGAAATCAGGAGCCAAATAAACCTTTTCCTCCCTTTTTTTTTTTTTGTTGTTTTTTGTCTTTTTCCTTTTTATCGGTACGGGGGATTGAACTCAGGACTACTTGCTATCAAGGCAGGAGCTTATACTGCTGAGCTAAATCCCCAGCCCCGCCTTTGCCTCCTTTAAACTGTAGATGTCAGGTATTTTTCCCTAGGCACAAGAAAGCCAAACAATAAAACCCTCATAGCAAATTATGATTGTATTATGAGAAAAGAAATTATTAATGATTATCACTCAAAGATGTAAAAATCCCTCATGAAATCTTGGCAAACTAAGTTCAGAAAATGTAAAAAATGCATTACAACTTTATGATGTTTACCAACAAAATATAAGGTTAGTAGAACATTCAAAACTTATAAACATGTTAACAAAATAAAAAGGAAAACAAAATCTACAACCATCACAAAAACATTTTTCACACTTGAAAACTTAATCATTAAAAATAACCATAAAAGTCCTCCAACAGAAGGAATTCTGATATGATCATCTAAGGAAATCTCTCTCCACATCATAATTAATGCTAAAATATTGAGAACCTTTTCCCTAGGGTAATGAAAATATCCACTTTACTACTTCTACTTAACACTAAACTAGTGATCATACCCGAAACAGTAAGCCAATACAGAAAAATTAAAAGAATAAAGACTGGAATGAAAGAAGTAAAACTGTTGAGGTCTTTCTATAACTATTAGACAATAGACTGTTTACAGAGAAAATTTTAAAGAATGTACACACACAACTAATGGAACTACAGAGTTGATTTAGTAAAACGACATGATACAAAAGTCAATACAGATAGTTCAACTTAGAAATTTTCAGTGTAACTATGATAAAAAGCTATAAGCATTCATTAGAAATTGAATTTTGAATTTTGATCTTTTCCTACTAGGTCTACAGACAGAGATTTCAATAAGGAAGATTTTAATGATGTTAGATATTTTCTAGCAATTCTATTCAATAGCAACAAGCCACAGCCTCCACTATGCCATGTAATTACAAGGAGCAGCAACCAACATTCTACAGCAGTGATGCCGAACCTACAGTATGCATGTTATTGTGATTTTTTTTTAAAAAGTTGCTAATATATGAGTTGTTGTTTCCAAACTAAAGCTTCAATATTCAGGTTTAAATGTTGAACTGGTACTGTGATATAAATAAGTAGTTTTGAGAACTGTTTGCAGTCTCACTGTTTGAATGTCCACTTTATATGCTTTAATTTTGTAACTTAAACAACTATTTCTAAGATGACAATATGTAATCTATTAACTAGTGATTTCCTACTGTTTATTTTATTTTTTTGAAATTCTGTATAACTTGTACCCTTTTTCTATTTTTTTCTCCTTAAATAAAATTTAAAAAAAATAAATAAGTAAGTAGTTTTGGGTTGCAATATAGGCACTCAGTTTCTGAAAGTTTCACCATCTCTGTTGTATACATTATGTTGCTAATTTAAAATATTCTGTTGTTCAGGTGTTTTAAATGCATGTTTGACTTAAGATATTTTCAACAATGGACTTATTGTTTGCAATCTCTTAAGTCAAGAAGCATCTGTATATAAAAGTCAATTTTATTTTTATGTACCAGCAATAAATAGTTGAAGGTATTTAAAACAATACCACAAACAATAGCAAAAACATTAAATATTTAATAAGAATATGACAAAAAACAAGACCTTTACACTGAAAACCATGAAATAGTAAAGAAAAATAAAGGCCTATATAATGAAGAAATATTTCATGTGCATGTTAATGTAAAAGAAGCCTTAATAACATGAAGCTGTCAACTTCCCCAAAATCACCTTGTATATTCATTGCCAACCCAGTGAAAATTTCAATAAAAACTGACAGGGAATTCTAAAACTTACACAAAAATACAAAGTGTCCATAGTTATCAAAACCTTTAGAAAGGGGAAATTTAAAGGATTTACAGGATGTGATTTCAAAATTTACAAAAAAGGTATAGTAATCAAGAAAATGTAATGGTTATATGGTCTGAACGTGTCTCCAACACTCTTGTGTTATAAATGTAATCCAACAGAGGGACTCTTTAGGAAATGTTAATGTCATGAGGGCCCAAGGATGAATTAATGCCACTATCAAAGGGCTTGCCAGGGTGGAGTTATTCTCTCTTGTCCTTCTACCACCTGTCATGTGATGATACAGCACAAAAGCTCTCACCAAGGGTCAGAGCTATGTCCTTGGTCTCCCAGCCTCTAGAACTATGAGACATTTCTGTTCTGTTCAAGTACTGTATTACGACAGCACAAAAGGGACAACACAGAAACTAGTTTCCAAGGAAGCTGGTTAATGCTATAACAAGTAAAAATGTAGAAGTCGATTTGAAACTGGGTAACAAGATCAGAACAATTTTCAAACAAATCTTGGGAAAAGCCTGAATCACCACAAATGAGAGATTCTGGAAAGAGCTCAGAAGGGAAGAGCTGTAGAGAGAACTGTCTTCTTAGTGATCTAAGTAGTTGAGGCTGGATGCTGGTAGAAATATCACAGAAAAACTATTCTAGTGACTTTCATGGAAATGAAAATCAAGGCATCAGAAACTGTAAGAAAAGGCATCCTTATTATAAAGTGGCAACGAACTAATTGTCTATACCAAGGACTTCATGGAGGACAGCACTTAAAAATGAACTAGGCCATCTGGCAGAAGACATTTAAGCAGCAATGCATACATGGTGCTGTGTTTTTGTTTTAATTCATTATAGTAAAATCTTAGATGAGAGAAATCATTTAAAGATAGAATAATTAAAAGGAAAAGAGAATGTAAAGATTTGGACACTTTCCAAACAGGCCATTAAAGAATTAAAAATACCGCACATGTTTAGGAGAAAAAAAAGTGTGTGCCCATGCAACCATTTGATAAAGAGATCAGTACAGCAATAAAGAATCCAGATGCCACTCAGCAAGCTAATGGGAGAACACCCCAGAAGACACTTTGGGGATCTTTAGGGGTACTGCCATGCTAATCGCAGGCCCAAGAGTCAGCACCTGGAAAGCAGGAACATTTCAAGAGAGCAGCCCTGAGACCCTGAGACTTCCTGCTCACAGAGGTGTTGAGTCTCTAATCCCTGCATTCCAGTGCAGTGCTCTTTGGCTACCCCAACTATGGCTTAAGGGACTCAGGTGTAGTCTTCGCAACGCTCCTGAGGGCAAAAACAGTGAGTCTTGGCAGTGTACACAAGGTGCTCATTTGTAGTCATGGAAGGTAAGAGTACAGAAGCAAATTCTTTTCTACCTAGATTTCAAAGGATGTCTCAGACAGCCCCTGCTCCCAGCCAGAAATCTGTAACATAGTTAGAACTGTAACAGAGGGCTCCCGACAAGCACAATGCCTACTGGAGGCAAGAGGCAGAACTACCCACAGAAAACAGAGCCACTAGCATGAGAATGCTGCTGACAGGTGAGTTCAGTGTAATCGCTGAAGTACGGGCTGCACTTAAGGGATGCCAGGGCCTTGGAGATCCAACTGTCACCACAATGTACCTGGAAGACAGCACAGACAGTCAAAGCTTACTTTCAAGCCTAAAGACAATGTTGTTTACCCTGTTTGATTTTGAACATACTTACCACCTGTTATTCTTTTTTTCCTATTTCTCCCTATTGAAATGAGAATGTCTACCCTATGCCTGTTCAACCAATACACTTTGGTAACACACAACTTGTTTGATATCACAGGTTTATAGCTGGAGAAAAAATACGTGCTGGAAATAGTTAAGACTTTGGGGGCTATTGGGATAACATGACATATTAGAAGGAGATCAATGCATGGGGTGCCAGGAGCAGACTGCTGTTCTGAATGTGCCCTCAAAAGTTCATGTACTGTAAATTTAATTTCCCATGCAGTGATGTTGTATGTGGGACCTATGGGGAGGTATCTGGATTATGAAGGTTTTGCCCTGCTGAATGCATTAATGCCAAATACTGGTTTCCACAGATTCCTAAGTCTCATAGAACTCAGGTGTCACTCACACTCAGCAGTCAGTCATCTGACTCACTTTTGTTTTATACTTACCACTGTTTTGACACTCCACATACACACACACACACACACACACACACACACACAGACAATGTACAACAGCATTCAGTGTTCAAGGTTACATGTGGGCTTCAGTTTCTCTAACCCTTCTCTATTCTGCCCCCTCTCTGGGAGCTTCACCTGCTAAATGAGTCTGGGCACTCAAGCTCTCCTTGAATTATTCCTGTCCTGTGTCATTGTGCAGTAGTTGCAGAGCTGGGATACAGGATCACAGGAGAAGAGAGTGTAAATTAGAAATACACCAAGTCATAAGCACTCACAGACAAGCCAACCGATTAAGCCCTGTTGTTGGCATATGAAATCCAATGAATTAACTATCAGAGAGCCCTAACGTACCTTGTAAGTACAACTCAGCACATGTAACAGGGCAATCAGAACTCTGAAGAACTAGCCCAAATCCCAACGGGCTTGCTACACTCTTTGGCTATGGAACTTGCCACCTCCTCGTAATCTTTCTCCTATCCAAATGAATGAGTCAGTCCTGCCCTTTTGTTTCAGGCTGTCAGAGAACACACCACATCTTATTTCTAAGACATTATAAGGGCAACATTTAGTGGAATTTTCACATACAGAGAAAAGAACCTACACCTAAACCTCTCTTCAAGGAGATATATTTGAAAAGTTTAAGATTTATATCTCTCACTATAATCATTCTAAAAGGAAGACAGAGAATTAACCATTTCATTTGAGAGGGAAATTGTCTAAAATTACTATAATCTATTCATGGTATTATTGAAAATATATAAATCTGATGCTTCTCTCAGGACTGTGCAGAGTCATAGATCCTATGCAATGTCAGTGAGAATAAAGAAGCAACAATCTTATTCAACAATCTCACAATGCACAGAATAAATACTCTATACACACACCACATCCTCTTTGCAGAGGGCTCTCTGGGTTACAGCTGCTCCCTGAACCTACCAGATTTTGTACTTCCAGGTCTCAGTACCTTAGCACAAGTTTTTCCTCAGATAAAAACCCTTTCCGTGCTCCTCTCCTCTTCATCAACTTCCTCCTTCAGGACCTAGTCCTCAAAACTTTCCTCAGTCCTTCCAGGAACCCAAGTCCTTAGAGCTGTCTCAGTTAGATCAGCTTAGATTGTGTTTGGATTCTACAGCTTGAGTGTCCCCACCAAAATATGAGGAACCAGGAGTGTTTTTAGATTTTGGATTTGGTCATGCTTTTAAATATTTGCATGCATATAATGAGATATCCTGAACCCAAGTCTAAACACAAAATTCATTAATGTTTCATACATAGTTTTTATGCATAGCCTGAAGGTAATTTTATTCAAAATTTTAAAGGTAGCTCCACTTTTACTGCAATCTATTATGTGAGGTCAGGTACCACTTGTGGTATGAAATCAGTAAGTTTTTCCTGTTTTGGAGCATTTGAAGTTTCTGATTTTGGAGGTCGAGGTGCTCAAGCTGTATGAGACTCAGGTCTTTCTCCACTTGGCAGAGCTGGCATTATGGGCCTGTGGATTTGTACAGCCCATAGAGCTCAGTTTCAGAAGGGCCCAAATTTGGTTTAAAAACCTGTTGCTGACATTGAACTTGTGTGTAAGTGATGTCTGCCAGGACAAGGAGCGTGTGGTGAGCAAGGGTTACAGACATCCTGTATCCACCATTCTTATCTACTTCATTTGCATATGGCTTTCTCTGTGCACCATAAAGATAGAATTCTACAATGTGTGGGAGTTAGGCAAGATTCAAAGCAACGACAGGGTAAATGTATTATGTTTGCGACTAAGCAGGACACTGACAGCCCTGAGAGGATAATGCTTTTCATTTAAATTAGAATTCCATCTACACACAGCAAGAAAGCAAGTGTATTCTAAATAGTAGCCAACCACTTATCCTGAAAATCACAAAACAGGGCAAAAAGAAAGGTTAGGCAACCCACATTTCATTTTCTTTTCATTCCCTCGATATTTATCAATAGTCCAAAGGTCAAGAGTGTTGGAGAGTGGATATATCATCTAGTAAAATAAAAAAAAAAAAATACTGAGTTTATTTGTTTCAGTTTTTTCCACTGCTGTAGTAAGAATAGGATTATGTCATTGCAGGGACTTCAAAGACAAGTTTAGTACTCTCCTATTTACATGAAAACTAACACTTTATAATATTAAGATGAATGGTGAATTAAAATTTTAAGTACTCTTCATTTTGAATGACATTAAATAGCAAATTAAAAATACTATAAAGCTAAGGAACTACAGAAATAAGGAAAAGGTTTATACTTTATACCTATAATTGCACTTTTCTTCCTGCATTTTGAATATAGGTCTCCTTATTTTCACTTTGCACTGGACCCTGCAAATTAGGCAGACAACCTGCCTCTAAGATAGTACCTGGAACACAAGGATTCTGTTCCATTTACTGCTATCTGATGGCACCAATGAGGCCATTGTTTTATGATCAGTTTCAGTAAACACCAGCTTAATACAGAATATGATGAATACAATACCGAATAAAAGATTTTAGGACTTAAAGCTAAAATAAAAACAAAAAACAGTAAAAACCCAATAATCCCACGATCTATTCAGTACTACAGAGACTGCAACGGGGGTGTTATGCCCATATCATGAATCTGAAAAGGTTCATAGAAAAGAACTCATCAGAAGGTTCTGGGTTCAGACCACTGCAGGGGCTTGTTTGCTCTATAAGCAAAGTGAATTCACATTTGTAAGCTTCAGTTTTCTCTTTTGAATAACAAGGACAAGTAGTTAAAAAGACAATATAATTGTAGAACATGTTATAAATATGATTGGTACAAATGTTACTTGTTATGACCCAAACTAGAAGTTGTCTACAGGAGATTAACCCAAATGAAGAGATGGGCTCATACTAGGAAAAGCAGCCAATGCCATGTCATATATGTAACAGGGAAAGAAAGAAAAGGATAAGAATGACCTATGAAAGCACAGTAGGGACCAATAGGAAGCAATTTATAGTAAAGTCAAAAATCAAAATGAGGAAAAATCTCCAAAGAGGTAAACATGAGCTTGGAGATAAAGTAAATTCCCTGTCCCTGGCAGGAGTACAGAAGTACTTAACTAGGTTTTAAGAATATACATGTGGAGCACGGCAGGGAGAGACGCGAGAAAGCTCTGAGAGCAAGAATCGGCGAACCAAATGCCGTTCAGAACGGGACTGGCAAGGAGCCCTGCATCAACCTGCGGTGAGTGAGAGAAACGGGGACCTTTTCACAGACTAGGAGACTTCAACAGAGGACATTCTGGGACCGGGCAGACTAGCTGGAACAGGATGCTGCAATGACTTTAGTTGCATATTTCCCTCTCAAGCAGGATTGGTGGGGAGCACTTGGCCTGGTGATGCTGCGGACTAAGATCCAGTAGGCTAGTCCAAACCAGGTCCCAGCACCTGGTGGTGCACCCTAGCAGTGAAGCCTTCACTAGGTTGATCTGGAGGGACTGGCCCAGCAGAGGCTGCCCAGGTCTGTGTCTCCCTAGTACACTGAAGTGGGTGGGAACACCTAGCTGGCGGATTCAAACAAACTGTAACAGACAAAGAGGAAAAAAAAAAAAAAAAAAAAACAAAACTGGGCCTCCTACATACGCTTGTATGGAAGGAACAAAAAGTATGGGAAAAGGGAGCAACAAGAAAGGGTCCTCAGTCCCCAATCCTGAGAACACTGATCCAGGAAAGATAAATGCAAAAAGAGAATGAAGACAGAAAACATGCAATATCAGACACGGCACCTATAGACATAAAGCACTATCTCCGGAGCCTCATAGATGAGTTCAAAAATGAAGTATTTAATGAAATAAAGCAAGAAATAAGTAGAATAGTTAGAGAAATGCTAAGCACCACCCAAGAAAAAACAGATGGTGGAATGGAAGAACAGAAAAAAAGGGGAGAATTGTTTGATGGAGAAAATAGAGAAAACATAGAATACGTGAAGCAGGTTCACAGAGATTACCAGGAAACTAAAAACACTATTGAAAGCTGGCAGAACAGCCTGAAAGAAACTAAGGATAGATTATCAGAACTGGAGGCCAGATTTGTAAGGTGAGAGCATGAAATGAAAAACTTCTTAAAAATAACAAGAAAACAGACAGCAATAATATAAAGACTAGAAGATGATAAGAGGATCTATAACTTAAGAATTAAGAACATAAAAAAAGAAGTAGGGACACAAACAAATGAACTACAAAAGCTATTCACAGAAATAATCCAGGAGAATTTCCCTAATTTAGCAAAAGGTAAAGATACTCAGATGTATGAGGCATACAGGACCCAAGCCACCTACAACCCAAACAGAGCTACACCCAGGCATATAATAATCAAAATTCCACAAATCCAATATAAGAACAGAATATTAAAAGCCGTCAGAGACAAGAAACAGATCACTTACAAGGGAACACCCATCAGAATTACAGCAGATTTCTTGGCCAAACCATCAAATCACGAAGAGTGTGGGGGGAAATAATTCAAGCTTTAAAAGATAATAACCTCCAGCCAAGATTGATATATCCTGCACAATGATGGAAAAACAAGGTGCTTCCAGGATAAAGAGGAACTAGGGGAATTTGCAACCACCAATTCAACTCTACAGAGAATACTGCAGGATATTCTAAAAATGTAAAATACCAAGATTCCAGAAACAGTGGCAGAGAGGCCACAAGGAATGGAGTAGAAAACAAAATGAAGAAGACAAACTGACAACTAATGACAGAAAAAGAGCTCAACAGAAATGAGGCAGAGAAGGCTGGATGGTAGGAACAGCCATTTTGGAGAAAACAAGACATCATAATAGGTAGTGCTGATTTAATATCATCTTGTTTTGAAGTCCCATCAAGCTTTTGTTCATCTGTCTCCATCGGTTTTAACCTATTGTATCTTATTGGACTTTATTATATGTGATAATATAAACAAAAACTTTTATAGACAAGGAGATTATACAGAAACCATTGTTCATTTTCTGTTAGTTGATTCTAAATACCCTGTAATACTGTGATTCTCTTGAACGGTTTTACATTGTCTTGATATGTTTGATGCTACAGTATACAAGTTATACCCAAAGATTTTAAGGAAAGAGACACTATGGTAACTACTATTATGTCAAGATTATCTTGTGGTGAAACACTATTTTGCTTAAATGGCTATGTTTTGACCTGCGCTGTTTTGTTGTTATGCTCTCTTTTTTATCTCAATCTCCTTTTTATTATCTACTTTTTCATTTTTATCCTTTTAATTGAGGGAAAAATAAATAAAAAATAGCAGGATATATTATACTAACCTACATTGATTTCCTATTAACTTGATTTGAAACCCTGTATTGCTCTTACCATCTTGTTTTGACTATTTTCCTTTATTCCGTTTTGCTTGATAGTACCAAGTTCGAAAGTCTAGGCAACAACTATGAAGACAATAAGATTCATCATGACGCCCATTCTGGTGACTATTATCTTCTTTTGAAGTCCTCTAATGTCTCCAATGTTTTGGTTTTATTGGTCTTGTTCTTTACTGTTTTTTTCAGTTTTATTATAACTGATGATATAGGCAATTCCTTTTAAGATAGCAAGAGGCATTAATGGTAACCAATGTTGATCACCTTGTATTTTGTTTTTGTATTATGTATTATGTCTATCCTTTTGATTTGACTGACTCTGTCCTATTATGTCACATTTTGTTTTACTTTCTTCAAAAAAAAGTAATAAGAACAGTGGGAGTAATAAAACCCTAATTGTGTAATTGTCATTGTACAAAAGAGAGGAAAAGAAAGTGCTCTAAACGACATAACTGTATGTATATTTAAGTGTATAAGGTAGATAACCATATTACCGAGTTTTATTGGATCATTGAACAGAACTGTTTGCAGTCTCACTGTTTGAACATCCATTCTATATGCTTTAATTTTGTAACTTGAACAATTATTTCTAAGATGACAATGTAATCTATTAACTAGTGGTTTTCTACTGTTTACTTTTTCTGAAATTCTGTATAACTTGTACCCTTTTTCTGTTTTTTCTTTTTTCTCCTTAAATAAAATTTTAAAAAAAGAATATACATCTGATAAAGACTAGAGATGAACAAATGATAACAATGGTGGTAGATATCATTTCTTAGCACAACCTAAATGCTAGACGCTATGAGGAGCATTTTACATATATTATCTTTTTAAAGTTCATGAAGTGAGAAATAACCTTGTATTAATCTTTTTATTCTGAAGGTGAAGAAGAAAGTTTAAATAATTAAACCAAGGTGAGACAACCAGGCACCATTCACTGAATTCTCTTCAAAGTGTAGATACCAAAAAATTATACATTTTTCTAAATACTTAAGAATGATCACAAATCCCAGGTCTGAACATGAAAGACTCCCAAAACAGCATCCTTGATTTCACACAAACATGGCCATATCCATCTGGATCATGAGGAAACCTAAAAGATCTAAATCTGTTCAGAAAGAGGAGTTCATCGTGAAGCAGAGTCTTTAAAAAATCCAGAAGCCAGAGGACTTTTTTCCCAGAACACCAATAGAGGTAGTGAGTTCCCAGGTTCAGTACATTTGTTTCTCCACCTGGCGAAATGGTCAGACTCCAGAGCTGCACCTCCAGCAAAGGTCCCTGGACACAGACCTCAGCTTTGTCATGGCAGGCAGATGGGAGCAAGGCCTGTCAGACAGCACCTCTGTCCCATTTGAACATACATCGTATACGGATTTTTTACTCACCATGTTGAAAATCACTCCAGAAAAGCCATATTAGGGCTCTCGGGAGGATAGTAAGTATAAAATTACCTTTTGTAGGACACTGTTCTCTCTCCTACCCAAAACACAACGGAAACCAAGATCTCTAAAAGGAAAATGATGATGCTAAATGTGTATCCATTCTCATAAAAATTATAAGGAACATTATAAGCACTCTGCATGCCACTTATTTGGATTTTTAAAAAATAATACCTCCACAAATTCCAACTGAAAAGAAGTTAGACCAAATTTGGAACTGACTGTCGGCTGTTTGTAAAAACCACTCAAAATCTTACTTATATTCACTTCAAATAGGTAACACTGTGTTCTGTTTCTAACACACTTTTTCAGAAAGGGAAAGTCAAGACAAAGAAGTGAGAACTATAAAGATACTCAAAATTAGAAGTGAGATGATACCATGGCTAAAATAGGATCCAAGATTCTGTCCAGCCACTGCTCTCTTTCAAATCATTGATAACATCCACACAAATGCCAAACGTGGGCATGGACGTGTATGCGTGCGTGTGTGTGTGTGCATGCGTGTGTGTATGCATATGTGAGAAAAGAAAAAGAATGGGGAGAAATCCTGAAGCTATGAGTGGGAAGAAAAAAAATGGGACTCCTAAATGTTTGATTAGGATAAAAACGTCCGAATATAAGCTTTGCCACTGGAAACAGTTCTCCTGGACTATCTGATCAGCAGTACAACACCTTATCTCTTAAAATCATCAGAGCACTTTTTATATTTGAAACTACATAATATATTGTGCTTTAATACCTATCAGCTTCAAACACAGTAGAAAATACCTATACAGCATAAATCATATACGACATCACATTAGGTCTTTTAAATAACACTGTGCACACCAGGAAAAGATTCGAGGGATACATTTTTCATGTTCTTTTGTTACTGCCGAAATGGAAGTGCTACTTTGCCTCTATACTGGTTCCTTTCAATTAGGTAAATCAAATGTATACATAGGGCTTTTCAGGCATGAAACATGACAGGCAATACAAGTTTCTATACAAACAGCACCATGCACCTATGCTTCCCAGGACAAAGAATGCTGAAGTGCTCCTTCCGAATCTGCTACTTTGCTTCTCCTTGTTCACCACTAACATCACTTTCATCAGTGCTTACCACACATGGAAAAAAGAACAAGAAGGGGATTCCATTGTACCTGTGCACCCCTCTCATGGTAGCCAGACTTTACCACTCTACTGAAATAATGTTTGTGTGTCCCTGAACACAAGGACTACCCTATTCATTTATGCATCTCCCTAATTAATACAATAGTAGAAATTCAACAGATACAAATGTGTGTGTGTGTGTGTGTGTGTGTGTGTGCGCGTGTGTGCTGTCTATGTATTGAAATTCTGTTGGTAGGTTTTGTAGGAAATTCAACTAATGACCCAAATGAACTTGAATCTGGATTTTTTTCCCCAATGCATATTTATTTAATCTACCCTTCCTAAAAAGGCTTTTTCTCCCTCTGTCTCTCCATCTCTGTTCCTCTCCAGTGAAGGCGCATACATGTTCTGTCTCTCCCTCTCAGCACACGCACATGCACGCACACACACACACACACACGCACATGCACGCGCACACACACACACACAGAGCCTCTATTTAAACCCATGTAACAAATACACTTTTACATTAGTTATTTAGCCACCATCATCCTACTTCGTCTCTCCATGAAAGTGGTATATCTGAGACAACCATGAAAGAAAACTTACCTGTTTGCATTCCCATGATGGCAGTGCAAACCCATTAGGAGCAGGAGAGAGTGGCATATTTGGAATGACAAAGATACATTTCTCTTGCTTTTCCAGAACTCAAACATTATTACATAGATATATTCCTATCCCCCCTTGTTCATAAATTATAAATGTAGAACAATTTGACCTTGCCAGGCAAGGCTAAACTAAAATTTTTTCTGACTGGTATTTAGAATGAGGGATAGAAAAGTATTTTATTTTTAAATTCTTCTTTTTCAAGGAAACTGTGCTCCTTTCCCACTGATTAATCACTCTCATCCTGACATGATGACTATAAAGAAACATGGTTCCCTGAAATGCTTGAATCCTAAAGGATCAGACAATGGTTGAGTACTCGTAACCATCCCAATCTAAAGAGTAAAAACCCCAGGGTTCACCAAGGAGTAACATTACTCTTCTGCTCTGATATATCCCATGCAGAGAGCTTGAAAGCCCTCACCCAGCATCAGCCAAAGCCATGCTGCTCTTTCTAAGAAGCAGAAACTGGGAAACAAGAATTGTGTAAGTGAAAGACGACATTTTTGTCCCTTGTGTTAAATTTATCTTCCACAAGTAAGAAATTTCTCCAAGAAAAGTGACTGCTGCTCTCTGCTGTTACTTCTATAGCTATGTTCCGTTCTTCACCAACTATGATTCACTAAGAAACAATTTTGATTAACTTGCCTTTTGTGGTAACCATGTATGTCCCTAGCAGAGCATGAAAATATTATTATTAAATAAAAAACAAAACACACCTTAAAATAACAAAAGAAGCAAAAAAAAGTATGGCCCTGTGACTGAAAAAAAAAAAACACAGAAAAAGGCATAAACCAAAGGACAAAGAAAACCTTAGTTTTAAACTCTGAATTTCGTAATGTAATTCTTCATGTTTCAACTGTGGATTTGATCACCATCCATCCTGTCATCTATATGAGCTTTAAAACATTAACTGCTGGGGACACCTCAACAAACATACTTAAAACAATCAATTGTAGGAGAAAAATAAACCTTGAGGAAGAAGTAGAAATCCTCTTTGGATCAGAATTCGGTTCTAAAAAAAGAGGATGAAGAATGCATTACTTCTTACAGGGAGAAGTAGTTAACTTTTGGACAAAGTCAAAAACTTGCACCAAAGAACACCCTGTCCTTCTTAGTGTTTTCTTCCCTCTACACAGACGTTACATCCAACTCTTTCCTGGAGGACTTTTTACCATCACAGATTCCAAAGTAAAGGCAGAAGTTCCCCAAATCATTTTAATGAACTCAAGTTACATGCATTTTATGATCATTCTGGAGCTAATTCATCATCACACCTGCTAAAGCAGATGGTATAGATCCAGCAATAATAGATATTTCTCATCCCCTCCCACACCCAGTTACAGAAGTCGACTGTAACAATGACATCCAAATGTTAGATTATTCCCATGGATAATGTAGACATAAATAAAACTCAATGTGATCCACATTTTTATTTGTCTATTTAATTTTATTTTAAAGATAAAAAATTAAGTGCCATTGTGGAGGCAAAATAACCCCATTAGCATACCTAGTATAAATGCTAAAATCAATCCACATACATAATTTTAAATTTAGGCAAAAGCGTTCATTACACTACTTTCTACTATATAAAATGTAAAACAGTCTAATGTAGTAATAGCCATCTGGGATCAGATGCCAGAATTTAACACTCCTTGGGATTTTATACACCCAATATCCCCTCCTCTTATTTTTTCTTTACTCTTATTTTTCATCTTTTTTCCCTGGGAAAAAAGTTAAAGACATAAATGATGTAATAATAGAATAAGTGACTTATGAATCAAATCAGTTCACTTTTCACAATTCAGAGCAAGTTTTCCTAGGACTGTTCTCAGAATAAGAGTGAAAATCTCAAATAAATAAACTTTAGGTGACCTCCCTTGCTTAATATAGAATAAAGACAATCTGAACAAAATAGCAGCACTGTCAGTTTAAAAATTTTAAGGAAAAAATGCATTTAGGTTTTTTTTTTTTTTTCTGTATCTATTTCCCAGGCCCTTGCATTTTGCAAGCATTTTGAAGGTGGTGATATGCATTTGAGTGTACTACCTAGAACTCAGTCCTCTGTAATTGTTGTAGTCAGGGGTTGTACACAGAGAACAACTAGGATCAGGACATGGAGTTTATAATATTTTTATAATGGTCACCATGAGTTAACACAGGAAAATGCAGGAAATCTATCCACAACACCAAAGACATAGATTATTTAGTCAAGAGCCTAAACCCCAAAGCAATGTCCCACATGAGTCCAGATAAAAATCCAGAGCTCAGGACAATGCCTCCCATGAGTCCAACTGGGGGTCCAGAGCCCACAAGAAGGACTCACGCCAGTCTCTTTTTACGGACCTGTGCCGGGAAGACCCAAGGGTCAGCGGTGGAAGCCAGAAAGTCTATGCCAGCAGGATGAAGGAGCTGTGCTAGTGGGATGAGGGTTCTACGCTGGACCTGAGAAGTCACACTCACAACAAAGACCAGGGCTATCCTAAAGGCACCACAGCTGTCCTCAGCGACACAGAGGCCCCGAGCTCCTCTGACGACAAGCACAGTCGGGTACGTGCCAGGAAGCAGCATGACGAGTTCATCCTTGAGACCAAGCAGCACATGTCTCCCCTCTGGAGCTAGGAAGCAATACTCGATGTGAAGACCAAAGCTTCTCCAGGAGAACCAACAGCTCAGACAGCAACTCGTAGGAGAACCCACAATGCCTCCCTTAATGCCTCCTTAACGCCTCAACCCTCCTTACCTCCTTTCTTCTCCACCTATTTATCCTGGCAACTTTCCTCAGGGGGAGCATCTTCACTCAATGCCTTGCTGATGTAATCCAGCTGGCGTTAAGTTGACCACCAGTTCTCAATTCATAACAGCAATTTAATACCTGAAACCCCAGTGAACATATAGATAGCATGCACAAATACATAAGTAGTTTCCTAAAGTAACCATAGAAATCAAGGACTCTCTTGGATGGTAACAGATTCCAGGTAAAAGAGAATCTCAGAAATTCGTCTTCAAACTGCTATGTTTAAAAAAAATACATACTTGTCACAGAAGAACTTCTTGGGAACTGTGAGACTCATCTGGGAATTCCTAAGAGGGGGGACACAGTACACAGTATTTCCCAAGAAATGATTACTAACTCCTTTGGGGCTAAATGTCACTAACAACTGTCTTTATAAAACACAGCTAGAAAAACAGTGAACCATATTTTCAAATCCATTCATCTATTCTGGAAAAGTACTTTATTAAGTTATCTTCAATAGCAAAAAGTTTGTAGAGTATCATTAAAAACCTGAATAACTAGAAAGGAAGGTAGAAAAAGTTTCTGTCTTTTCTTTAGCCAGCTAAGGTCCTGATGTGTTCTTTCTCAGCCTTATTCACTCGACCAAGAATAATAATACATCTACCACTGGTTGTTTTAACCAGCAGTTATCCTGTTGCATTAGAGGAATCTGGAACGCATCCCTCCTTCCTACGTTTTGGTGATCTTCTAACTTCTTTCTATCCTCCTCACCTCCAACTGGTAAGGACTGCTATTCTATTCTGCTGTACTGTTCTATGAAATTGACTTTTTAGTTTCCACAAATAAGTGATAGTATGTGGCAGTCTTCTTCTTGTGTCTGGTTTATTTCAATTAACATAGTGACCTCTAGTTCTATCCGTGCAAATGATACAATTTCATTCTTTTCATAGGTTGAGTAATATTTCGTTGTGCATTTGTACCATATTTTATTTATCCATTCATTCCCTGATAGGTATCTAGGTTGATTCTATTTTTTAACTATTGAGAACAGTGTTCCAATAAACATGGGAATACACTTAGTTCATTGTTACAATGATTTTATTTCTTCGGATATATACCAGGTAATGGAATTGCTGGGTCATATAATCATTCTAATCTTAGTTTTTGAAAGAATACCCATAATGTTTTCCATAATGGTTGTAAAAATTTGTATTCCTATCAACAGTATACAACAAAAAGTTCTCCTTTATCTGAATCCTCACCAGCATTTGTGGGTTTTGTTTTTTTTGTTTTTGTTTTTGTTTGTATCTTTTGTCTTTTTGATGAAAGTGATTTTACTTAGGGTGAGATGGTACTTTATTTCAAAATGAATAGAAGGAAGAAGTACAAAACTTAACAATACATAAAATTGATTAGAAGGCCTTATTACTCTTCTATATATGTATAGATAAAAAACTGTAATGTTACCCATAGACATTGCAAATATTATCTCAAAAAAATGAAAAAACAGAATAACCACCACAAAACCCCAAACTTTCTTCAGTCTCAACCTTAAATATGAGAAAACTGAGGCCTAAAATTATGTTTTCCCTGAGATGATTCAGTGAGAGAGTGTCAGAACATAAAACAGAAAATTCAGTATTTTATAATATCCAGCATTCTCCAAAATTGTACTTATTCATCATGTACTCTGGCTATAATTATATACGGCAAGATAAACTATAAAATTCAAACAAGTATCTGTTTAACTCAGATTAAAAGACCAATCTTCTGATTAAAGTATAGTAAACCTGTTGATTCCTACTCTGCAAATCTGGCATTTAGGATAATTTAGCTAGGTCTAGGTTAATGTCTTTATCGTGTTACTTAGGCAGAAGGAACATGTCTAATGCAAACATGATTAGCACAGGAAATGCTTAATTCTTATATGATGGCCAAAAGATAATTTTCATGTATCTTAAATATAACCCACCAAAAGCTCATTTTTCATCTATGTATTAGAGCATTTTCAACATTTTGTTATGATATTTATATCTTGAAAAATATACTGGCTCATTAGAACATTCCCATAACATTTTGTTGTTATTTATGCCCTGAACAACATACTGGCACTAAAAATACTCTTAATAAGAGCAAACTTAGGCTGGGAATGCAGTTCAGGGATCACCTTTCCTAGGAAACATACTTAGCATGCATGAGGTTCTAGGTTTAATCCCTGGCATCAAAATCAACAAAATTTAAATGAATAAGAGCAGGTTTGGGTTAGCATTGTGTATTCTCTATTGTATCTCTTCCCATCAGCCTCCAAAGCCACTGTTTTATTCAAAGGGGAAAAAGTTTTAAAAGTTAATATATTAAAGGTAACTAAACAAGAAAGCACATGACTAGACTCTAGTCTGAAAATAATTATGTCTACTTTATGGAAGTATCGGGTAAAGCTTTGTCTTTATGCAAAGATTGTGAACTGTGGAACAGATCTCCTCATCTGTACCAGACCCCTTCTAGATCTATTTTCTGAGCAAACTCCCATCTGCTCCTATTCCAGGGTACCTTACTCCTTTCTGGATGGATTCTGTCCTCTTCCTAAAAGGACCTTTTGTACTCCTTGGAAGATCACTGCCCTTTCTGGGGGATTCCAACACATTCCCAAGGTCAGCCCCTGTACCCGCGGGGATGGAGGAATTTCCTCCTCCTTTCAGTCTTACCCACTACCCATATATTAATGATCCCCCATTCATTAACATTGCAATTGGCTAACTTAAACATTTCTGAAGTGAAGCACAGAAGAAGGAAGAGAAGGGAGGTAGTATCCACATGGCTGGCCTTGTTCCAGGAAAGCATATCTCACAAGAGTATGAAACTGAGCTTGTCCTCATCTTCACCCACAAACATGATCCTGCACTTTTGTTCTGAGTCTCAGGTGTTAGCATCATTAACCTGCCAGATATCCAAACAAGGACTGTATATTCATCCTTGGTTGCTTTCAGAGCCTATATACAATTAGTCCCTAGGGTCTGCTGCTTTTTCCAAAATCATTTCTGTTCTTTCCTTTCTTGTCCAGATAACTCAGTGAGTCTCCTGAGTGGTCCATATGCCCCTGCCCTGGTTCCAAACTCAAATCCACCTTTCATTCAATAAATCAATGTGCGGTTTTTGTAAAACACAAACTGACCATCACACCCTTGCTTAAAAGCCTTCAGTAGCACCACATCAGCCACAGGAAAACGACAAACCTCCTCACCAAAGCTTCCCCAAATTCTGCCCACTGCCCAGCTGACCAACATTGCATTTCATCCTGTGTGGCCAGGAACTAACTGAAGCTTCCTGCAATGTCTATGTTGTTTCTAACCTCAGTGCTTTCGCTCCTGCTGTGCCTTGATCCTCCCCTCATCCAAAAGATGCTCAAGCATCACCTCCTCTGGAAACTTTTCTGTTTGATGGATTCGTCTAGCCATTGCAGTACTCTTCTGGTCCCTGCATCTACTACTGCTCCGTAACATTGCTTCCTAATACTCTGCAGTGGGTTTCTGTCTTGGAGGGCAAAGGCAATGTCTTACTCATCTGTGTGCACAAGTGCAGTGCCTACTATGGAATGGGCACCCAATAAATGTCTGCTGAATGAACAAAACAAATATCCAAGGATGACAAACACAGATCCACCAAACCCACCTTCTCTCAGAGTTCCTCTCCACTCCTGACAACCCCGGCCAAGTTTTAGGTAACGGCCCTGGATAATCACATCAATTTTCCATACACTGGAGATTACTCTAATTTAAACTTCACTAATTTGGCTGGCCTTTACCAGTCAGTTTTAATTAAAGAGGTTTCCTCTGCTGAGATATTTCACTGAATTACTGGACTGAATTATCTTGATACAGACCTCAGTTATCTGTGATTATCTATGGGTAAATCCTCCTATAGAAAATGACAGTTTTTAATTTTTAAAAGTTCCTGTTGAAGATATTTCTAAGCAGGACTTACCAGTCACCTATTTTCATTCAATCAAAACTCTTTCCTTCAGCCAAACATTTTTAAGCTTGATCCTACTCCTACTTTTTCAAATTTTGGGGGGAATAATTTGAAGGAAAAAAAAATCTGCATAGCCATTCTGCAGTAAAAGAAGATAGAGATGATTAAAACCTGCTTTACATGAAAAGTATAACTGCTTTTGGCTTACAATAACCAACATAATTCACACACACATTCAAGCTCATTTAAATTTAGTATCTAGCTTAGTTTTCCTTATGAAGTCAATGTCTAACTGCTTAAACAAAAATATTTTCAAGTTAAAAAAGACAAACTATCACTTCTGAGCAAACGAAATCAGCATAATATTCTAGCAGAACATGACAATTATAATACATAATAATAATAAACATTTCTACCATTAGGCCATTAGCATTGCAGAGAAAGAAAGCTTGCCCCATGGATTTGCAATCTAAATTAAACAAGTAATATGAGTCATGCAAGTTTCACAGGTGATAGTTAATTAACACCTTATTCCAAGCAGAAGAGAAAAAGGGAAAGAAAATTAAAATCAACATTAACAGCATCCTAACTCACGGCAAGTCTTACCTTTGTAAAGTGAATATAACTTAAGGACCTTGCACCACTCCCAGGACCACCTTGTTCCCTCACATACTAGACTAAGGCCTAAATAGTGTATTTCCAGGGTTGATTCCTACACGGCCTCACAGAGCTATGGGCAGAACTATCTGAAATCACAAAATGGATCAGATTATCTCTGGGCCTCACTGCTGTTTTATGACACAATAATTTCATCTGAGTTTTTGTCTTCCCACACTCTTATGACTAATCATACAATGACAGAAAACATATTAAACATATTATCTCATACTGTGTTTGTTCATAAATATATACCCTCACATCCTTATTGCCAAAGACTAGTACTTGAAATTAACAAACATTTACACCTCCAGTATTGAATTCTCCAATTCATTTTCTATTGACACTGAAAAAGATATACCAAGTAATGATGACTGTCTAATTAGTCTCCTACTATTTAAAAAATTATTTTTTTAGTTTTTAAATGCTGCAGAAACAATACCAAAATAAAACCTTGCACAGTTAAGTGAAAGATACTAAAATATGTTGTTCACTAAAACTTGCCTCAATAATGTCTTCAGTGCAAATATCTAGAATCAATATGGCAGACTTAAAATCCCAGACGCTGAAGCACAGGTTCAGTCAGTGTCACCTGTTGATGGCTTTGGTTACTGTCCCTCCACAATCACTGAACACTGCCTGGCCTTTCAGTCTGTCCCAGGAATGCAAGACACACCAAGTTTTCTACCCGCCTTTCTCACTGCTCTGAATCTGGCAAAGTCAGTGTGCCAGCTGCACATAGCAACAGTTCCCATTACTGACACAAATTATACTTAATTTCACAAGGCACAAATGCAGTGCAAAAGCACACACCTAACTGTTGAGCCAAGTTGCAAGGCAGATGTTACTACTGACTAGTCTCTTCTCAGAATCTTCCCTTCATGCTTAAAGAATATACTTTAATTTTTGGGTAATCAGAATCTGCCCCCACCCATTCCCCGCCCCCACGTTATGAAAAGTGTATTATGAGAGAACAAAAATAAAAGGTTTTCATGCACTCCAGGTAATTTTGTACTATCCACATGGGAAAATAACAATAATAACAAAAAATACACTAATGGTGTGTGCAGTATCTTCTGTAGCAAGAGAAGAGCAAAGACCAAATAGCAAATGCTATACAGAAGGTACAGTAACTGTGCTATTGAAAAACACCATCAGCTCAGTTATTTTCCACACAAAGACCTGAAAGATAATAACCTCTATGCACAAACAAAGCTTAGGCTTTACAAACATGTCAGAAGCATCAAAAGGCATTAGGGTAAGCCACATCCAATGTGGTGATTTATCCTTGACTTTGTCTGAATGCTCCAAAGCAAAAGAGACCCAATTTTCCAGGACACCAAAAGCACTGTCCTTTAAAAAGCTTTCTCATCTTTCCTTGTACAGTTGTCTCCCAAATACACTGTTTAGTTTGCTGGTCTTCTGATTCAGCCCTTCAGCAACTTTAACATGAACAAAAAAATTTCAAGGTCATTATAGATTGAATTTTGTTCCCAAAAAAAATGTATGTTGAAGTTGTAATAATTAATACTTGAGGATTGGACTTTATTTACCAATATAGTCTTTCAAGATGCAATGCAGTTAGTGTGTTTAGGGGTGTTAAATAGCTGACCATATTAATGTTTTTGGTTGGGTCATTGAACACAACTGTTTGCAGTCTCTCTGTTTGAATGTTCACTTTGTATGCTTTGATACTGTGACTTGAGCAACTATCTCTAAGACAATAATGTGTAATCTATTAACTGGTGATTTCTTACTTTTTTTTTGTAATTCTGTATTACTTGTACCTTTACACTGCTTTGTTTTGTTTTGTTTTGTTTTTTCTCTTTTTCCTTTTAAATAAAAAAAAAAAGATGCAATGCAGTTAAGATGAGATCATTAAGGCAGGACCTAGCCAGTATGACTAGAGTCCTTGTGAGAAACGTGAACAGAGAGATGGGCATGTGATAACAGAGGCATTAGCCAAGATAGTGAAAGACTGGAAACACCTTAATCAAATCACCAAAAGGCTGTAAGAGTCAAGAAAGGGTTCTCCCTATAAGTGTCAAAAGGATTATGTTCATACTAATACTTCAGTTCAGTTTTCCATCTCTCAGGACTAGGAGATAATAATATTCTGTTGCTTCAAGCTGCCTCACGTGTACTATTTTAAGAGTAAATCCAGGAAACTAATGTAAAAGATTGTCTTTGAAATGCATGTATCTTAAAATAGGACTTGTATGAAAATTAATTCTGATAGGGAGACTATCCCAATGCATAAGACCCCTCGAAATTGTATTGTTAATTTTTATCATTATATGTTTACAATACATGATGATTATTCATAGAGGGGAACTGGTACCTGTACGTAAGAGATCTTAATTCTATATACTTGCCCTTCCCACTCTCTCCGCTTCCACCAGCTCTGGTCCCCATCCCATTTGAGGAAGCTCTATCTGTTTCCTGTTATGTATCTTTCATTTACTTTGGGTTTTTCGAGAAAACATGTGATATTTAAACATGTGATATTTCACTATGTATTAAAAATAATAGCTCATTCAAATGGAATTTCTATTTTTAGTTTTTTAAAGAATCTCCATGCTGATTTTTATAGTTATTGCACTGGTTTGCACTCCCACCAACAATTTGAAGGATTCCTTTTTCCCTGCCTGGCCAGTATTTGTTATTATTTAATTTCTTGATAATAGCCATTCTTCCTAGAGTAAGGTGGATCTTAGTGTCATTTTTCATTTCTCTAATGGCTATAGATACTAAACATGTTTCATGTATTTATTAGCCATTTGCATTCTTCTGAGAAGTGTCTTCATTTCAACCACCCATTTTTGATTGGATGTTTAAAGAGGGTCTAATTTTGAGATCTTTACATATGCTATATATTAGTCCTCTGTCCAAGGAGTATCACGCAAAAAAAAGTTTAGTCATTCTGTAGATTTCCTCTTCATTACACTGCTTGTTTCCTTAACTGCATAGGTGCTATAATCTGACATAATCCAATTTGTTGATGCTTGATGTTGTTTCTTGCGCAACAGCGATTCAGTTTTTAAAAACAGTCCATCACTATGCCTATGTCTTCAAGAATTTTACCTATTTTATCTTTAGTAGATTGTGTCTGTCTTAATATTAGATATCTGATCCATTTTTTTAGTTTAATACATGTTTGAGAGATAAAGATCTAGATTCAATCTCCTACATGTGTATTGCCAGTTTTACCAGCATTATGTGATAAAGAGGACATCTCTCCTCCAGTGTATGTTTTTCACTTTCTGTTAAAGATGAGATGGTTGACTGTGCTGGGTGTTGTCCTAGCATCCTCTCAGCTATTTCACTTTCCCACATGTCTGTTGTTGTGTCAGTACCATACTGTTTTTATCCCATAGTTTCATAATATAACTTGAAATAAGGCATTGCCCAGGATTGCTTTTGCTATTCTGTCTTGTGGATCCACATGCATTTTAAGAGTGTCTCTACATTGTGAGGAACACTGTTGGTACTTTGGTTGAGATTGAGTTAAATCTGTTTCAGTTTTAGAAGTACAGTGATATTATAACATTGGTTCTGCCTTTCCAAGAACGTAAGATATTTTTTCATCTCCTGATGCCCTCTTTGATCTCTCTTTTAAGAATAGTACAGTTTTTGTTATAGAGGTCTTTCATTTTCTGTCAGGTAATTTCTAAGTATTTTTCTAGAAGTTACTGTAGAATGGTATTGTTTTCTCAATGTCTTTCTCTTGTGATTTCACTATCGGTGAGTCGATTTTTGTGTGGTAATTTTGCCCAGCTACCATGCTGAATTTGTTCCTTAGCTCTTAAGAGTCTTTTAGTGGACCTTTTAGGATCTTCCATGTAAAAGATCATGTCATTTATGAATAAGGATAGTTTTCTTCTTTTCCTATTCATAACCCTTTATTTCTTTCTCTTGCTTGATTGCTCTGGCCAAAGTTTTGAGTGCTTCAGTGAACAGGAATGATGATAATGGACAGATTCATCTTAATCATGACTTACACAAAAAGCTTTCAGTTTTTCCCCATCCAATATGATGTAGACAGTAGATTTCTCAAAAATGGCTTTTATCAGATTGAGACAAAATAGGTTTTTCTAAACCTATTTGCTTCAAGGATTTTATTGTGAATAGACATTGAACTTTTTTAAAGTTTTCTCCTGCAACTATTGGGATAATCATGTGATTTTTGTCCTTACTTCCCTTTATGCAATACAGTAAATTTACTGTATTACACAATCTCAGATAATCTCTATCTCTGGGATGAAGCCTACTTTGCCAGGACATATAATTTTAATGTTTTGTTGTATTCTGTGTGCCAGTATTTTGTTGAAAATCTTTGTAATTATACTCATTAGAGATTGAAATATAGATTAGAATTAAGATAATCCTAGCTTCTAGGAATCTGACAGTATTCTTTTCAATTTCAATAAAGAGTTTGAGAAATATTGATACTAGATTTTCCTGAAAGTTCTTTTAGAATTCAGTGGTAAATCCATTAAGTCTTAGGCTTTGCATACTTGGTAGGTTTATTATTGCTTCAGTCTGATTGCCTATTATCAGATTACTGAGGAATTTTATATCTTCTTGGTTCAGTTGTGGTAATTTATCTGTATCTAGGGATATATACATTTCTTCTGGACGCTCCAATTTATTTAAATACAAGTTTTTAAAGTAGTTACTAATAATTTTGTGGATTTCTTGTAGAATTCACTTTGTTTTTTGCCTTTTTCACTTCTAATTGTAATGACACAGGTTGTTTTTTGCTAAGATTAGCTAAAGGTTTGTCTATTCTGTTTATTCTTTTAAAGGACGAGTCTTAGATTCACTAACTCTTTGCATTCATTTTTTAGCTTTACGTTTATTAAATTCTGTTCTGATGTGCATAATGTTATTAGTTCAACTAGTTTTGGATTTGGGTGCTCCTTTTTTTTCTAAGCTCTTGAAGTGCATTAATAGACTATTTAGGCTAAATCTATATTTCTGATGTGCACTGACAGTTATAAACTTCTTACTTAACACTGCTTTCATTGTGTCCCATAGCTTCTTATATGTTGTACTGCAATTATCATTTGATTCTAGGAACTGTCAATTTCTTTTTAAATTTTTTCTAAGACTCATTAATTATTCAATAGTATATTATTTAATCATTATATTTTTGCATAATTTTTGTGTTTCCATTTATCATTAATTTTTAATTTCATTGCCCTGGGACCTAATAATATGCATAGCATAAATTCTATTCTTTTCTATTGATTTAAGCATGTTCATGAGCTAGTACATGGTCCATTCTGGAAAAAGTTCCATATGTGTTGAGAAGAATGTGCATTCTCTTGTCACTGGGTGGAATACTCTGTAGATATCTATTAAGTCCTTTTGTTCAATGGCGTGGTTCAACTCTGAAATTTCTTCATTGATTTTTTTAAATGTGGTTGATCCATCTATCTGTGATAGTAAAGTCCTTGACTATAACTGTGAGGTTTATCTGATCTTTTATATCCAATGCTGTTTGCTTAATAAAGTTGGGTGTGCCTATCTTCAGTGTATATATATTTCCAATTGTTATCCTTCATGTTAAATTATTTCCCTAATCAATATGTAGTAACCCTCCTTGCCTTTTTTGAACTTCTTTTGCTTGAAATACACTTGACTGGTTAGCTAGTTCTGCTTCATTTTAGGCTCCTGTTTCACAGAATATTGTTTTTCATCTTTGTTTTTTAATTTATTAACTTTTTTATTAAATATATTTCTTCTATGCAGTATATTGTTGTGCTTGGGTTATTTTTTATTTTTTTCTTTTAAAGAGAATAAAACAAAAGAGAACCGAACAAAGTAAATCAGAATGGAACAATGCAAGCAACACAGCAAGACAACAAGACAACCGGATATCAACAGTAGCTACAATAATGTCTCTTTTCTTTGAAATAGTTGAGCATACCTTCACACACAATAATATCAAACATAGCAAAATAGTATAACACCTCTCAAAAGAATAAAAGCATTACAGGAGTTCAAAACCAAATAACAGGAAATGAACAATGGCTACTATAATATCTCATTTTCCTCAAAAAAGTTGTCCATACCATCACACATAACAAAATCAAATAAAACACAACAGGATAAAAACCAATCGGAACAGAAGAACAAAAGCATGGTAGGACTTCAAAACAAGATGATAGGAAATCAGCAATGGCTGCCATAATGTCTTGTTTTCTTCAAAATAGCTGCTCATACCATCGAACATAATAAAATCAAACAAAACAATAAAACCAATCAAATCAATGAATGAAAGCATTATAAGACTTCAAAGCAATATAATAGGAAACCATAATTACCATAAAATATCCCAATATATTCAAAATAGCTGCCCCTACCATCTGACAGCATAAAATCTAACAAAACAAGACAGAACAAAGCCAAACCTAACAAAATTGTGTAAACAATGCAAGAGTTCAAGATAAGACAATAAGAAATAGACAGTAATTTCTACCTTTCCCTCCCAGGTGTTTCCTCCTCTTTGCTCTTACATTAACTATTTTGCTTTTGGATCCCATTAACTCCTTCTGTTTCTTATGCTAGGGTTCATGCATAAGAGTTCAAACTGTCTCGGCCATGAACATGATCTCCAGTTGTATCCTTTTATCTACCGAAGCCTTGAGATTGTTCTACTTTATAGCTGGGTAGCTTTCCAGTGCATGAAAATACCATATCTTTCTAATCCATTCTGCAGTTGATGGGCAAGTTACACTTGCTTTTTTTTTTCTGGTCTCCTGTCACATGGAACAACTGTTTTCTCTGATTTTTAGTCTATGGAATTTCCTTTCCACTTAGATGTATTTCTTGTATACAGTATACTGATTGATCTTGTTTCTTGATCCACTTTCCCTGTGTTTCTTCTTATTGCTGACCTGAGGCCATCTACATTAACAGTTACAACCAGCATACATGGGTTTGTCTCTGCCCTGCTATCCTCCTGTTGTTGGCCTTTCACTTTTCCCCTTCATTCAACTGCCTATCTTGTTTGGCAATCTTCCTCTGCTGCTGTTCCTGGAAACATGGTCACCTTTATCTTTCTCTAGAATATTCTTCAGCCCTCTCTGTCAGGTTGGTTTGGTAGTCATGAATTCCTTCAGTTGTTCTTTATCATGGAAATATCTTACTTTTCCACCAATGTTGAAAGATAGTTTTTCTGGGTGAATCAATCTGGGTTGGAAGTTGTTTTCTTTTAGGGTTTGAAACACTTCATTCCAATCTCTTCTTGACTTGTGTTGTAAGTCTGCTGTGATTCTAATTGGTTTTCCTTTATATGAGATCTGTTCCTTTTCTCTAACAGCTTTTAATATTCTATTCTTGTGCTGAATTTCTGGAACCTTGATTATTATATGTCAGGATGTAGATTTACTTTGGTTATGGCTAGTTGGAGTCCTATATGCCTCACTTATCTGCATGCCAGATCCATTTCCCATGTTTGGGGAGTTTTCTTCTATTACTTCTGTAAATATCCTTTTAATTTCATTTGTGTTGACCCCTGCTTCTTCATTGATACCTATCACTCTTAAATTATGCTTCTTTGCATCATCTTGCAGCCGTTGTTATTTCCTGATTCCGTGTTATTTTTAAGAGCTCTTTCCTTTCATGATTACTAGTTGGAATCCAGTTTTCAAGCTCTGAAAGCCTATCTTACGTCTCTTTCAAGCAGTTTTGCCAGCTTTTGATTGAATTTTTAATTTCCTGCATCTCTCTTTGAATCTGTTTCATGCATGGTAATTCCTTTCTACATTCATTCAAGGTTTTCATTATTTTCCTGTGCTCCTCTTTATTGTCTATGTCTTCTTTAGACCTGCTGAACAATTTTTTCAGTATGTTTGTGGTTTCTTCTTTTATCTGAGACATTATTTCTGATTTGATGGCTTTTACAATCTCATGAAGTTGTTTCCTTACTTCAGTTGCTGTCCTTTCAGAGATTTCAGGTGTGTGACTTCCATTTTCTTCAATGACTGTATCTCCCAGACTTGTTCTGTGTGGGCTGGAGGTCTGAGTTTGCCTTTTGCTCCTTTGTCTTGACATTCTCCTGGGTTCCTCCCAACAAGTTGGTTGTGGGGTCCCAAGCGCTTCCCACATTGGCTGCCCCTAGGTACTGTAGGGGGATAGGACAGGCACCTGGATTTCTCTAATTCCACATTTACAGGGAAGTAGCAGGGTGTGGAGCAGGCTTCTGCAGAGATACACAGCTACACTGGAGCTTGGCTGATGATCAGGTGTGTATGTAGGTGGGGCTGCTTTTCTCAGCCTGGGTGTCTACACTGGGACTTGATGGTGGCAGACACACAGGAATGTGTCTGTCTGATTCTGCTAGTAGACGATGGCTGTCTGAGGGAACCAAGGGCCTCAAATGTTGCCCTCTTGATGCACAGGGCTTACCTGGCTATGTGTCCCTGCTCCTGCTGGCTGGCAGCTGGAAGGAGCCTTCTGGTGGCAGCTTCCTGAAGACGAAGATGGATCTGTTCATTCTCTCTGCCCACAGTGGCTACCTGTAGGATGTGGCCTTTGGGTGGCAGCCTACAGCAAGCAGAGGTGGATCTGTCTGTCTCCTTTGGCCTGCGCTGGGTGTGTGGAGGAAAGGGCCTTCCGGTGGTGATGCCCAGCAGGCAGAGGCAGATCTTCCTGCTCTCTGCCTGTGCTGGGCATGTGGAGGAAAGGGCCTTCTAGTGGTGGTGCCGGCAGGCGAGGCAAATCTCCTGATTCTCTCTGTCCATGCTGGGCACATAAAGGAAAGGGTCTTCTGGTGGTGGCATCTGGCAGGCAGAGGTGGGTCTTCTTCTGGTTCTCTCTACCCACACTAGGTGAATGGAGGAAAGGGCCTTCCAGTGGCGATGTCCAGCAGGCAGAGGCAGATCTCCTGGTTCTCCCTGCCTGAGCTGGACACAAGGAGGAAAGGGCCTACCAGTAGTGGTGACCTACAGGCAGAGGTGGGTCTTTTTCTGGTTCTCTCTGCCTGCACTGGGCACATGGAAGAAAGGGCGTTCCAGTGGCAGCACCCAGCAAGCACAGGCAGATCTTCTGGTTCTCCCTGCTTGTGCTGGGTACGCAGAGGAAAGGGCCTTCCAGTTGCGGCACCCAGCAGGCAGAGCGGGTTTTGGGTTTTGGTTCAATCATCATTGTATGTATTTGATTGGGAAATTCAGACCATTTATAGTAAGTATTATTACTGAAAGATACATAGTTCGGTCATTCCATTATTTTCCTGTTGCTGATTCATTTTGGTTTTTTTCCCTCCTGTTGAGCTGCTCACCCTGCCTTACCCACTCCTTCCATTACACTGTTTTGTCATTGGTGGTTGTCTAGGAAAACCCTGAAAAATATTTTTCAGGTGCTGGTTTGGTGGTCATGAATTTATAAAGGTGCTTTTTGTCATGGAAATGCCTCATTTCTCCATCAATTTTATAAGATAGGTTTGTAAGATACATTATTCTGATTGGAAATTGTTTTCTTTCAGGTCTTAAAACACTTCACTCCAAGCTTTTCTGTCCTTCAAATTTTGTGTTCAAAAACCTGCTATAATTCTTGTGAGTTTGTCTTTTTAAGTGATTTGTTGCTTTTCTCCACAGCTTTTAACATTTTGATCTTCAGCTGGACAGAGGGGATTTTGATAATGTTGCGCAGTTGTTTTCAGATCATGGATAGTTGAGGTTCCAGTTGTATCAATTATCTGTATATTAAATCCTTGAAATGTTATCTACTATTATATCTGGAAACAGAATTTTTATGCCAGTTATGATGTCTTCTGATTGTTTTTACTAATTCCAATTAATCCTGGATTGTCTAACAGCTCTTGCACATATTTTCCATGTTCTCTTACTGCTTTTAAAGTATCTCTGAGTACAGGGTTGCCTCAATCCCACCTTCTAATTCTGACTCTTCATTCGCACATTAGTGATTTTTGTAGCCCATATTTTCATTAGAATTTTTTATCTTCTGGATTTCTGTTTGGTTCATTTTCATGAACTCTCTTTGCTAAATTTCTCATTCATGATTTGTATAATTTGTTTAGCTCAATTAGCTTTGTATTAATGTCTTTTATAAACTCAATGACTATTATGTTCACTATTTATTTAGTTATACAATTGAACTTGCTGAGAACCTTATTGATCTGAGCTTCCCCCCCCCTTGTTTTTTTCTCATCATTTTGTAAATTCAGCTTTTTGGAGTTTGATTTCCTTCCTGAAGATCAGCTTTGACCAGAAGTGAAAGTTTTTGCAGGCATTTTGTCAGCTTATTTTCTCATGTTTCTAATGCTTTGTTGTTTTATTTCGTCTTGATTTTGTTTTGGGGTGTGTGTGTGCATGTGTGTGTGTACATGCCAAATGTTGCATGTGAGTTAAAATAGAAAGACTTTGTTTTTTATATGGAGATCTCTTTAATTAGTGTCTGCTTTCTAATGATGTGCCTTGTAGGCTAGCTATAGTCAGTCCTTTTCCCTGTGTGAAGATCTGACCATCTTTATTAACTTGCAGAGAGAAGGCTACAGTGTAATTGCCTATCACCTAATTCTCCAGAAATGAACCAAGTATTGTTGATGACACAAAAACAAACCAGATATTGGCATATGATGAACACCAACTAGGGCTGGGAATTTAACTCAGCAGCATAAGCACCTGCCTTGCAAGCACGCAGTCGTGAGTTCGATCCCTTTTACCAATAAATAAGTAAATAAATAAAACCAACTAATACCAAAACTATGCTGCCCTTACTCTGTCATTTAATGAAAAAAAAAAAACCTGTCCCTAAAAAATTATTATACAAAACCAAAGACAAACAAAAATCTTTGGAAATCGTCAAGATCATCCTTCAGTCCAAAGGGAATCATCCTGACAGAAGGTATGAGACAAATGCAAAAGTACCAACAATCAACTTTAACTTCAGAACCTTCAGACTCTTATCTGTTTTTCAGAATACTCAGATCTAAAGAACCCTTGGTAACTTTATGTTTTAACATCTGTAAGACACAGATAACAACTCCATGTCATTTAATTAAACACAACATGTATCAATAGAAACCAAGTAAACTGACTGTTTCTATTGAAAACACTTTAATAAAATATGTGTAAAGGAGATTCTAGTTTGCTCTGTTTGGAAGAAAGACATATGGAATATACTCAGAAGGATAAATGAATGCTCAGGAAGACAGAATTTGAGAGCTTGTTGGATATATTTTTAGAGATCTCCTACCATAGTTTTAAAAATGAAAAAATCATGCTGAAGATACATCTGTGAAACATCACTGCCAACACTGCCCGAGGCAGGCTTTCTACCCAACTGTAATCCATATGTCCCTCAATCTCCAAAGAGGGATGATGATATTTGTTTATAATACACTTAAGCTATCCCAGCTAAAACCAGTTGTGTTTCAGAGAAAGAAAGGAAGGAAGCCAGTATACCATTTCAAAGTGGAAAACAGGGAACATACAATGCTACCTTGTTCAAAGATGGCTGTGGTTGTGTTTGATACCTAATGCAGAGTTGCAAACAAAACCAAAATTTTGCCAAACATTATAAACAGTTTGGCTGTTAATAGAAATGTTTGGCAAAATTTTGGTTTTGTTTGCAACTCTGCATCAGGTATCAAACACAACCACAGCCATCTTTTCCACAGAAACACAAATGTGCTTCTATCTCTTCCAAAATTGTACAATAAATTAAATTTGTGAACTGAAGTACTACTATATTCCTATACTATAATATCAAAATACTCAATGTTTAAATGTATCAGAAAGCATGACATTTAGCTAGTAATCTAGGTAGTAGGCCTTTAAAGACCACAGTTATAACCTGATTTTTCTAAACAGACAAAATTCTTTTCTGTCGTGCATGTATAACAAAACTATAATCTATTCCATAAAACATTTATCAAATGGAAACAATAAAATTCACTATCATTCATTCGAAACAACACAAGTGTGTTGAGTATAAAAGGAAACTGTAAATCTGAGTAAAAATGAAATATGGGAGATAAAAGGCCATGGATAAAATAATTCAAAATACCCAAGCTGGAAAAATAGTTAAAACACCTACCTATATAATCACACAGAAGACCGTTCAAGGCTAATGCTTAAAGCACTAGTTTTCCCATTTCATACTGACCACAGCACAGACAAAATGGGAAGACTTCCTGTAAAAAGTGCAACATTACAGAAGGCAAAGTGAGCAGTACAGAATGATGATCAAAACCCATTTTCAGATCTAACTCCTTGCAAGTTCCTCCCGTTATTGATTTTTTAAAAATCCACTTTGCACTCTCTCAGTCAGCTTCATTGCAAGGGAACATCACTTAATGTACCTTATTGATTCAATTGTACACATTTATACTTGTGTAGAAACTTTTGCAACAGTGCATTTATTGATCTTTTAATTATTAATGTAGACCAGAACCTGAAGAACATTACTGTACATGTTTTTTATATTCCCAAATTATGGCATGAAAGTTTTCAAACTTATCAGGAAATGGAGCATGATAGCTTGTTTATTCCCTCTAAAAAGGCTGGTCAACAGTTATATTTCAAAAGTGGTGTCAAAAGATATTTTTCTAAAGTCAAAATCATATTAAGACTGAATAATGCACTAAATGAAAAACTTTTAGGTTTTAGAAATATTTTTATTGATATCCCCTTAATATGACCCTGAGAATGACAAATATGTATTCCATTTCAGCGTGGTCATATTCAGATTATCTAGAATATATCAAATGAAGAAGCCTTCTGGCAAAATTTTCACAAGACTAAGACCCCATGATAACCGCTGTGGACAAACTAAAGTGACTAAAATGGGGAATTATATTATTCTATTATTCTGCTTGCATTTCTTTTCTTTTTTTTTTTTTTTTTTTTTTTTTTTGGTAGCAGATTTTACATTTTTAGACATAGGAAAAGAAACAACCTCTACAAAGGGAGTTTGGACCAAGTAAAGGTAGGAAAATACGTGCACTGAACAGGACAGTGGGCTGCTGTGAGATAACACACTGGCCCCATTTACATTAATTCTTAATACTGTATCTAATCTATAGCATGGTCCTTTATCTCTAGGGCAAGACTCAGTCTCGCCCAGACACTTTGCACTGGATCAACAATAATATAGTACAAAGGACAGGCTGAGTGGAAGCGATGTACAACCTCACAGCTATGAGGACAGGTGGGGCTTTCAGTAGAAGCAGAAGAGGCAGTCTCAGGTCTTCACAGAAGACACGTGTGGCAACCAAGGGCAGATGAAACTGTTTTTCTCACCCAAATTCTTCCCCCACCTCTCCCCTAAAATATCACTCTAGCTCACCTTAAATATAGCCAGCTTTAACTCAGATGAACCATATGAAGCAGGAGATACAGTCACAAGGCAGGCCTAACTCTACTCTGTCATAGATGATTTCTAGTGGAAGCCAGCTTCATACTGTTCTCTGTTTTTATTTTTATAATATTAACAAACACATATACTCCACACTGCAACGTGTATTTCCCATTATCAAGAAAAAGGTAGGTATAATAAAAAGACACCCCTAAAGTCATTGATCGAATTTGGAATAATTTAAATGTGCATTGCTACTTTACAGAGTCCTTTAGGTTTTCCCATTGCTAACAATAAAGGAAAAATACCCAACTTCTAGCTTGAATGGTCCTGATTATTAATAGAGGGGTTGCATATCTCGGAGCATTAACAGTAAATAACAAAAAGCCTGAGCACTAGACTAGAGATAAAAACAAATATCCCCAAGCAAATCATTAGTCTGGATCTCTTAAAACATCTCTGTGCTCTTCAGTGGTGACAGTGAATGCTTAAAAAGTCTGCCAAGTTCTACTTTCTTCCAAACTCTGTTGTTCCTGAGTGCACAGAATGCTCCTTCCATTTAGTTCATCCTTTATTGAAATATTCCAACGACATAAGAAGCTTTCCTCAGAACTGACCTTACCATCTAGGACAATGCTTATTGCACAAAACATATACATTAACTAGAAAACAAATTTAGATATATATCCAACAAGGAGACGAGGGTTAACGTTAGAAGAAATCATCTGAATAAAGGCCTAGTATCCACACACTTAATTGTCGTCAAAAAGTCTTAATTTGTGAATATCATACATAAATACATCTTGACTCATCATTTAAAATTCACAGATAACTAATTTGCCAATCACACTAAACATACAGCAAACATACCTAAGAATGTGAGAACTAATTCTTATTCTGTTCCATATTTCACATAGCAGATCAGGGAATTGGCCTCGCTTAAATCAATTCTGTTAGAAAACCTAGGACTATGATTTCACACCATTTATTTTGTTCCTTCTGAAGAATTTCTACTTCAATTTTGATCTGAACTCATCATCATAATTAGTTTCTTTGAAAATCCTGTGTCTTTTAAGCAAAATGGCTAAGAAAATGTTGTTTAAAAGGTGGTATTTTCCAAATATGATCATAAAGCCTTAAAATGTCACATTCTTCATTTTATGTTAAGAGTTTTTAAGCATAACAGTATGTACTTATACAGCCAAGTGTATAGTCAAATAATCCAGTAACAATCTGAGTAATATACAGAAAATCTTCTTCCAATGCAATATACCTTTGCCCTTGACATCACTTCACTTTGAGACAGGGTCTCACATAAGTTGCCCAAGATGACCTTGAACTCACAATCTTCTGCCCCAACTTCTCCTCCCAGTAGCTGAGATTAGGTATATGTCAACATGTTTGGCTTTACCATAAATAAAGATATCTTATTCTGGAAACATTTATCATTAACTGCATATGTAGAATTATACTGGAACTAGTTCTTACCAATTAATAAAGATAAACTGTAACTATTAAATAATCTATCACTCATCCACATTTAAATAGAAATAACATTTATTTACTATTTTTCAAATATAAGTATTTTTCAGGTAATTCTTTACTTGTATATCACTAAAGATATTTTGAAAAAAAAGTAAAACAAGTTAATGTCCAATGGCATACCAAAATGGCAACTGATTCTTTTTGGGTTGTGTTTGCTCAGTTTTTTCATGATACTTAACTATTACAAACATGTACGGATTTTTTGAATCTCAAAAACTCCAAAACCATCTCATCTATCATACTAGTTTTGCTTTTCAGTAAAAATTCTAAGAAGAGCACACACTCCAATTAAAAGTGCAAAGAAAGAAGCATTTCCCTTAACTTTACCTAGTTTCCGGCTTAGTTTCATTCCACTTCCTTTCTGAATTTATTTCTCAACTCGCAGGACTCCTACCCTCCATACTTGTGACTGGGGGTTGCCCCAGTATGGCCAGTTTCAATAAATTTGCAAAGTCAATTGTAAAAGTAATGTTGTAGTCCTCATTGCTTGTCACCCACTGTTTCCTAGGTCTAACTAGCTAATTAAATTGACACCAATTGTTCACTAACCATTTTACAAGATTCATTCATTCAACAAAATTCACTATGTACTAGTATATGCCAGCATTCTTGTAAGTATTGGTGATATATTAATAAACAATTACCAATCAAAACTTTTTCCTTCATGAAAGAGTGACATATGCCTTCACTGATCAACAACGAATTTATTTAAATATGTGTACATGCAAGAGTATGTATTCTAAATTATCTAGTTCTAAGACCAATGTAGAAAAATGACCTTAAAATCAGCTTTTGCAATGGGGTTACATTTGAAATAAAACAGAAGAATAAATAAGTAGGAAAAAGAAAGTGGTAAAAGGGAAACCATGCTTTGTTATGGAGAAGGTAACTTTGTATGGACATTGCTTGTATTCTGAATAAGAATGGAAACCATAGGAAGGTTTTGAGCAAAGGAACAAAATCATCTAACATATGTTTTAAAAAACCACTTTGGTATGATTTGAGTATGATTTGTATCACCACAATCACCTCTGAAAATTTATGCTGAAATTTAATTTCCATTGGAGGTACTAAGAGGGTGGAAATTTAATCTGAGTATGGCGTTGGTATGTAGAACTTGTGGGCAGTGACTGATGAGATGATCTCATTAACATGTGAATTCCAGGAGTGAATCTTGGTGAATTTATAAGAAATGGAAGAGAGACCAGAAAAGATACATCTATACACACAGGTATGCCCAGCTTGCCTTTTGATGCCCTGAACCACTAAGACACTCAATTACAGCAAAAAGCCCATCACCAGATGCAGACCCTTGACTCATGTCTCCTGAGCCGCAACCCAAAATAAACCTTTTTAGCTATAATCTACCCAGTCTATTGTACTGTGCAACTAACACCAGAAAATGGATGAATACACACCTTTTCTGAGATACAACTTACATACTGCAAAACACACCAAAATCGTGTAATTCAATGGATGTTAGTATATTCAGCATTTGCAATTATCATCACAATCAACTTTAGAACATTTTCATCATTCCAAAAGAAACCCCACATCCACAGGCAATCACTCCAACCTTCACGCCAAACTCCCAGCCCCAGACAAACCACTAATCTACTACCTTCATTGACTTGAACACCCTGAACATTTCATTTAATAGAATCATAGGATACATAAGCTTTAATGACTATTCTTTCACTTAGGATGACGTTTTTGAAGATTTATCTTTGTAATTTGTCAGCACTTCATTTCTTTTTATTGCTGAATCAAATTCCATTGTCTAGATATACTGCAATTTGTTTATTCATTCAACTAGTGAATATTTTGGTTGGTTCCACATTTTATTATGAATGGTGCTGCTATGAGAAGGTGTGTACTAGTTTTGTGCAGGTATTTTCAATTCTCTTGGATAAATATTCAGATATAGGAAACTGCTAACTTTTATAACTCATGTTTAATCTTTTAAAGAACAGTTATGCTATGTCCAGAATCTCTGAACCATTATACATTCTCCCAGCAGTTCATAAGGGTTCTAACTTCTTCATATCCTCAACAGTATTTGTTATCAGTTGTTTTTAATATTATCACTTAAATTGGTGAAAAGAGGTATCTTATTGTAAATTTAAATTTGCACTTCATGGATAGCTCATGAGATTGAACATCTTTTCATCTGCTTCCTTGATAATTTATATATCTTCTTTAAGAAAATGTCTATTGAGACCTCTTACTCATTTCTTAATTCTATCTTTTTATCATTGAATTATGAGTTCTTTATATATCATAGATACGTCTTTTATCAGATAGAATCAGATAGACATATACTTTGCAAATGTTTTCTTCCATTTTGTGGATTGCCTTTTTACTTTTAAGGTGTGCTTCAATACACAATGTTTTTAACTTTGAAGAAACTCATTTTTGTTTTTATGCTTGTGCTAAGGATCAAACCCAGGGCTCTCATTCATGCTAAAAAAAAGTACTCTGCTGTTGAGCTACTGTCTCAGCCATTTTTGAATATTTTAAATTGCTCAGTCTAGCCTCAAATTTGCAACCTCTTGGCTTGCCCTCCTGAGTAGACATGATTACAGTAACTGAGATGGTAATTTATTTATTTTTCCTATTTTTTATTTGAGCTTTTGGTGTCAAATCTAAAAAACTTTTACCTAATTCCAGGTCATGAATACATTCCTCTATGTTTTTCTCTAATAGTTTTCTAGTTTTTATGACAGTTAGGTCTTTAGTATATTTTCAAATTAATATTTAATACATGGTACAGAAAAGAGGTCTAACTTTATTTTTTGCATGTAGAAATCAATTGGCCCAGCATCATTCACTGAAAAGACTATACTATCTCTCCTTGAATGATCTTGTATGTTTGTCTAACTAAATTACATTTTTAAAGGACTTCTCTAGCTGCTGTACTATCTAGCTGCACAGACAAACTGGACAAGGTTAGAAGCAAAGGAACCAATTAGAAAGCTACTATCATAAACTAAGTGTATTAATCAGGGTTATCCAGAGAAAAAAGAGCCAATAGGATATATAGAAATATATGAAAAAGTATTTATGAAAGAATGGCACACATGACTATGGAGACTGAGAAGTCCCATAATCTTCGAGCTGGAGGCTCAGATAATCTGACAGCATAGTTCCAGTTCAAACTCAAAGGCTTTGCACCAAGGGAACCAACAGTACAAGTACCAGAGCCTGTGGTCCCAGGGCCAGAAGTACTGAGTAAAAGGGAATAGGGCAAGATGGATGTCCAGAGAAAAACAATTCACTCTTCTACAGCCTGTGTGTTCTATTTGGATCCTCTAGAGATTGAAAGATATCCACTCACATCAATGACAGTCATATTCTTTTCTGTTATATGAATTCTAATGCTAATCTCTTTACAAAACACCACCACACACACACCTAAATATAATCTTACCAATTACTTGGGCTACTCTATCCCAGTCATGTTGATACACCACCACCAAGTTAAAGACAATGGCGGCTCAACCCAAGGGTAACAGTGGAAGTGGTGAGAAGTGGTACAACTGTTGTGAAAGTTGAGTAGACAGTGTCTGGCAGGGACATGAATGTGCATGTGAGGGAAAGAAGGATGCACACTGATTCTAACACTTGGGGTTTGAAGTCTGACACACTGCAATTCTGATTTGAGGACGAGTGACACGATCACTCAGGCTGCTGTATTAAAAACAGATGGAGTGGGAGATTAAGATCAGAGAAGTCAGCTGGAAGGCTACCCTAACAGTCCCACACATTTGAAATGTCATTAGTGTTTCTCAGAGACAAACTAACACCAAACAAATGAGCACTATGAATTTCACTGCAGGTCAATGGGGAAGACATTCCAAAGTAGATGTGATTTTGGATCTCTCAAATCACACTTCTCAAGAACATCTTCAGTGAAAGACAAGAGAACCTTCTTTCTTTTTAACTCTTTTGAGCATCTTTTGTGGTACATTGTCTATTAGGTCCAGCCCAGGGGGTTCTCCGGCATAAACCCTCAAGTTCTGTTAAAGCCACTTAAAGAACGCCACTACACTGGAAAAAGCCACAGCAGCTCTAGAGTCCCTTAAAGAGCCTTAATCTTCTTGCCCTGCCCTCAAGAGAGGCAGGTAAAGCAGGATAAGTACTGCTACACACAGGGAAGAACAGAAGCACAGGAGCTGTCTCTTTCTGCTTACGGAGTATTTTATTGTGCCTGAACTTAGCAGCTTTCCACTCCCTTCTTTCCTAGAAAAGATTTCCATCTCAGTGAAAACCTACTGAGTCCACTAGCTAATGGTCCTTTTGTATAAAAACCTGAGGTTTCAGGGCTTCTCTGTAAACAGATTCTGGGAAACCCTGCATTGGTTCTTAAGAACCTGTTGTACAGACAGACAAAAGGAGTTCAGCTCAACACCCTAATAAACCTCCAATGTTACTTTTCCTAGTGAACCAACAGCTAATGAAGAGTTTGTGCTTCTTTCCATTGGGAAATTGAGTTTGTGCCTCTTTCCAGTGGAAGGAGGATACAGTGGCCCATCAAGGATTTCCAAGGCACTCAAAGGATGATGAAATCTGTCCTCAGGCCTGGAGACAAAACAAAGACCTAGTGGAATCCTAAAATGAATTATTAAGCACTTATGTACAGAGAAATGGAAGACATGAGGAAACACTCCAAGAACTAATATTAAAACAAACAACCCAAATGTAAACACAAAGACTATTTGCTTCAATTAAGTCAAAGCTACAGGACCGTGAACTTTAATATTTCCTCAGTGTACAGCTCTGCTAGTGCTTTCACCATTATTAAAGAATGTTTATACAGGGTTTGGCTTTTCATCTATTATGGAAAAATTACATCTTGCCAACAGCACTAAAGAGGCCTAAACAGTAAATCCTCCATTGACCTTGAACCCAAGGGAAAGCAAACAGTCCCTCTCCTAGGTGCTGAACTGCCTAAATAATATATTGTATAAATGGCTGTGAATACAAATTATGTCTACAATGTATCCTAGCATTATAGATTACCAACCATTTTTCCAGAAGGCTGTGTTTACAGAGGCAACAAATGTGATGAAAATTCTTAGGGAACTAAGTGAGTAAGCACTGATTCACAAGTAACATTCATTTACTCATCAGTAAAAATCTGCTGGGCCTTAAGCACCACAGAAAGTGATGGCACAAGAATAGAGGGAAACAAGCTTCTTACCAGAGGATACGACACCAAAAAGAGAGGTAAGTACAATAGAAAGCCTGCCAACATGAAGCATCATGAGACAGGAAATAGCAAACAGGGAAGAGAATAGCAGACAACCAGGTCAATCGGACTATCAGTATCATAGAAAATGGCATTTCTATCTAAAGCCATCAAGAAAATGTATCGGTGTGTGAAAGTGTTTACAAATGCTATTAAATGAAAAAGCAACATACAAACTGATGAAAGACAAAATCACATATACAAAATGCTGAACTATGGAAGGAATATGAAGAAATAAAAACTTTATGGGATAAAACTAGTAGAACCATAAGCATCCAGGTTTTATATTGAAATTTCCTTTGATAGTACTGCAAATACCCATGTACTGTATTTTAAAGGTAATTACAGTATATGTGAGCAGTCACTACCATTCTCTGTAACAGCTTATAAAAAAGGAAAACAACTCATATATCCACTAATAGAGGACAGTTTTACATAAATTTTGGCATAAATGGACCACCTATGCTACTCTCAAAATTCAGATATATCTATTTGAGATAAGACCAAATAAAAAATTTTACAGCAAAGTTGAAAAAATATGCACAGCATAATCATATTTAAAGGGAAAAAAGAACTATATTAATATATGTTGATTTATATACAGGAAAGAATTTGGAATAACAGACACTAAGTGGAGAGGAATTATAGGGTGAGAGAGTTTTTACTTAATACATTAATGTGTTTCTTTAATATTTAAATTTTATATAACCTTTGTGTTACATGCGTTACTGGGGAAGAAAAGACTTTTTTAAGTGAAAATAAATTTTGAATTAAAAAACTTAAAAAGATCTGTTAAAAATCTAAGAGGAAGCCAGAGCAGGGCAGGAGGCAGGCATCATGACTAAGGGAAAGAGCATAAGGGTCAGCCCCGGCTCTATTTATCCTGGACAGCGGATCTCTATTCATCCACAGAGTTCTGAGAAAAGGTGACGAGGAACTTCTGAAAGAAGAAAACAGTGACAAAAACAAAGTGATATTGAGAATTATTGATCAACAGTAAATAAGACAGCACAAAAGAAAAACAGGAGGAAGTACACAGAATTTATGAGGGCTCATAACACATGGCTGATTTACCAAAAGCCAGCCAAGCACAAAGTAATCTAGCTCCAAATCCATTAACCTGAAATCCACTTTTTAGCTTTTAAAGAACAGTCTGAACTTCAAAACGCAGTTTGTCTGCCCTTAACAAGTTCAGCAAATTTCAGTTGAAAGCCACCATTTTTATACTCATGTTAGTCTGCCACCACGTCTCATATACTTCTGGGAACCAGGCAGCTGAATCATTCAGTTACTGGGCCAGCCCCTCTAGTTTGGCAGGCAAACGGAAAAGCCAATCATTCCACTGTGTGTGTGTGACAAGAATTAGCAACACCTCTTAGCATATAAGGCAAAATGAGCTGGAAATGGTTGCACAGACCTATAACCCTAGTACACTGGGAAGCTGAGGGAAGAGGATGGCAAGTTTAGATCCAAACTCAGCAACTCAGCGACTTAGTGAGACCGTTTCAAAATTAAAAAAAAAAAAAAAAAAAAAAAAAAAAAATTAAAAAGGCAGGGGTTATAGCTAAATACAAAGGCTCTAGATTTAATTCCTGTGCCCCCCCGACACACACACAATGGAATGATTGGCTCTACCATTTGTAATCATATCACAATTGCTGCATGTTTTAATGCCTAGCTTGAAAAGTGAGTATAACTTCAAATACTCGTGAAATGACAGATGCGTAACTTCTTATTTCCTGTGACACAACAGACATGCAATATGTGGTTCTAAGTGAATAAAAGACCGGTGTTTTGCAGTACTTGTGCTGTTATTACTGTGTGTGAAAATAAAGTATGGGAAGGGTAACATTCTAATGGATCTCACCACTATAGTAAAATCAACTAACCTTTTTATCATCAAACCTCCTAAGTGCTACTTTTACTGTTGTTACTGTTGTTACTTCCTAAGCAAACTTCCCAGTCACCTGTAATCTTATCCTTATCCTTGCAAGTATTTCTCACCTCCTGCCTTCTTTCTTCAGTACTATAAGCTCTATAATGATGAGAGTTGTGTCTTTGTAGTTCTTGACTTTCTCCCAAACAACTAAAAGCATTATGAAGTTCCTGAAGACCTACATGTGAATAACATATAGAACATTTTAATATCATAGACATCTTTAGTAGACTTCTGAAATCTGTGTACTATTGCTCAGAGTAAAATATGTGAATTCACAAAATAAAATACCTAAAGTGACTAGAAAGCAACTATTCTGAAGTATTTATTAAGTTATTAAAACAAATTTGGACTACAGCAATATATATACTTCATTAACATATTAGATCTAGCAGTGGATATAATGACTTTTATTTTAAAGGGGTGATTAACATAGATAATATTTTTGGATATTGCAATGAGATTTGAAAATATTTACAATTTCCTATAGTGACAAATGTGCAAGTACTGTTAATGCTACCGTGGTTGGTTCTGTTGCTTAGGTTCATAATCGAAGCCAATATCGATTACCTGAAGTATATCACTTCAGAACACAAACTCTAATAATAGATTGCTCAAGTTTAATTTTTTGCTGCACTATTTCCAAACTGTATGACTTTTGATAAATTAATTTTCTTGAGGTTCCATTTTCACATCTGTAAAATATGAGAAACAATAGCATCTATTTCACTGGATTGTTGTTAAGAGTCACATTAGCAACCATGTGTAAAGCACATTAAAAAGTGCCTGGTATATAGCACTTTGTAATTATCAGGTATTACTATTATTAATAGCTATTACATAATAGTTTCTCACCAGATTATACAAAACTGCTTCTTCCTCCATTAATCTGAATGTTAACTAAGATTTATTTTAAATGGAGCCAGCTCCACTTAAACTATTTACATGAATACATTTGATAATAAGGACAAGGAAGAAAGTGAATTCAGCCATGACTTTCCAAGGAGCAACTAGAAAGACCCCACATCCCATAACCAAGTCAGTGACCCCAACAAAGACTACAGTTTGGCATGCTTCATTTATGGCATACATAATAGGGATAAGCATACCTTTGCTCTTCTACATTTGAACAGGTACGTGCAAGAGTCTCTAAGGTCCTGGCCAGAGCTCACCTTGGAGAAATGAGCTATGGAAATGCTGGGCTTAGTGACAACACAAGGACCACATCAGCATCACAGGAGCAGAAGCACACCTGTTTCCCAGCAGGGGACCAGCCTTGCTCCTCACCTGGCAATTAGTAGGATCTGACTTAATTTTAAATCTATATAAACCACTGATCTCTGAGAATACAACTCATATTATTTTCTGAGTTGAAAATAACATTGAAAACAACAATAATGAAAATAGCAAAAATATCACATGTCTCTCCATCTTTTAGGTAGCTGAGTAACTCAACAATTAATCATCACAGTAAAATTATGAACTAAGTGAAAATATTCTCACCACTATTTTATTTCAATGTGTTTTACTTAAAAACTTTAGGATCTCAAGATTCTTTGCTGCATATAATACAACTTTGTTAACATGTAAAATCATCATGCAAATCATATTATAATAGGTACATATACTTCCATTAAGTTCTAAAATTAATGTGCATCACCCTCCCTATTACTCATCAAAAATCAAATAATGGATCTGATATTTTTAAATTATAATTAAAAGTTACTAAACTACCAAGTCAGAGCCAGTAAGACTGCAGGTTTTTCCCGGTACACAGTGGTCTCCCTTGAAGATTTAGTTTTCCAACACATTACAAGCAGGAAGAAAAATACAGGCTTTTCTTACTAAAAGGTAAACAAAATTTGACATATTGTGAATATTGTAAATCAAATTTGGCACACTGTGGATTATTTTAGTGACCAAAGATAATCAGGTAGTGACAATATTTACAATGGAATCAAGGCAGATTTGGTAACTGGAGGATTGTATTATTCAGGGATCTATTCATGTCACTATTAGTATTTCCAGCATACCTTCTTGATGGCAATGTATAACACTTCAGCTGAGGATGAGCAGCTGCCCTTGCAATCCTGGTTTTCAACATTATAAAAGGCTTTTCAAGGCAACCTAAAGACAATTAAGCCTGGTCTTCAGTTTGGACCACCAGAGCTCAATCATACTGAGATGCTTTCCAAATTTCCAGGCTGCTAAGCTTGGTCCTCAGCTGCTCTCTGTTGTGATTCTACAAGGGAGCACTTTTACACTCAGATTCAGCAAGATCTGTGATCTGGAAATTTTTGTCATAAGAGCCTCAGAAAAGGAGCCCTCTAGTCAACAGGCAAAATGATTAGAGAAAGACAGGAAAAAAAATCCAAGAACTTATTAGCATGTATTATGCAGCCACCATTTGATGCATGAATTTTCCATGCAACTAAATTTCATTGGAGCCCATTTGAATAAAATAATGTTATACAAAGTGCTCACGTGGTATCTTTTCTTCTTATTTAGTGAGAATTTTACATATCCTTAATCATAAACATGACTTTGGTTATGTGAATAGTTTCCCTTAAAGACAGACATGGACTGGTACTCCTTCAATACCTTTAGTGGCTTCCCTAAGTCTACAGGCTAAATCCTAATAGTTGAGAGTAACAAAAGGGACCTCTGTTGTCCAGCCTTTACCTGCTTCCCTAGCTTCATTTACTTCCGCGGCTACAGGATACTACGATCCTCCAGGAGTACCCGAAGTTTCTGCTCCACTACTTCACACCTCTCAACCATCGTATTGCTTCATGTATTTATAATGTTTTATCTTTGTGGGAGTTAAGTAAATGCTTATTCATCTTTCTCAACTCAGCTAAGGCTACCTCCTCTGTGAAGCCTTTACTGAATCACCAATCTCTTTAAAAGGAGAAGCATCCCTATAACCCCCTGCGTCTCCTCTGCTCTTCGAGTGCTGAAGCACTTGACTACATTGGTTTTAATAGTTTTATGTAGGAATAACTGGAACACAACTGAACATTTTAAAGTATATAATGTTAAAGTATACAGTATGTATATTGTACTATGCCTACATTCAAGATAATGAACATACCCACCACTTCCAAATATTTCCACGCCTTTTTGTCCCTTCTCCCTCTCATTTCTCCCTGCCCTTACCCACTCCTACACAACCACTGATTTCCTTTCTAATACTGTATACTTATTAGCATTTTCCAAAGTTTCAAGTATGCAAAATCATACAATATGCAGTCTGTTTATTTTTTGCCTTGCTCCTTTCATTCAGCGTAATTATACTGAGATTCATCCATGTTGTTGTATGAATCGGTGGTTCATCATATTTTATTACTGAGTACTAAGAATGGCTATGCTACACTGTGTCTTTTCACTTGCTGATGGACAATTGATTGTTTCAAGTTTGTGAATATAAGGTACTATCAAAACATATGCTGAATTGAATTTTTAAATTTATTACAACAAAAGACATGTAGCCATTACTATCCCCCAAAATATGCCCCTTTATTTCTAACACAAGTATCCCATCATTCCTGCCACCTTCTGAAGCAGTTCTGGAAGTCCTATTTGGTAACATCTTTATTTGCACTAATCTTTTACTCTAACAAGATTTTTAAAATTTACACTCATTGTATCTTCAATTGTATGATAAGAACATGATTCTGAGCACTTACACACAAGTTTCCATATAAACAAGGTATTTTTTCACCTCTCAGATAAATACGCGGGAGTGGGAGAGAATGGATCATGTGCCAAATGATTTTCCAAAATAGTTGCATTGCCATTTTATACTCCCATTAGCAATGCATGAAAGTTCCATTGCCTCTGAATCCTTGTCAGCATTTGATGTAGTTTGTTGTTTCAATTATAGCCTAATATGTCTATTGTGTTTTCTTACTGGGACTTCAATTTGCATTTCCCTTATGATTAATCATCTTGAGCATCTTTTTGTGTGCTTGTTTGCCACCTACATTTCTTCTTTGGTGAAGTAGCTTGTAAAATCACTGGCTTGTTTTTTTAGTAGGTTTTCTTTTTTAGTCTTAAGAGTTGATTTATATATTATGAATTGCAAATCACATATAGGATTTGCAAATGTTTTTCACAACCTTATCTTTGCATGTTACTAACACTATTTTTTTAAAAAGCAAAAATTTTTAAATTTGACATCCAATTTATCAATTCTTTCTTTTCTGGATTGCACTTTTGCTTTTTTAGAGCAAAAATTTAAACAATTTTTGCCCAATTCAGTGCTGCAAAAACTCAATCTGGGCAAATTAGTGAATCAGACTGTCTCAAAAAAAATTTTAAATGAGTTGGAGATGTGCTCGGAAGCTCAAGATTCAATCCTCAGTGCTTCTCCCCTCAAAATTTTTAAAATAAAAATTTATTCCTGTGCTTTCATCTATAAGATTTATAGTTTAGGTGTTATATACCATGCCAATGATTTATTTTGTGGCCATTTGTTGATGAAATGATCCTTTCTCCACCAAACTGTTTTGCACCTTTGTTTAAAATTGGTGGTTAATATGTGTGAATCTGCTTCTGGCTCTCTTTTCTTTTCCAGTGACTTATTTATCTATTGTGACACCCAGTATCATACTCTTTTGATTATGCTTGCTTCATAAGTCCTAAAATCATAGTAATTTGGTCATTCAACTTCCATTCTTCTTTTTCACAGTTGTTTTGGTTGTTCAAGGTTCTCTGCATTTCTATGACTTTTTTTTAAGATCAAACCTGTCATTTTAATCAAGGTTAATACTGAATCTATAGATGTCATTGAGGTAAATTAGTATCATACCTACAGTGCGATTTCAGACAATGTTCAAGTTATACCTCTCCATTTACTTAGGTCGTCTTTGATTTCTCCCAGAAGCACTTTACGGTGTTCTGTGTACAGATTTTTCACATCTAACTTTTTTTTTTTGGCAGTGCTGAGGATTAAACTCAGGGCCTTGACGACACTAAACACATACTTTATCGCTAAGCTACATTCTCAACTGCACATCTTTTATTAGATTTATTGCTATTTCATATTTTTGATACTATTGCAAATAGCATTTTTATTTCAATTTCTGAATGTTCATTGCTAGTCTATAGAAACACGATTGACTTTTATATACTGATATTACATACTGCAACCTAGCCAGAGGATACTGGGATGAAGGATTAATGTTAACATCCTCAATGCCTTGCAGGACAAAGAGAGTTGATCACAACTACTCACCTGAAAAGGTATGCTGTGGGAACACAGTTGATAGGGATGGAAGAGAAGCACTTCTGGATACTGATGTTTTTTAGAGTCTGAATGAGCCTTTAAGCCAATCAGCCAGGTGATTTGGGAAAAAAAAATTGAAAATTTAATGTGTAGGGTACGTCACATAAAGTTTCTAAAATGTGAAACAGTATAATCTTTCATCACAGAAGAGGAACTCCAAAGTTAAAATGATCCCTTGCCTCTCTTTTGATCTTCATTCTCTTAAGCTGGTTTCTGCTTCTTTCTCTTGTCCAGTTATGATCAAGTTTCCTTATTAGGAATCTAGTCCTTACATTTCAAATCTGGGACTTAAAATGGGAACTTCTTCCACCTGTCTCCTTGAATGATTAGTTTTGGTTTTCTGGCTCTAACTTCTACATATTAGTTTATGATTGAATATATATATAATTAAATCTGTTGTAAGCTGGTTGAACTGCATCCATACAGAGGATGTTTGCTTAACAATGCAGCATATTCTCTTTGCTGCTGTGATTCTCCACAATGGAAAACTCAGCGATCACATGTTTCTCCATCATTCATATCACCAGAGCTCAGAACATAAAAGAAAGGAAACTACTGTTTCAAAATCCAGAACACAGGCTACTTTTGTCTTCTAAACTGTACAGAAAACCTCAAAGCATATTCTTAGTTGGAAGAATTTTTGGTTCAACATGCGCATTTTCACCCATATCTCCAGATGAGTATCACTGTCAGAAGCATTCGCTTTGAATATGAAGGATAAGCTGTCCAAAGGGCACAGAGAAACAGAGACCAGGAAAAACATACAAAATTAACTTCTGGTGAAAATTCCCTGAGCCTCCTCGCTCAGCCTGCAGGCTGATGCACCAGTCACTCAGGAGGCCCCAGCACTGCTCTCACCACCACCTGCCATGACACCGCGAAGCTCTGCAACTTGCATAGTCGGCCTGATCCTCAGTCATTACCTCTGGGCCTTCAATTTCAGTTCTGTAAAATTTTAACTTTTTACAATAATAATAATAATGTATTTTACAGTAAAAATTTGAAAACATTATTATATTAGAAATACTATTAAACCCTCCAGAAACTACGATCCCTAACATTTGGTATATAGCCTTCCATTTTTTCTCTCCTCTATTACAACAGTTTCAACAAAACTGAAATTTAAAAAGTTACCCAAAAGCTCTTTATAAGTTATCAAACTGGTAAAATGATAGGGAAAAATTATTACTTTCTGATGCAATCTTAGCAAAAAGAGAAAATATAAAAGAAAAAATGAGCTCTTACACAAAGCCACAAAATAATTATGGTGTGAGACTTGAACTAGCTCCAGTCAGTCCATGGTTTATTATTAAAATAATACAATTAAATAGCAAACAGAGAAACCCTTTACTAAGTACAAAAACAAAAACAAACAAATATATGAAGAGCACTATCACATGAGATAGCTCAATCCAGAGAAAGAAAAATTTAAATACAGCTCATACAAACAAATAGTCCACAGATACAAGAACTGGAAAATGAAAAAGAATCAAAGCTATGATGTGCCTAGATGTAAGAAGACAAAGTGTCACAGATCCACAGAAAAGCTGTGCATGCTATGGAAATACAGTGCACCACTCACCAAGTGTACACACATCTACGTTTCTCGCTGGAAGTCTTAGGCACATATCTTATTTCTCTTCGTTATCCTCTCTGATTGGCGTTTTGCTTGGCATTAATTTAGGAACTATCCCAGAAGCAAGTGAGCTGCAATTGGATGTGCAGAAACTAATCTACATAACATTTGCATTGGAAAAAAAAGAAAGAAAGAAAAATAATATTCTCTAATCTCATTGAGATTTAAGCAGATGTCATCCTATATGCTTATAAAAAAAGCTGAACTGGTCCTACATGGATGAAGGAGCCTGCCTTCAGGACCCCCACAGATGAAGGAGTCCACTCTGGGCTGCACTCACACCTAGCTACGCCCTGGCCATCACCACCCACAACCACCAACCACAATGCATTTTTATTCCCCTTGACAGTGGTCAGCATAGGCACTGACGAACTGACAAACCTGATTTTGGATAAGGCCGACATCCTGGAGAGAAAGGTAGACTCCAGATAGTTAACAATATAGAGAGAACTAACAAATCCCACAGCACCAATCCCTCAAAAAGCCCACTGCAAAAGTAAAGTACAAAAACAGCATGAGATTTTACTCCAAAAGTGGCTTCTTCACAAAATAGAATAAAAGAAGAAACCCTGTGCGGTGCCTGCTGTGTTGTCAATCAGCACCCATTTGGTGAAGTAGTCACAGAACAACTCCACTGCAGAATTTCTAGTGTTACCCTCCCACAGTGACTGGGTAAAAGATAGCCGTGGGAGTCAATCATAGAAAGGGTATGAGCTGGACACAGTTAAACCTTACACCAGGGAGGACACAGCCTCTGCTCCTCCTCTCCTGGAATGAGAAACAAAGTCCAGTAAATGTGGCTTTCATCAGATGCTGAATCTGAAAATGCTGGCTCTAAGCCCAACAATCTATGAATCCCTACCCCATGGACTACATCCAGCAGAGATCAGAGAGCTGACTACTTTTCCCATCTACCAATATGACCAAAGATAATACTTGGTATAAATAGTTGCCACAAGTAGGGAGGGTATAAGGAGACAGGACCTGAAGAAAGAGGAGGAAAAACCTAAATGGAGAAGTTGTGACTTCCTGGATTCCAAGACTGAAGATCTTGGAAAGAAATCACTCACTCAAAAACACAGAGAAGGGGCTGGGGGTTTAGCTCAGCGGCATAAGTACCTGCCTGGCAAATACGAGGTCAACAGTTCTAGTCCCAGGACAAAAAAAAAAAAAAAACCCTGCAGAGGGTTTTTTTCCTTTTTTTATTTTAAAGCGGGTAAAATTAAATAGAATAAAACAGATCATAAGGAAACAATTTTAAGAAACACAGATTTTGAAGCTAGACCACTAGAGATCTTCACGGTCTGTCATATTGTCTCATTTTCTTCCAAATAGTTGTCCCCATTTTCACACACAGTGAATACATACTGAACATTATAGTACTAAACTAATCAGAACAGGATGTGAAGGCTTTTTAGGTCTTCAAAACCAGACAATAGGGAAGTCAACAATGGCTGTCATAATGTCTCTTGTTCTCTTTGAAACAGCTGTCCATATCTTTACCTATTTTGAAATTAAACATAAGAGACTAGACTAATATCACTCTGAACAGTGAATAATCGTATTGCTAGATTTAATATAATAGTGCTACAGAATTAGAATTGGGTATCTTAGTGTCTCTTCTTCAGAGTATCTGTTCATTACATCGTGCATTATATAATCTTTTCCCATAAATTATTTAGAAATCTATACATGTGTGAATCTCTGCATGTATACCTACCCTTTCTGTATTATAGGGAAAAACAGATCAAAACAAGACAACAAAACAAATTCCTACAAAAACATGAAACATAAAAACATAAAATCACAATACTAGGTGATCTACAGTAGTTGTAAAATCACAATACTAGGTGATCTACAGTAGTTACTTTGATGTCTCTTGTTATTTTCAATACAATTGTCTACATCATCAGGCATAATATAATTGAACATAGCATTACATAGCAATTTTAATAAAAATACAACATTGGAGACATTGTAGGACTTCAAAAGCAGTTAATAAACAAATCAGAATGGGTATCTTATTGCATCTTGTCATCTTCAGAGTAGTTGCCTCCACTCTTAGACTTGATACTGTCAAGCATAACAAATTCGAATGAAATGAGTCAAGACAAAACAGCAGTCTAACCAGATTCAAATAAGATCAGAAATAGTAAGACAGTGTAAATAATACAGGGCTTCAGTTAGGTTAATACGAAATTAAGGATAGTTACTGCAGTATATCCTGCTACTTTGGGGATAGCTCTCTGATCCCTCAAATCTAGTACGAGTAGACAGACTGGAACCGAATAAAATCAAATTTTTTTTTTTTTTTATCGGTACCGGGGACTGAACTCACGACCACCTGCTTGCAAGTCAGGTGCTTATGCTGCTGAGCTAAATCCCCAGCCCAACTAAAATCAAACTAAACAGAGCAATAAGACTAATGTGGCTTTAAAATCCTGACACACTATTAACAATGTCCTCTGTTTTCCTTTTTAGGCAGTTCCTCTCCTTTCCCCTTTTCAGGGTGCTCTGTACTTTCTGGGTCCCAATAACTCCTTTAGTTTTTAGATTAGGGGGAAACCCATTATCTATCTAAGTAGTGCTGAATCTTTTTAACTCTGAGCTTGATCTTGAGCTGTATTCCTTTACTTACTAAAGCCTCAAGGTTTTCCTTCCTTATAGCTAAGTAGTTCTCCACTGCACAAAAGTGTCATGACTTTCCAACCTATCTGCAGCTGCTGGACAAGTTGTCCCTATTTTTCTCTGGTTCCCTGTCACATAGGGCATCGTTTTCTCATCTTTGACTCTCGGTTTAATAACCCTCTTTCAGGTTGAATATATTTCCTACTCAGAGCATCTGAATGGATCCTATCTCCTGATCTACTCTGCCTGTGTTTTCTTTTTGTTAGTGTATCAAGACCATCTATATTAGAGATTATAGCCCATCTTCTCTGCCTCATCTCTGCTATTCTATATTTCTGCTATTATTTGTCCACTTTTCTCCTTCATTCCACTGTCTGCCCTGTTCATTGAGGCCTCTCTGCCACTGTTGCTGGAATCCTGGTATTTTTTTCTATCTCTCTCTAGAATGTCCTTCAGTATATTTTGTAGGGTTGGATTAGTGGTAACGAACTCCCACAGTTCCTCCTTGTCATGGAAACATCTTGTTTCTCCATTAATTTTCACAGACAGTTTTTTGGGGTACATCAATCTGGATTGGAGGTTATTTTCTTTCAGGGCTTGGACTACTTCTCTCCAAGCTCTTCTTGATTGATAATTTGTGTTGAGAAGTCTGTCGTTATTTTGATGGATTTTCCTTTATAAGTAATCTGTTTCTTTTCTCTGACCAATTTTAATATTCTGTTCTTGTGGTGAATTTCTGGGATCTTGATTATTATATATCTGGGTGTAGATCTGCTTTGGTTGTAACTGACAGGAGTTCTACATGCCTCATTTATGTGGCTATCATTTCTTTTCCTATGCTTGGGCAGTCTTCCTTAATTATTTCTGTGAATAGCCTTTGTAATTCATTTGTGTTTACTCCTGCTTCTTCACTCACATTTTTTATTCTTAAGTTATAGATACTCTTGTTGTCTTCTAGCCTTTGTATTATTACTTCCTGGGTCCTTATTATTTTTAAGAGGTCTTTTCTTTCAGGATCACACATTGCAAAATCTTTCTTCAAATTTGAAAGGCTAGCTTTAGTTTCTGTCAGGGCATTTTGCCAGTTTTCAATGGAGTTTTTAATTTCCTGGTAATCTCTTTGGATCTGTTTCATGTATTCTAGATTTTATTGTATTCTTCACCAAAGGTTTCTCTTCTTTTTCTGGGTTCCTCCATTCTTCCTTCTGTGTTTTCTTGAGGGGGCTTAGCATTTCTTTTATTAATCTTTTTATATCTTGTGTCACTTGAATTAGAATTTCAGTTTTAAGTTCATCTATGAGATCACGAAGGTATTTCTTTATGTCCACTAATGCTGTGTCCGATATTGCATGATTGCTGCCCTGGATCACTTCTGTATTTACCTCTCCTGGGCTTATTTTCCCAGGGCCAGTGGCTGGACACTTTTTCTTATTTCTTTCTCTTGCCATGTTTCTGGTTTCTTTCAAACAGGTGTATGGTGCAGGTCTCAGGCCCTCTCCATATTGCTTACAGTTTTTCTGAAGCATTCTGGATGAGGGCTTGCTGCCCTCTCCAGTTTACTGTTATCTGAGGTGCACGCAGGGACCATGCAGGCTGGCCCTTCTCCTCTGAGCCAGTCTGCAAGTGCCTTCACCATGTTAGTCTGTATTGTGCAGATGCCACAGGTCCGGACAGCTTTGTCCCTGGCTATTGGATCCCGATCAGGGTTGTGACCCAGCCCAAGCCGATCCCACCTGTCCTCTTTGGGCCAGGGGCCGCTGACTGACACCGCTGCAGTTCCAGGTTCAGGCCCATTGTGCTGAACTCCAAGATGTCTTCCAACCAGCTACACCCACCACGGGACCAAATTCCCAGTGCTCACCACACAAATTAATACAGCTCTCCACCTTGGCTCCACTCTACGCCATGCCACGTCCTCCCGCAAGGGCCCAGGAATCACCAACTCCTGATTTCAGTGGCCGCGGCTTCAGTGCAACCAGGAATCAATCAACCGACTCCAAGGTGCGCCCAGCACAGCGCGGACGGGTCCCAGTGAGCACATCTGGTTCCAGCCTTTCATCCACATTTTTCCTCCTTTCTTTTTCCTCACTTTCTTCCAGGGTCGTGAGAATCCTTCTCCTTTGTGTGGTCTTCTCCATGGTATTAAATTCTAGCGTCTGAGTTGTTTTTCGCAGAGAGACTCTCTACCCTGCTACCGGCCTATCAATCTGCCTTCTTCACAACCCCCGAGGATTTCTTTTTAATTCAACACATTATTTTTCTGTTCCTTTTTCCTCATCCTTTTTTTTCTTGGAGTGGAGGAGTTTAAGTTTGTTCTCTTTTTTTTCTATTCATTTTATATTTTTATTCTTAGTTTTTTTATTTATCTTGCTGTTTTAATTTTTCTTTTTTCTTGTTCATTTTTCTGTTACTGTTATCTAATACTATTAATTTCCTTTTACTAATCAAAAGAATGCCCATCTTACTTTTTTTCTTTATCATCCATTTATTAATATTTCAAATTCTGCTTTCATGATTCTCTGCACCTTCACTCCCTCTACCTATACTAGCACAGTCATTAAGCTAATGAATCTTTAGATAAGTAGTTAATACTCTAAGTGCTCTATTGTTAATGGAGGTAAAGTTCTTCCATTATCTTAATGTTTATGCCATTATTATTAATGTCTATTCTATGATTCAGGGTGACACATTATTGGTTCTTAAGGTGTGTCAATATCCAATTTGTCTTTAATGCTATTATTGTTGCGGATTTTGTTACTACAGGCAAGGTAACACAATTGTTGCTGTTAATTGGTTTGCTCTGTTTGCCAATACCTATACTGCTTTTGTGTCATTCACAAAACTGCATCACATTCCCAGAAAACTGAGTACTGAGCCAGGTGCACTACAATCTTCCTACCAAAATAAATCAGAGGTTGGATTCTGGGGTAGAGGCCAAGGCCTGTAAGTTAGCCACAGCCAGAGAGCTTGGCTGAAAAACACATTAAAAACAGGTCTTTGTACTAGCAACAAAACCTTCCATTGTAATCAACCTACACAGCTCAGCAAATATACATACATACATACATACAAAAAAATTGAAACATGAGAAGACATGGCAAAAAAATGCCTTCAAATACATCCAGCTCCCCCAAAGCTGAACCACAGGGTGTAAAGGGGGAGGAAATCAAATGTTACATAGCTAAATTATTCTAAAGGAAAAGAAAGAAGACTTTTTAAAAAAGCTCAATAATATGCTTGATGAGTACAAAGGAGATATAACTAAACATATAACGGATATAATAAACAAACAATCAGAGTTTACAGAAAGCACTAGAGAAAAGCTAGCTGAGGAGCCGAAGGGTTAGCTCAGTGGCACAAGAGCCTGTTTGGCAAGTGCAAGGTCGTGAGTTCGATCCCCTGTACAAAAAAAGAAAATGCTAACTTAGATAAACAGAATGATACAAAGCCTGAATACCCAGCATAGGAAAAATCCAGTCTATAAAACAAATAAATTCGGAAGACTAAAAATTCTATCAAAAGTATGGGCAGCAAGCATGGACTGTCACAATTAGAGGACAGGTGTGCGAGGTGACCAATTAATGAGAAACTTTAAAAACATGTGAATATGAAAAATGGATATAATGGCTGCTAGGTGATGCAACAAAGTCTAATCTAAAAATACTTGGAAATTAGTGAAAAGTCAAAAGCAATACAAACGGAATAAAAAATGTTCGCACAAATAGTAGCAAAAAACTTAATATAGTAAAATAATTTAACATACATTTAAGTGAGACATATAGAATCCAAAATAACTACAATCAGAAAAAAAAACTCTGCATGACACATCATAATCAAAATCACGTAAGTATAACACAAGAACAGAATATTAAAGGCTGTTAGAGAATAGCAACTAAATCACTTAAAAAAGAAACTCATTAGAAATACAGCAGGGTACTCAACATAAACCTTAAAGGCCAGGAAACCATACAGTGTGTTAAACTCTGAAATAAAACCACTTCCAGCAAAAACTCATATATCTTACAAAACAATCTTTAAAAGTTGATTGAAAAACAGGGTATTTCCATGATGAAAAGCACCTAAAGAAATTCATGACTATTTCCAAGAAACAAAGAAACCAGCAATACCAAAAGGTCCAATAGAATGCATAGTTTAGGTAGGCAACAAGTGGAAGGGAAAAACCTTCAGGGAACATCTAACACCAATATTCCTCAAACTCTTTAATGAAATCAAAACAGAAGGAGTACTCCCCAAGTCATTCCTGGAAGTGAGCAATACAGACAATAAAACTATACAAGGATCCAATCAAACAAAGAAATTTACAGGCAAATATCTTTAAGGAATATAGATTCAAATACATTCAACAAGATAACAGCAAACAATGCAACAAATCATCAAAAAAATATCATATATCATAAACAAGTAGGCTTTCTTCCAGGGATGCAAGAGGTACAAATCAATAAATGTAATATATATAACATGAAGAGAATGAAGGACAAAAATCACATGATTATCTGAATACATGCAGAAAAAGCCTCTGACAAAACTCAACATTCTTTCATGACAAAAAAAAAAAAATGAAGACAGCAGGTATGGAAAGATCTTGAATCAAAAAAAAAAAAAAAAGACCTTGTCTCAATCTGAAAGTCATTTATGACACACTGACTGCCAATTTCATATTAAATTGGAAAACTGAAAACTTTCCCTGTAAAATCCAAAACAGTACAAAGATGCTCACTATCACCACTCCTGTTCAACATGATTCTCAAAACATTAGCCAGAACAATTGAGAAAAAGAAAGCAATAATAGAGACTTTTATAGGAAAGAAAAAAGTTCAATTATCCTGTGCACACAACATGATATTCTACACAGAAGACCCAAAAAACCTCTTAGAATTAGTAACTGAATTCAGTAGTGTAGCAGCATATAAAATCAACACTCAGAATCAGTATTATTCCTGTACACCAATAATGAACTCACTGAGAAAGAATTAGGAACACAATACTATTCACAATAGCATCAAAAAATTAATTTAGGAATTAACCTAACCATAAAAATGAAAGACTTCTACAACAAAAACTACTGTACTTTGAAAAAGAAGAACTAAGAGGACATCAGAAAATGGAATGATATCCCTCTTCCTAGATGTGTAGAACCAATATAGTCAAAAAGGCCATACTTCTGGGGCTAGGGGTTTGGCTCAGCAGCATAAGCGCCTGCCTTGCAGGTGTGTGGTAGTGAGTTCGATCCCTGGTACCGATAAAAAAGAAAAAGACAAAAAAAAAAAAAAAAAAAAAGGCCATACTTCCAAAATTGACATACAGATTTAAAGTAATTCCAAAGAAAATACCAACAGCAGCCCTCAAAGAACTAGAGAAGAGAATTCTAAAACTCACATGGAACCAGAACCCTGGGTAACAAAAGCAAAGCAGGAGACATCACAGTTCTATGTTTAAAGTTCCATTATAAAGCTACAGTGATAAAAACAGCATCGTACTGGCATAAAGCAGACATGTGGATTAATGTAACAGAATGGTGGACACAGAAACAACCCTAGGCACATTCAGTTATCTGATTTTTCACAAAGGAACCAAAAGCATACACTGGAAGAAAGCTTTGTAATATTTCATGTGAGGAAAATCAACTATATACATGCAGAAGACTGAATCAAAACCCGTCTCAACATGTACTAAATTAAAATCAAAATGGATCAATAATCTAAATGTTAAACCACAAACATTTAATGTACTAAGAATCTTGAAGACATAGAGACAAGAACTTTTTGAGACCCCAATGGCACGAGATAACACTAAGAATAACAAATAAATTGTATCAAATTTTTAAAATTCTGTACAGCAAAATAAAAAAATCAACAGAATGAAAAAAATTACCCATAGAATGGGGAAAAAATGATGAGCTATTCCTCAGACAGAAGACTATTCTAGAATATATAAAGAACTCAAAAAACTAGACTCCCCTAAATAAAAAAACCCCAGTCATAAAATAAAAATGAAGAAATAAATTTTAAAAAGTAGTCAATAAATTCATGAAAACAAAATTTGACCACTGGCAATCACAGAAATGCAAATTAAAGTAACACGGAGATTTCTTCTTACCCCAGAAAAAATGACCATTGCCATGAAACCAAGTAACAACAAATGCAGGTGTGGCTGTGGGGTAAAAGGAACCCTTCTGTGGGAAGCTAAGCTAACACTATGTAAGTCAGTGTGGAGAGTCCTCAAAAACCTCAAACTAGAAATGCCATTTGGCCCTGCTGCTCCCCTTCTAGGTACCTTCCTAGAGTTAAAGACATCATGTTACAGAGTTGCACACACATCCATGTTTACAGCAGCATCATTCAAAGTAGCTACATCTTGGAAGCAGTCTGCATGTCCCTCAACACATAAACAGATGAAGAAAATGTGACATGCATACACAATGAAGTAGTGTTGTGTCATAAAAAAGGATAAACAAGTCACTTATTAAGAAATGGATGCCTCTTGAAAATCATAATGTTGAGTTACATAAATCAGACACATAAGCTTAAGTATAGCTTGGTTTTTCTTTAATGAGAAACCCAAAATACAAATAAAGAACAAAATAAAGGACAGATAATAGGAAGTAGGGAGATGGGTTATTTTTCAAATGGGAAGGAGATCAAGAGACCGAAGGGGGAGGAGAGAGAAGCAGGAAAGAGGATGCAAAAATTGAGACGTTTATGCACACGTACCAACTCCCCACATGAAATGTAGTAATTCTGTGATGCAAACATGTACTAATAATAAAAACTGAAAAGAAGTACTCTGGATAACTGTAGGCTTTTAGGCACCTTTGATCAAATTTCTTTACACACACACATACACAAACAGCTGATTTTTCAACTCCCAGTTGAATTTTTTTTTCACTAAACCTATTCCAAGGTTACTGTGTTTTGTGAAGAAGAAACAGGAATGGAACATAATTATACTAGATACCTGAAGTGGTAGTTTAGTTGCAAAATAGCCTGTAATTCTGTTTCTTTCTCTATCCATGCCCTCTGTCATTGTAACTTCTTCCAAGGACTAAAATCTATTATCTGTCCCTGGAACCCGGAATGGCTTTGTGACTCCTTTGAGTAACAATGGAGCAAAAGTAAAGGTGCACCAATTCCAAAACTAGGTTCCAAACCGCCTTATGAGCTTCTGGTTTCACTCAGAACCCTGCTCTACATGATGGGGGTGCTGGTGGCTCGGCACTTCATTACTCCAGCAGACAGTCATCCAGCCAGACACATGAATGAGGGGATCCTAGACCAACCAATCGGAGCCACAGATACATGACGCCATTTCACTAAAGAATCAGGAAAATCCGAATTAAACCACAGTGAGCTACTAAAAAACTGACAACACCTAATATAGGTAAGAAAGCTCAGAAAGAAGTTCATACTCTGTTGGAAAGAATATAAAATGGTGCCACTACTGTGGGAAACATTTTTAGTAGTTCTCATAAAATTAAACATGCAACTACTCACCAAATGTCCTTTTGGGTATTTTTCCCATACAGGTAAAAACCCTAGGTCCACATAAAACCTGTACATGAATGTCCACAGTAATTTTATTTTTTGAAATAAAAAACTGGAAATAACCCAGAAATCTTTCAACATGTAAGTGGTTAAAAACCAAAGTAGTCCTCAGACAAAAAAATGGAAGAAATTACTACTACACACAAAACTTCAGATGATCAGGTAGTCGTGCTGAGTGAAAAAAAAAAATCAATCCCAGAAAGTAGCATACTGTATTTATACAGCATGCTTCAATCAATACAATTTGAGAAAGGGAAAACAGGAGGCTGCCAAGAGGACAGACTGGGAGAGGGCTAAGGAGAGAGGGAGGTGGGTGTGGGTATAAAAGTACATAGTGATAGGTGTGGCATTTTTTATTCAACCTGGAATGACAGAACATTATGTCTCTTCAGTGTGTACATACAGGCAAAGCTTCACATTATTTACTTAGTGTTTTAAGTCACCCAAGGTACAAGATAATCAAGCTATACCATATTTAGACACATCTATCCATCTATCATTCATTCAAAAATAATTATTGAGCACCTACTATGTGTTGGCATTGCCTTACATGCAACAGCTTAACCATAAGCAAGAGGGATATAGTTTCTACCTTCATGAAATATATTCTACTAGAACGTGAAGTAATTGCTTGTCACAAAACGTACAATGATGGGGACTGTGGAGGGGATGTGAGAATACCTCACAGTACATAAAACAGAAGCTTCTACTCCTTTGAAAGGTCATCATCCACAGTACAGCACACCTCTTTCCTACAATGGTAAGTGACGAGAATGTAGCTCAAATTAGGACAGGGATTTAGACACTAAAGATAAATCCTTAATTTATCTGCTATAATGAAAGAGCATCCTGATCTGGCTGGTTAAGTATACTTTCTAGAAAGCTACAGTATATCACCCTTGCAGAAATTCTGTTTAAAACTTATTTGTAAAAAAAACCTTGTAAAATGTGACCTGCTATGTACTGCCCTTACACACTATAATAGACAAATGATATAATTTGAACTATTTTTAATAGCCCTAATATTGATCAGAGGTGATGACCATATGAATGTGAGCAACATGCATTCTTGCTCAGAAGAACTTGATCTCACCTAGGTACGCAGAGGAACAGAGCTCTCCACACTAAACATGTCATCTGTCCTTCACCTCCTCATGGTATACCAACATGTTCTCTCCTATGCTAAGCAACCCCTGAGCACTAACATGCTGTATTTAGAGCCCGGTAGCCTCCCTGGCCTTGAGCATACTGCCTGGCTCTACCACCATTCCCCTCTTCTAAGCTGCTTTCTTTTGCTGAGTTCTCTCTGTCTTATATTTTCTAAGCGGGAACAAAAATGAAAATTTCCAAGGGAATCCAAGAAACAGGCACCACCATATATAAATTTAACATAAAGACAGCATTTATCTAAAATGAAGTTCAAGTGTATCAGGTTTATAGAGAATATTTTCAGGAGGCCACAAGGGTATTGGGATTCCTTGACTTTATTTTCAAGATTGCAAATAGCACAGAGTGAAAAAAAAAAAAAAAAACACATATACCACCTGCCTAACAGTAAGTACTACAGCAATTTTGATTATAATGAAATTTACCTAAAAGAGCCCAAAGATTTATACATATATTATCTCATATGTCTTCCCCAAATTCAAGAACTACAGCAAAAGACAAGCATAACTAATAGTTTGAGAGGAAAGCTGAGACTACCAAGACTCTGAGTTGTTGAAAGTCAAAGAGGCCTGAGAGCCTTCCTGCCTCCCCACCCTTGTCTCCCCACATTTCCAGAGCAGAGATGCACATAAGATACCCACAGAGAGGTTAAACCAAGAATCAAGATCAGAAATTTTTAATAGATTTTTTTCAGTTGAAAAGGATCTACCTTCATTGTGTATGACTTACAGAAAAGACCTAAAATTTATATAAGGAAATAACCTCGTCTTCCTACACTACCAAATGGACTCATCACCTCTGCAAACACCTTGAAATTACTTTAGGTAAATACAGTAACTCTCAGAGCAGTTTTCAGACACTGAGAAAGCCACACTATTCTCCATCCTACAGCGGTATGTACAGCAGTAACTCACATACTTGACTTTGCATTAGCATGTTTCAAATATCAACTTCCTGCCTGTTCCTTTGATTTTCCTCACTTTTGCTGCATTCACTACACTGTTTTCAGGCAAATGTTATTCTGTTCAGCCTGCCCCACCTGTTGCTTAGCTGGAGTGGCTCCTCTTCTCACCCCTTATTGATGTCAGCTGAATCACCTGGAAGCCTTGGTATATGTTTTAAAATGTTCACAACGTCCTTGATGCTTTAAGCAAAATCTGTGCTGCTTCCCAGCCTCAACTAGTAAATTACTACAACCTTTTACAGGAAGGAAAACAATTGCAAACAGCATTGCAAGCAGTCAGCAGCAGAAAAAGAAAGTAAAATATAGATGAGTATCTCTGCCCTTCCTAGACCAAGCTGCCTCCTCCCACAAATCTAATTAATGCACATCCTCCTTTTTATTTTTTTCTACACCATATGTCCAATAAAGCTGGAATTACTAGTGCAAGTGGAAAGATAATGTATAATGTGCACAGGAGTATCTGAGACGGATATGACTGCTGAGATGTCTTGAGGGACAGCTCAGTGTTGGCAAAAGTTGAAGAATTCATCTGGCAAAATCCTGATTAAGTGAGAAACTCATAAATTTAAGCAGCTCAGGGGCAATTTACACTTCGTTACCAAGTCGATCTCTCATCCTACAGTGTGCTGCTGTCTGTCCTGAGCTCTGAGATAAATGTAAACTACAAATGTAGCTATTTCCTTTACCTTGGTGCAAATCTCCCCTTCCAGTTTTCCTCTTATTCCCTGTGCTGTCAACAGGCCACTGTTGAGAAACAAGAGGCAAAGTGTGTAGGTTAGGGGTCATTATTTATCCTATAACGAGGGCAACCAAGCCTAAGTATTGTGAGATAGTTTGTGATGGGCAGGTAAATGATGTTTTAACAATTAGATTGGGGATTTTTGATCAGCTTCCTCATCTTTTTAGTTAACCATACTATAAAATTTGAAATTAAGGCTGCCCCATACGTGTTTAGAGTGTTTAGCCTTGAAATAATCAGACAAGCATACATAAAGAAAAGTAGCAGCACAACTTGGATCTCTTGCTGCCCACAAATGTGAACCAGTGGTGTCCATCTTACCACAGAGGAGCACACCCTGGGACTTATGGGAGTCCTGTCTACTAAAGAAACACCGATGGATGCCAACTGCAGGGATGAGGCAATAGGCTTATTTGTTACTATTTACAAAGAAAAAAATCTGCTTTACCCAAAATCAGAAGACAATTTAAGGGAAAAAGGTGTCAGATTATATGAAGCCTGCAAGTATAACATGAAATGTTGTGGAATATTTACTTTTTTGTTAATCTAATTAAGAGGGAAGTTTAAGTGATTCCATCAATTCACAATTATTCTTACCTACAGATCTGATCAATAAAATATTTAAAATGGAAAACTAGTTGAAACATGGCTCATAAATGCACTCTCTTGATTATTGGTACATGATATAGTGAATGCACTTCAGGTTTAGCAATATTCTCAGAGCAGCTGCTTTTTGTCTGGCCATCTTATTTTTCATCTTAGGGAAGTTAGGTTTAATTGTTAAGACGACTTAAATGGAAGAATTTGGCATTTCTTAAGTCTATTTTGGCCACTATAACAGAATACCATAGAATAGATGGCTTATAAGCAACTGACATTAATTCTCACAGCTCTAGAGGATAGAAAGTTCAAGATTAAGGGCACCAGTAGATTTGGCATCTAGGAAGGACTGCTTTCTGGTTCTCAGTGCACGGATAGCTGTATTCTCACTGCATCTTCTCATGGTATAAGGAAGAGGGAGCCCTTTTGGGTCTCTTCTTTTTTTCTTGTTTTATATTAAAGAGAATAAAACCAAACAAAACAGAATAAAGCTAATCAACAGAACAAATAAAGTGATACAGGACTTCAAAACAATATAATCAACAATGACCACCATAATGTCTCTTGTTTTCTTCAAAATAGCTGTCCATACAACAAGATGTAGTGAAATCAAAACAAAACAAAATAAAGCCAATCCAAAGCAAAAGAATGCAAGTGTTACAGGACTTCAAAATCAGATAATAGGAAATCAACAATGGCCACCATAATATATCCCATTATCTTCAAAATAGATGCCCATAACATCAGACACAGTAAAATCAAACAGAACAAGACAGAATAAAACCAAAGGTAACAAAACTATGAAAACAATACAGGAATTCAAAACAAGATAATAGGAAATTGGGCTGGAGATATAGCTCAGTGACATAAGCACCTGCCTGGCAAGCACAAGTCCTAACTTTGATTCCTGATACAAAAAAAAAAAAAAGATAATAAGAAATTAACAGTGGTTACTATCTTCCCTTTTCAGACATTTCCTCTCCTCTCACTTTCATAATATCTGTTGTACATTTTGGGTTTCACTAACTGCTTCAGTTTTTGACACTTTGAGATAATATGATGTTCACCCATAGACTTCCAAACCATTTCACCCATGAGCACAATCTCAAGTTGCATCCATTTACCTACAAGAGCCTCGAGATTATCCTTATAGCTGAGAGGCTTTCCATTGTATGAAAATATCATCTTTCTAATCCATGCTGTGGTTCACGGACAAATTACCCCCTGCTTTTTTCTATTTTCCTGTCACACTGAACAATTATTTTCTCTCTTTAACTTTTGATCTGTGAATTTTCTATCGAGTTAAATGTGTTTCTTGTATACATGTATTGACGGATCTTGTTTCCTGATCCACTCCCCTTGCATTTCTCTTTACTCATGAATTGAGGCCATCTATATTAATGCTTACAACTGGCATTCATTGGATCATCTCTGCCATGTTAGTCTCCTGCTCTTGGACCCTACTTTTCCCTTTATTCAATTGCCTGCTGTTTGGTGATCCCCCCTCTGCTGCTGTTCCTGGAACCTGGTCACGTTTGTCTCTCTCTAGAATACCCTTCAGCATCTTTGTAGGGTTGGTGCGGTGGACATGAATTCCTTCAGTTTGTTCTTTATCATGGAAGTATCTTATTTTTCCATCAATTTTGAAAGATATTTTTGCAGGGTACATCAGTGTATATTGGAAGTTGTTTTCTTTCAGGATATGAAACATTTCATCCCAAGCTCTTCCTGATTTGATGGATTGTGCTGAGAAGTCTACCATGATTTTGATGGGTTTTCCTTTATAGGTGATCTGATACCTTTGTCTAACAGCCTTTAATATTCTGAGATCTTGATTTTTATATGTCTGGATATAGATTTATTTTGGTTATGGCTAGTTTGAGTTCTATATGCCTGACTTATCTGTATGCCAGGTCCTTTCCCCATGTTTAGGAAGTTTTCTGCTATTACTTCTGTAAATAATAATTTTATGTCATTTGCGTTGTCCTGTTTTTTCACTGACACCTATCACTCTTACTTTTCTTTGCATCATCTTGTACCTGTTTAATTGTTATTGCCTGGTTCCTCGTTATTTATAAGAGATCTTTCAAAATTGCTAGCTGCAATTCTATCTTCAAGGACTAAAAGTCTATCTTCAGTCTCTTTCAAGTGGTTTTTACTGGATATGTCTTTGAATGTTTCATGTATTGTAATTTCTTCCTATATTGTTCATTCAAGGTTTCCATCATTTTCCTATGTTCCTCTTTTTTGTCTTTGTCTTCTTTAGATATGCTCAGCAATTTTCATTATGTTTGATTTTTTTTTACCTGAGATATTATTTCTGATCTAATTACTCTTTACAGCCTCATGAAATTGTTTCTTTACTTCAGTTGCTATATCTTCAGAGATTCCAGCTAAGTGACTTCCATTTTCTTCCATGTCTGTATCTCCCAGATTTGTTGTGTGTGGACTGGAGGTCTGAGATTCCTTAGTCTTGACATTTTCCTGGATTCCTCCCAGCAAGCTGATTGTGGGGTCCCAGGCACTTCCCAAGTTGGCAGCCTTTCTGCCGTCTAGGGAAACAGACCAGGTACCCGGGTTTCTTTAAACTCAGTCTCTTTTATTCCAATCATGAGGAATCTGTCAATCATCTCCTAAGGCCTCCACTCCCTGGTACCATCACCTTAGAGACTGGGATTCAATAAAGAATTTTAGGAGGATAAAAATCAGTCCACAGCAAGTGTTAATTAAACATTTCAATGACATTCTAAAGTAGAACCGTAAGATTCTATTCAAACAATCTGAAGATCAGCCACTCTCCTCAGTGTCTTCTTTCCCTAGCCCTGCCACTACTTCAGCCCTTAAGCATATTCACCTCTCAAAATACCAGTCACAAACACATGCTGTGAACCTCCTGTATGCAGTCTCAGGTTGATTTGGTGCTCCAATTTAAATAGTAATTAATACCCTGTCATCTCTCCATACCTGCCTATTGACATCTTCTTTGAGAAAGCAAGCAATCAGCAATTTTCATTTAAAGAAAACTTATTGAAAATGCTGCTGACCTAGGTCAAGTATGGTGGCCCACACCTGTAATCCCAGCACTTCATAGGCTGAGGCAGGAGGATTACCAGGAGTCTGAGGCCAGCCTAGGCTACATAGTGAGTTCAAGAACACCCTGGTCCATGTAGTTAGGCCCTCTCTTAAAAAAAAAAAAAAAAGACAGACAAACAGAGCCTAATATAAGCAGGTCTCTTTTAGATTAATGATACAAGTGCAGTAACCTAACAATGATAAAATCTGAACATACTGAGAAAAAGTACCTGGTACCTTGATTATCACAAATATATAAGATTTATAGAGAATTTATGTTCTACACATGTGAAAATTTGTCCTGCTCCTTAAGAATTCCAAAGGACATTCCAAAACGTTTCAGAACATTCCCCTGTGGCACATTTTAATGTTTACCTTCTTCACCACCATCATAAAACACCTATTTAAACAGTCTAGTGCAGCTTAATAGGCATGGTATTTATTCTAATTTTGCCAAAATGAGGCCAGTGAAGACATAAACAGGGAATATAGCACCTTGCTAGTGTCACTCTGTATAGCTAAAATAAAATTTCCCAAACCTACCTCAAATGACCTTAGCCATGATCTTTAAATAGTTAAGAAAACAATTTCAAACATAAAAAATTAAACTGATTTGGAGAATTGAAGAAATCCTTAAGATGTTTGCAAAACAAAAACATTGCTTCTGTTGACGGCTTCATGTTCCACAATGAGACATCCTCATAAGTGCAGCTGAGAGATGAGCCTACTTGCAACAGCACAACCAAGAGCCAGGATAATTACAATAGAAACACTTTATTTCGAATCATGAAAAGAGTTACACTTGATCTTCTTGTTAGCAGGGGCAGTGCAGACAGCAACATTTACTGTGAAATGTAAGGGCAGATAACAGTTGATCTGAAAGGGGATTGTGTAAATCTAGTTAAAGAGCAACTTTAGAAGATTATTTTCAATTACTGAGATAACATCATGGCTCTCAGGGAAAAAAATGGAAAGGTTTGTTCTTTACACCACATGCAGTGTACAAAATCTAACAAAACCATTGCCTTCTCTGAAGTAGCAGTATCAGCTAACAACTAACATGCCTTACACCTCACTTTACCCTTCTCTTTCTTTAAGTCTTTCTCAATTATTTCTAGCACTTACTCATCATTGTGAACAAAATGTCATTTTCAAAATGGAGAAATAACTTAAAAATATCATCTCCTTCAAAATAATTACTAAAGCTTTTGTATTCTCAAGTGCCAAATAGACATAAACATGTGAAAACTTAAAACTAGGGTGGGGTTATATAGTAAGATTATTATATACCTATTAATTAAAATTACTTTTGTTTTACCTGCCAAAAATACACTTAGATGAGTACATCTGGGCCTCAGCTTCTACTCACAGGCCCTTAACTAAACCACAGGAACACACATAGATCTATACACTGACATATACAAGCTATGCCTTTGGCTAAATGGGATAAGCTTGTCAGGTGGACTCCCTAGCTGTCATATTCTTTAACAGGGCTTATATAGAGAGGGGGGTACTCAGAATGCAGTTAGAGGGGAAAACTAAATAAACAAAAGAAAAATCCTAGGCTAAAAGAGAAACATCAGACTAGAAGAAAACCCTGTAATTGTCAATTCTAATTTATAAACTGATTGACCCTTCTTGTACTCTACGTGTTCTCAGGGCCCCACCAACTTTACAGTACTCTATGCTCATACTATGACCCTCTGTGCCTCTGTGTCTCAGCTTGGAGTGATCATCTCTACTTGGAAAGCCCCTCTGAAGTCAAGCTTAATTCTTCTCTTGGAACGGCAACCCAACTTCCCTGTCAGAATTAATCTCCTGCTCTTGCATGCTCTTCCAATATTTCCAAACTACCTGCTTCATAAGGCTGATCACACAGTGTTAATTATCTGTTGCTCTCCGTTTTCTCTTCTAGCCTCTGTGTTCCTCCAAGGCAAGGTTATCATCTTTGTACATTCAGAGCTGCTATAGCATTAGGAAGTATGCAGTAAACGTGTCTGAAATGAAGGACAAATCAATGAAGGAACCAATGACAAACCAGTTTCACCAAATTTCAATGCTATTGCTTTACAGAATAATTATTAATCAGTCAATATGATCAAAAGGTGAGACCCTGCTTTTCACATTGTCATTAATGTGCATAATGATTATTGTACAGATAGTGATGTTAAGTCATAATATACAGTCTGATGTCTCTCATATAGTTATGAAATTATGCCCTACATAGATCATATGCCTCCACTCAACTCAATTTCTGTACTGTATTTCTTTTCGTCAGAAAAAGAAATTAAACACTTAGCAAAAGGGGACACTCTACTCTGCAAAAGGTAAAGCCACACTAAAACTAGATATCTAAAAAATAAGAAATTAATTAAAGTCACTTTACATGTGGTTCTCCATTAATTATCCAGTTCAGATGTGGTCATACAGCGATTCTGCTGTGCTGTCTCTGAAAGCCTGTAATTTCCATTCCCGTGTTTCACTTTAGGACATTTAAAAAGCAAAACTGCTTTCCTCTGGAAGAAAAGTCCCACACTGCGCTAAAGAATCAAGGCTTCTGTTAGGATACCAAAAGGTAACTGAGGGATTCTGGAGACTCACAATAGTTGTGATAATGATGGCATGTTTTCAGCTGTGAGCAACAGAGGCTCGTATGCTAAATACTTTCTCCATTCACATCTTTCAAATCAAAATACTTTCTTATTATGAAGAAAATTCTCTCACTTGATCAACACTGATGCTGTAACAGGAAGCCCTAAAACAGCTTCATTCACTGGAGGAACAGTAGCTCCCAGCCACGCACTCCAGCCAGAAGGCCGCTCTCTTTGCCGCTGGCTCATTGTTCCCTGTGTACAGTGGGGCACTGCAATGCTGGAACCCATTTTCAGGGAGGTGCATTTTGGTGCGCTGACATCTAAAAATTCACAAATAAAGGAACCGTTGTGAGCTTATCTCATTTGATTATTTGAAGGCAACAAATAATCAAAATTATGTTTAAATTCTGATGTTCCTACTGCTCAGAAGACCTAAACTGACTTACTTTCTAACGTTCTAGACAAAGACTAGGTCAAACTGTGACCAGTCAAAAACCCTGCAAGAGTTAAACAACTCATTAACAAAATGAGGGATGGGAACAGAGAGTTCTCACTAAGGATGAAAAGGATGGCCCAGGTGCAAGCTGGCCCGTCATCTACCCAGTTGCAGCTGCATCCAACTCTCAGCTCACCCAAAGAGATTCACGCTCTCGTGGTGCTAACATGAATCTCTCTCTCTTCCTTAAAAAAATTGCCCAATTGAAAATAACTCTCTAATCTGCATCCTTTCAATATAACTGAAGTGCACTTCACCAAAACAGAGCATGGGCATCTTGAATTAGCAGAGAACTATTTTCAACACATGAAGGATAAGATATGAAATTAGTTTCACGGGGAATGAGAACCTTGGAGATTATTTACTTTGCCTTAATTACTCTGACTCACCATTAATTTAGCTTTCCTAGGGTACTAAATATTTCATGCTAAGAATTTGAGACTAAAGAGACCAGGACACAAATCTGGAGACTTGGAAGTGTGCAACAACATCTTCAACACGGAGACACGGATGCTCCCTCTGGGCACTGAAGGCCAGACATGGATGCACTGCTCAGGGGCTCATTCAGTTACTGTTTCTGTGGCTTTTTTAACCCTGGGATCAGAACTCAGCCCTGAAGTATGCAGAAAGCCAAACTTCGTTCTGCTTCTGTTTCACTCCTCAGCCAATAAAATCACCACTGCTCAGTTACTCCCAGTAACTGCCAAATAGGGCAGGCAGCAACTGCCTCAAGCCAAGGAGACAAGTTCAGATTGCACATTACAAGAAAGTTTCTAAATACCAGTACAACTGGTCAAGGGAATCAATTCCCAATAAAAGTGACTAAATATTCTGTCATGTGTTTATTAGAGCGTCGGCAGGAAAGAATGCACTCAGAGCTCCCACCAAAGCACTTACGGTGAGCAAAGTCTGTCATATACTGCTAGCCACTGCCAAAGCCCTGTACTCTCCCCTGTGGCTCTTAGTCAGTTGACCACTGGCAGACACCACAACACAGCCTACGCGGCAGCCAGCAGAAGCCCAAGGAGAGCAATACACTTGGCTGCCAGATGCAATATGAGACTCACTAGTACCACTCAATCTGTCAGTGCCCTCCGGCTCCACCTGGCATTCCACAATTAGAGAGGTGGAGGAGGAGAGTCTATGAGGGCTGGGGCCCTTCTTTTGGCAAGAAGCAACAAAGAACTCTTCCATATTCTAAATGTCAGAGGTCCTGAGCCCGTGTTACATAACTCTACTCCAGCAAACATAACCCATTTTTCTTCTCCACTAAGTCCTCTAAACCTTTAATGTCCTCTTTTCACATACATATATATGCACTCTCAAACTTGCACTTTTACTTATGAGTTGTCTTTTACCTTTTTGAGTAGGCTACTACTGTATGACCTAATTGATCCATATTCTTCTAGCATTCTGAACCAAAAATCAATATAGCAGAAAAGTTCAGATATCTTTCTAAAACTCCATTAAAATTTCCCTTCATGGACATATGCTTAAATGATAAACATTTCTAGTTTGACAGATTCTCAGGTGAATCTTTCCAGTGTCATCTTATTTTCAATTCTTAACATTGTATTCCTTCGTTGACATCAGTTAAAATAAAGCAAGTTCCTATTAATAATTTCTATTTTGAAAGAGCATCATAGAACACAATGTAGCAGAAACATCTCAAAATTTCCTACTCCTTCTTCTACTTACCAGCAATGTCAGTGATCAAGTAGCTTAATCTAAGTTACAGTTTACTTTTACTGGCATAAATAATTACGATGAGGACTATATAGAAGAGCACAAGCAATGATGCCTGAAAATACTCAGAAGTCATTCACCATAACTCTGAGGTCTCCTGCTAGGTTTCCGTTTAAATGCTCTTCTTATTCACGTCAATAAAGGCCACCCTGGCAAACAGCACTTCTATTTTGGGTCCCTGAAAGTTTATCATCCCAGTGAGCCTCTCATTAACTGGATAGAAAGGCCCTGCCAGCCCAGAATTGCTGATCTCTAAGTTACCATAGTTCCTCCCAATAAATTTCACCATGAGAGCTTCTGAAAAATTACAGTAGAAAGCACAGAGTAAAGACATGAACAGCCATCAAGCTTCTAGTACTTCCATCAAAGTCTCACTGATCTTTATCCCATATATTCAAAAAACAATGGCACAGTAGAAGGGACAAGGTGACTACAGAGTCAAAATGTGCCCAAAACTAGGTACAGATGGGCACTGTCAGGATCCAAAATAGTCCCTGGTCCATCACCCACCCAGCACTAGTTCTGTAGCTAGTAGGACACATTCCTCTCCATCGATTTGTCTTTGTCTTCCTGGAGAGATATTTTAACAGCACAGAAGTTTCAATTAACCTCAGATGATGTCACTTCAAATTGGTTTGCTCACAGAAACTGTAACACCCAAGCTTCTGCTTTAATTTTGATACTTCCACTTAAAAATTCAGAGGTTTAAAAAAAATTCCAGGAAGCTGTTAAAGGATATCAATGTAAACCCAGCAAAAGTGTAGTATTATACCTTAGACAGATTTTGGCTCTTAAAATATAAAATGAGCCTATTTATTGATCTAGCAATTTCTCTAAGAATTTATGGAATGAAATAACCACACAAGTGTAAAATAGTGTACATACAACTATGCTTGTAGCAGCAGTAATTTTTAGGATGAAAAACTGAAAACAAATGTCTATCAACAAACCTAGAGAAAACTCATAATAGACAGCATTAGCTGCCTACTTGGCAAAGCATTTCCCCTTCTTCCCTAAGAGAACTCTGAGTTTCTGACTCATGAAATTTGGAGGTTAGTACAACTTCTACTCGAATTGAGGCAATCAGAAAACAGCATTCTTGTGGCTACTGTGTTAGTTTTTTTTTTTTTTTTTTTTTACCATTGTAGTAAGTATCTGGTAAAATCAACTTATATGGAAGAAAGGTTTATTTTTGCTCATGGTTTCAGAGGTTTCAGTCCATAGATCCATTGCTTTGGGACTGTGGCAGCAAAGTACATGATCACAGGAACACATGAGGCTCTCACCTCACCAGGAAACAGATTAGGTGTGGTGGCACATGCGGTAGTCCCAGCACTCGGGAGACTGAGGCAGGTGGATCACTGTGAGTTTGAGGCCAGTCTGGATTACATAAAGTTCAAACCCAGCCTGGACTGCACATGACACCCTGTCTCAAAAATCCTCACCAGGAAGCAAAAGAGGAAAGTACTAGGCCAGGGTCCTAATCCTCTCCAAAGGCACACTCTCCTCCAATGGCATAACCTGCGTTTAGTAGGCCCCACCTCCTAAAGGGTCATGGGCCTTCAATATATGGGATTCTGGAGGATATTTGAGATCCAAGCCAGAGAGGTTGTATTTTCAATGTATTGTTTATTTGCTAGTTTATCCCACAAATTGTGCATCTTGTAGTAAAAGACATTCAGAAAAAGTATTCAGTCATTAAAATAAGTATAAATTCACTGACATTAAAAGATGCTATAGATTGTTAGAAAAATAGCAGATTACAGAATGGTACAGACCAATACAATCCCATTTATTACAAGTGTTATCCGTATGTTATGTTTGTACACACCAACGTGTGTGCATATGTATGTACCAGAACTCAGATATATGCATGCAAGAATTTTAATAAAATGTCAACAGTAGTTATCTATAGTAGCATTTCTAAGGAATGATCCTTACTTTTCTGTATTCCTCTGTAAGTGATTATTTATTCTTTTATGCCAGTCTTCCTTTTGAGGGAGCTTTTAAAATGACTATTTACTGATTATTTCTGTCTTATAAAATAAATGAACAGCTGTGCCTTAAAATCCTCTCTAAATTTACATGTTCTAGAAAAAAAAAAAGAAACTAGCCAGGCACTCAAAATATTACTTCATTATAAAATTCCATGATAAAGGAAGGAAACCATTTTCAGTCTTGAATATGTACAAGCTGAAAAAGAAATACAGCCAGAGGTGCCTACGTATCTTTCTAGAAGAGTGGAAATAACATTAATCAAAATGAAACATCATCTTTCAGAAACTCAACACTGTATCAGGAAAAGGGAGAACGGGGTGGGGAATTCAGTGACTGCTGCTTACAAGAGCAGAGAAACTGTAGAGGCTGCTTCTGCGTGCGGACATAAAAGTACAGCAGACAGTGTATCCCTGACTCCTCCCCGGACTCCACACGCTTCCTTAGAAAACTCCCCGGAACCTGACCCACCGTGTAACAGAACCTTATTCTCATCATTTTGAGCTCTCACTAGGTAAGGGTTTGAAGCAAACTAGAAGACTAGATAGTCTCCAGGACCTCTTTCAGTTAAAAAACTATCATTTAGCTTAACATGTTACATAAGTATTTGGAAGAGAAAAGATTCTTTAAAAGATTTTTTAAACATCATTGTGTTAGAAAGACATCTGAGCACTGAAGAATTCAGGCTCGAAGTAACAAATCTGAAAGGAGCACAGAGTAGGAAAACCTATTAAAGCCAAACAGAAAAGAAAAATCAAAGATAAAAATCTTGATTTGTTTATTGGCGATTTTTACTATAGCTTGTAGGATCACCTAAAAAAAATCTCAAAAACTCTGGCTTCTAAAATCAGTTTGTTGGTATAAACATCCCTTTCTAGTAATAGGAGTCTTATAGAAATATGGTATCTGAAAGATACCAGGATCGCTTGTTTTACAAGCTAATTTCTACCAGTTATTTGTTTTATTTACAATAGATGACTACGCTGTACTTATATTCCATTTCATGATAGTGTCATTACAGTCGTCACTCGTCACCACTTTGTTCTGGAAGCGTCACAATACTCCAAGAAAGAAGAGAATCAAAAATAAACACCACCCAGCAAATTGTTTATATTGCATATTATCTTTAGGATCAAATTAAAGATGTATTCATATAGAGCATCCCTCCTACTCAAAATTGTAAGCAGGCATGCAGTTGCATATTTGTCAATTCTATGTCTGGTTCTCATTCATTCCTACCACCTAGACTATAAAAGTACCATGCACTAACCAATTGCGCCTCTGGAGCTCCTAGTCTCTGATTATAAAGTGTATCAGAACTAGAAAGAAGACAGTAATGGTGGTCTTCAGACTTCAGTTCCAATAAGGATTCTTCAAGGATCATGTTCAGTCCTTCTACATCTGTAGCTTGAGTTGGTGAAGCAGTCATACTTTTAATGAGCATCCTAGAGAGATTTGAAAAGGGCATGGAACACCTTTTGGTAAACAGTGATATAGATAATTACAAGGTTACTTAGTTCACTTACAGATAATGAAACTGCAGAGTATAACTCTGTCTTGGATCATTCCACCTCCACATCTACAGTCTCTATTCCTGGACTTGACAATAATTTCAAATTTGATTTTTTTGCTTCTGTCTTGACCTCTTCATTCCCTTCTCCAGAAAGGTTTCACGCACTACAGGTCAGACCACATTACTTCCCTTAAAACCTTCAAAGCTAGGTAGAGTGCTTCATTTTGGAAGGTGATAATGTTTTAGGACAGATACTAATGATACTTGCACAACTTTGTTAATGTAGCAAATGCCACTGAATTGTTCACTTTGTTTTATATTATGTAAATTTCTCCTCAATTTTTGATGAAGGAAAACAACAACTCTTTAGTAACTTCACACACACTTAGAATAAAATTTAAAGTCTACAACATGATGTGGTAAGTCTGGCACAATCAAATCCAAATCAAGATTTCAGCAACCTCATTCCCTTACTCTCCGTTCACTCTTGGTCTCTGTTCTCCAGCAACACTGGCAATTTTTCAGTTTCCAAAAGCCAAGCTCTTCCGGGACATCACAAATGGGACTCCCCACCTGGATGACCCTAACCATCCTTCAGGTGTTAATTTGCAAATTACTCTCCATACAAGGCTCCTCTGGCCACTGCATCTTCATTATACCCTATCAGAGAAACTTTTTCTTTTCCAAGTACATATCATGAGTTGCAATTATACAATCATTCTTCTTTTCATTTATTTAATGTCCTTTCCAGAAAGCCGTGGATCCCTGGGAGGACAGAAATAATGATTATTTTGCTCATCACTGTGTTCCCAGCACCTACTGTGAACTTGGTGCAATGCATGCATACCTATTTGTTTGGCATAATGAGCACCTATCATGTTTATCTCCAAAAGCATAAATTTCAACTATAAAATAAGTGTCAGGCCATGTCACAATGTTATATGACATACTTAAAATATACATATCAAAAATAATTCTTTAAACCTTAGTGAAAAAATCAGCAACAATCTAGGGTCAACTCAACACAATAAAAAGTGCCTCTGCCAAAGCACAGAAAACTTTCTCTGACTCCCAAAGTATCTGCTTGTGTTACTTGGCAGAATCAAGCACCTAATGCTCAAGAAAGTTTCACTTATAAATTCCCTCCTCATGCCACTGCACATTTCTGACTAATAAGCATAGGAACAGAGTGTGCACCTCCACAGAAAGATGCCACTAAAATAAGTAAAAGATGGGATACTTCAGAAGAATGCCATGAGAAACTGTTAGTCACTCTCACAAAGCAACGACACAGGGCACTATCAGGAAGAAAGGGATCCTGAACTCAATTCTGAGAGATAAGGAAAAGAAAAAGAGAGGAGAAACTTACTTAAGGGCAATCATAATTGGTGTTTTCTTACTAAACAAACTGCTCTTCAGTGATTATAGGTGTGCAAGCTATTTATTATTTCCAATCTTGCACTTGTATTAACAAGAACCCTAATTTTTCCATGAAGCTGAAGTGTGTCTTAATTACTTGCCTTCAAGCTTATGCCCTTTAAAATACGTTTATTTCTTTTCCATTGTTAGCTCACCCAGCACTGCCTAATACATAATTCTCTAGCCCAGCACTCACCACTTCTTATCATCCTGGAGAAGAAAGGGAAGCCAATAACCTTACAGGCAGGTTCTGAAAAGATCCATCTGTTCATAACTGTGCACCAGCCCACAAGACATTCCCAGCTCTGTTCCCACTGCAGGGGCAGGAAGACACATTGACTATCCAAGCCACTGGCCATTTTTCAATACTGCAAGCTTTGAATTCTCCCAGATTCTAGATCTGTAAAGCTGGTGGTAATAAGCATGGCTGATAATTTTAAGAATATCCCCATGTGTGCTGCAATACCTACAGCACACATGGGGATGGCGAACCTTTTAGAGCTTCAAATAATACAAACAGTCCACAATAGCACGCATGCCATAGGTTTGCCACCACTGGCCTAGAGGAACTGCTCCTAGCCTCTGAGTAACTATGAATAGTCCATGCGCCATTTCCAACAGCTCAGTTAAAGATAACTGCTATTCTTTATGTTACTTTATTTTTTAATTTCATTTTTAAAAAAAAACAATAAAAATAATGGTACAAAATTTCAAAACGAGACTGCACGACTGTCTTTTTTTTAATAGAGGTTTTAACTCTCAACTCTTTTTGCTTAGCTTCTCCCTGGAGAAGTTATGAAGCTGTTATAGGACCAACCAACAAGACTGCTCTCCTACAAACACAGGAAACTGAGCTCTCCTGGCTACAGTACCTACCACCATCTCTACAAGTTCCAAATTGTTCCAGGAAGGCCTCTTCCTTGAGGCAGGCCAGTTTCACTTCCTCTGGCATTCCTTTATAGTTCACTTAACGCTTGAAGAGGCCACTTTAGTTCTGCTCCCCCAAAGCATTCTTGTCAACATTCCTGCTGTTGTTTTGGTTACAAAATCACACACACTTTCTACAAGAGATGAGTTAGAGAAGTCTAATGGGACATGTAAAAATATCCCGATGCAGTCAAGTGAAGTGCAGCAAAACCAAACCCTTGGGTAGCAAAGGTGTGACCTCTAAGCCAAAGCACACTCAGGAGTGAATCATGGGACCAATACTTTATTATGTTACAGATACTACACAGAGATGAGGTCACTAAGAACTACTTACAAAAAATGAGATTGGCAAAGTTAGCAAATGAAGAGTGGAAAGAACAAAAAAGACATCTGAAGGAGACTGCCCAAACGACACATATTTGATAAAACAAAACTGGTGCTCGCAAGACCAGAGACTAGGAGGAGATAAGGATGGAGATGCCTGATGGCTGGTGTGAAAGAATAATCGTAGATGCTCCAGATTTGTATCATTTTCATGCTTTGAGGACCTGGGGAGTGTCTTAACTAATAAAACATAAATCTGTTCAAATTTTTCCAATGAAGAAATTTAATAGAAAATTGTTTAGTCAAGTGACGGAGGCCCAGAGAGCCTAACACCACACAGTCTGAGATTTGCACCTTCTTTAGGCTGGACAGACAAGAGGAGGAAGTAATTTTCTTCGAGTCCTGAGGCAAGGTCACTAGTGCGGAGTTCAAACCAAGGGTGTGTTGAGCATGAGCTGTGTGACGGGAGGAATTTCGGCCTCCCAGGATACTGACCATGTAAGCACAAAGGAAATAACACTATGCTTTGTCCCGCTTCCTGCTTTCCCCTAGAGGCTGTGGCATGGGCTAAACAAAACCCAAGTCAACTAACTCAAACCCAGACAAGCATCCTGCAGGAATGAGCCCCTCAGTGCAAAGGAGAGAGCAGGGCCAGAAATGCTGCGTCCATCACAAGGAAGAAGGATCCCACCGACGGCAGGACTGAGAGGCAATTACAGGAGGCAGGGCCTAAATGAAAGGAGTGGTCCACAGAGTCCTGACGCTAGGGACTATGTCGGTCCCTGTCTCCTTCCTCTCTAGCTCCCTTTCACTCTGCTTCCTAGATCCATGAGGTGAGCTCTCCCATGCCTTTATACCATGGAGCCAGTCAACCATGGAGTAAAACCTCTGCAAGCATGAGCCAAAATAAATCTCACCTCTTGTAAGCTGTTTTTCTCACCCATAGACCTCCCTGGCATGTTCAGGTGGCCCCCAAAGGTGCTCTGCAGAATCTTAGAATTCAAAGGGGACTCTAAAACCTAATCCATCTTATCCTTTCATCAGTCACAATTAAGCCCAAGTTAGCCCAAACAGGTGAATTTTTTTTATTCTAGAATGAAAAGTTTTCTGACTTTTAAAAATAATCATAATTATACATAAATAAATGCTTGCACACACACAAATGAATGCAAATAAAAACAAACAACTCTGAACATGAGTTCTGAATGGTATTAATGTCTATATCCTGATTATATCATTGCATTATAGTTTTACAAGAGGCTATCTTTGTGGGACCTAGGTAAAGGGTATTGTTTCAGTTACTTTCTCATGGCTAAGCCAAAATGCCAGATACCTACAAGTTAAAGGAAAAAAAGGTTGATTTTAGCTCACAGTTTATAGAAGTCTCAGTTCATAGTCAGCTGCTTCAAGGCAGGGTGGCATGTGGCAGAAGGGCATAGCAGAGGAGGCTTGCTCACGTCATGGCAGCAGGAAGCAGCGAGCCACCAAGGGAAGAGGACTAACCCAGTCTCACACATTTACGGTCCAGTATTACAGCCCATGACTCAGTTGCCTTCCAAACGCCTTGCCTATAAGTGTCTTTGAGGGGACACTATAAGCTATAACAGGAACACAGAATCTCTATATCGCTTTTACAACTACAAGTCAATCCTCAATTATCTCAAAGTGAAAAGTATCTTAAAAATATCATACATAAGTGTATAATACCCAACATGAACAAGGGCTGTTCCTTTTCTCTGTGCTTCATCTTCGGTGACCTGGCCTCTTACACACACATGCTCAGCATTTTCACTGTCATGACGCTTTGCTCTCCTTGTTAATCAAAACTCAGTAAGTTCTTCGCTGACCTATTCTATAATGTCACATAATTTTGTTTTTGTCACTGACTCAATGCTACTTTTGCAAAATATGATGATTTCAGATTGTTTTTGTTTCATTATTCAGCCTTCACATCTCTGTCTACCGCCAGAGCCAGAATATTAGTATTCATTCTAATAGTAATTAGAAGGCTGCCTTATCTTATTTCATATCATCTAACAAGCTTTAACTTGCTCGTTTTGTAATTAAGCTTTTAATTCAAAACAGCTCTCTTTATGGATTTATGCTTTCTTTCTCCTACTCTCTGTACTCCTTGATCTTCTTTGGGAGCTAGTGGCCTAAGAACTGGCAGGAGAAATTGCAGTAGAAAGCCTGGCATTATGACAGCACAAGAGAAAAACAAGGCAGCCCCGCCTCCAGCCACCACTCATTCACTTAGCTAAAATATAGTCTATCAGAGTAGCAGGGAAAACAATAGATATAAGTGCACAGTGAGTCATGCTAGGTCTTCCAGAAACTGATGCTGGATAAAAATCATTTCTTGGCCACAAGCAAGGAGAAAAAAATCACTATTCATCACAAAATGGACAGGCAACACAGATCTCTCAGATCCTACTGTCCTCTACATCTTCACAAATCCTTCCTATAAAATATCACTTTCTTCCTTTAATGATCTAATGGTGAATTATTTATGTTCCTCAATTTATCTTTCCTTGTCTTATTTATGTCCAGAGTTATACAACCTAACTTTAGAAAGCCAAGCCAAGATTATAGGAAGAACAGAGGATTCGTAGCCCTGTAGAGCTGCCAAGCCTAATGAACAGTGCAGGGCAATGGGGCATGGTAGAGGACTGAAAACTCCTTTAGGGAGTGACTGTGAGCTAACTGAACATATATCACTGGCATCTGTTATGCCAATTTTCTAAACATAGCTTTCTAGCAAAATTCATCGTGAATTCCTTCCTGCAGTCTGTATCTCCAAGGTCACCACCTGATCGTCAGTACTTACAACTACTTGTCTGTAGGGCTGGTCTCCTACTCCCAATCCTCCTCTATCAATCCATTCCTCACCTATCTGCCACAGTGATTTTCTAAATTCCAAATTTGAAGTGTGATGCTCCATCTAAGTCTTTAAGTAGCTTCCTATCAGGTGAGAGTGAGTCTCCCAAAGTTGCTTCATTATTTAAAAAAAAAAAAAAAACTAAAGCAGCTTCTACCTTATTTCATGTTGAATTCCTGAGAAGCAGACCATAAGCCGGAATGTGAGCTTGTTATTTAAGAAGCAATCCTAGGAAGTCGTGGTAGAGAAGTTTGGAGAGAAATAGCCACTAAGCCTCACGTTGTCCAGCAGAGTAGCCAGGTGGGTTAATGAGTCTGTTCCATGGGTGGTCTTTGGGACACAGTATACAATATGCACCAGAGTTACTGTGCTCAAAGGCCAAGAATCTTACGGTACTCCACAGCGCTCTTCTGTCATGGCTGAGGTAAATTCCTGAAGCTGTGAACTGTGCTTCACTGCCAATATACCCCATGTATGAGTAAGAAAGCACTTGGGTGTGGAATAGGAGATATACACAAAAAAATACTAGCATATACTGGAGAATGAAGTGTCAGAATCTATGAATACAGTGTATGTGATGTGCTACACTAGGCCATATCCTTAAAGTATCCCATACATTGGGCCTTAAATAACATCTACAAATCAAGATAGTAACAAGCACCGCACGGGATTCCTACAAAAGGCAGATCTGAGAATAGCTGACCAGACTCATTAGATCTGAAACCTCTGGTGGACCTTTTCAGATCCTCTATGGTCTGTTTCCTGATCTATGCTCCAGGGTGACTGTCCTATGCATGGTCACCTGTCAAATTAGCTGAATTTTTACACTTTACTGCAAGCAATACGTTCTCTTCCATGAATTGGAATAGTGTCTTAAGAATCTTCATGATCCTCAGAGTCAAATACATTACAATTCATTAAATGCTGAATGTTTTTTGAAGAAGAATCCCAAAATTACTTAAATGGCACTGGAAAATTCCATACACAAAATAATTTCCCCTATCCAATAAAATAGTAGGTACAATTTCCCTATTAGAATTAAACAAACATATATTAAGTACCTACTATGTACAAGACACCCAGGAATTCCTCGAGAAAAGTATAGTAATATCCCTTATCCAAAATTCTGGGGATGAAAACTGTTGTGAATTTCTGAATTTAAAATGCCTTGGAGATGAGACCCAATTGTGAACATAAAACTCATTTATTAAATGTTTTATATATATCTTATATTGCAGCTTGTAGATAATTTTAATTAATGCATCTGTGTTTTGACTGTGACCTTTCACAATAAGATCAAGCATGGAATTTTCCACTTGCAACATCAAATTGATACTCAAAAAGCTTACGGTTTGGAATTTTGTACGTTAACATTAAGGATGCTTATCATTATCCACTTACATTTTAATACAGAATTTCTGACATGCAAATATGAACAAAACCCTGCAAAGAAAATAAACAGCTAGCCTAGCCAATGGTAGAAAGTAGAGGTAAAAGGAATTGGAACCTACCTTATTATCTTCTAAAGTTGTCTGCAAAGACACCCACTCTCCACTTATACCACAACAATGTAGCAAGATAAACAGAAAGGTCTCATTTCAATGGTAATAAGTACCTAGAATTATGACATCTTTCTGTGAACAGAATTTTGGCACCAGGTATCTGGACAGCAACTTCAGGCTCTATTCTTTAGGTAGCTGATAATTTCTAAGGCTCTCTAGATGCTCAAGGTGTCCTCCTGAAAATGAGGTCCCCAAGACCCCATCCAGAGCTTTTCTCTCACTGTTTGTGAGGTTAACCCACAGCACCTTGGCTATGTTCCAGTCTGGATAATTACATTGGGGTTAGCAAACTTCACCCTCCAGCACCAACTAAATAAAGCATTGCTTCAGACTTGCTGCCATAACCTTTGTTATGCAGCTGTGGGCTATTAAAGATCTGTTCTGTACTTGGGATGGCAGTAGTCCTAAAAAAATCAATAACCCTGTGTAACTTTCTACACTGACAAAAAGTATACTCCAAAATTTCACCGGTTGTCATTGGTTATTTTTTTTATATAAAAGCAATTAGAAAATTACACTAATTTGTTCTCCCTAAGATTTTACTCTTCACATGGATAAAGACTAAAATATTTGCATCTGTCCATGCAGAAAGAGGAAAGACACAATTCTACAAAATATATACTGTCTGCTACATGTCACGTTCTACTGCAGGTAATGGACATAGTTGTAGGTTACATGGGTTGGTTATATTGCCAATATAAAAAGTTTTGAAGTAAAAAAAATTGATTCTATGTTCTATGTTACTACATTTCTAAAAATCTGCATATATTGTCTTTACTTTAAAATACTACCACACACAGATCTCCCAATTAAATACTATTTCTGTCCACCCTTAAAATAAGTCTATGGGACACTAGATGCTATGTATAGGTGGGTGTGCCCAGAAGTAAATGTCTAACAATGAGAAAATATGCATTCTTGGCTAGCTTGGAAGTAGCAAATGGGATACTACTCATATATTTACTCATCTGCTTATTTTTATCAATCATTCTATTTGGATGAGTAGAGTTTACAGATTATAATAGCAGAAGCTGACATAAGGAAATTCAAAATGTAACTATTTCTTGTTTAAAGTTTATCCATACAAAAAAAATCAATTCCAACAACATTCCATCAGAAGGATGAGATCGGCAAGCAAAGTGTAAGTATTGTATATGTGTGTGACAATACCTAGCAAGCAAAGTGTAAGTATTGTGTATGTGTTTGTATACATATATACACCATATATATATATACGTATATATATAAATCTTGTATAGGAAAATAGGAAAAGGAAGATAACTAAATTTCAAGATCCCAGTGAATTTAAGATCAAATGTTATGAACTATCTAATATACATCATTTCTGGTGAAAATGTCTCTTCAGTGGTACTCAACATGTCATTACATTGTTTCGTCAATTAATTCACCACATATTTTTCTTCTTCAGATTGTTACATTAAGTTAAATACTTTTAGAATTAACAATAAAGCAGTGAAATACAGATTCCTTAAAATAACATAAGGAATCTCAGAATGTATCATACTGTCTATACAATGTATTTCCTAAATTCAGAAGAAATGTCTGAATTATGCAAATGTAATCCAAGTTTGGCACCCAATAATCCATTCCTTGTCATTCTAGAGGCAAGAAACAACCTGCACGATTACCTCTCTCAGGGACAGATGACTCATCTTCCACTAATAGGAATCAGGAGGCCCCTCTGGAAGGATGGCTTTGATAAAAACCTGAAATGAATATTATGCAGCAACAGAATATGTCTCATTTACTTTAAGGAGCATGGGTACTACCTAGCAGTACAGTACGTGTTGTGTTGCAGAATAGAAGATTGTAATTAGTGATGCGTTAATTACCTATATCATTTAAACTCTTGCAGGTTAGACAAACTGGACATCACAAACTTCAATCTCATCCCCATTAAAAAGTCACACACAGAAAAAGAGATTATTCAAGAGTCCAAAGCTGTAAGCAACTGCCAAACCAAGAGATTCTGTAATTTGGGGAAAGTGGTGGGAATAATGGGGCTTTTAGAGATTGAAAGCAGAATGTGTTGTATACAATGCAGCTAAAATCACAATCTAGCCTAGTGTGTCAATATTAAATTTAGACTTACAAATATTACTTTACTTTCTAAATATCCTTATTGTTATCATGGTAACAAATTTTATGTAAACAAAGAACAAAGAAGAGTAATTTAGGGGAGTAAATGCGAAGAAATGATCAAGTGCTCCCAAGGGGAAGATATCCTGGCTCTATCACCAGAATTAAGTCACATTACTTCACTAGGCCTCAGTGTTCCTTAAAATTAAAGGATTTTTCAAAAGTATCAGTCTCTACTTTCCTTTTACAGTAAAAGCATGCCATCTATGTAAGTATCACAGACCACTCAAGTTTTTGTAATATGTTAAGAGCACCTGATGACAGCAGAAAATGTGCTTACAATGTTTAATGAATCTAAAGAGAAGAATGAGAAGGGTCTAAACAATCCTCCAAATTCTGCATTTTTTTTTCATTTTGTAATAGGCTTAGAAGGGCAACTGCAATTAGATGCTTCACTTCTTCCCACAATAACAACATAATTCTTATTACAGTAGAAAAAATTTATATTCTCTTTTAAAAAATCAAAAAATAGCTTCACCTTAGTGAAATAAAACTTAGACCTGTCTCGTTTGGAGGGCTGCAATGTCTGAGCTACAGTTTAAGTATCAGGATGTGGAAGCAGCTGTCACTGCTTTGTTTTTTCATTCACAGTAGGTGGTTGCCAGGCAACAAAATACTATTGTCTGTTTCCATGATCTATTGGCCAATTCTACTGGTGATAATGCTTTCTACAGTTTAAAACAGGGCCACCTTTTGGACAAGAAGAAATGAACAAAAATTCTAAGGATGACAATAACATATATATTAATACAATGAGTGTACCCTAAATTATGAGCATATATAAATCATACATGTAAATTCATACATGTGACAATATATGTGTATTCTTTCTTTGCAGACCCATCTAAATTTGTTAGGCCTACAACTAGAATCTAAATCCCTGAGAGCAAATCAAAGTATGAACTAGGGAAATGAAAACATAGTAAGATTTTCTCAACAACAGCAATAATTTTCAATTTTTCAGATGTATCAAATCCCCTTTGAATATGAAGTCCTGCAGTCTGAAAACCAATTCATAATAATAAATGGAAATCTTTTCCCATCTAGTTTGGAATCATCTAATACTAAATACATTATTTTACTTTTTATCATGTGCTACTAATTCATACAAAGATAATTCAAATAGTGTTGCTGCTTTCACCTAAGAATATTAAATTTTCCCTATCTTAAAAATAATTGTTCTCGGGGCTGGGGATTTAGCTCAGCGGCATAAGCGCCTGCCTTGAAAGCAGGCAGTCGTGAGTTCGATCCCCGGTACCGATAAAAAGGAAAAAGATTTAAAAAAATAATAATAATTGTTCTCCCTGGAAAAGCTTCACGTGATTCCCCACTTTATTTCCACAACCGTCCCTGGGGGATAACAGCCATGCTATGTTACACTTGTGTGTTTAAGTAGCTTACAGAACACACAGTGTACTCAAGGGAAGCTGTCAACATTAACTAACTTGTATCAGTTTTTGTTTGTTTTGCATTGACAAGGCTTCTAAAGAATTGTAATATTCTTAGATGTACAGACCAACATCAAAACATCTGGAAGGCACTAATGCTTGAAAATGGTAGAGGCAATCACTGTTTAAAATGAACAGAAATCAGTATCATTAATAGGTATTTCTGCAAAAGCCCTAAAGAATGCCAGAACAACCTTTGGATTTTACCCAATCCTCATCTATCTTCTCTCACAATATTTCAAAAGCTCTTTAACTTAACTATTTAATGCAACCCTCTAGAGAGGCCCTTCACTTTGCGAAATCCATTACCATTTGAAAATCTGTATATTGCAAGAAACTGGAATAATCAATATGCATTACATGGATAGATGTTATTACTATAAAATTGCCTATCAAAAGTGCAAAGCCAGCAAAACAAAAGCAAAGTGTATCCATGAACAAAGTACTAGTCAAAATGACAACTTTTTCCAGACACAGCCTTGCATTTCTCCTTCACTTCTCACCCTACAAATGACCCATATCCTTCTTCCTCAGCTTCTTAAGGTCACTCACTTGTGTATCTCCTGTAAGAATTACTTTCCTTTCCCCTTTCTGCACTCTCTTCAGATCCCTTGAATACCTTCCATTACTTTCTACAAACTACTCAAGTGCCCAAATCTGCAGTCTGGCTTTCCGTGAACCTCTCCACGCGCACTTGTTTCTATTTTCCTAGCTCTGCTTTTAAAAAGCACTACCACAGAAGAATGCAATTTTAACTTAAAAATAGGGTTGCAAGCTGATTTTTACAAATGGTATAGTAGTGAAAGACTGACCATGACTGAGCAAAGAGCATTGGTGTGCAGGCGGAAAAACGCTGCCCAAGCTGCCACACACAGTGAAACCCAGGAATCCCACAAACCTGACTTCCCCACCTGTCGACCCCACTTCCCCCATGTGCGCACCGCGGGATGACAACCACAACACTCCAGAACCACCCACCTCCAGAAGGAGGCGTGGTTACACCTTCAGCCAATCAGGACCCGCGATCCCCGGGTGTCCAACCTATGGGGTGGCCGTGGCCATGCAAGGGAAGGACGTGGGGTGGGCCGGGAGGGGCCGCGTCCGTGGGAGGCGCGCACGTGTCCAGAGAGGCGGAGAACCCGCGGGTATCCAGCTGCTAAAGGCGCGGGCTCTCCACGCTGGCGGCCGCCAGGTCCAGCTGCCTGGTGCCTGCCTTGCCTCAGGCTGGGGCAGGCAGGGTACGCTCCCGCCAAGGAAGACCTGTCCAAGGTGTCTAGTTCCCCGCGCGACGGGGCAGTCACAGATAACAATAGTACCTAGAGCGGAACAGGCCGGGAGGAAAGTTTCCGGCCCGCACCAAAGCGGAGTCCTCCAAGGAAGCGAGGACGTGGGATGCTGAGTGGGAGGGTGACGACCTGAAAGAGGAGGCAGCGCGAGGGCAGCGCCAGTCGGACAGGGTCCCGGGGCGGTGCCGGGGGCCGCGAGCGGCGGGGTGCGCTGTCCAAGGTGCAGGGGAGGCGGCTGGCGGGCGGCGGGAGCCGAACCCCGAGCCGACACGGGTGGCGGGTGGAGAACAGCAGTCTGGGGCGCCGGGCACCCCCGGCTCGTAAAAGTGATGGAGCTCGAGCTGGGCAGGGCGCGTGTACTCCACCGAAGCCCGCGCTGCCGCGCGCCGCTCCCGGCCAGCCTCACCTCCGCTCCACTCCCCTCCCCCTCCCGCCCACTCCCCTCCCCGCTGTGGACCCGGGCCCGCGGCGCGGTGGGGACCGGGAACCTCGCCCAGGAGCCCGGCGGCGCCCGGGATGCTGCGGGCCGCGGGGCCGCTTACCTGGGGCCGCGGCGCGGGGAGCGGAGGCGCCCGCCGCGCGAAGTCGGACGCCGGGCGCGGCGCGGCTCCTCCTAGCCTCGGCGTCCTCCTCCTTCCCCGCTTCTCCCGGACTCCGTCCCGGGCTCCACGCGGCCAGACCGGGGCCGGGCTGCAGCCGCCGCTCCGCCGCCACCGCCACCGCCGCCGGCGCCGCAGCAGACAGAGGACGCCCCGCGGCGGCTCAGCCTGTGTGAGTAGCGGCGCCCGGAGAGGAGCCGCTTCGGAGCGCTGGAGACTCCGCGTCTGGTGCGCGGGCGTGCGCACGCGCGCCGGCGAGTGGAAGAGTGTGTGCGCGCGCCCGGGTGGGGAGTCCGGAGGGGAGGGGGAGCCGGGCTGAGGGATGCTCTCAGGGACCGAGGCAAAATTCCTCGCCGCCGGAAATGCGTAAAACCGGGAAAGAAGGCTTGAACGCCTGTCTGGCTTCTCTAGGAGCTAGCTGCCCGCCGGGTGGCGATAGACTGGAAGGCAGCGTGGCGCGCTCAGTTCTGGGTCCGAGCCCGGATGGACCGAGCTGAGTGCGCAGCCACCGATGCGGCAGAGGGGCGCCCGCAGCCCGCGATGGCGCTGTCTCCACTGGGAAGAGGCCGCCGTTGGAGCGAACTTCTTCACGGAGCGCTAAGGGACCGAAGTGGGGAACCCCGCGGTTGCCATGGCGACCTTGGAGGCGCCGGGCTGGCTGAGAGTCTGGACCGGGAATCCAGGAGCCTTTGGCGGCAGCGTGTGTGATAGCTGCGGGGGGGAATCTGGTCAAGCGCAACCTTCAGTCTGGACTGGGTAGAGGGTGCGGGTTGGGCTGCCCAGGGTGGCGTGGCCGTGGTTGTGATCACTTTAGGTGAAATATTGCCTCCCCTCCCCTCTTGGAGGCCGCTTTTTCTCAAAGTTACCACTTCTCACACAGAGTGCCAGTCTCCTTCTTGTTAGAATTCTGCTAATTATGCAGTCATCTAAGCAAGTGCCTCTTTCAAGTCAGATCAGGGCAAGAACCGCTGCTCCCTCCTCCATTCAGACCACATTGTAGTACCTTAGAAATAATTTTTAAAGCACATTTACACGTTTTCCTTCCCAACAGCTATATTGCCATGCTGATGTACTTTACCGTGTGTATTTTAAACCATAAGTGAAAACTCACCCAAGAATTTCATTGAGGGCCATAAGGCCTGGGGAAAACTTGAAGCACCCCTCCTGAAAGGTATCCTCTAGGCAGAGATTGAGCTCTGCATACTTTTTGCATGCCCTCCAGGACTTAGCACATCCCACGAACTTTGTGTGTTTTCTATTAATGTTGAATGAATGACATTGCTTTCTAACTTCATATATCCCGAAGGCAAAGACTCAGATCCTGGGAAAATCATTACCATCCCACTAGGCTTGCTTGATTTTAACTTCTCTCTTTTCCCTGTGTGTGCCTGCTTTTTTCCCCCTCAGGCAGTCAGAGCCCCACTGCAAAGAAAGAAAATAAAGTACGGACCCATTCCCACTGTGCACCCTCAGCAAAGGATGGAGGGCACAGAGCACCCAAAAGAGGGTGGGGCACAATGAGTTTTGCTGGGTTGACTGAAGGGTAAAATCTGCTTTATTTTCGTTCTGGTGGAACCTAATCTCTGAAAAAGTGAAAATTGCCTTTCATTAGGAATTTACAGTCTCTTCAGAGCAGGGAACAGGAAAACAGTTTTTAGAGAAATGCACTTATTTTTATAGCTTGTCAGATGCAAGTTTTTCTCTTAATAAAAAGCAGTACCTCATAGACTAACCAGTGCAAGCAGAATCACCCCACTGCTAATTCTGCTGAGCATCAAGCTAAAATCTTTCAATTTTGCTATTTCTGCAATCATCTTCTTAGAAGCAGAAGTCCTCAATTTCACATTCCATGCTCAATTTCAATTCCTTTGAACTCAGACTCTTCTGTGAGCTGCTTCTCTCACCACTCATGTTATCACAGCTGTGAAATACAACTGAAACAAAGTGAAAATTAATATGGATTTATTTGGGTGCTCCTGAATAAATCTATTTCGTGTTCTCTAGTAGGGGTCCCTTTAAATAACTTCTGTACTGTCGCTCAATTTAAAATCTTAGAAGACATTTTTTGTGATAGTGGAATTTTATGCTTTTTTTATGTTGAAAGCTTAGATATTTAACATTTTTTTACTTGAAAGGAAATTCTAAAACTTATAGAAGTTGGCTACCTTTGATAGACAACTTGTAAAATAGGTATGAGTCAAAGTTTCCAAAAATAATTTTAAAGTTTTGTTTTCCTTCGAGAGTTGTTGTTTGGCTTCAACAGCCTCCCAAGTGCATATCTTGCTTGTGGGAATAGAAAAATGTTAACCAAGTTGTAAACTCTCTGCTGATGACCAAGGGAACAGTCTTGTCTTTATAAGAATAATTTATAACAAGCCAAAACTTGGCTTGTTATAAATAAAATTGTAAGCATATGACAGGTTTAATATATGTCAGTTTAACACACAAATCTTACAAATATGAAATGGAAAAACCGAAACAACGTAAGATATATGGGCTGATCCATTAAAAGATAAAGGTTAAATGGAGGAAGTAGATTTAAAACATTATCAAGCTATAGATCTTCATGCTATTTAAATAATAGATAATAAAAATATATACCTGAGAGATTCACTTCTTTGTATAATCATCAGTTGGACTTAAGATCAATAGCATATTTATAAAGGTCTTATTTTTCTTCCTAACAAGGGCATGCTCCTTAGCATAACTGCTTTTTTAAAATTTGCAGCAGTGCAATAAGCTAGTTAAATATTAACGTCCTTAACACAGGATCGTGAAGCGGTGGAGTGTGTGGAGAAACATTTTAGCTGATTTGATCATATTCAACTGCTTTATTGTGTTAGTGTAAATAACGAAAAGCTTTTCACCTCTGAAGACCAGTAAATTTAGGTTATGAGTGTCCTATAATTCCAAAGCCAACTCCTCGTGCTGGGAGCAGATCGTCCCAAATTCTGTTAAGTGAGAAGGCAGGAACCGTTAGCTAAAGTGGTGCTGCAGAGCTCAGTGGCTGTGAGCACGCATAAGGATGCAGGTAATGTCCCCCCATAATTAGGTCCAGGTCACTTAGTCCATTAGTGTCTTAAATGCTGAGGAACACCTTGACCTGCACCTGGACTAAAAGTGCCAACCTGGTATCTAGTGCAGTTTCTGAACAAAGAGCAGCCCAAGTCATCCGGTCTGCATGCATGTTCTCACATTTTCTTATTCCGGATACTCCCCGCTGCTACTTAGTTTTAACTATTTCTCAGACATCTTTAGTAAAGTCAGAACTCAGAGAAAAAAATTATAGTTTGTTGTAAGTAAAAGTAAACAAGCTTTTTTCCTCAGACATTAGTGTTAACATTCTGGATGCAGGTGGTATGTTACTTTATGGAGTTACAGATTTCCTGGAAGCTGAAGAAAGCTATGAATCCTTTGTCTAGGGAAATGAACATAGGCATCTGCAAAAGAATTTCTGCAAAATTTCAGGGGGTTAGCAAAAGATTCCTGGTACTCAGATTAAGAACCTTGTCTAATACAGGCCTTTCACACAGAGACATTTTATGGCTAAAAGAAAACAAACTGAAGGATTTTCTAATATCCTCACTGTTTTTAATCTAATAATTTGTCAACAAAAGAAGATACAAAATCAGAGCAGAAAATCAAGTATTTATTGAGTGCCTACTTCACTATCAATTCTGTTCTTCATGCTGAGATTGTTACCATTAAATTATAAAATACAGCCTATCTCTGCCCGAGGAGCCTACAATTTAGCTAGTATTGTTCTCAAGAGTAAAAAAGGCGAATGTTATCACTTGACTAGGTGTAACAAGCTTCAAGTTGAATTGCCAATAAGAATTAATAAACTCATTTGTTAAATAAGTAAACCATTTGGATTAGAACTGGTTATTAATGTCATATGCACATTTTTACATTTATATTACATAGTAACAATCATTTCTATTTATTACTGATACATACAGTAAAAAACTAGTGTTTTGCTATTGTCTAAATTTTAGATCGGGGGAAATGAAAAACATCACTGACAAGAAAGGACCATGTTGACCATGGCAGCTATGGACTACCTATCCCTGGAGATCACAGGTGGACTGGAAGAGATTAGAACAGTGATGGTGAACTTTTTAGAGATAAGTGTCCAACAGCAACCTAGAACACACTTTTTGTATTAGTGCCAATGCTGCAATTAAACCTGCAATAAAACCCTACTAAGGTTTTAGTTTAGAAACAACACTCACACATCAATAGCTTTTGTCTTAAAAACAAATGACAAGATGTGTTACAGGTTCGCCACCACCAGATTAGAGTGTGCTGCGGCTCATGTTCAGCCCACCAAGAAATTTGTAGGGCCCCTTGTATATTTTTAAATTGCTGTATCAACCAAACCCAGTAGTCTATTGTTGGATAATTTCAACATAACATTTTGTTATCACTCTTTGTAAGATTTCTTAATGTTTGCCTTTGCATTTTCATTTATTGATACAGAAATATTTCTCAATTAATATGAATTTTAAAAATACAACTCTTTCACTCAACTCTTGATATAAGGGCACAACATAGAAAACCAACCCGCAGAAATAAAATTTTCAGTATTTGAAGCAATATTACATGGATTCCCCTGCCTCTTATAAGGTAGATTGACAGTAATCTAAATAGGACTGTTAAAAAGCCCAACGATTATGTATTGTACAGTTTACATAACCTGCCTCTCTATGGAGCTCAGAGGCTGTGTTGGAGAAACCAGACTGTTGATCAAATCTTTTGACTCTAGTGGTCTTTTTGTAACATGAAAATAGTCCAGGACACCCAGCCATGAGAACTGAGTTCAAATCCGAGGCTAGCCATGGCTTACCATGAGACTTTGGGGCATCTCATTTAGCTTCAGTTGCTATGCCAGTGAGACGTGGGTAACACATACATCACAGCTTTGTTAAGAAAATTACATGACTCAACACAAGAATGACATTGTAGACTATTAAACCTAAATAAAAAATAAATGGCAGAAAATTGGAACACAGGCATGAATGGGAAGCTCTGGAAACTTTTGTTAGATTATAACATTGAACTGGGTTGATGATTCCTAGGCATCTTTTCCAAAGATATTTTAAAGAAAACCACAGGCAACAAAAAGTTGGCAGAAACTGATACATAAAAGAAGCTATGGATTCCATAATTCTAGAGGTGCTATAATTCTATAATTATGATGCTGTTACAAAACCCAATTTTTTGGGTTCATTTTTAAATTAATGTTTTTTCTGTCATACAAATTCTGCTTCCCCAATAATATTTTCTATTGCTAACAGCTGTGCATTCATTTTTACAGATTACTACCAACCGTTAAATTCCTTTCTTTTAAACAAAGATAGTTCACTGTCCTTTTGCCTCATTTAATTGTAAAAGTTGTTTTGTGTGTGTTTGTGTGCATGTGTACATGTGCGCACACACACACTCATTCAGGGTAATATATAAGCTATGCAAAAACATGAGAAAAAAGGAAAATTCAATAACATTAATAGGAAATAACCCTGGTCACTATTTTTGGTTTATACATTTTTGGTCATTTTCTATATTTATTTTCCTTAAATGTCATTCAAGTCAAATCATAGCCATCTATATGCCATCCTTTCGGCAAATGAGCACTGTCAAAAAGTTGATTTTTTTTTTCATTTATATTCCTTTCTTAGATAAACTCTTTGCTCTGCAGGTCCTTTGAAACATGACTTGAACTGGTGATCCTTGAAAAAAGGATCCTTCCTTTTTTTTTAATCCTCTACTTTCACTACTTTTAACAATAAGTACCATTTAATGGCCGTCTAAAGTTTTAATTTCACCCTGTGCTGACGTGTTCTAGAGTCACAAGCCCTACACCTTGGCCTCTGGCTATTCTGTGGATGCTTTGCATTACTTAACCTCCACCCCCAAAATGAGGTCCAGCTCTAACCTTGGATTTGATACTGCATTCCCCTGGAGCAGAAAAGACTCTCGTTCTCAGTTACTAACCGGAGTGTTCAAGGGAATAACCATCTATGGGTTCTGCAGAAATCTGACAGAGAGGTGATGAACTATTTGAATTTATGTTTTGTATTAAGTGCTAAAGGCAAAATATGAGGAATTTGTTTCATTTTGCTTTTATGAGTTTATAATCAATTTGGAACAAATACTGGAAGTGCCAGATAAAATTCTAAAATGATTTTCTACTTTTGCAGTTAAGTATGTCCACTCTTTTACCCAGGAAGCTATTATTAGTAGTGAAAAGTATAACAAGGCTTATAATTTTACCAATTTGCTAATTGTATAAACGGCAACAGATTCCCATTAGTAAAACAACCTCAAATCCAGCGCTTTGCAAACCACAGATTTGAGGACAGGAATTCTGATGCCTTTCTTAAAATGAAAGCTAAAGAATCAATGGATGGAGAGAAGAAGAAAACAAGGTGGAATTATATGTGGGCATTCTTTGTAGATATATACCTATGTTATAAATTATGAAAGCTTTAAGTAGATAAGTTATTGTTGTGTAGTGCAGTCCATATAAAAAATGAGATAATGTAACATATAAGAGCAGTTTTATCTTGGAAATTGTATACATGGCATAGCAATATACATTGAAAAATCTTGGTGATTACTAAATTGCAAAATAAAAATCTATGAATTGATAGTAACTTTATTAAGCAAGTAAGAAAACTATCATAATTAGAAAAGTCAGAGAAGTTCAGCAAGTAGATAGATGGACTCTCATACAATATCACATATTTTGATTCTTTCCTGTGCTATGCTGCAAGTTGACCTTGGTGAAGAAGACACACCAAAGATTTTCTTGCCCTATGCCAAGTTTGTAATACTAAGTCTGAAAGGTGTGATTAGACCAGGAATAGAAAGCGAAACTACAAATGAGGTTAAACACAGTGAGCCAAGACCAACGTGAGCGCCGAGCAGCCCTGGAAAGCACTTTGTGCATGATACTGGAGTGAGGTGAACTCAGAGTCTGCTTACACTTCCTTTGACTTATAAAAATCAACTTGTAAATTAATATAATAAAACTATATCTGACTGGAAAAATTAAGAATTGAAGTACAAAATATTTTAAATCATTTTGGTGGCAGTTCTGCTGAAATAAAATGTGCTGCATGTCCTTAACTTAATCTTCACAAACCAGAGTCATCAGAAGAAATATTAATATTTAATGGTAAGACAGGCAAATATGAAAAAGTAAAAATATTAGGAGATTGACTATCAGACTGAACTGAATTTCAGTTGGGTTTATTGCTCTCCTAATGAACTAGGTAAGTTTCTTAACCTCACTAATCTTCAGTTTACCACCTGAAAATATGGATGACTCAGTACCTACTACTCAGCGCTTTTGTAAAGTTGAAATGAGACAATACTAAGTATTTCCTTCTTCCCAAGTGTTGACGTGCCACTAAGAAACAGGTTTATACAGTTCATCCTCCTCCTCTGTCAAATAGACTCATTTTTATTTTATTATTAGTACATGTTTGCCATACATAATTACCACATTCATCATAGGAAATTTCAGACTATTGTGGTCAGTCGTCTGTTTCTGTTTCTTGAAGGTGTCACCTGCTCTCCTTTGTATCAGGCTGACTGATTGTAGCTGCTTCTCTGCTCAAAAAAGAACTCCACTGCACAGACTTGGGAGCATCTGTTTTTCATTGCACATTGTCTCTTTTTGCATACTTCCTGTAGCTATGATGTATTCTGAATAATGAAAGTATTTTTAGAATTTAGTTTTCAGATTCATCAATATCTAAAAGAGAACAACTAAGGAGAAAAGGTATACGTCTTCTCTTTTTGTCTGATCAATTCCCCATCCCTCTATCGCACCATAATGTCACCCTTGCAAGTCAGTTTTCTGTGATATCAGCTAGTTTAAATCTATTCTTTGGAGGTAGGCCCCTCCCAGCTTACTGAGCCACAGAACTGTGGACAAAGCCCAGACCATGAAGTCCTTCTTAAAGGGCCATCTCTTGTGACCCAGGTGAAAACACTCAGTTTCATATCATAAAAATCACAAGCTTTTGGAAATTGATGTATTTAAGTTCTTTCTCCATATATAAGACATTCAAAGAGTCAAGTTTTCTCATGCAGAAATTCTATTGGAGATGTATATTTCTTAGATTGTGGCATGAGGGGTTTCATTAACGTATAAAGAATAATTTCCTGACAATGAAAGGATATCCAAAATTAGTTAAAAAGAAAGACAGAGTTGTCTTTTCAGAAACTCTTTATAAATAAGTAAAAAAAGAGTATTTATTGACAGTATGTCCTAAAGCCAGACACTGATAATCAAGTGTTTTTCTAGTCTGGTGATTTTCCAATGCTATAGAATAGAAATTCCAACTTATGATGTTACTCTGTACATTTTGGTAGTGTTACTCCATGAACATTTTATTCTATGACAGTTATACAAAGAAAAATGGAAAGTGGCCTTACCAGCTGCCTGAGTGAAAAATTCACATTTTAGATTTCCACAATGCAAACATTAGTTAAAAGAGACAGAAATAAGGTGATTTTGACTGTAGTGAAACATGTTGTGTTAACAACATTATTTTCATTGTACAGTGGATAATTAAGACTAGAAAATGCTACGGTAGCACAAGAGGTTAATAGTAGCTTTTGCCAACTTTTACCCTAATTTTGGCAAAAGGGCTATATATTAATCTGTTACTGGATTGAAGACTTAGATTTCAAAGGAATCGTTCAACTTTTACTAGTAACCATGCTTGATTATTTGGTTGTGTATGTGTTTTATTCATCTAGCTTTGTCATTACTACAATTAACTCTAACCTGATTTAATTCATGAAATTAAAGTATCGATTATGATTTTTGCCTTGTTTTTCTCTTAAGCAGTTTTCACCCTCTTTTTGGATTTCACTTACACAGATTACCCATAGTTAAATGAAACAGTGTCTTAACGTTTTATTGAATATTACAATCAAGGCTCTCTTTTGAGTACCCTAACAATGTTATGAAAGAAATATGTATTGCACATACACAGAATGACAATCCACAATTAACCTTCATAAAGACATGTCTTCAGGAGGCAGTGTTGGTCTGCAAGGACCATTTTATAAAACCTTTCCACCGACCTCATCACTCTGAAAACCAGTGGAATTGACTTGCAAATTCTAGAACTACACTATGAATAATAATACTTCAAAATTCAACCAATGCTTTGAATTTTCTTTCAAATTTATTTTCCAGGGTTTTTTTCTTTTTTTTCACCATTCTATTGTGATAATACTTTATTTTAGGCTGTTGATTTACTTATGTGAAAAGAAGGTTGGAAATGCACGAATCTTACAGTCAGAAATCCTGGGTTCAAGCCATGATTCTTCCAATTACTGTCTTATTTTGAATAAGCCTTATTTTGAATTTGCCAGCTCCTGCCCCAATTTTTCAGCTCTACTTTAGAGGCAATGATGATTTCACTTCTCAAAGTTATTATGAAAATTAAATTGTTTGCATACAAATTTGTGTAAGCCAGCAGTGGCGGTGCATGCCTGTGATCCCATCACCCCTAACGCTGAGGCAGGAGGATTGCTGCAAGTTTGAGGCCAGCCTGGACTATATAGTGAGTTCAAGGCCAGCATGAACTTTATAGATAGAGCCTATTTCAAAAAAATTTTTGTAAGATTGTAAGGCATTGTATAAGAACTAAAATATTTGGGGATACTAGCATAGTTGTTACTACTTTAAATATCAAATATTTTCAAAGCTAAATAATAGCATCATAGTCAACCATGAGTTCAACTACTTGACATAGTTTATTGAACAAAATAGTCTGCTTTCATAGGTCACTGTTCATCTCATTCCTGTATGAATATTTTTCCATTGAGGGTTCATTAAAATGTAGAGGGATGTATAAATGGTTCAACACATTATGGAACTCATTTGCCCCATATTTCACTTATTTCTCTCATTCTTTTCCATGCTCTTTTAAAATTGTGTTTTCTCTTCCCCTCCCTGCCCTCCTGTCTTTTCCTGTCACCAGATTCCTCTCCCATCTCCACAAAGTCTCTTCAATCCTCCTGTGCTTCTCTTCTTGTCCTATATCATGCATGTTGCCATTTGTTTATAATAAGCAAATAGCCCAGGACTTTGAAAATGCACACATTTTCCATCTAAGAAATGCTTGCTTAACCCTTCTATAAACACATTCATGATAATCACCAATTTTGTCCACTTCCAGCGTTTTCTCATCTTTTTATCATGCGTGTCTGCTTGGTGAAAATCACAGGGCAGGAACTCTGTCTAATTTTGTTTGTAAATCAGGGAGAAAACACTGTTGTTTGATAAATGTCAAGAAGCAACAACATCTTATGAGGTGAATAGGTGAAAATGATTATTTGTATTTACAGCAAGGTGAAAAAAAATGGATGTTTTACAAGTTTTAAAGTGCTCTCATATTGATCATTTCATTTGTACATCACACTGACACTGGCACGGAAAGAAAGCTAGGCAGTAAAGTTTGAGTGTTAACCTCTCTATACTATAGGCAGAAAGCGACAGTAAAAGGTTTTATGCCTTGTCGCAGATCCTGCAGCAAGTCCATAGAAGCGCAGATGGAAGGGGACCCAAACCAAACCTGCAGCATCTCTGCTCTGGACTTCTTAGCCTGTGCTACAGGAACTTCACCACAATAGCTATGAACAGTGTTGCAAATCTCAAGAACATCTCTTGTGGGATCGTAGTATTACAGTGCTTAATTTTGACCCTGATCTACAACAAATAAAAGCTTAGGAAGTAGTTGTTTAATTAATCAATTAATATTGTGGTGATCAACAAGCAGGATTCAAGAGTTATTGAATCCATGGTAAACTCTTGCCATCTAGGCTGCTGCTTAACCACCAAAAGCCATCTGTATGTCCCAACAAGTTGTTTCTTCTGTTCAATAGCTCAGTATATAGCCACTTCTCTAACAGACTTAATTGAATTCTTCAAAATGTGATCAATGGGAGAACCTTAAAAAGTTAAAACTGAACTTTTACCTCATTTAACTTCATTTCAGGAAGAGAATGCTTTATGTATGTACTGTTAGTATCTTCTGAATTATCCAGAAATCAAACACTGATAGGAGAACACATAGAACTTACGGCTGAGGGTGTGCTAGTCATGTTCTTTCTCCATCCTAGTAGGAATAGGGAGCCCTGAGTCACTGATGTGTTACACTGAGCTTTGAGGAGTGTTGGACACCCAAACTGATGTTTGTAACAGGACCATTGAGAATAGTCAAGAGTTATGAAGGGAAGAGTTGGAAAGGGCTGTGTTTCTCACTTGGTGTATTTTCTTAGATGTGACAGGAGTAAGCAGTAATATTATTAATGATAATATTACTAGATTTGGGTGGAGGAGATACATATTAGTTGTTAGCAATGCCCTACAACAACCCTTGTTTATGTCAACATTAAATGACAGTGGATATCTTCCAAGCATGCACTCACTCAAGGACCAGACATCCTCAGAATTCTTTTCATTTATGATACAGCTTTCCAGATGTGTTAAAATGCATCTTTTAATGGCGCTTCAGCTAAATATCTTTTCAAAATGGTTCATCAAGGAGTCGGGGGGGGGGGACTCATTGCCTTATTTCTCAGAATCATAATTCAAGAGATTACCAACCTTTTCCAACCCAGAAAGCCTCTCTCAAAACAAGTGTATTATATTATAGCTAAGTGCAAGTTTTCTTCCACTTTTCATTTCCAGAAAACCTGACAAAGAAATTATCCATCAAGCTATTTCTCTTGCAAGAAAATGAAGACCTTATTATATGTTTTATATTCTAACATTGTGAAACATTGTAGAATGTACAAACTCTGTGTTCAATAATTAAGCCAGTAACCACATGTGGTAACTCAGTGTTACAATCTATACCTTTAGTAATCATCTGAATGTCTCAGCACTTATCCAACTTTTCATATCAAGTCAAGCCAGAAGGGCATGCAGACAAAAACACAGAGGAAGGTGAGTTTCAACGCCCTACCCTGTGACCCTTAATTCTCCTTTATGTTTATGTTTTTCTTTCCTTTTGGTTTTTATATGCTGCTTCATTACATATTGGCTAACGTTAAGCATCAATAGAAACATACTTGTTAGATTTTCTCACGTGTGAGGGCTTCGTTTTTATTAGGAGTGAACAAACAGATGGTCTAGAAATGATGTAATATCTTAACTTTTAGTATTCCTTTAATTCTACAGCTTTATTTCACTGAATATTTTTCACAATGTTTTTTTGTTCACATTAAGGACTTGAAAAAGTATATGCAGGGGCTGGGGATTTAGCTCAGCGGCATAAGCGCCTGCCTTGCAAGCCTGTGGTCGTGAGCTCGATCCCTGGTACCGGTAAAAATACGAAAAAGTATATGCTGCTTCAAGTGATTCTGTTATTTCTCTTAAAATAATCGTTGAAAATAATGAAAAGAACTCATCTCTTACTGAAAATGATAGATTTTCATAGATTAAGTTATTTAAGAGCCGACCTATGCTCTGAGTTAATTTTCAGCCAGATATTGAACAACTCCTATATTTCAGGCATTATGATAAAACACACCAACCACTTCCTATAGGGCATGTGTTATTATTCTCACTTTTATAAATGACAAAGCTCTGCTTCAGAAAGGTTAAATAAGTTCCCAAGGTAAGAAAACTAATAAATGCTAAAATCTGTCTGGGAATCCAGATCTGTCTTTCTCCAAGGCCAGTGTCCCTTTTAATATATCACATGGCCTCTCAAATTCTAAAACCAGCAAGGTTTACATAGATATATGTATTCATACTCACACAGACACATAGGTAGAATTTTCCTTTCTAAAAAATAGTCTTGACATCCAAAAGCAATTGTATTGGAAAGACATGAGTACCAGCAGTGAAATTCTGACGTTTGAATATATACCTGCCTTGGTTTTAACCTTTACAAAGTCTTAATTAGCACTGGACCAACCTTGATGAATCATCATTGCTCTTGGTAAAGTAAATATGATTTGTGAAGGAGACAGTTTCTCATTTTCTGCACCTATAAAGAGTTGTGTCATCAGGTATAAAAACTACCAGTAGATTTAATGTGCCATTTACTTCTATAATAATGAAAACCCTTATTAGTCACCAGAAATAGACTGCATTTGACGATACTATAATAGATAAAAGAAATAACAGTTGAAACTCTGAATACATTAGAACCACAGCATGTTGCAGACCAATTAAAATTGACAGCCAAGCAAAGCAAAGACATGGATAAATATAGAATATTCAAGTTGTTGTTAGGCTGATTTTTTTTTCCTTTTCTATTTGCTACTTGGTATTTTTCTTACTTCTGCATATTCCAGTTCATTTTGTTAATCTTTTTCTGCTTGGCTTTTGAATTTTAATCAAATTGAATGGCTACAGATAATCAAATTTTAATTCATAGAAGAATACGTTGTCCCTTTGATGTGTTTAGTGCTCTAATGTTGGGAAACTATCACTAACTAGAAATACTAGCTTTTGAGGACAATATGTAATTTTTATAATCTTAAACTAAGGTGGGAAAAGTAGATACTGTGCTAAACATTTCAGCCATGTGTTCACCTCTCTGTATTAAATTAGTATGGGTAGCTGACTAGGAGATTATAGGGTACAGCTGCTTTAACCTTCAACAGTAAATGATGCTTACTGAATTGCCTCTATGTGCCTCTAAAACCTAGGAAGCTTAAAAATACAGTTTTGATGCTAATGATGAAAAAACATTAGGTTGGAGAAAAATTAGGACTAAACATATTCCTAATGGATATTACAGAATTTAGTCTTCTAAAGTTCTTGAAGGATATTTTGTGTAAGACATGCTTGAATATAGGAGATTAAGATTGATATAACAACATAAACAGGAGATAACCGTCTACTGTATATCTATCATATATGTGCATTGTATTGGATGCGATACTTAAGCTAATTTCACTGCCATAATAACTGTGTGAGGCAAGCATTATCATCACATAAAACAGATACTCAGACAAGCTAATCAGAGGAGGGTTAGAACCTGAAAGCCCGTATCTGTGGCTTTTCTGATTTCGGGGACCTTTATTTACCTAATTACATTGGTTCTTTTTCATGTCAAAACTGATTGTGAAGTATTTGTTCATAAATGCGTTACAACGTTTAAAAAAGAATGTTTGAGACCAACCGGTGTGATCTCAATACAAACATAATTTTATTTAAACTCAAATGAGATTTGGCCTGAAATTGATGTTTTAACTTCCACCTTTTTTACTATCATAGTGGTGGGTATTGGGGGAGGAGAAAAACAGCAGTCCTAAAAGAAAAGGATGGAGCTTTCCTCTTTGAGACCAGATTAATAATGCTTAAGTACTTTTCTACATAATAAATTGTAACAGTCATTCAACACTGGCTGGAAAAGGATGTACTGATTGGGTTTCTTGGAAGTGACGCTTTTTTAAAAATGGAGGTTGGATTTACACAGTTTTAAAAACAAAAAGGTTTAGGATTAAGGGGACTATTTCCTCTCCAAAATAATTTGTTAAAAAATAGCAAACAGTGCCATCTACTGGCTCTTCGGTGTTTTCGTTTTAGGCTTTGCTATTGTGTATGTTGAATACATATAAGCATAGGAAAAGTCACTTGTTACTTCTCATGAAGATTTATAATTTATCAACTTAAAAATTCAGTAATTGACTGGCTAAGTTGGTTTCCTAGTGAGTATAGTCTAGGCTATTTTATTATTTATATTAAAGTAAATATTCAATAAAAGCAAAAATAGCTTTCAAAGACATGTCTTGATAATTTTAAATTTTTTCTAAAAAGAAAGTTTAGTTATCATACATAGAAGCATCACCAAGTAAAAATTGAGAGAAGTTTTACTCGGGTTTGTGAAAGTAATACATTTATTCTGCTGCACTGATGATTCTTTTCCAACCTCAGTCTGATCAATACCTTGAAGCTACATTATTTTCTTCTTTACATAGAGGAGGAAAAGGTAGAACGAACTTTTCCTGGTAAGGTAAGGAGGTCCTGGCATACATGGTGTGTAATAATTTTCATTATGTACCACTCACTTGTGGAAAAGAAGGGGCTTATAGTATTCCTTTTTTCCATTGCCGTATCAAAATACCTCAGGCCAGGTACTTCATAAAGAAAAGAGATTCATGTAGTTCACAGTGTGGGAGCTAAACTCCAAGATCAAGTAGCACCATTGGTTTGGCCTCTGTTTAGGGTCCCCTTGGTTGAGTCACATCATGCCAAATGCATGAGGTCATAATGGAAGCATTAGAGAGTCAGAGAAGAGCCAGTTTTGCTCTTTTGGAACAAGTCACTCTGTCAAAAACAACCAATTCATTCCCAGAGACTAACATCAATCCCATCCAAGGGTGGCATACTCAGCAATCTAATTGCCTTGTTGTAGGTGCCACCTCTTAAAGCTCCCACCACTTTCCATCATCTCCACGTGAAAGACCAGACTTGCAACATGTGAAACCTTGGTGGATACACTCAAACCAACCCAAACTAACCAACCGTCTTCCTGTGAGGACCCAGTATGCAGGATCACCTGGCTTTCTCTACTAGTTGTCAATTCACTGTGCATAAAACAGTTTATCCTGGCAACAGCCAAACAAATGATTAATCAAAATGTGGTCCTTGGACCGTCGACCTCAGAATCCCTGGGAATTTGTTGAAGATGCGAATTCCTGGCCTGAAACCAAAACATACTAAATCAAAAGCTTCTGGCCTGATACCCTGGAAACTGCATTTAACGGGGTATGCTTAACTTCTTTGGTGCAGATGGGTGAGCCTACAATGATCCATGCTAGGCTTTTCCTCTGGGAACTGTCCTGATACAATGCATGGCTATACATTAAGCCTGACAGTTTCTGCTCCAGGGAAACATCAGTACCACCCCTACTGAGACCATCCTCAGGAAGACCATGGAGTAGACAGCATGTTTCAGCTGACTCCCTAATGAGTACCCATTCTCCCTATTTCTTCCAATTTTGGTTCATTTATCCCATTCTTGATGGGGCTTGTTGAAGACACCTAACCCCTATAAGAATATTAACTTTTAATTATCTTAGATGCCCACAAGAAAATCTATGAAGTCTGGAAACATGAAATATTTAGTCATCATTTATTTTAATATCAATAAACAATTTACTATATATCCAACTATATTTTCAAATATATTACTCCTTTTTAGATAAAACATCCTTTGTTTTAGCCTGGTAATGTTAGGATGATGGGCACATGTGGTTCGCACTGTGAACAGTGTGGCAGTTTGGATGGAGGTCAGTTATTGAGCATTTTATGGCAATTGACTTATGCAGTGTCACCTGTCCTGGAGATGTTGGGGCATATCACAAGGGCAGTGAGAAATCGGCAAACCAGATGTAACAACTGGGACACCAAGAAAAGACATCCATCCCCAGGACCAAGAACACCCTTATGTACAGCTGATTTAGCCATCAAACCTAACTCAAGCCTTCTATGAAGTCTGTCCATAGGAATCTCCTCTTTCTCCAAAACTGCACGACGTAATAACTACTTACAGACTGTTTGAAATCACCCTTAAATTGCATTGAAGAATGAGGGTATAAAAAAAGATAATTTGAAAGTGAAAATTTGGAGTGATATCTAACATCTATACTGATTTTCAATCCTGCAATGATCTTTGCAATTCATTAGAAATATGCTCATTAGATGGTAGGACTATGCTTTTTTATATGTTATATCTTCCAAAGTATATCGCACAGAGCAAGTGCTTAGTATATATTAGTTTATTTTACAAAAGTTTTATTTCACATTGCTCCTCAAGAGTAAAATATGAACAGCAATTCATTGAGGTGCTCAAAAGCTCTTTTAATAAAAGATATACAAATCTCCTCAAATTGGCAATTATGAAGCCACACAGTTGGATATGTTTTAGGCTGAGACCCTCTGACATCTCAAGGTTCAACCCCTTCCCCAACCAAGTTCTTCTCTACTTGGTGATCTTAGAAACCTAACTCTTTTGCTAGTCTCACTGGTTCTCCATGACTTTCCCCCTATTTTTAAAATTTTATTTCATTTTTTATTTTAAAAAGGGTAAATCTAAACATAACGAAACAGAACAAAGCAGATCAGAAGCAAAACAATGTAGGTGACAGATTTCAAAGCAAGGCTACAGGAGATCTACAATGGCTACCAAAATGTCTCTTGTTTTCTTCTAAATAATTGTCTATATCTTCACATACAACGAATTCATGCAAAAGAAAATAGTATAAAACTGATCAGAACAGAGTAATGAAGGCATTATAGGCCTTCAAAACCAGACCCTCCCCCCAAAAAATCAACAATGGCTGCCATAATGTCTCTTGTTCTCTTCAAAATAGCTGTCCATATCTTCATGTATGTTGAAATTAAACAATACAAAACAGACTAAAACCACTCTGAACAAATAGAAGCACTAGAATAAAAGGATTTCACAGCATGATGATATAGAATCAGATGGATACCATAATGTCTGTTTTTCTTCAAAGTAGCTGTTCATTTCATCACACATAATATACTCGATTCTCACAACTTTCCCCATCTAAAGAGCTACCCCTTAGGCAATTTTATTGTTCTTTAAACATAATTTTTCCCATTCCCCAGAGTCTTCCATAGGCATCTCATTCACTGTTGGTGTATCTGATGGCTCTCAACTCTAGCTACACACTAGACATATAACTTTGCAAAATGTTCATGCCCAGGCTTCCTAAGAAAGTTTGAGCAAATTGATTTGGAGGGTTTCCAAGGATCCAATGTTTTAAAAATCCTCCTGGGTAATTCTAAATCAGTTAAAATTCAAAGCAGTCCACTTTCAGTTTTATATTGTACTCAGGTAAGTTCCTATTTTTGCTTTCCTTAAATTTAGCGCACAATCCTGACCTAAGACTTTAGTTATTAAAAATTAACATAAGCAAGTATAAGCATTTACAAAAGAATGCAAACAGGAATATAGATTATCTAAAATTTAAACAATATTCTGCCCTACCTATCACCTTTACAGAGATAATGTGAATTCCTAGCTATTTTAAAATCTCAAGGCTCATAATTCCCCAATATTAGAACCACCTAGTTAATATATGAGTTATAAATTGGTGTGAGACAGGAAGTTCTGGTAAGACAAGGTCTTGGGATTCTCTGCCAATTTTCTCTCTTTCTAAGATTTTCTGCCAGCCTCTAATGTTGGAAAAATTAAGGAGTCAAGAGATGTGATTTGCTTTGAGGACAAGATTGCCTTGGATGGAATTTAGAACACATGACTCTACTCCAGTCTGCGGCCCAGTGGAAGATGTTGCCAGTGATCATGTTGGACTTAGATTTATTGCCTGTGTTGCGCTGCCTCCAGCATTTTAGATGTTAATTACTATCAAATACAATAGCATGGGATATTTCTCAGACTATCGCTATATTTTGCATAGCACATGAAGTATCTGGGGTATATGTGAATAGCTAATAAATATGTGTGTAATGGATTTCATTAAAAAAGATGATTCACATCAGAAGAGTGTACCCTCCTCTATGCATTTGAAATTGGCTTATTAAATTGTATTCCACATTACTGGAGCCCTAATATTTCTGTCAGTAATCAATGGAAATGATGATGGCATAAAATGTACATGTCTAACAGCTAATTTGTTAGGAAAAATGAGCTGGTCTGAAATATATAATTTGCTTATAACATGCATTTTTGAACACATTTAAAGAATGAGTGTTTTTATCCGCCAGTTTTACCAGAGAGGCCTTGACAAGTCCACAGAAAAGCTTGAGGACAATTGTAAAAGAACTTGTAACCAACTGACAGATGGGTCTCAGAAGAGCTGTATGAACCATTTACCTAAAATTGATATGAAGCCGTGTCATCCTCCCAAAACATTCTCTGTGAGCTAAGAACAGCCATTTTTCCATTCCATTCCACCTTCCTTGCTTTTTTTATTTTTTCCCTTCAAAGCAGATTTAGATTTTACCAGTTTGCTAGATTTAGATTTTATTGCCTTTCTAAGGATGCAGATGTATAGTTGAAACATCAAGATTCGACAAATCACAAAGGCAAGGTGAGAGACAGAATACACAGAGGTGTGATTCTTGAGAGACCCCCAACCAGACAGCTTCTCTTTTAATTTGAAAATAATGTTCTCTTTTTCCCCTTAACTAAGCTTGTCAGAGTTGACCTAGCAGCACTAACTAGCTCTTTAGAGATGAAGTAGAAGGTGGTGATACAGTAGTATCATATAGTACTCTTAAGCATTGAATCTTGTTCTTTTAGAACTGCTATTAATATTGCATAATTGCCCAAGCAACAAAATTTTTCCCAGAACAGAACAAAGGACTTGCCTGCTAACTATTTTTAAAAATTAACAGAGAAGATCAATGGAATAGAAAATTTTCAGAGCATGATGCTACCTCAGCTGCCACAGTAAGAACAAGGTAAAATCTAGAAGGTAGATGGCAAACAGAGCCAACATTGTGACAATTAGTTGTTAGCAGTGACTTAAGGGTTTTAAAGTACTAACTGAGAAAAGCAAGTGGGCTGGGGAAAGGGAAATAGGATGAAAAGACTTTTCTAATTTGCTCTACCAAAAGAAACTCTTATTTTTAAACATTTGAATGAAACGATAATTTTTACTAGATATCATAATGTATAAAGCTACAAACTGGCTAAAAATCTTTCCTTCGGCCTCTTAGACGATAATGGCAGTTGATGTTTCCTCTCTACAATTATGGCAAAGTGGCAAGCAAGTCCAGGGAAATGTATCAAAATGGGAAAAACCTTTATGGCCCACATTAATAAAAGATCAGGGACATGTATTATTCAATTTTAAGGACAACATTTGCACAAGTGACTTACTGTTTTACCAGTAAGTCTCAAACCATATGTAAAACTGTCAGACATAGAGTTTCTCAACATTCCTATTTGGAGGAAAAGTAACTTACAAATTTCTTGAAAGGTCCCCCACCCCAATATTTGTTATTGATCTGAGATTTGCACACAACCAAGGGGACTAGAGGAGGCCGAATTTGAGCCATCTCCAAAGGCTGCCTGAAAAAGTGAAAGGACTTGAGCAAAAAGAGATTGTTGAGGCATCACCTCGTGGCTGGGAAGGACGGTAAGAGGTCACTCGAAGGGTATCTCAGCGGAAAATGGTGTAGATGAGAGTTCCCTGGTCAGAACTAGTTATAACAATCTGAAATTTATCTTCTAGACACAAACACAAGCAGCAAAAGTCATAGGTCTTCGCTCTCTCCTCTCAAGCCTTCCTCCTAAATTGGAGGTTAGGTGGGGTGCTGGTGTTGAGAACTGGAGTTTAAAAGAAGACAGCAGTGACACCAGCACGAGTTCCTGCCCCTGTATCCACAGAAAACCAGAAGTCAGGTGAAAGAGGCGAAGAAGCGTTAGTCCAAACAGATAATTAAAATTAGATTTATATTTTCCTCAAATGAGACTGTAGATATGGCTGAAAATGAGCAGAAATGCTATGAGATCTTTCTGAAATACTGCAACTGACAAGGAACAGACACCCACAAGAATGTGGAAGAGGACAGCTGCTTTCTGCTTGTGTCCCATAGACAATGTGGGCTTTTTATATGCAGTTTGCCTTCTGGTCTGGTTTCCATTGGATGCTACCATATCCTTCTTTCTCTACAAACAGTCACTACCTGAAACTGTTCCATGCAGAGCTCTTTTTTTTTTTTTTTTTTTAATTGGTACCGGGGATTGAACTCATGAGCGCCTGCTTGCAAGGAAGGTTCTTATGCCACTGAGCTAAATCTCCAGCAAAGCTCTTGATGACTCCCTGAGGATGTCTTGGAGGCTGTACCTGCTATCTCCTGGCTCCAGCACCTGCATTCCTGGATAAAGGGCTCTCTTCCTCTTGCTTTTTTTCAAAATCTATTTGTTCCTGAATATATTTTCTCCCTTATAAACAGTTAACATTTTTCTGTGGGCTTAGTTTTACTTTCAGAAACAAAACCAGAAAGAATGGAGACTATTTTACTTTCTGCATTGAATGTCATAGGGCTCATAGTTGCCTATTTGCATGAATGCAAAAAGAGAAAAAATAGGTAAGCCAAAACAATCTCATTTATGTATCAAAATGATACACAGCTTTACTTTGATCTCATAGAATTTATTAATTCTTGATCAAACTGGACTTCGCTATTAAATGCAGAAAAGAAATATGTAACTTAAAATAGCCACACACATATTTCATGCATTGATGTGACTGTTAATCTTCTGTTTCACATGCATCCTGTAAGAGAGGCACCAAAGAACTTATCATATTTACCATTAAATAATTTACATCATTGTTCTTTAACGTTTGTAACCTCCATGACACAGGAGGCATACCAATATTGTCAAAACTTTGGATCCTAGAGGCTTGGAACAAGTGGTTTCTTCATAGGCATTTTTGTTAATTAGGAGGAGTGAACCTAGGAAAGGATTAGGTATTGTAGGAGGGATAGGCCAGGACATGGCAGCCTGAGCCAGATTCCTTCTCTATCTGCTTTGTGGAGATAACTGGGGATTTGAAAGGCATAAGGATAAATAAACTGACTCCTGAGATCCCTTACCAGCCAGCCAACTGCCCCTCTCCTCTCTCTGCAGTTCTGGTCAACTCAGTGTTATATATGATCTGCTATAGATTTGGGGATTGCATGATATATTTTAGTTGGTTTTGTTCAAACATTTAGCAAAACTACAGCTAACAAAGTTTCTTTTTAAGAGGCATAAAAATGACGATTCACTGACTACATAAAAAGCTATAAACACTTTAAAAAAAACCAAGCTCAGGTTTAGACATTAAGAAATAAATTCAAATTTTATAACTGTATATCTTAATTTTTATTTAGTACATTTTAAAATCTTATAAAACAAAACACGCTTGTTCCCTAAAAGCCTTGTGTCTTGTTCTAAAGGTAGTGGTTTCCCTTTAATTGGACTAGTGGGTTGGTCAGTGCAATATTTCTTTGAAAACAATTTGGTATAATGATTAGAGGGTACACTAAAATTCTTTGAGATAATGTTTTAAAAAGTATTATGGAATTACTGTAAGTAATATTCACAGACTACTATATAAAGACATGCCTTATTTATGGTGTTACATCCAAAACAACTTAGAGGAGCTATAGTAGTAGATGAACCAATGGAGTAGATTCTCTGAGCTATGCCCCCACCACCACACACACCCTCTCACCCAGCTGCCAAGTCTCAGTATATCCATGATTCAAAAATTCTTATTCCTTCCCTGTGATAGTGGCTTATTTTGTGCATGCTGAGACAAAATACCCAACACCCAAAATTAAAAGAGGAGAGGTTTACTTCAGATCACAGTTTGTAAGAATGTCAATCCAAAATCAACTAGATTCAAGGCCACGTGGCACAGCAGAGGGGCACTGCAGAGTTGAAAAACAGTTCATGGCATCACAGGCAGAAGGCTGCAAAGCAGCAGCAGCAACCCTGCCTTTCTCTTCTTATCCCATCCAGGCTACAGAGCTTTTGGGTGGCACCACATGTCCAGGGTAGGGCTTCTGTCTTCAGTAAATCCATTCTGCTACACTGAAAACTATACTGATTCCCACCAGTGGACTAATTTAGTACCACATCCCTGTAATTTCACTTTACACACCGTAGATTCAGCCAGCAATGAAAAAAATCTCATGAAAAATGTCATAAAAAAGTACATGAGGCTGTGGGCGGAATCTGGATACAAGCTCAGTACCATAGTTTTCTGGTACCCAGCAGCTATGGTTTGAAATATCCAATCTTTTCCTTTCCTTTTTATTCAAATCCTGTCCATCATCTCAGAAGAGTTCATATTGTTTATCCCTCTGAAAATCTGTGTCACTTATTGGTAATTCATTTTATTCATCCTTTCCATATTGTTATACTATTTCATCTGTTTCATGTCTGACTAGTACAATGCGGTGTCAGATAAAGAAGAGGAAAGACCATACATTGCACATGGTATTATGTTGCAGACAAATGCAGTTAGGAGACACACAGTTGCTGACTAAATGACACAGACCTTACCAAATGAAATACTTAATTAAATCAAGTTACATATTTGTATGGTGGCATTTGTATTAGCAAATACCTGATATTTTTAGTTGTTCAATAAATGTTTGCATTCTATATACAATCTAAAATATGGAACTTGGATTGAAAATAAAACAGCAAATGAACTTCCTCCCCAGGTATGTTCACAGTTCAGTTTTATCTTTTACAACTTAAATATTTACAACCATACTAGCATAGGAAAGAATAGCTATCTAAATTAATGCATGTGTGTTTTGATTTCTCAAACTCTAGAAAATTCTTTTCTTGATTCTTCTTGCTACTACCAAATTATAATAGTATATAGCCTTTTACTATAATTCTTCAAAATGTACAAATAGCCACCAAAACATTAGCCTCATTACTTACAAAGCTGACGGAGGAACATATCTTTAGATGTTTGGTTGTATTGAGTTTCTCCTACAGCAGCAGCCTAGAATGCAGAATTTTCTCTGCATTTGGTTTGTAGCTTACTAAAAGTCATGGAATAAAGCTTTTTCTAAATTTACAAAACTGACTTCTGTTTGGGAAAAGGAAAGATCAGAGATAAACTGCAAGCATTCTTTTCATAATTTTCCATTCCTTGAGAGTACATTAGAAATCCTTGTCTATTTATGGAAACATGGTCATGAGGATTCAGTGTTCCCCCAGCATCCATCCTCTGCCTGTCTGATGAGGCTTCTCTTGGTTCTTGTTTTGCCTCAGAAGGCATGTCTAGTCTTCACTACCTCTGATCCAACCTATACCAAACTTCATTTGTTAATATATGCTCACTACTTAACTATACACACTGTGGTTTCCAACTCAACAATGAATCACAAGATCCCCTCCCTACAACACACACGTATTTTTATTAGTGCATACTGGTTATCCAGATTAGTGGGTTTCATTTGGGCAGATTTTTTACTTGCACATGACATGCTATAATTACTTTCTCCACCACTCTACCTGCTCCATTCTCTTCTCTTATTTTGTATTTGGGAGAATCAATGTGTATAATGTATTTTATCATAGTCATGACCAGCGATACTCTTATAGTCCTTTCCTCCTCTGACTTTACAGCTTTAAAACTTAGCAGTGAGTTGACTTTTGTGCTCCCTACCCCCTGGGAGAAAAGTTTCCCCACGTATGGCTCTTGCCCCAGCCAATTCAGTGCCTGTAAATTCTGCCCCTGGCCATTCCCACCCAGAACTACAAACCTGATGTGTGTTTTATATCCCCTCAACATGGGGCAGCAGCAGTGCCAGCCAACCCACCAACTTGAACATAGAGAAGGCAAACATCCCAGGAGAGAAGAAGGTATGTGTCAAAAAGTCAACAGCTCCAGGAGGAAATAATAGACCCTTCCCGAAGCAGTAGCCCCAAGAAAAACCCACAGCTATAGTAAACTACAAAAACACTGTTGGTTTTACTCTGAAAGGGACTTCTTCATGGGAAACTGGAGTAGAAGAAATTCAGTGCAGCACTTGCTATATTGCCAAAGAGTGTTTAATCAGGGTCCATTTTAGGAAGAGAGTGTTCAAGATGGAGCCACAGAATAACTCTACTTTAGGGTTTCTGATGTTGTCTCCCCTCCACCAACGAGTGGTTGAGAGACAGTGGCAGAGAAAATGGAGCCTAGGCACAAACCTCCTTGAGAAGTTTAAGCTCAGGCTGGGAAGGACAGAGGCTCTGCCCCTAAGAAACCAGGCCCAGGGAGTGTGGTTTTCAAGAAGCTGGATGTGAAATTGTTAGCGTTAAGTCCAGCAGTCTACTTGAATTCCTGCCTTGAGGCCTAGATCCAGCAAAGACCAGAGGGCTGATTACTTTTCTCATCTACCAGTGTGAGAAAGACACCCAGCTTGAATGACTGCCATAGACTGGAATGTGTGGACAGAGGTGCCCCAGGAGCAGGACAGGCACCTTATACACCCGCACACCATTATCTTAGGCAGATAAAACTGAGACTTGCTGGATTCTGTGACTGCAGATCCTGGTGACTGCAGATCCTAGAAAGAAACCATTCATTCAAAAACACAGGGAAATCTTTTTCATTCAACTCAATTATTTTCCTTTTTCTCTGTTTTCCTTACTTTCTTCTCCTCCACTGGTATTTTAGTATTTGCATTTTATATACATTTTTATGTTCTCTTTTCTACTCTTAACTTTTTTCTTCCTACTATTCTTTTTTCCCTTTATTTTGTTGTGGGGTTTTTTCCCCTATTTTTTGTTCTTTTTTTTTTTTTTTTTTTTTGTTACTCTTCTCTGATAGTATTAACTTCCTTTTTTGCCTCAGTAAAATCCCCTTTCTCACTTCACTCTCCTTTTTCTTGTCTTCCATTGATTAATATTTCAAATTGTAATATTATCATTCTCTGCAACCCCACCCAGTGTATCTTTCCTAGTATAGACATTAGCCTTAAGGATCTTTAGATAGTTAATCTATGCTATTAGAATACATTTGCTGTAGATCACTATTTGTTTTGTCTTGGTGTTTTTAGTGTGATTGTAGATCTCTTTTCTATGGTTAAGAATAGTACATTATTAATTCTTTTTTTTTTTTTTTTTTTTTTTTTTTTTTTTGTCTTTTTCCTTTTTATCGGTACCGGGGATCGAACTCCCAACTGCCTGCTTGCAAGGCAGGCGCTTATGCCGCTGAGCTAAACCTCCAGCTCCTCATTATTAATTCTTAAGGTATGACTATCCAGTTTGTCTTTAATGTCATTATTGTTGCTAATTTTATTACTATAACAAGGTAACATAGTGGTTGCTGCTAATTGGTTTTCTCTGTATGCCAAAGTTGGGGTTGCCTTTGTGTCAGGAACACTACTGCATCCCATTCCTGGAGAACTATGTACTGGAGTAGGTATACTGCAGCCTCCACACCAAAATAAGCAGAGATGGTTTAATTCTGGGACAGAAGAAAAGGTCTATAGTCAGTCATACCCAGAGGGACTGAAAAGTAGACTCACTAAATAGGTCTCCATACTACTAACAAATGCTTCCATTGCAATCACACAAGTCTCAACACAAACAAATAAACAAGCAAACAAAAAGAAACAAAAACTTGAGAAGACAAATCAAGAAAATGCCTCTAAAACTTCCCAATTCTCTCAAAACTGATCCACAAGGCACTGAGAGGGAAGAAATCAAAAGCCACACAGCCAAATTATTTGAAAAGACAACAGGATATAACAATGCACATTTAAAAGACTGTTGGTGACCTCAAAATTGGTGGGCTCAAAGATGTAACTAAATAGCTGATAGTCTTAATAAACAAAATAATGAACAAACCTAGAGAGGACATTAATTAAAACCTAGCCGAGCAAAGCAAAATGTTATAAAACAAGAAATCTTAGCACAGAAAAAAAGGAGTCCATAAAAAGGCACCAAACAAAAGTTTAATTGATTAAACATTCTATGAAAGGTATGGGAAGCAGATATGACCAATGTGAGGACAGTGTCACAATTAGAAGACAGGGTGAGTATTGGTGGCCAAATAAGGAGACATACTTCTTTGTGGGGGAGGGGGACCAGGGATCAAACTCATGACCCCACACTTGCCAGGCAGGCTCTTGTGCCCCTGAGCTAAACCTCTAGCCCCAAACATGCTTTTAAAAACAACAAAAGAACATGAAAAGTGGATCTGAAAGCTCCTAAGTGATGCAAAGAAGACTAAGATTAATTGGAATTAGTAAAAAATCAGAAAACAGCACAAATGGCATGCAAAAATCTGTTCACTGAAATAATAAAAGAAAACTCTCCCTGTAAGGGGAAAATAATTTAACATACAGATAAGTGAGGCATATAGATTCCCATACAGCCATTAACCTCCTAACACACTATAGTCTGAATTCCAGAAATTCAACATAAGAACAGACTCCTAAGAGAAAAGAAACAATCACTTATAAAAACAAACCCACTCGAGGGCTGGGGATTTAGCTCAGTAGCATAAGCACCTGCCTGGCAAGCTCTAGGTCATAAGTTTGGTCCCCAGTATGCGGGGGGTCCTAGGGAACCACAAAAATGAGAAAATATTTGCAAATTATATTCTGAAAATGAATTAATGTCTAGAATATAGCAAGAACTCTTAGAACTCAGCAACTGTAAAAATGATAAGACAGGCTGATTTAAAATTTAGGCAAAACTCTTAAAAAATCTTTCTTCAAAGAAGATATACAAGTGACTGATAAGCACATGAAAAGCTGTTTATCATCACTTAGTGAGATGTAAATCAAAATTATAATGAAATACTACTTCATTAAAAAGATAACTATTATATTGTTGAAGAGGAAAGGAAACAAACCATTGTGCTTTGTTAGTGGGAACGTAAAATGGGGCTGTTAAGGAAATAAGCATGGTGGTAACATGCTTGTTACACAGAATATTACACAGATACTATTACACAGAATTACTATCCATTTCAGCCTGTATATGCTAGAACATAATTTTCATATAATACACTTCCAGTTATGTGTTCTAATCTGTTTTATACTATGATGGAATACTCAGACATGGTAGTTTATAAAGAAATGTATTTTTCACAGTTATGGAGGTTGGAAAGTCCAAGATCAAAGCCAGAACTAGTGAAGGCTTTTGTGGTAAGTTAGTCCTTGCATGGCAAAAGGCAGAAGAGCAAGAGTTGGACCCTGCTTTAGCATGTTAAAAAAAGGTAAAAGATGAGCCCACTCCAACAAGCCCTTTTTGTGGTAATATTAATCTATTTATAAGGGCACAGCTTTCATGAGCTAAACATTCTATTAGACTCTACCTTCCAACACTGTTACCTTGGGGACTGAGTTTTCAACACACAAAATATGGAGGACACAAGCAGACAAAAGCAGTGTGTGTCCTCCCAACGTCAAAGGCAGTGCCTGAGATATTTGTACACCTGTGCTTTCAGAGCAGCATTATGCGCTGTAGCCAAAATACAGAAATATCCCAAATGTCTGTTGATAGATGTAAGAATCAAATGGATGCTATCCTGCCTTAGGAAGGAAAGTAACTGTGACACATGCAGGAGCCTTCAAGACCTGTGCTAAGTGAAATCAGCCAGACATTAGATTTATATATGTTTCATGTAGTAGTCAAAGTCAGAAAGTGGAATACTGGCTTCCAGAGCCTGGGGAGTTGAGGTTAGGAATAAAAAGTTATTGATTAAAGACACAGACTTGCTGTTTGAGAAGATAAAATGTTCAAGATATGAACTATATTGATGGTGGTGTAGCATACTTAGGGGAATGTACTTGATGCTATTTAATTGTACACTTACGTTATTAACACAGCAAATGGGTTATCTATACTTCATCATAATAAAAGTATTATTGCTTATATATAAAATATCTCTAAAACTTGAGAAAAAATTTGATTCAATATTGTCAACTTCATTGATTTAGTTTTTAATGTGAGCAAACAAAAATGATTGAAAAGAAAAAAGTTCTTATTACCTTTACACATATGAAAGATGCTCAGCATATTACAAATATGAATATTAAAATATACTGATATATAAGTTCTCTTACATATATATGTATCAGGTGAACAAAAATCTAAAAACTTAATGCATGCTGCTATAAAGACATTGGAGAAGTCACGTAAATTATTGGTAAGGACACAAAATGGTATACTGTTACAGAGGGGAATTGGTAACATCTAGAAAAATTATATGTGTTATACTTTTTCAACCAGCAACTATACTTCTAGGAATTTTTTTTACAAAGATGAACTGGCTAAAGTAAAAAATGGTGATGTTGCAGTACTATTTGTTACATTAAAAGTTAGAAACAACCCAAATGTCCATAAAGAATTGCATAAAATATTGAAACCCATAAGAATGGAAAAAGATGGATATACAAAAAATTGAATCAGGAATACTTCTACATACTGCCAGGGAAATATCTCCATGAAATATTAAACCAAAATTAAAAAACAAGATGTATAATATATTACTTTTGGTCTCATAAATGTGTGCTGTGTTACAGTTTTTATATTTAAAAAGAAACAATGAAATGATAAATCTAAAACCAGTGAAAATTTTTTTGCTGTAAGACAAAAAAGATAACAAGGACAAGAAACAGGTATGTAATACAGACTTCTCTAAATTTATTTTTTAATTTAGATTTGGAATTATGTAAATATTTCATAAAAATTACTAACTAGGGATTAAACTGAAATTAACAAAAATGTAAAACAAAGAAAAGTGAATGTATTTTTTATGGTTTGATGGTATAGACAATGGTTATTTTAAGGGATCTAAAAATATATATTCTAAAAGTCAGCAAAGAAATAATAGAACTGACTCATACCTGTGAGCAATTGGACCTAGTAGATGTTTACAGAGTGTTCTACCCACCACATCAGAATACACATTCTTCTAAGCTGCACATGGGACATTCTCCAAAATACAACATATATTATCCCATAAAATGTTCTTAAGTAACTGCAGAGGTATGGAAATTATCCCATGCATAATATCTGACCATAGCACACTGAAATTGGAAATTAGTGGCCAAAGAAACTGCAAAACCTGCATAAATACATGGATGGAACTTAAATAAAAACCTTCTGAACAATCAATGGGCTACAGATGAAATTTAAGAAAAAATAAATCAATACTTACAATTCAATGAAAATGCAGAAACAACATACTATGGAAATGCAGAAACAACATCCCCCATTGCATACTGGGGGATGCAATGAAGCTATCTTAAGGGGGATCTTAAGAGCAATAAATTGTCATATCAAGAAAACAGAGTGAGCACAAATGAACAACCTAATGCTTCATCTCAAGCTTCTAGAAGAGCAAGTTAAACCCAAAGCTCACAGAAGAGAGGAAAGTGTAAAGATTAGAGCAGAAATCAATGCAATTGAAACTAAAAATAAAACAAAGAATTAATGAATCAAAAAGATGGTTTTTTTGAGAGAATAAACAAAATTGACAAACCTTTTGCTAACCTTATCAACAAAAGGAAGGAAAAAAACCAAATTCACACAATAAGTACTGAAAAGGGGGATATTGCTACAGATCCCATGGAAATTCAAAAGATCATGAATACCTACTCTGGAAATCTTTACTCACATAGAGTGGAAAACACAGAGAAATGGACAGATTTCTAGAAACATCTGAACTACCAAAGCTCAACCAAGAAAATACGGCAACTTTAAATAACTCAGTATCAGCTATTGTAATTGAAAATGTAATTAAAAACTTACCAACAAAGAAAAGCCCAGGTCCTGATGGATTCATGGCTGAATTCTATAAGAAAGTTAGAGAAGATTTGATGCCAATACTCCTTAAACTCTTCAATGAAATTGAAAAGGAAGCAATCCTCTCTAAATCATTCCTGTAGGCAAGTATTACTCTCATACCAAAACCAGAGAAAGACCCAACCAAAAAAGAGAATTATAGGCCAGTCTCACTAATGAACACTGATGCAAAGATTCTCAATAAAATGCTGGCAAATAGAATGCAGCAAATCATCAAGAAGATTATATATCATGGGTAAATGGGATTCATTCCAGGAATGCAGAGGTGGTTTAACATATGCAAATCAATAAATGTTACCACATTAACAGAGCCAAAAACAAATACCACATTATCATCTATCTCAATAGATGCAGAAAAAGCTTTCAATAATGTCCAACACATGCTCATGATAAAAACCCTTCAGAAACTTGGAATACATGGGATCCACCTCAATCTCAAAAAGGCCATCTATGACAAACCAACAGCCAACATTATCCTAAATGGACAAAAACTGAAAGCTTTCACACTAAAATCAGGAACAAGACAAGGATGTCCACTATCACCACTTCTATTCAATATAGTTCTGGAAATACTAGCCAGGGAAATCAGACAAGAGAGAGAAATAAAAGGAATAAAGATAGGAAAGGAAGAAGTTAAACTATCACTATTTGCAGGTGACATGATATTCTATATAAAAGACCCAAAAACTTCCATTAAAAGACTACTAGAGGTAATAAACAAATTCAGCAATGTAGCTGGATACAAAGTCAATGCTTGAAAATCAATAGCATTCTCGTACACAATCAAAAAACTCACTGAGAAAGAAATTATGGAAATATCACCTTTCACAATAGCATCTAAAAAAATGAAATACTTAGGAATCAACCTAACTAAGAATATAAAAGACCTATATGCTGAAAATTATGCTTTGCTAAAAAAGGAAATCGAAGAGGATATTAGAAAATGGAAGGATATTCCTTGCTCTTGGCTAGGAAGAACCAACATTGTGAAAATGGCCATACTCCCAAAACTGTTGTACAGATTTAATGCAATCTCAATCAAAATACCATTGACATACCTCACAGATCTAGAGAAAACACTCCTAAAATTCATTTGGAAAGAGAAGAAACCTAGAAGAGCAAAGGCAACTCTGGGCGACAAAGGCAAGGCAGAAGGCATCTCAATTCCTGACTTGAAACTATGCTACAAAGCCACAGTGATAAAATCAGCATGGTGCTGATAAAGAAATAGACTTGAGGATCAATGGAACAGATTAGAAGATGCAAACACAACTACAAAGACACTCAGACAACTGATATTTGACAAAGGTGCTGAACATGTTCACTAAAAGGATAGCCTCTTTAATAAATGGTGTTGGAAAAATTGGCTTTCCACATGCTGAAGACTGAAACTAAACCCATGCGTATAACCATGCACAAAACTAAAGTCTAAATGGATCAAAAATCTAAATATTAAAACAAAAAAACTTAATGTACTGGAACACAAGGTAGAGAAGTCTTGGAGACTTCGGGGTAGGCAGAGAATTCATGAACAAAATGCAAACTGCACGGGAAACACTCCAAAGAATCAACAATTGAGATTGCGTATTATTGAAAAGTTTCTGCACTTCAAAGGAAATCACCAATGGAATGAAAAGAAAACTCACAGAATGGGAAAGAATTTTAGCCAGCAACCCCTCAGACAAAGGACTTGTATCTAGAACATATAAAGAATTGAAAAGTCTCAACCCCTCAAATTCAAAGACACTCTCCAAAAATGGGCATCTGAGATGAACACACAGTTCTCAGATGAAGATACACAAATGGAAAATAAATACATGAAAAAATGTGCACCATCACTGGTCATTCGAGAAATGCAAATTAAATCAGTATTGAGATTTCACCTCACTCTGGAAAGAATGGCTGCCATCAATAAATCAATTGAGAGCAAATGCTGTCAAGGATGTGGGGAAAAAGAAATCCTGCTCCAATGTTGGTGCGAGTGTAGACTGGTGCAACCACTATGGAAATCAGTATGGAGAATTCTCAGAAGACTAAGATTGGAAGTTCCATTCAATCCAGCTATTCCCCTCCTGGGTATTTTCCCAGGAAACCTGAAAAGGTCATGTCACAGTGCTATATGTGTACCCGCATTCATAGCAGCACAATTTGTAATAGCTAAATCTTGGAAACAACCAAAATGCCCATCAACTGCAGAGTGACTGAAAAAGGTAGTATTTTTATACAGTAGAATATTATTTGACTATAAAAAAGGATGATCTTAAGGCCTTCATAGGTAAATGGAGGCAACTTAAGACTATCCTCATAAGTGAAATAAACAAGAATCATATTTATAAATATCCCATTGGGTCTGTAATATAAAAAGTAATAAGAACTGTAGGAGTAATAAAACCCAAAATGCATAATTGCTATTGTAAAAAAGAGAGGAAAAAAGTGCGCTCTAAAGGATATAACTGCATGTATGTTTAAGTGTGTAGGATTGATAATCATATTACTAAGTTTTTGCTGGATCGTTGATCAGAAATGTTTGTAGTCTCACTGTTTGAATGTACACTTTGTATGCTTTAATTTTGTAATTTGAACAACTATTTCTAAGATGACAATATGTAATTTTTCAACTGGTGATTTCTTAGTGTTTTTTTTTAATTCTATATTATTACTACCCTTTTTCTGTTTTTTTGTCTTTAAATAAAATTTTTAAAAAAATATATATATATATTCCTGGTAGAATACCATTAGGACAAAACAACAAAAAATTTATAAGTGTCTTATTGTTAGCAAAATTATTATTCTTTGAAGTGATATTTATACTAATATGATTTAAGAGCTATGATTTTTAGTGGAAGAGAAAAATACCTATAAAATGAAGATTCTAAATAAAACTCTGTGATCTTTGACTAGAACATACCATATAAACTGATTTTTTGTTATCTTTTACCTCTGCCCACTGAAAAGTCTTAGAAGTAGTGACAATGTAGTTTTAATGACTATCTTTCGAGCTCACCTTATGGTTTCTGCATATAACTTGATGAAATAGAATTATGACATATAGACCATGCCAGATGAGCAGTGCCCCTCTTCCACACAAGCAAACAGACCCACACTGGATGAACGGCAGCCTCCCCAATGTGAGCAAACAGAAATGAACCACATGCAGTACCCTCCTCCAATACAAGGTGAAATCAGACACCAAATCCAAGCCAGCACTATGTATTGTTTCCTCAAGGTACAGGGCAAGATTCGTCAGGAATAACCAACTGACTTGATCCAGCAGGAGGATAACAAAGGAGCAATTAAACCCCACAACTGTGAACATTAAATCCAACAGCCCACTCTAACTGCTGACTGAGCCTACATCCAGCAGAGACCAGAAGTCTGATTGCATTTCCATCCACAGGAACAAGGACACATGTTGACGTGAATGGTAACCACATATGGGGAACACGAAGGGGGTCTTAGGTAGGGCGAGCATTTAAAAACCCATAGGCCTAGACGTAGGCATAAAAAAAACCATGATTACCTGGATGCCCAGATCTTGGAAATAAACCACTCATTCAATAACATGAGAATTTTTTTTAGATGCAGCTCATCACTTTTCTGTTTTGCATTATTTTTATCACTCCTTCATTGGGGGGTTAGATATTCTTTCTCCTTTTTCTCCCTTCTTTTAGTTTCTTTTTTCTCTTTTCCCCTTTTCATAGTTTGGTATTCCTTCTTATATTTCTTTAATTTTTTGTTTTTGTTCTGTTCACCTTGTTTCTTCTTTTTCTTGTTCATTTTTTGTATGGCTGCTCTCTAATGATATTCTTTCTTTTACTCTTAATAGGATCTCATTTTTCTCTCTGATGTCCATATCCCACTGAGTAATTTTTTGAATTTTGCTATTTTTATTCCCTTTCCCCAGTATAATTACTAAACTTTATGAATCTCTATATAGATAGTTAATTTTATTCTATCACTGCTGAATACAGTTATCTTGTTAGAAGAGGCAAAGTTGTTCCATTTAGTAGATATTTATTGTAAATATGTTTTGTCTTATTGTTCATATTATAATTACTGACCTTTTTTCTACAGTTAAATGTAGTACTTTTTTCATCCTTAGGATATGTTAATATTCAGTATTTATTGATGTATAATTTGGGCTGATATTATTACTATAGCAAAGGTGACATAGCTGTTGGTATTAATTGGTTTTCATGGGAATGCTGATATACAGATTGCCTTAAAATTACTAAACAATACACTGGCCCTTTCCTGGAAAATTAGCTACTGAACCAAATACATTAAAACTTCCCTTCTCAAATAAATGGAGGTAGTTGGAACAGACACAAAGGTAAATAGCTAGCCATGTACTACTGAAAAGTAGATATTAAGTAAAGAGGTCTCCATACTGGAAACAAAGCTTTCAATTGCAATCAACCCACAAGCCTACACACACACACACACACACACACACACACACACACACACACAATATCAGAAGACAAGCCAAGAATATTAGTTCCAAAACTCCCAAACTCCCAAAGATTATCCATAATACAGAGTGGGGAGCCCCAAACAAAGGGAGATGAATTCTCTCATCCCAAGAAGAAATTAAGGTAAGAAGAACCAACCAAACATACATTCCTGGTGATATTTTTAGAACAGCTAAAGGTTCAGCATTCCTGCCACAATGGGTGACTTGCCAACCATCCAAGGTCCCACCACGACTCGCCCAGGTCCTGCTGCTTTGACTCACAGGAGGTGCAGTTACATTGAGTTCGGGTTGGCAAGCCAAACAGAGAGCTGAGTTGGCAGGGTGCCTACATCGACCTGTGGTGAGTGATGGGAGTGGAGCCATTCCATAAATAGTCACATGTTCATCTCTGGTAGACAACATTTAGGGACCAGGCAAGTACAAGGGGCAGCAGTGACTTCAGTCAGTTGTTCCCTTCCAAACGGGATTGGTGAAGTGAGCTAGGCCTGGGTCATGTGACCTGGATGAGACCCAATAGGTTATCCAAAATCAAGTCTCTACAGCAGTGGTGCATACTAACCACATTAACCCAATGAATTTTGACCTACTCAGAGGGGAGGCGGTGCAAAGTAATACACTGCAGGCCACAGAAATTTGACTAACCTGGAGGGGAGGCAGCACATAGTAATATAGTACAGGCCACAGCAGCTTGACTGACCTGGAGGGGAGGGGCCAGCATATGCTGTCCCTGTCTGCAACTCATTAGCAAACAGCAGTGGGAAGGGTCATCTAATCAGCGCACTTCAGAAGAATTGTAAACAACAAAGAAAGAAATTGGGGCCTCCTGGAAGAAGCAAAAAAGATAAGAAGAGGAAACAACAACAAAAAGTCCCCTGGTCCCAACCCTGAGAACATGGACCCAGGACAGGTAAATACAAAGGAAAATGAGAACAGCAAACATGCAATGTCAGACACGGTGCCAGTGGACATAAAGAGATATATTTGAGTAGGGACACAAACAAATGAATTACAAAAGCTACTCACAGAAATAATCCAGGAGAATTTTCCTAATTTAGCAAAAGGTAAAGATACTCAGCTGTATGAGGCATACAGGACCCCAGCTACCTACAACCCTAACAGAGAAACACCCAGGCATATAATAATAAAAATCCCAGAAATTCAATACAAGAACAGAATATTAAAAGCTGTAAGAGACAAGAAACAGATCACTTACAAAGGAACACCCATCAGAATTACAGCAGATTTCTCTTCACAAACCATCAAATCACGAAGAGCATGGGGGGAAATAATTCAAGCTTTGAAAGATAATAATCTCCAGCCAAGATTGAGATATCCTGCACAACTGTCCCTGGAAATTGATGGAAAAACGAGGTGCTTCCAGGATAAAGAGGAACTGGGGGAATTTGCAACCACCAATTCAACTCTACAGAAAGTATTGCAGGATATTCTAAAAAAAGAAAAATACAAAGAACCCAGAAATAGTGGCAGGGAGGCCACAACGAATGGAGCAGAGAACAAAATGAAGAAGACAAACTGACAGCTACTGACAGAAAAAGAGCTCAACAGAAATGAGACAGAGAAGATTGGATGATAGGAACAGCTATTTTTGAGAAAATGACATCTTAATAGGTAATGCTGATTCAGTACCATCTTGTTTTGAAGTCTCATCTAGCTTTTGTTCTTCTGTCTCCAATGGTCTAACCAGGTTGTATCTTATTGGATTTTGTTATGTACGTTAGTATAAGCAAAAACCTTTTAAAGACAAGGAGATTATACAGAGACCATTGTTCATTTTCTGTTAGTCAATTCCAAATACTCTATAATGCTGTCATTCTCTTAAATGGTTTTACATTGTTTTGATATACTTAATGCTACAGTATATGAAGTTGTACTCAAGGACTTCAGGGAGGGAGTCAATATGGTAACTATTTTTAAGTCGGAAATATCTGGTGGTGAAACACTATTCTGCTTAAAAGGTTATGTTTTGATCTGCCCTGTTTCGCTGTTATGCCCTCTTTTTCTTTTTCTCAATCTCCACTCCATTATATACTTTTTTATTGTTATCCATTTAATTAAAGGGAAAAATATAGCAGGATATAATATAGTAACCCACTTTGACTTTCTATTTTCTCGATTTGAAGCCCTGTATTACTCTCACCATCTTGTTTTTGACTGAGGTTCCTCTATTCTGTTTTGCTGAATAGTATCAGGTTCGAAAGTTTAGGCATCAGCTGAGAAGATAATGAGATTCATTATAACGCCCATTCTCGTTGACTTCTATCTACTTTTGAAGACCTACAATATCTCCAATGTTTTGGTTTTGTCGGTTTTATCCTTTACGGTTTTGTTCAATAGTATTACAACTAACGATATAGGCAATTCTATTAGAAATAGCGGGAGGCATTAGGGTAACCATTGTTGATCACCTTGTATTATGTTTTTATATTATCTATTATATCCACCCTTTTGACTTGACCGATTCTGTTCTGTCATGTCACATTTGGTTTTACTCTCTTCCAAAAAAGCAATAAGAACAGTGGGAGCAATGAAACCCAAAATGTGTAATAGTCACTGTACAAAAGAGAGGAAAAGAAAATGCTCTAAACTATATAACTGCATGTATATTTAAATGTATAAGACAGAAAATGATATCACAGAGTTCTAATGGATCATTGAACAGAACTGTTTGCAGTATCATTGCTGGAATGTCCACTCTACAAACTTTAATTCTGTGACTTGAACAATTATTTCTAAGATGGCAATATGTAATCTATTAACTAGTGATTTCCTACTGCGCATTTTTTTTCTTCTGTAAATCTGTATAACTTGTACCCTTCACTGTTTTTTTTTCTTTTCTTTTCTCCTTAAATAAAAATTAAAAAAAAAAAAAAAAAAAAAAAAAAAAAAAAAAAAAGAGATATATTTGGGACCTCATAGGTGAGTTCAAAAGTGAGATATTTAGGCAAATAAAGCAAGATATAAGAAGATTAATAAAAGAGATACTAAGCACCCCTCAAGCAGACACAGACAGAAGAAGGGAGGAACTCAAACAAAGGAGAGAACCATTTGATGAAGAATATAAAAAAACATAGAATACATGAAGCAGATTCAAAGAGATTACCAGGAAATTAAAAACTCTATGGAAAGATGGCAAATCAACTTGAAAGAAACTAAGGATAGATTATCCAAACTGGAGGACAATTTTGCAAAGTGGGATTATGAAAGAGAAAACTTTTTAAAAATAACAAGGAAACAAGCAGCAACAATACAAAGACTAGAAGACGACAAGAGAATCTATAACTGGAGAATAAAGAATGTAAATGAAGAAGCAGGGGTACAAACAAAGGAACTATAAAGATTATTCACAGAAATAATTAAGGAAAACTTTCCAAACATAGGAAAAGGAAATGATGTTCCAATATATGAGGCATACAGAACTCCAGCCACCTACAACCAAAACAGAGCTACACCCAGGCATATAATAATCAAGATTCCAGAAATTCAATATAAGAACAGAATATTAAAAGCTGTTAGAGACAAGAAATAGATAACCTATAAAAGAAGGCCCATCAGAATAATAGCAGACTTCTCAACACAAACCATTAAGCAAAGAAGAGCCTGGAGTGAAATATCCCAAGCCCTGAAAGAAAATAACCTCCATCCCAGATTGATATACCCTGCTAAAATCTAGAAATTAATGGAGAAACAAGATGCTTCCAAGACAAAGAGGAACTTGGGAAGTTCACAACCACCAATCCAACTCTACAGAGAATACTGCAGGGCATTCTAGAGAGAGAGAAAAGTACTAGGATTCCAGAAACAGTGGCAGAGAGATGAATGGAGCAGATAACAGAATGAAGAAGATAAGCAGACAACTGATGGCAAAAAAAGAGCATAACAGAAATGAGGCAGAGAAGATTTTATTCAAAACTGATAGGATTGATAGTATCAAATCTGAGAGTATAGGCAACTACACTGAAGATGACAAGACTCTACGATGCACATTCTGGTTTGATAACTGCTGATTTTTGAAGTTCTATATTATATACAAAGTTGTGTTTTTTATTAATACTGTTACATACTGATATATTCAATTAAACTATGTCTGATTATATAGCCAATTCTATTGGAGATAACAAGAGACAACACAGGAACCATGGTAGAACTCTTTGTACAATGGTCTTATATGTTTATTTTGTTTCATGTGTTTATAGGAATATGTTTTGTTTTGTCTTGCTTTGTTTTGTTTCTCCCTCTAATATAGAAAGGATAGAACTACATGTTAAGACTCATGTTAAGATATATATAGTTGAGAACTGATCTTATGACACATGATGAAAAGAACAGATACTCTGAAGAAAAAAAGACACTAAAATACCCAGTGCTGATCCTGGAGTGTCATAATGTGAAACCCAGCAATAGCATTATTCTTTGTTCAGAGTGATATTAACCTGCTAAAGCAGGTTTGTTTAATCTAAACATAAATTAAGATATGGATAACTGCATGTATGTTTAAGTGTATAGGATTGACAACCATGGTACTAAGTTCTTGTTGGACAGTTGAATAGAACTGTTTGCAGTCTTGCTGTTTGAATTCCCACTTTACATGTTCCATTTTTGTATCTTGAATAACTATTTGTAAAACAACAATATGTAAACATCAATTAGAGATTTCTTACTGTTTATTTTTTTCTCTGAATGTATGTATTATTTCTACCTATTTCCTGTTTTGTTTACTCTTTCTTTAAATAAAATTTAAAAAATGAAAATAGAAAAAAGGATGCAAAGAGTACTCAATATATATAAATCAATGAGTATAATGCATCAGATAAAAGAAAGCAAGGAGAAAAGTCACATGTTCATCTCAATAGATATGGAAAAAGCCTTTAACAAAATCCAGCGTCCTTCATTTAAAAATTTTGAAGAAAATACTTGCTTTCAGGAGTTGGGAATTTGTTGTAAACTTACTGTGTATTTCCCCGCCTTATGCCTGAGAAATAACAAGAGAAAAGTGATCTTCCAAAATAAGAGACCCAATCAAAAATGAGCAAGTGAAATAAATAGACACACTTCACAAAAGAGGTAAAATTTTCCAGTAAATACTTGAAAAAATTCTCAATATTTCTGACCATTAGAAAAATACAAATTAATTCAATCTTTAGCATTTATCTTACCCCAGAAACAAGGGCCATCATCAAGAAACCAAATAACAAATGCTGGAGAGGCTGTGAAGGCAAAGGAATCCTACATTGTTGGTGCAATGTAAACTAGTACAACCACTGTAGAAATCAGTTTGGAGAGTCCTCAAAAAGCTGAAACAAGAAATTTCACTTGGCCTAACCACTTCCCCTCTAGTAATCTTGCCCCAAGAATTAAAAACATCATAATAAAGTGATATATGCATACCCATATTTATAGCAGCACAATTCATATACCTAAACCTTAGAAGTTGCTTACCTGTTTGTCAAATGGATGAATAGACTTTTTAACATGTAATATTTACATACAGAGGAGTTTTACTCTGTCATAAAGATAAACAAGTTATTTGTAGGAAAATGGATGGTATATTAAAATCATAATGTTTAGTGAAATAAGCTCAGACACACAATTTTTAATATCACATGATTCCTTTTAAAGGAGAAACCTTAAGTGTAAATGAAGAGCAAAATAGATAAAAGAAGTAGTGAGAAAGAACTTTAAGGAGAAGGAATCAAGAGATGGAGAGAGGTGGGAGGGAGAGAAGGGAAAGCGGATGAGAAAAGGGAATTAAATGCAGTACGTGTGTGTAGCAACTTCACCAAGTAATGCAAACATTATGCAGTGAAAAAATGTACAACAAATGAAGGAAATAATGAGATAGGTGGAGAGGGAAAAAGTGAAGGGAAAGAAATCAAGATGTGTTATATACGTGTACCAACTCCATACAAGGAATGTAAACGCTATATTCTACAAAAATATCCTAATCAAGGAAATGATCTGAAAAAATAAACAATAGTTTATGGAAAAGTGGCAGTGTTCAGGTATAAGGCAGGGAAATACACAGTAAGTTTAGAACAAGTTCCCAACTCCTGAAAGCACGTAAGATATGAAGAATTTGGGCTTATGTAAAAAGGCTTAGAAACTAGCTTGAAGAAGCCCCTACTTGCCAAACACGAGGCAATGTGAACATCAAGTCATCATCATCATCATCATCATTATCATTCTGTCACTGATTAAAACATCAAATGTGTACAAAGTAAGAGTTTATCATAGTGGTTTATAAAGGAACTCTGGCTTGCTACTTTTGGTTATTACTGGAATATGGGATAATTATTCCAAAAATTGAAAATTAAAGTGAGAGAATAAATCTTCAATCCTGTCTCTCTTGTATAAACAATTTCTGGTTAATCAAAATGTCAATAAAGCACAATTCTTTATGTAGGAATCCCTGCAAATAAATCAGCTTCTTATCTCTAAAATGGGATCGTTTGTGATCTCTTTCCTATTGCTACTGTGGCTGATAGTAAAACCTCAGTGTGAGTTAAACTGGATTGTCAGTTTGATTGTCTTTAGAACCACACAGGAGGTTGATAAAGCACAATTCTGGAGTTCTACGATTCAGTCACATAGGTGTGACCTTGGGTATTCTATCTGATCTCTAGTCCTTGCCTCTTTATTTCTGTTCCCCTGCTGTTTCCTAGCTGCCATGGGGTGAGTAGTCTTACATTGTCATGCCCTTCTGCCACAATGTTCCTGTCTTAGAGATGGCCTGTGGGAGACCAGATAGTAAGAACTGAAGCCTAATTGGCCTCCTCTGAGCACACTAAAGAAAAAAAAATGGTGTGCAAGTGTGCTGATATGTAGGTTCTAGGAAAAAGTTAGTACAAATTAAATGTTTATCCCGTGATCCCACAATTAACCCTTTTGGATGAGGCTTACCAGCAAATGGCTCTCATGGTAACTATACCAATAGGCTATGTTCTTGGTCAGTCCTTCTTACATTCTTCATGGCTCCTGTGAGTCTCATGCCCAGTTTTCAACCAACTTGCAGAAATCTGTCTGACAGCAGATACCCCATGTCCAAGCAGCACTGTGTTGCAGTTGGCTTTTGAGAACACTCCACCTAGAAAAATCTATAAATAAGTGCTGAAGGCATCTGAGCAACTAAAAATCTTGCAGATTATTTGAAAGTATGTTGAGATGTGGGTACAAAAGTCCTCTATATTTGTACAAGCTATGTTTGCTTTAATTAAACAAAATCAGGCTTCATCAAAAACACAATATTTTGATTGTGGCAAAACAGAGCATATCCATAAACAATGCACTTGACCAGTGCAAGAAAGAGTGCAATTGTGCCTCTCCTGAGAGGAAAGTGCCAAGAACTTGCCTGAGATGTCAAAAAGGAAATCACTGGGATAATTGATGTTTGAATATTTTCAAAATGGCACCCCACTGGTGGGAAGTAGGATGTGAGCATGGTTCCAGACGCAAGAAATAATGGAGGCATTTCCAGTATGGGCTAACAGCTCAACCCTCATTGAGTCTCATGGTTGAACTCATTGTCACAGCGATACATAGGATGAATAGGATTAGACCTTGCCATTGCTGATTGGTCAATTTGATTGGTGGAGAAAAACCTGTTAGAATCCCCACAAGAATCTGGGAATACTTTCCCCTAGATACTATGGGTCTAGTCCTATGAAAATGTGTTTGAAACTACAGAGTATTAAAGTACTCCCTGGGGATTATTTATTCAGATTATTTGGGGGAATTTCAGGTTGTGGTTAAGTTACATGATGTGTTGGTTTTTGAGCCAGATGATTATATTGCTCAATTAAATGTTTTTTTGCTTTATTTTTATTTCAAAATTAATTCTTGTACTTATTGTTTTGTCTTACTTATTATACATTAGTTTAGTTATTATGTATTAATTATAGCTTAATTTATATAATTTTGTGTAATTATGATAAATTTCAAATAATTGAAAATTTATTTTTATTTATGAAAAAAGTAAAACAATATTTCATAACAAAATAATAGGAGAATAATAATGGTTATTACACTATTATCTTTAGAGTAGTTACTCAGAGTACATAAATATTTCACCAGCTGTCAGAACCATAGCTATTAACTGAGAAGCTAAAGGATTTCACAGCACTTTCTCCCATAAGGAAGTACTCTTCACTCAGGATGTCAAAGACCATCCAGCCCATATATACTTTTTTTTTGTCTTTTTCTTTTTTATTGGTACTAGGGATCAAACTCACGACTGCCTGCTTATGCTGCTGAGCTAAATCCCCAGCCCCCAGCCCATATATATTCTTAAAATTAAAGGAAAATATTTTTGAGGACTCATGGACACAGGTGCAAATGTTTTGGTAATGGCTTCATCCTAGTGGCTACCTGTGTGGACCACCTGACAGCAGCCACTCACTTGGTAGGGCTGGGGTCACTCAGACATATCATGCAGAGTGCTACACTTCTACCTACCTGTTAACTTTAAGGGAGTCTTTTAGTGGTTCTTTTGCAGGAGTCCCAGTAAATTTGTGGGGCAAGAATCTGCTGGAAAAAAGTGACTTCAAACTACTAGTAAGGTAATTTCATAGAGAGATGTTGATAGAGATGATCAACTCTGTGTATGTCTGTCTGAGGAATAAAGGGAAGGATCCCAGTGATAAGATAAAAATTTTAATTTAATAGTGGCTCCTCACCCTCCAAAGTTGGTTCATTAACATGGAAACCTGATGTAGCTTTTTAGGTGAATCAGTAGCCCCTACCAAAGAAGCTCATTTGCTTATAAGTGTTAGTGAAAGAACAGTTGAAAGAAAGACATATCAAGCCTTTCACTAGCCCTTAGAATATTCCTGCTTTTGTTATACCAAAAAAGTCAGTAAAGTGGTGGCTATCAAGCCTTTCACTAGCCCTTAGAATATTCCTGCTTTTGTTATACCAAAAAAGTCAGTAAAGTGGTGGCTATCGCACAGTTTAAGAGCTATTAATGCATTATTTACCCTATGGGAATTCTGCAGCCAGGACTCCTCTGTCACTGTCAGCCCCAAAGGACTGGCCTACAATAGTTATTGATTTTAAGCACTTTTAAAAACCAACCCTTTAAGTCCATAGCCCAACCTCATTTTGCTTTTTATCTTCCCACCACTAACTTTGTGGAGCCTAAGGCTGATAAAAATAGTTTTGTCATAGGCTAGTATCTATTAATAGACAGTTTGGGGTTGATATCAATGGACAGTTTTACCACAAAGGATGATGAACAGTCCAACACTGTGCCTATATTTTGTTGGGCTGATATCAATGAGTGACTGCCACAGAGGTAATGAATATTTCTAATCTGTGTCAGTATTTAGTGTTAGGCTTTAGATCCTATTAGAAAAAAATTCCCTCAAATCTATATGATGCATTACATAGATGATATATTGCTGCTGATTTTTACCAACAACTTACCCTTCTTTTTACAGAAACTAAATGGGTTTTGATACAACTTAGGTTATGCATGGCTCCACCTAGAGAAAATTCAAGCTATCTCCCCCTATAGTTACTTAGGAACTCTGGTAATGGAAACAGTAGTACAAATCTAGAAATTAACATTAAGAAGAGATTCATCAAAAGCATTAAATGATTTCCAAAAATTTTTAGAGGACGTTAATTAAATTTGCTTAAAATTAGGAAGAGCTGCATATCAATTAAGCAATCTATATAAAATGTTACAGGGAGATCCAGATTTAAATTCTTCATATACCTACACACTTGAGATCCTTAAAATCTCTAGATATTTGAAACTGCCTTAGCAATAGAAAGGTGTTCCAAATTTGTATGATTATGCCTGTTATACTGATCATATTGCCTACTCCTTTGGTCAAATAGTGAACAATAAATATCAACCTATTAAATGGCACTATCTTCTTAACCATCTTATGAAAAGTCTCCAGACCTATATAGGTTAATTGGCTAAGCTAATTTAGAAGACTGCCACCCCAGTATACAGGCTTTAGAATTTGATCCTGATCATATTTTGCTTCCTATTGATCTTCCATAGCATGTTTATTTATTATAAACTTCCTTAATCTAGTCTTTTCAGGTTATATAAGACTGGTTGATAATCATTATCCTTCTGATAAAGTTGTGCAGTTATATTCTCATTTTTCACTTATCTCGAAATACACAACTCCTATTATTAATGTCCCATTTACTTTACAGGTGGCTCTTTTTCATGGCTTTGATGTTTACTGGACTGCAAAATCACCCTGAACTTTTAGCCCAAAGTTCAGAATTCATTGTTGTAATTACCACATTAGAATGTACTCTGGCAGAACCTATTAATATTTTATGTGATTCCACTTATGTAGTTAATGTCATTAGCCATTTGGAAACAACGACTATAAAAGGTATTCTAGATACCTCTTTGTTCAATTTGTTTTTGTGATTGCAGAAAACTATTTGAAATAGACTACTTCTTTTTATATAGGTCATGTACACTCACATTCCATCTCCCTGGACCAGTGACAGAAGGAAGTTATCACACTGATAGATTCATCACCTCAATTTTCCAACAGGCAAGAATTTCTTGTTAAATTCATCAGAATGCTTGAGCTCTTACTTCTAGCTTTAAACTTTCCAGATCACAGGCACACCACATCATAAAATCTTGTCCAGCATGCCAAAATTTACCTACATCAGTTCCATCAGCAGGCTGCAATCCCAGTGATCTTTATGGCAAATGGATGTAACACATATATTCCAATTTGGCAGACTTCAGCAAGTATAGACATTTGCTCTGATTTTATGTATGTTACCTACCAGGTAGATGAGGATGCAGATTATATACAGCAATGCTGTCTTTCAACATTTGCAATGATGGGAATTCCAAATTAAAAAATAAAGCATAATGGCACTGCCTACACAAGCTGGGGCTTTTTAGTAGCAATGAAAAGTTAGGCATTCCACTGGAATTCCTTATAATTCACAAGGACAAGCTACTGATGAGTGTGCACATTTAATGTTGAAACAGCATATACAAAAACAAAAAGGGGAAATCAGTCATAATAAACCACAAGTTTGCCTTGATTTTGCAATGTTTACACTTAATTTTTTAAATCCTGATGGTGATATAGATATTACTCCAGTGGAATTACATTGGTCAAAAGTACAAGGGCATGGGAAAAAACAGAAGGGACAGATGTTGTGGTGGTTTCCAGAGATATGAAAATGTGAGAGACTGATTACTCTGTAGGTGTGTGGGGTTGGGTTTACTTGTGCTGTTGCATGAAACAGACACAGTATGGATACCCTCTAGAAGCATTTGAGCATGAAGTTCTCCCTGTGACGTACCATACAAACTTGCCTCCACTCTACTTATTAGTGAATGTCTTCTCTTAGATTACAACTGAGGAAAACTACCTAGGAAGCAGAAAGACTTGTTCATAATCAATATCTACTCAAGTGTATATCAAGCGTCCTTTAATAGACCCTCTGGAAGGTGTAGTCAGAGCAGGCAAGGAGAACAATTATATACAGGACACAGAAATTACAGCATTTGTTTATGATGGTCACCCAAATTTAAATACAAGAAAGTACAGGAAATCTTTCCACAATGCTAAAGACCTAGAAAATGCAGCCAAGGACCTGGATCCTACAATAATGTCCTGCATGAGTCCAACCAAAGACGTAGAGCCCATGACAATGCCTCCTATGAGTCCAGCTGGAGTTTTAGAGCCCATGACAATGACTCACACAAGTCTGTTTTACATACATGCACTGGGAAATCCCAAAGGTCAGCAGTGAAGCTAGAAAGTCTATGCCAGTAGGTTAAAGGATCTATGCCAGTATGTTGAGGGTTCTGCAGTGGAGCCAAGAAACAGCACTCAAAATAAGGACTAGGGCTCCCCCGAAAATTACCACAGCCATCCTCAGCCACAATGAGGTTCTGAGCTCCTCTGACATTGAGAACAGTCGAATACATATTAGGAAGCCAGCATCTTCCTAGAGATTAAACAGCATCCATCTTCCCCTCCAGAGCCAGGAAGTTATGCTCAAAGTAAGGACCAAAGCTCCGTCAAAGTGAAGGACAGCCATTTTCAGTGACAAGATCCCAAGCTCCCCTGATGATAATGGCTGAATTCATATCAGTGAAGCCAGCATGACAAGCTTCTGCAGGAAAACCAACAGCTCCAAACAGCAACACTTAAGAGAACACACAATGCTACACTCTTCCTCTTCATGTCTCCTTTTATGCTGGCAACTTTCCTCAGCTGGGCCATCTACACTCAGCATCATGCTGATATAATTCAGCTGGTGTTAAGTTGACCACCAGTTTTTAATCCATAATAGAGGGTATCTCTGACTGCCAAGTACAACTATACCTCTTCAGCTGGAGGAAGTTAGGGTGGCACTTGCCATTAGCCCTTCATGGATGTTAGGGGGACAGTTAAATTGGTCATATTATAGGCGGTCAGATAGGGTTAGGTCCTTGAAAAGGGCCAGTACAAATATATTACAACTATGGGTAGAGGTATAATCATTAAAGGCTAGACCTCAAGACAAAAGACAGAATATATCTAGATCCTTCCCATAGCGATGCACATCAGTGATTGATATTCAACTGCTGTTATTAAAAACAAAATGGGGGAGAGGTGGGATACCAGAATTGAAGCCTAAATTGAAGCATGCTGACACGTTGCAGATTTGAGGGAAAAATTATCACAGCTGAAACTCTGTTGTTTACCCAGACATGTACCATAGAGGATGGGAAACAATCTCATGATATTCTAATTGCTTGTTTCTGTGTCTGGGTAAATAAAAGCAGAGTGAGCCAGTCACTGAGGGCTGTTTGTTGAAGGGAGACAAGAGCCTCTGCCTCCTGTATTCCCACTTTGACCTAATCCTGTGTTTATTTTCCTTCCTAGTTCCTCTCTAGTCAGGTACAAAGCTTATGGTAGGTACCCATCCATGGACTGAGCCCTCTGAAATGATGAGCCAAATAAATTTCTCCTTTAAGTTGCAGGTGTCAGGTGTTTTATTTAGCAATAAAAAAGCTGACTGATATACTTAGTACATTTTAGCTCCTATAAGTACCCTTTTTAAAAACTATGTACTTTGTGAAAGTATAGAAAGAACACACATGATATTGAGAATATTTTAGAAATTTGTTTATTTTTAGGATAATATTTGATTTCAATTTACAATGCTCACTATCATAAACCAAATTTTATTATCAAATATCATATATTATTTGCTATTCCATAAGATCTGAAATGAGCTAGTAAAAAATGTATAGCATGACAATAAATAATAGTCCCCTGTTCCAGTGAATATTTTAATCCTTTTTGCCAGCATAATCTATCGGATAAGGGGGTTTTAGTTCAATGTAATATAACTACCATAAAAAGCCTTATGTAAATTTAAGTTGTGTTAATAAAAATCCAAGTCCTATATAAAAAACAAAATGCACCTCTTTTATAAATAGCTAACTAGACAATATCTTATGTATAAATATTTAAATTATTCTCTTTTTGTAGGATAAGATCAAAGCAGAATGTATCCAAAAGTATGTGACTACAATGATAAAAGTACTTGAGCTCACACCACATAAACTATAATAGAATAATGGGGAACCCTTAGCCTAGAGAAAATACTGTTTGGCCTCGACATGGCCTAAATACTCTCTGCTTTTTCAAAGACAACTTATAGTGTATTGTCAACCAACTTGAATGTGCCCGATCTCATCAAAGACAACTCATAGTCATATGTTAGAACCAAAATCAGAATATATTATACACAGTATTTTCTAATCTGCTTCTCTTTTTATTCATTAACTAACTTAATAGTCCTGGTAATATGCATGTTTATACATTTATTCCTATATAATAATACTTGATTTGTAATTTTTTATTTGTGCCACTCTGGGCCAACCATATTGAATAGCCCTATATTTTTTATTCAAAAAATGACTACAATTTAAGGAACTTATGATATGTGCATTAGCAATTATATAGTTATATCATATAATACACATTTTCTTTTTGTATATAAGATATTCTTTTGTATATAACATATTATTAATTAGATTTCATTGTTTTTCCTATTTTGTTATGTGTATTATTTCTCAATTACCCTTGGTTAAAACACCCATAATCTGAAAATTAAAGCCGCTGGGAAATATCCTAATGAAAGCTCAAAATGCTCTTTGTACAAGAAAATTATCAGTTTCTAAGGTGTAATAAACGTGGGTAAGGACACCTCTGATGAAAAACCCATGTGCCATCAGCTAATGTAATACTGTAATTTTAGGAAAATAAGGAAAAATATTTGAAAGTGATATAAATAAGGTTATTTTTATTAGCACAAAAAATAGTAAACACAGAAAGCTGATTTCCTGAAAATGACTTTACTGTAAGTGTAACCAGAAAATATATAAAGTGTACCATTTGGATAACCTATACTAGAATTACAGTTAAATTCTATAATCATTCCTAACCATATGGAAACAATAAAACAAAGGGCTTCTGCCCCAAATCATCCTAAGTATTCATTAACTGTATGATTAATATATAATATTGTATTCAGATAAACATTATGATTTTTTATTATTGTCATTCTGGGAATCAAATTCATAAGCTCTCACTTCCCAGGCAGGCAGTTACACCGCTGAGCTAAATTCCTGGCTCCAAGATTATCATTTTTAATGTTTTTCCTTTTTATTTTCATAAAATCATTTAACTGTATTTTCAGGGAGCTTATTACAGCTTTCTCTTTTAAAGGTTGTAACACTTTGCCTAGTTTTTCAATATGTAAAATTCTTTAAAAGCATGATTTAAAGTGTTTATAATGAATGAACACAAAAACATTTCTTTGAGCTTAATAAATATGTCTGTTTTCATTTGTGCTACCTAAAAGGTTCATTACACTTTCCAGAAAAGCATTTTAAAAATCTTTGGCTTTATACAGCTAATGTTCATATACTTTGTTTAAATTTATAAAAGCAAATTTGAAAATTAGTTAGGGAAATACAATTTTCATGTTTCTTTTTAATACAGTAGACCCTCAAGTTACATACAAACAATGTCACACACAAACAGCATCACACAAAAACAACTTAGGTTATGACCAGGATTTTGAGTTTAACTTACAACCAAAGTCTTGAATAATGACCAGAGTTATGAAAAGTTATGACCAGCCACTTGTGTGGCTGTAAATAAAGACTATGATGCCAGAAAAATGAATGTAAGCATACATAACCATCAGCCTGAGCCCAGATGCTCACGTTTGTAGATGCAATCTTGGTCAGTGCTTTATATAATTGCTATGAATACTGCTATCAAAATGCCCCCCTAAAAATCTAGAAAAGATGCTAAGAGAGGAAACGACTGTAAAGAAAGCAATCACAATAGAAAAGAAGAATAAAATTGTGAAGAATATGAGAATGGAATTCATGTGATGGGTCAAACTAATATGTGCAGCATGTCAAAATCCATCATCTTGACAACCTTATAGATAAAAGATTTGTATAAGGAAGCTAGTGTTGCTAACTGTGCTACTTAAATTAGTAAGTCACAAACAGTGTCAGTTGAATTAGAAAGGCTGTTACTAGTGTGGATAAACAAAAGGCAAGTAGCAGGTTATATCCTGAGTATAATTTGTGAAAAAGCTAGCGGTATAAATGCAAATCTTGTGAAGAATAATCTACCACGTAATAATGGTGAACAATTTTGTAATAGTAAGTGGTGGTTTCACAATTTTAAAATGAGAACTGGGGTTCATAGCATAACTATGAATAGTCAAGCAAACAGTACTGATAAAAAGGCTGTGGAAATTGAATATACTATTGTGAAATGATGACATAGAGAAACGGCTTGTTCTCATTAAGTTTTCAACTATGATGAAACTGGCCTTTTCTGGAAGAAAATGCCCTGAAGAACATACATTACCAAAGAAGAAAAGCAAATGCCAAGCCACAAGCCTAAGAAGGACAGGCTATGCGACAATGCAAGTGGTGACCTCATGATAAGTCTGCTCTTAGTTTATCATTCTGAGACCCCCTAGAGTGATCAGAAAACATAGAATCATGAGCAATAAGCGAGGGGTCATGTGGAGATCTGATACAAAAGCCTGGGTAACAAGAGTACTTTTTCTTGAGTGGAAATAGGGAGGCTGTTCTGCTAAGAAATATCTAGAGAACAAAATTTTACCACTCAAGGGTTGCCTCATCATGGTCTCTGCTCCTGCTCAAATTTGGAAGAGCTGCCTGAAGAATTCCCATGACTCTCAGTCAATTTCCGAACACCTAATACAACTCCTCTACTGCAACCTGTGAACCAGCAAGTTATAGCTAACTTTAAGAAGCTGTATACCAAATAAGCGTCCCTGAAGTACTTCCAGTTGGCCTCAAATAGAGATTTAACCCTTAAGGAGTTTAGTGAGGCATATTACAGCATCCTTTCCTGAGTGAGATTCATTGAGAAATCCTAGGTCAAAGTGTCCCTAAGGACACTGAGATCTGCCTGGAGGAAAGTGGTCTAAACTTATACAGGAGAGAGACTTTAAAGGCTGTGTATAGAAGCCTGATTCTTCAGCTAACCCTGTGGTTAACGACACTGTCAGTTTTGTAGAGTCCATATATAGACTTGTAGCTAGATAGTGGTGCTGGGGAAGAATACTCAGAGGAATTCTCTATCGAACTTCAGCAACATCTGACTGGGCTGAGAATAGCTCTGAGGAACTTTTTGAAGAAGAGGGAAAGTATAAACAATCCATGCAGCAAAGTTCTTCTTCTTCAGTAAAGAAAATTCTTAAAAATTGGGTAGAGCTATAAATATTTATAGAAAAACCCACTCAGACAGAGAAAAAGCCAATCATCACATTCAGTTGTTTAATGACAATGACATGTCATACCACAGAATAGTGTTAAAGAAAAGACAGGAATAGACAAACTTAGACTAGTTTTTAGTCCTGAAAAGGGTAAGAATAGTGAGTCAGAAGCAGGTCGTGTAGTCTGCAGACTCTTCCACAGAGAAAAATGACACCAGAGAGGAGGATTCCTGAAGTTCTTATGGAAGAGGAATCTTCTTCCAAACAATAACCACCTTCCATTTCATCCTCCCTTCCCTGCAATCCACAGACGTCAACTTGAATGGTGAGTGCATATGAAATTGTTGTTTCTGGTAAGCTAGGGACATTTTATAACTTTTTGGTGAATGCACTGGGAAAATGAATGGGGTTTCTGGTAAATTATATGAAAAGATTAGTTTAGGGTTGCTTTGGTAGATTTGGAATGCATTATGGGATTTCCATTATTTCCTATGGGAAAAATAGTCTTCGCTCAAAACTAGCTTGAGTTACAACCAGTCCTCGTGAACAAATTGAGTTCATAAGTCAAGGGTCCACTGTAGATGATAAATGAGTTGCCCTTTATTTGTTATTATCTTATGTCTGTCAAATGCCAGACTATTCATCATGAATTTCAATCTTTAAAAGCTTCAAGTTATTTTAACCTATTCTAAACAAGAAGCTCTACATAATTTCCTCGAGTTATAAGCCAATATTTTAATTTTAAAAATCATGATACAGATTTCCTAGTATTTCTAAACTGTGGCACTTCAGGAAAAATATGTCAATTTAAATAAAAGTCTAGCTTTTAGTAGCCGTAATTGTTGAAATTGATCCTGAGAGTTGAAGTTAATTACCAGATGTAGGAGACAGAACCTATAGGCAGAAGAATTAAATTTTGATTGAAATGTAAGTTTCCTTTATTAGATACAATGGAAAAAATGAAAACCAATAGGTAAGTTGCAGACAAATTTTCAAGTATTTACTCACAAAACGGATTTCACTCCTGTGAATTTTGTTCTTTCTTTCTTTTTACATAAAGAAGATTACTCATGCAATAGTATTAAGAATAGGATTAGAGCTAGGCAAAACTTAGACAGATAGCAATGTTAGAAGATATTCATGGCAAGAATGATGGCTAAATGTGTGTGGTTAACTTATTCATTAATTTATTCAGCATACATCTTAGCAGCAATTATGTGGCAAGTATCTATTAGCTGATAAAGATGCAAAGTAGAATAAAATGAGAAATTTTAGAGTCTAATGAGTGAAAACATCTATGAGAACTTATACTTGCTTTGCAACAAACTTCAAAAGTCATCTTACTTTTAATCACTCTCTCCAGTTGGAATTAATTGCTACCTATTTTGTGCTTCTAAAACAATAAAAGCTTGGTTTATGCTTCTGTTAAAGTTTTTTTATATTTTATGTGTGTCTATTATATATGTTTGTCTTTATTGCTACTTAAATTGATTCCTTGAATGGAAAGAATCATGTGGCCAGGGATTTAGCTCAGTGGCATAAGCGCCTGTCTGGCAAGCATGAGGTGATGAGTTTGATCCCTGGTACCAAACAAACAAACCTCATTGCATTTATTTTCATAGTTATCTAACACCTGAAAATTGTTTAGTTCTTTGCCATAGGTTTCCTGGTTTGGGGCCCTAATTCATATTAGTCAATTATATTTTAGCCTAACAAAATTTGATAATCAGGCTTTGCTCCTATTACTGTCCCTCACTTTTGTGGGTGACATTATGAAGCAACTTTAAATTATTAATGTGTAAACTATAAGTTTTAAGAACTAGCAACGTTAAAATTTACAAATTTTTTGAGATCAAGGACAAAAATGTGTTATCTTAAAATGAAATCATTGTTACAATATTGAAAGCTGTTTTGATAAGTTATCAGTACTTTAAAATTTTGATATAGGAAAACCATCAGGGTAGTATTATGTTATTGTTGACAATCACTACTTTTAATGTTACTGTAAATTTTTTGCAACTGTGATGGCAGATGGTATGGCATTGATATTTTATAAAGTTCTATCTTCCAAATCCATATTCTTGGCAAGTTTCCGAGTTTATTCCTCTTGGTCTGTATTACAGTATTACTACAGTGTTTTTGAGCTGAATATAGAATAATGAATTGTGTAGAGAACTGGTGGAAAGGATAGCAAAAAAAAAAAAAAAAAGGATTTGAGTGAACCAGGTGATTTACAAGGACACAAGATCTGAGGATATGCACATGATTTATTCCTGTCTCTGTCACTGTCTCTGTCACCTAGTTGGAGTGAAAGCAGACAAAATATTTTCCTTAAATATCATCTTTTGGTATGGTTATATGAATCTTCTAATAAATCTGCCTAAAGCTATGTGACCTCAACATAGTTGATAGAATATCTGAAGCTTTTATCTTGGAGTTTCAGAATCAAGATTTATTTATTAAATTTACCATTTGTAGCTGCATGGTAGTTCATAAGGACATAATGTCAAAAAGATTAATAATACAAAATAATGATTAATACTTTTGAAAATTAGTAGTTCACTTTTACTAGTGTACTTAATACATGTAATAACTTTTATGGTTTTTGGCTTGCTTTTTTATCGAGAGGAAATAAACCATATGGAAATTGTATCAAATAAGAGGACAGTGATTAGATTTCAAAGATGCTACATTTTTCTGCTTTGCTTTCTTTTTTCTCTTTTTTTTCTTTCCTTTTTTGTCTTTCCATTTTTCTTTGAGGGGACAAAGAATGCTTTTGCTATGAGTGGAATTGACTTGGGATAGAGGAGAAATAGAATTGAATTTGTTTCAATGTATGATTATTCAGAAATAGACTTAGTTTGGGATTCCTAGAAGTTTCTTCAGAGATGAAGATTTTTTTTTTTTGTCTTTTTCATTTTTATCGGTACTGGGGATCGAACTCACGACCGCCTGCTTGCAAGGCAGGTGCTTATGCCGCTGAGCTAAACCCCTAGCCCTGAGATGAAGATTCTTGAGTAAGTGATTTGTCATTGAAGTATTTCAGGCAGAAATCAGTAGGGAAGCAAGACTGATAAAGGGTAAGAAAAAAGCACAAAGCAAGTTTGCAGTATCAAAGTCCTTCTGAGGGTAGCAAACCTCCCAAAGAAAGACTTCAGTAAGAGCAATTGGAGGCAAAAGGAGGCCTGCATGGGAAAAAAGCTGCTCAGAAAGGATAAATAAAGATTTGAAAGGATTTGGGCAGAGATTTGACTCTGTTATACAGTGTTTCATAGGAAGTTTTTCTTAGTAAAGCATTTCAAAGTAAAGACAGATTGTCTTGTATAATTATAAACAAAGAAATTGTTTTCAGTGTTTGAGAGCTAAGCTTAAATCAGTGGATTAGCCTTAGAGCTACAACAAAAATAAGAATTTGATCTTGAATATGGTGCAATTTGTGGCTGTCCAGGGACATAAAACAAAGAAAAGTCTGATAAATGAACCTGATACTGGAAGAATAAAAGGAGGAGGGGAAAAGGACACTGAAATATGTACATGTAGGAATCTTCTACAGTGAATATAAATAGTACGCACTGCAAACGTGTACTAATAAAAGTCAAGAAAGAAAGAAAGATCTGAATGAGCAAATGGGATTTTTTTTGGTACAAATAGATTAAAGAAACAAGAGTGAATTAATTATTAAGAATCTATGCCTAGGTAAACTATATTGGTAGATTAATTAGATTAAAAGGCATAATAAATGATCTAAATTAATAAACTTAGCTAAAGGATGATCTTCTTGGTAATTTGTTTTATATAAATTTGTATGATCCAAAAATTAAAATTAAAAGTAATAACATCAATGTTATCTAACTGTTCAACAAACTCAGCAATACATGGAAGAAATGGAAACAAGCTCAGAAAAATCATACATTAAGAAATGAAAGGATCTTGAGAGTGCCTGTTCAGAGGGTGTGGCAAAGGTGAACTATGTTTAACCAAGGAGATGTACTGACACCTGGCTACATGTGTCGTGATAAGTTAACACTAGATCATGGAAAACAAAATAATTAACACGAATTGTAGGCTTGATATTTTCCCCTACAACATATGCACTAAGGAGGATTACATTCATGGAGAAACAGTTTCAAAAGCATCTTGAGGAAGTTAGAGAAGGACCGCATGTCTTTCCTACATAGAATAATGTTGGGGAATAATAAATAATAACAGATGAAATGGATGCTGTGTCATGACTTGTTTACTTTGAAAAAAAAAATCTGAACATTTGTTTTATGGCAGTGTGCCATGACTGTTTCTAAATTACCTTGTGCTGTGTGACTAAACAATGCAGGCAAAATTCTGTAATTTAAATGTTTTATTCCAGTTTTGACATGATTTTTATGACAGAGATTTCTGTGTAAGAAGACTTTTAAAATTATTTATAATGTGAACTCTGGTTTTGCTTTTGGATTACCTTGTCTCATTAATTAAGAGGTTGAAGGCTCATTACTTCATGGCTGTCTTTACTGGATATGTAAACACAAACTTGTCATTACCAAGTCATATGCTATTTTTATCTTTCTGAAGATTTAGAGCTCACAGCCATCATTTAAATGAAACATTAAAGAAAAGAAAAAGAAATTTGGTCTACCACATTCTTAGCTATGTATTGAATAAATCTATTAGTATTCATTTCAATTTATTTTTCTTCATAATGGTCATAGTTCAGTAACATTTAAGTAAGTGCTACATGCTAGCTAATGTGATGCAGAACTATTCCTTAGGTTGCCAAATTTATCACCAAAAACAAACCCACTCCTCTTGTATACACATTACAAATTCAAATAACATTAGTTAGGTGTGACAGATATGTAACTTCTAGTTTCTGATCATTAGTTTTACTAATCATTAGTGTAGTTAATGAAAAATAAAATATTTATAATACTTAAAATATGAACAACTAAAATATGAGTAACCAGAAAGTCAACACCATTCTTAAAACCAGATTATCATTTCTAATATTGCTAGATTATTATATATTAATGTAGCCCTTTAATACATTTTATAAACATTTAAAATGATAAGGAAATAAAGGTTTCAATTCGAGTCTTGTGTGAATATTTCTTAAAGTCACATTTGAGCTTTGTTTCATCTATGTAATTTTATTTTTCTATTAGTCATGTCAGCTGCAACACGTAAGGATTACATTTGTCACAGGGTGCTGGTACATGTACATAACACATCTTAATTCTTTTCCATCCTCGCTCCTCCTTCCGACTCTGACCCCCTTTCCATTTTCAGCAGTTCTACTTTTGTTTCTTTATTAAATTTTCTTTATCCCTTTTTTCTCTCCTTCTCCTTCCCTACATCCCTTGTTCCCTTTCTTATTTAAAAGAGATCTCTCCGTCCAATTTTTCTGGTTATTTATATTTTATGTTCTTCATATAAGAGAAACTGCAATATTTAAGCTTGTGGATCTGATTGATTTCACTTAATATTATGACCTTAGGGTGCATCCATTTACCTATGAATGCCTTGCACGAACATTAAAAAGTTCCAAAACAATACTTACAAATATAATCCATTTTCTTTAACCAAAATGTTTTCAGACTTACTCTCCTGTAGTACTGCCTATGCAATATGTTATGCAGTTATTTATTTTTAATGATAAAATTTTTTTACTAAGATCATAGATTAAATATATAAATTATCAGTTATTTATAGTATAGCTTATCTCTAGAATCATTTTGTTTTAATGACATATTGATAATATAGGGATTCAACTTCAATTCTGCTACTGATAACTATATCAATAGATCTTAAGCAACTTATTGACATTTTTCTTTTATTGGTACCAGGGATCGAACTCACAACCGCCTACTTGCAAGGCAGGTGCTTATGCCGCTGAGCTAAATTCCCAGCCCCTTAAGCAACTTATATAACCTAAGCTTCAGTCCCACCATCTGTAAATCAAGGATCATAACATGTACCTTAAATCATTAGTTTAAGATTAAATAAAATAAGCAAAATAGAACTAATCAATTGACTGGGAATAATATGGTTTAAAAGATAATATGTAGATCATTTAGGTTGCCTTGAAAGAGTCCATGGTGGCTGATATGCCTGTCTTTAATATATGTTTTCTGTGGTTGTGTGAAGATACAGCTTAAAAGTGGGTACTAGTTTCTCACATCAGTCAATTCTAATTTGCTTATAAATTGCATATGTATTAGATCATATTCTGAAATATTGTGAGGTCTTTCTTCTATTTCCTTACATTATTTAAATTTTCCTAGTCATTTAGATAATAGCATATAACAGGCTAGGATGATGGCAGATAATACCAAGAAATAAGATTTCATTTCCTAGCTCTGAGCTTCATATCAAGACTTTTTATAATTCATGCTAGAAATAATTTTCTTGAAACCACAGCTCTGAAAGACTTGTTATTTTTAGAGCTAAAAATTTTTTTGAGTTCCTTAAAAAACCATAGAAAAGCATGAAAGATTTAGTTTATACCAGAAATTTTCAGAGTGGGGAGAATGAAGGATAGAATAACATGCCCCATAAATGATAGTCCAATACAGAGAGAACTAAATAAGACTAGAATAGGCTTTGTGATTGGGCAAGGAAGCTGATCACATTGACTAAAGAAAAAAGCTACAGGTGTCACACAGACAGAAAAGCCTGCACAAGACCAAGAAGAATAGATTGTGTTACTTCAGAGACCAGTGAAATCACAGAATGATACTTGAACCACAGTCCTGTGTTTGATGACAAAACAATTTAAGTCCTTCAGAAACTTAGACCACTTTAAGAAGAAAATGAGAAAAAAAGAATTAAAACTAAATGTTCATGATATAGCAGACAGGAGGCAGTAAGCAGCAAGCAGGCCTCCCTTCCCTCTCTCTCTTTATAAGTCCATCTAGGATATAAACCTATTGATTGACACCAATCACGCTCAAGGTGGGCCCTCTCATTATTACACCCAGAATTATGATAAGCCAATCAATAGAATAATTTAGTATCATACATTTTTAATCCCAATATCACATTCTAGATTCAGCCCGCTCTAAAAAGCTCCTCATGAACACATGAGGCTTTTAGGGGACATTTAGAAACAAGCCGTAACTATTTTGAATCCCATTATAAACTTTAAAAAGTTTAGATAACTAGATTTTTATTTAAAAAACCCCAGCTAACACTATAAAGTCTGAAAATATTAACATGCAAATTATATTAAAATATATTTATATAATCAGCATCTGGTTCTGCCTTGTCTCCAGTTGAGCATAGTGGATACTCTCCACAATCTGTAGGCTTAACAATTTTCACCTGTAGCTGTGTTTTTGTACCATGGACCAAAGCTGATTATGTTACAGGGTAAGCTATTTGCAGTATTAACCATAGTAAGCCATGCTAAGCCATGCTAAGACTATTAATGTCAGACATAATGAGATTATTAATATCAGATTTTATATCTAGTACACTCTTACTGAATCTCAGGCATATATAAAGGTAAGGAGAAAATGGGTTTGAAATATCTTTTTGATGTTTCTTTGAAATTAATCTTTCAAGTGGATGTTTAAAAACTGTACCTGTAATAATTAATATTTTGTTTTTGCTTCTAAATATTTGACTCAATGAAATCATGATAGGAAACACATTTATTTTAAAAAGGACAAGATAACATTTGATTTACTGGCCCTGAACAGAAGATAGATAGATAGATAGATAGATATATAGATAGATAGATAGATGATAGAGAAGTTAACACTTCGTTTAATATTTCATGCTTGTTTGATAATTTTAGGCACAGGATATGAATAAATAACTTATAGACAGAATTAACAATGCATTGCAACCCAAGAAAATGGTTGCTACCTTCTGGTTAAGAAACAAAACAGTGACATATCTAAGGCATTAAATATACAACATTATTGTGAATATTAATATTTATGCACTTCTATAAAGGTAGTTATAAAAAGGAAGCTCTTATAAAAGTTTGGGACAACCATTTTAATATCTCCATTTAAATCATTGAAAATTCAATTTTTTTCTATATTTTTATAGGGTAGTGAATACAGCATTATTATAAATGGGTATTTCAAATATAATATAGCTTATACACTTGAAATATTCAGAGACTGTTCCACTATTCCCCAGTAAGGATTGCTATTGTATTATTTAGTACTATTCCTCATAAGATTGGAAAAATACTTTCAGCAACAGATAACTGATTTTTAAGAGAAAAAATATCTGTCATTAATACAGTGGCTTGACAGTGATTGCTTGTTAAAAAACAAAAAAGATTTTCTTAATATTTTGTCCTATAATTTTGGTTGGCATGGCCTCCATTCACACTGCCCAATGGCAATGTTAATTTTTCATTCCTATAGATTTTCTTAATTCAGCTGCTGTTTTTTCCAGTTGTCGAATGTTCCACTGCCATTGTCTTCTATTTGACTGAAGCTTATTCACTTGACAATGCAAACGCTTCAGAATTGCATCATATCTCTTATACTGTACCTAACGAAAGAACAGAACACATTAATAGAGTATGTGAGGAGTAATTAGTAAACAGCCATAAAGGATATTTTCACTACTCAAAAGATTAAAAATTAATTTAAAATATTCATTGTAAATAATAAACAGGAATTATATAACTAACACTTATGACATAGTAGATGTGCTGAAAACTTTCTACATATAATTAAATTCTCACACTTTCTGATGTGGATACTTTTATCCTCAGTTTTTTAGAAAGAAATCAAAGGTGAAAAATTTGACCAATACCTAGGAGGTGATGAGTGATAATTATGTTTGAGATTTAAAGCCAAATGAAGCATCTATGATAGAATATCTTCTATTTATCAAGGCAAACACTTAGTGTTAAACTAAATTTGACCAGAGGCTGCCTCCTTACTTTTAATGGACTGCAATCTAACTTAGTATGTACACTAAGCTTAACTAGGTATAATGTTATTACAGACAGTTGAATCTTAGTCAATAACAGTAGCTGTGTTTCAGCTGATCATAGGCTGTCAAACCATCAGATCATGTTCAAATAAGTGAAAAGCTGAGCTATAAACAATGAAGCTGTTTCTGTATCTCACTTGCATTCCCTAAATGCTATCTGCTCACATTATGGAAAGGAGCTCTCTGAACCTTAGCTGATTCAGAGAAATGTAAGAAAAATGTTCTTCAGAAAAATGGCTCAGGGCTGGCGATTCAGCTCAGCAGCATAAGCGCCTGCCTGGCAAGCGTGAAGTCGTGAGTTCAATCCCCAGTACCGCAAAAAAAAAAAAAAAAAAAAAAAAAAAAAAAAAAAAAAGGCTCCATTTCTTATATTATCCACTGGTTCACTAAAACAGGCTCAAACATAGGTCTAAAAGATCTAAGAGCTAAGATAGTCTACTTCCCTGCCATTAAATAAATCAATATTTGTGCTGAATCAGACAGTATACTCCAAGGCAACAAACAAAATGGCAATTAAAAAACTTTTGGTGTCTTGCTACAAGAAAGTAAAAAGTCAAAATTCTTGATATTGGTATTGGATAAATAAGAACACTGCTCCTTCCTTGTTTTTTAAACTTTATGAAGATATATATTGTATATTAATCCACCATTAAAAGTGTACAATTCAATGACTGCAGAGTTGTGAAACTATCACAAATAATTTTATAATATTTACATTACCACTGAAAGAAACCTAATACCCATTAGCAGTTACCCCCTATTCCTTAACCTTCATCCTTAGTACTAGACAATGACAAATCTACTTTCTCTATATATTTGTTTGCCTGTTCTGGACATTTTATGAAAATGAATTTTTTTTGGTGGTTCTAGGGGTCAAACCTAAGCTTCAAATATGAACATGTTTTTAGGAGTCATCTCTGCCGCAGCATGTTTCAATACTTCATAATTTCTATTGTCAAATAACCAGCCTTACAATGCACCACATTTTATTCATTCAATTTATTTGCTGATAAAAATTTGAGTTGTTACCACTTTTTAATTATTATTAAGCAACCTGCTATGAATATTCATGTGCAAGTTTCTGGAAGAATATAGACTTTCACTCTTCTTGCTTATATACCTAGGAGTAGGATTACTGCGTCATATGGTAACTCTATGTTTAACCAGCTGAGGAACCATCAGAACTGTTTTACAAAGGCACTATATAATTTTATATTCCCATTGATAATGTGAGTTATAATTTTTTCACATCTTCAAAAATTCTTTCTAGTCATGCCATCCTCATAGTTATATCTCATTACAATAAAACATTTTTAAAGAAGCCAATACACAAATAGAATAATAGAGTTGGAAAGGTTACCTATTCATTCATTCATTCATTCATTCATATATATACACATACATATATATATATATACAATTACATATGGATTTTTCTAGGACTTTACTAACCAAGTTTGGAAGTTGGTTCTAAGTCAATTCAAAGAAAGAAAGAACAAGTTCTCAAAATAGCAATTCAATAAATGTGTCAAAATAATTGATTTTCAAAAACATTTTTAAAAGCCTACGAAGATGGTAAGGCACTAAGTGTTGGTTTTTGAGGTCTTAGGACTCTGCCCCCAAACCATCTCCCTTTATTCTATCCCTCAGCTTTCCTTCTTCCAGGTCCCAGATTAGGCTACAGATAACTCTCACTGGCTTCTCTTCTTGCCCAGCTCTTCCTTTATTTCAGGGGAGCCTTGCCTCGATTGACCCAGTATGATGAAGACTATGAACTCTGTCACAGAATACTTTTAAATGCATAAAATATAGTAAAAAAATAATAACATCGAAACCATTATTCAGCAGAGGAGCAAGCTAAGCATTTGAAAATTCTGCTATAAGAACAAAGAAGAATTTGTCAGTCTTTCACATAAATTGCTACAAGCTTTATATATCTTCTTAAATTTTCAGTTTTTATTATATCTGCAAATTTAGAGAATTTATTCTGATGTGGCAAAACAGAAAATGACTAAAAGATGAGATATAAATTAGTGTATAATGAAACTATACCCAAAAGTTTTGTTTTGTTTTGTTTTTTGTCTTTTTCCTTTTTATCGGTACCGGGGATCAAACTCACGACTGCCTGCTTGCAAGGCAGGTGCTTATGCCACTGAGCTAAATCCCCAGCCCCCCAAGAGGTTTTTATACATTGAGTATACTCAAGAGGGTATATCTTTCTCTATATTGTATATATTCTACGTACAATATATCCATTGATAATATAAATATATTCATAAAAATGAGTATGGTCACTGAAAATGCATATATTCATGTTCATCAAATATAGTAATAGAAATAAAATAACTAGTCAAAGTTTTGGTCATTAGCAAGTTTTGTTAGATGCAATCTGGTCCACTCCTAAAAGTACTCTTAATTAAATATACAACAGATCACAGCAGAGTTGTGCAAAGTCCCCATAAGAGAACTCTAGATTTCCAACCACAGCTAGATATCACAGGACACATTAAGGCAAAAGAAGCCTTAGGCAAAAAACGCAGCACTCCATGCACCAGTAGTGGCCATGCCAGCTGAGGTGAACCAGGAAGGAACGTATGTAGCCTCTTGTGTGCCAACAGTGGCCCTGCCAGCCTGGAAAAACCAGGAAGGAAAGTACATAGCTACCTGTGCACGGGTGGCAGCTCTGTTGGCTGGGAAGAACCAGAAAAGAGGTCATGCCCGCCTCCTGTGTGACAGTCAGCGTGAGGGCTGGGAGAAAACTTCCTCCCTGTCCCCTATAAGCAACTGGCTGATTCATAGAAAAATAGGCTGAGATGATAACAACTAAAGTATAGATATGACCTAATCCTTGTACTATTTGACTTTGCAAGCCTAAATCCTGTAGTGTGAGCAGCTATCAAGAGGATAACAATATGTAATATGGTAACTGTTGTGGATTTCCTACATCACTGTTTCATTTTAGTTCAGTTTATTGTTGTTTTATTCTCTTTAATATATACGTATAATATATATATATACGTATAATATATACATATATATATGTATATAACCATAAGATGATTTTATGAGGAAAGCTGTATAAAAACAGGTTCATGAAGGAAGTATGGAGGTACTATCCAGTTTTGTTATGGAGATTGATTCATAAACACCCAGAGCCAGAAATGAACACTCAAATTCAGAGAACCGCTTTGATTTTCATGTTCACAAATTCACCTTGAGATAATATGATTCCACTAGTTTTCACATGGAGAGAAGCAAGACTGGTGTGAAGATGGTGGATTGAGAGATAGCAGGGTAGAGAGCCTCTCTGAGAAAAACAACTCGATGCTAGAATTTAACATCATGGAGAAGACCAGATGAAAGGAGAGCGATTCTCACAACTCAGGAAGAAATTGAGGAAAAAGAAAAAGGAAGGAAGGAAAACCGTGGACGAAAGGCTGGAACCAGATGCATTCTCACTGGAGCTGGTCCAGCGCTGTGCTGGGCACGTCTTGGAATCTGATGACTCACGGTCCTGCTGAAGTCACAGTAGTGCTGAAATTGGGGGTTGGTAAGCCCAAGGCCCTTAGCGGGAGGATGCGGCATAATGGAGAACAGAACCAATGTGGAGAGCTGCATTAACCTGTGGTGAGTGCTAGGAATTTGGTCCCATGGAGGGGGTGACCGGCTGGACAACATTTTGGAGTTGGGCAGGATGGGCCTGAACCTGGAACCGCAGCGGCATCAGTTGGCTGCTCCTGGCCCAAAGAGGACTGAAGGGATCTGCTTGAGCTGGGTCACGCCCCTGGCCCGCACCCAATAACCAGGACAAAAGTGTCCCAAGCCTGTGACGTCCACATGGCACAGACTAATGTGGTGAAGGCACTTGCTGGTTGGCTGGCTCAGAAGAGAGGGGCCAACCCATATTGTACTTGCATGCACTCACAGATCAACAATAAACTGGAGAGGGCAGCAATCCCCTAGCCAGCATGCTTCAGAAAACCATAAGCAATACAGAAGGGGCCTGAGACCTCCACCACAGACCTGTCTGAAAGAAACCAGAAACATGGCAAGAGAAAAAGCCTCCAGCTGCTGACCCAGGGAAAAAAGTCCAGGGAGAAGAGATTGAGGGCAGCAAACATGCACTATCAGACACAGCATCATAAAGAAGTATCTTCGTGACCTCATAGATGAACTTAAAACTGAAAATCTAATTCAAGTGAGGCAAGATATAAAAAGATTAATAAAAGAAATGCTAAGCACCTCTCAAGAAGGCACAGATGGAAGAATGGAGGAACCCAGGAAAAGGAGAGAAACCTTTGATGAAGAATATAAACAAAATCTAGAATACATGAAACAGATCCAAAGAGATTATCAAGAAATTAAAAACTCCATTGAAAGCTGGCAAAATTCCTTGTTAATTCTGGCAAAATTTGAAGAAAGATTTGCAGTGTGTGATTGTGAAAGGAAAGATCCCTTAAAAATAACAAGGAATCAGGGAGTAACAATGCAAAGGCTAGAAGATGACAAGGGGATCTATAACTTAAGAATAAAAAACATGAGCATAGAAGCAGGAGTAAACACAAATGAAATATAAAGGTTATTCACAGAAATAATTAAGGAAAACTTCCCAAGCATAGGAAAAGGAAATGATATTCAGATATATGAGGCATACAGAACTCCAGCCAGCTACAACCAAAACAGAGCTATACCTAGACATATAATAATCAAGACCCCAGAAATTCATCACAAGACCAGAATATTAAAAGTGGTCAGAGAAAAGAAAATGATAAACTATAAAGGAAAACAAATCAAAATCATAACAGACTTCTTGATATAAACTGTCAAATCAAGAAGAGTTTGGAGCAAAGTATTCTAAGCCCTGAAAGAAAATATCCTCCAATCCAGATTGATGTCCCCTAAAAAACTGTCTCTCAAAATTAATGGAGAAACAAGATGTTTCCATGAGAAAGAGGAACTGTGGGAGTTTGTGACCACTAATCCAACCCTACAGAGAATACTGAAGGCCATTCTAGAGAGAGAGAGAAAAAATACCAGGATTCCAGCAACAGTGGAAGAGAGGCCTCAATGAATGGGGCAGACAGAGGAATGGAGAAAAGTAGACAATCAACAGCAGAAAAATAGCCTAGCAGAGATGAGGCAGAGAAGACTGGCTATAATCTTTAACACAGATGGCCTTGATACACTAAGAAAAAGAAACACAGGCAGAATAGATCAGGGGATTAGGGTCCATCGAGATGCTCTGAATAGGAAATATAATCTACCTGAAAGAGGGTTAATGAACCAAAAGTCAAAGTGAGAAAACAATACTCTATGTGACAGAGAACCAGAGAGAAATAGGGACAAGTTCTCCAGCAGCTGCAGGTAGGTTGGAAAGTCATGACACTTTTGCACAGTGGAGAACTACTCAGCTATAAGGAAGGAAAACCTTGAGGCTTTAGTAGGTAAAGGAATGCAGCTCAAGATCAAATTCAGGGGTAAAAAGGTTCAGAACCACTTAGGTAGACAGCAGGTTGCCCCCCTAATCTAAAAAGTAAAGGAGTTAGTGGGATACAAAATGTACAATACGCTCTGTGAAAGTGAAAGGGGAGGAATTGTCTAAAAAAGGAAGGCAGACAACATTGTTAATAATGTATCAGGATTTAAAAGCCACATTAGTCTTATGGCTCTGTTTAGTTTGATTTTATTCTGTTCCAGTCTGTCTACTCATACTAGATTTGAGGGCACAGACAACTATCCCCAAAATAGCAGGCTATACTACGGTAACTATCTTTAATTTCCTATTATCTTAACATGAAGCCCTGTATTACTTACAATGTCTTACTATGACTGATCTTATTTGAATCTGGTTTGTTGGATCCCTGTTTTGTCCTAACTGATTTTATTCGAATTTGGTATGCTTGATAGTATCAAGTCTAAGAGTGGAGGCAACTACTCTGAAGACTCAAGATGCAATAGGATACCCATTCCAGTTTGATTATTAACTACTTTTGAGGTCCTATAATGTTTCCAATGTTTTGTTTTTATTAATATTGCTATGTATTGCTATGTTCAATTATATTATACCTGATGATAAAGACAATTCTATTGAAAATAAGAGATATCAAAGTAACTACTGTAGATCACCTATTATGGTTTTATGTCTTTTTGTTTCAAGTTTTTCTAGAAATTTTTGTTGTCTTTTGTTGATTTGCTTTTTAATACAGAAAGGATACATATACATGTAGAGAATCATGCATGTGTAGAACTTAAAGACACTAAGATACCCTGTGGTGTCATATATAAAATCTGACAGTACTATTATTCTCTGTGCAGAGTGATATTAGTCTATTTTCTTTTGTCAATTTCAACATTCATAAAGATATGGAGAGGTATTTTGAACAGAATGAGAGGCATTATGGTAGCCATTGTTGACTTTCCTATTTTCTGGTCTTGAAGACCTAAAATGCCTTCATCATCCTGTTCTGATCAGTTTAATATTATTTTGTTCGGTATGAATTCACTGTGTGTGAAGATAGGGACAACTATCTGGAAGAAAACAAAAGACAATATGATAGACAGTGAAGATCTCTGGTGGTCTTGCTTTGAAATCTGTATTTCTTAAATTGTTTTATCATCTGCTTTGTTCTGTTTATTTTTATGCTCTTTGAAAGACTGATGACTGACATATTACCTGGTGTCCTTGAAAGTTTTATTATTATAAATAAACTGGTATAAATTTTATAAATTATTTATTTGCCCATTCTACATCTATCTTCAGTTACTTGCCTCTAAGACAGTAAGATTAAGTTTCCAAATTCACAAGGCTAAAAAGCAGTTTTTCACTCAGAAGTAGCTCCATAAAGACAAAGATCACCTTGTGAACTTCCCTAAAGGCCAGGCACTTTTCAGCTACTAGTGATAGTATTCTTTCTGATAAGTCTTAGTGTAAAAACTTGATTAACATTATGTTGGTAAAGATGTAGTGGTTCTGCAGAGGCTAAGTTCTTTTGGCTCGAGGAAATTGTTACTGTTCATATTTATTATTGACAGCTAAGGAAAAATGAAAACGAGGACTAGGTGTGGTACCTACAAAACACTCTGATCTCATATCCTATTATTTTTCACTGAAAAAAGGGAACAATGCCTTATAAAATCAGAACATTTTGGTTTTCCTTTACTCTTACTTTCTCACACTAGGGAGATGAGATGTTTACATGTGTCCAGTTTATTTCACCTAAGAGTATGGTCTCAAGTTGCATCCATTTACCTAGGAACGCTTCCAATTTATTCCTTAAGGCCAAATAAATAAATAAATAAATAAATATATTCATTCCTCAATTGATGAGCATTTGGGTTATTTCCAAGATTTTGCTTTTACAAACTGTGCTGCTATAAACATGCATGCCCATATATCACTGTGGTATGACGTTTTTAATTTGGGAAGATGCCCAGAAGGGAAATAGCTCGGTTAAATCAGACTTCCAGCTTATTGAGGAATCTCTATACTGTTTTCTACAATGATTGCACCAGCCATACTCCCACCAATAATGGAAAAGTGTTAGTTTCTTCTCACATCTTTTCCAGCACTAGTTATTGGTTGATTTCTTCATGATAGCTATTCTTTCTGAAATGAGATGCAATTTCAGCACTGTTTTGATTTGCATTTTTCTAATAACCAGTGATGTAGAACATTTTTTTGTATGTTTGTCATGTGTATTTCTTCATCTGAGAAGCATATATTCTTCTGATGCTCTTTTTGGAGTGGGTATTTAAATTTGGGGGATCTAATTTTTTTCAGTTCTTTATATATTCAAGATATAAGTCCTCTGAAAGAAAACTGGCAAAATTTTTTCACAGGCTGAGGATTCTCTTTTCACTGTTGATTTCTTTTATTGTAAAAAACCTTTTTAACAGGATTAGGCCCAGTTATTGATTCTTTGCATTATTTCCTGTGATTGCGATTTTGTTCACTAAATCTTTGCCTATACCTATGTCTTTAAGAGTTCTGCCTACTCTTGCTCCCAGCACATTTATTGTTTCTATTTTAATATTTAGGTCTGTGATTCATTTTGGCTTTAGTTTAGTGTATGATGATAGCCATGTGTCTAGTTTTATTCTTCAGAATGTGGAAAGTACTATGCATTAAAGGAGTTATCTTTAATTATGAAATGGGAAGAAACTGTTCAAAAGGAAAGAAGAACTAAGGTGGGGAAAGTGGAAAAGGAAGAAAAGGAGAGTGGAGAAATGATTTTAAAAAGGGTAAGATGGAAACAAAGCTTTGTAAATAGGGAAGGGGATATGGATTGAAGGGAGGAGAAGGCATTGGGAAAAACAGAAATAGAGAATATATCATGTACAGGTACAAATTTCCTTTGAAGAATATGATCATTATGTATATCTAAAAAGTAACAATAAAGTTATTTATAAAAATCAGAATAACATTCTGATTTCATCTACTACTCTCACCTCATTCTCTCTACTCTAGACACACGGCACTGCTGTTGCTTGAGTCCACACGTTTCTGTTTCAAGAACTTTGCAGTTGCTTTTACTTTTGGCTGGAAACCTTTCCCTCCAATATTTACATATCTGGCTTCATGTATTTCAGGGTTTTCCTGACAGACTTTCTCAGTGAAGTTCTTGCAAAGTCTAATTACTTCACCTTCTCTCCTCCTTTGCTACATGTATTACATATTCACCTTCTTTACTCCATTTTTATCACTAACCTCATCCTTATCTAACATGCCATCAACCCAATATGTGCTGATATTTTGGAGTTAAAGACTGTCATAATGTTTGTCTTCTATTTTTTTTTTTTTTTTTTTTTTTGTCTTTTTCGTTTTTATCGGTACCAGGGATCGAACTCACGACTGCCTGCTTGCAAGGCAGGCGCTTATGCCGCTGAGCTAAATCCCCTGCCCCTGTTTGTCTTCTATTAATTTATCTTTTCCTTCTCCTTCCTTTTCTATTTTCTTCAGGATTAGTTTTTTAAAAAATTGTTTCATATTATTTGTTCCTTTGTCTGCTTGAATATATCTGTTCTATGTATATTTTTAAAATAACTTGCTATAGGCACCATTTACAATAACCAAGATGTGGACCTGACCTACATGTCCTTCAGCAGATGGCAAGGTAAATAAAAAAGATAAGTAAATAGATGAATATTTGGTCATAAAAAGAATGAAATTTGTTACAACAACACAGAGAACATCATGCAAATTGAAATGAACTAGGAATAAAAAGACGAATACTGCACAATTTAACTCATGCAGAATGTAAAAATGTTAAATTCTGAGTAGAATAGTAGTGACCAGTGTTCGGGGAAAGCAGGAAAGAGGGAAGTGAGGAAATACTGAATGAGTATATATAACTAAGGGTATGGTTCTGGTCTCCTCTTGCAGAGTACAGTGACTACAGGTAATACTAAAACATTGTCTATTTCAAAATAGCTAGAAGAGATGATTTTGAATGTTCTTACCACAAATTAGTGGTAAACAATGATAACTGTTTAAGGTGATGGATATGGTAATCAGGTTGATTTGATCATTATGCAATGTATATGTGAATTCAAACATCATACACTATCCTACTGATAAGTATAATTATGTGCCAATGAAAAATAAAAATTTAAAAGAAGTTACTGTAGGAATTTTATGTCCCCTTAACACACAATTTATCTTCAATTATTGTATCACTTCATGTAAAATATAAGAATGTTATAAGAAAGGGATATGATTGAGATATACCTCATTGTGCATATGCTATAAAACCCAACATAATTTGTATGTTTAACTATCAACTGATTTTTAAATAATACAAGAAAAATATTCATTTGTTTACCCAACATTTTCCATTTTCATTCCTTTCCAGTACTATTTCTTTTTAGCTTTAGGAACTTCAACATTTCTTATAGTACAAAGCTACTAGAAACAAAGTTCACCTGAAAAATAATTGCAGTTTTGTTTTTGAAAAATATTTTAAGAGATGCAGCCTAGATATCTGAGAGTAAAATTGCTACTCCTGCTTGCTTTGGGACTTCTGGTACACGAAATACTGTTTTATATCCTTTGATTTTAAATCTGTGGATAAAAGTCTTGTCCATATTTCAGTTTTTGTCTTAACTCTTAGTTCTGGAAATAGTTTTTACTCTTATGATTTGGCAGCAAAGTGAAATAGGCATATCCTATATTGAGAAGACACTGAAATCTCTAAATTGAGTCTATCAGGTCTACTAAGTATTGTTTCCCAACTGCTCTTAGTTTTATCCTTGTGCACATATAGTTTCAGTTACAGAGAAGGATGTGAAGGGAATTAATATGCAAATGTGAAGCTCCCAATAAGTCCAAGTGGAATATTTATCGAATTATATTCATGAGAATTCATAGAAAGTAAGATTATTTGAAATGTAAGGTTCAGGGTCACAATAATTAAAAGAAAGTACCTTGATTCATGAACTTAATTTGTTTTACACTTTTAGAAAAGATGGCCGTTTTTGTGTTTGTGTGGGAAATATGGCCATGGTCATATTTGTTTTCCCATGCAGAGTTTATAAACAAAACCAAATTTTTGGTAAATACTTGTTTGTAAATCAAATTGTCTGCAAATAAAAGCGTTCATGAATCAAAGTACCACAGTATTTCCAAATCTTGGAGCAAAGAGTATTATCACAGTATTCATTTCAACATTACTTTAGGAAAAAAGCATGGAAACCATTTAAATGTTACCAGGTGTAACATGGCTATGCAAATTAGAGTATTATCATACTGTGTGCTATTTTGCAGCAATTAAAAAGCTGTAGGCTAATATATGCTAATGTGAAAAATCTGTAAGAGAGATTATTAAGTAAATCTGTTGCAAAATTATATGGATAGTAATTTATGTAACCTGTATTTACCCATATGGTATGTGCCATTTATGAGTGATAAGATAGAAGAATGTGACAGGAATTATTACCATCCCTCTAATATTTTAATTATCAAGAATACATTCCTAAAATCAAATTTTCAATAGATCTGAGAGAAACACAGTCCAACAGATCTGTTTTCATATCCTGCTTTGTCACTGATCCTTGGCCATATAAATTTATAACATTATTTAAATTTTATGAAATTTTGTAAGAAATGCCACAATATTTAAATAAGATAACCTGTATAGATTCCTTGAAAAATATCAGGAATTCAACAAATAAAAATAGACTCAATAGTACTGAACATAGGTTCTTGTCCCTTCTAAAAAACTGAGTAATTTGTTACCATGTAATCTACCTAACTGGAATAATTCTTATCTTTCTTTAGTTCACCTTTACCTTGTTTCTCTAGTTTTTCTCATAGACCTGGTTTCTAGCCATGCAATCATTTCTTTTGCTGACAGCATATATGAATGCATTTGTCAATTATATAGCTGTACATCCGTTGTGAGTTGTACTGTATATTGAAACATACTTTGTTCATGACCTCTAGTAACTCTCAAAATGCATTGATTTTTTCCGCTCACCTCTGAAACTTTGAGATAATTATACAAAATTTAGGCAAGACTAAATCATCAGTGTTTTATACAATGTGTTGTCACAAATATTGCTTGTGGAATTATCATTTACTAAAAACTAATCCAGCTTTAACTGCTCTAGTTTCCTCTTGAATTTGACAAATAATACGTCTTAAAAGTTTTAAATGAAAAAAATCCCTGATTGTTGCTTAGTACTCTGTATTTGAAACTCTCTGTTTCTACGTTTTATATTTTTGCTTCCCTCATTTTTTGTTAGTGACTCATACCTTATCTTTATTCTCTTTTTTATCTTTAGCTTCTTCCTTCCAAAATATATAAGGACAGACAACACACGGGGAAAAGAAGACATTTTGGGACATTTGGAAATGCTTTTTTCATTTAAGGATGTCCTAGATATACTAAAAATATTTATTTGGCAGAAAAACACTGAAATTCAAGAACCATTTCCATTTTTTCTGAACTAAAAAATGTTAACATAAAAACTAAAATATACAAGGCACAAAATGTTTGAAAGCATTCAAAGATTAGAACATGAATGCTATAGTTCAGGTAAAAGATGACCCTTGAATTACATGTATCAGGGCAATGACTAAGTATATTCAGAAGAGATAGAAAATATGAAACAAAAGAAGAAATAATAGTAATCTTCTGGAATTTGAATTCATTCTCTTTTTAAAGACTGGCTGTTTTCGAAAGGAGGTGACATCAATGGTCCACTCCCATCAAGCAGTAAATACGTTGTTTGGGGCAAGAAATGATGCTCCCAAGATGGTAATGTGACTGTACGTGTTCTTTATTTTTATAATTATTGACGAACCTTTACTTGCTTAATTTTTCTCCTTTTTGACTATAATATTCTGATGTAATTTAAGACCAATTTTAAATGTCCTGAAAATAACAGAATTAAAAACTCAGCCATTTTCACTTTCCTAATCTCACATTACTCCCTTAACCTCATCCACCACACCCCATCTCACTAATACCACCTACTGTATCCATAAAAGGCCCAGTTCAATAAAACTGAGGTCCTAAGGTCTTAAATGACATGGACTCTCCTTTGAAGTTATTGCACAGAACCCCGAAATTGAGGCTGTGTCACTGCTTACCTAACAATATTAATCAAGATTAATCAAGCTAAACATTTACAATGTATATGTTATATAAAAACTTAATTTCAAATTTCTTTCCAATATGCAATTCATACTCATACCAACAGTATATTAAAAATAAATTGCTCTACATCTTAATTTGATGGCTAACTATGGGACCTTAGTGTGGTGTTGACTGTCAATCTTATTGTTAATAGGGTAAGCAGGTTTTCCATTGCTTTTTAGATAATTGTGTATCAAAGAAGTCTTTCTGTATCATTTACCCAATATTTTTTGGTTAGACATTTTCTTATCATTTATATGTATTATAAATGTAATCTCTAGAGCTGAATCTTCTCTATTGCTATAGTCTATTTTTAGAATCTAGAAATTACATATTCAAAAGTAAAAAATATTTAATAATGAGTATGTTTAAATTTTAAGTATTTCTCTAGCACAAATAGTTATGTTTTTCTTTTTTCACTACTCTGATGAATGTGTATTATAAAATGAAAATCAAATTTACTTTAACTTTTATTTTTCTATAGTTTATGTTTCTCTTTATATCATTTATGCCTGGGTTCTTTCTAGATTCTATTTTTCTGTTTCATTAATCTTTTTTAATTTCTATACCACCTATATATTTTCTTTTTGATTATTTTATACTGAGATTTAGAAGTGAAAAAATAAAAAACCCTAATTGACTTAAGTTTCTAGTAAACTACAAGGTAAAAGTGTGGCTTCTGTTACGTAAGTACAGTGAGTACCTCTACCTTTGAATCTTTAGCTGCTTGTTTTATTATGCCACATTAGTTATAGCAAGTTAAAATATCCATTTTATTTTCCAAATTAATCTTAATGGTAAAATTATTATTTTTCCATTAATAGTGCATTCTTTTCCATGCTTATTTTGTATTTATCTAAGCAACTCAAGTCTATAGTTAGTACCGTAAGACTAAAAATTTAGACTCACTTTGATCTTTGTAATATCAGCTTGTTTTTTTTAATCAGCTTGGTTTAGAATACCAATGATTGCCATCATCTTTTACTCTAAGGAGGCACTGATATCTAAGACTGACCATCCTCTTTGACAATTCAATCTCTGCCTTCTAGCTATTAAGCAGATATCAAGTTGTTAGTGGAAGGAGACCTGGAAGAATTCTAGGCCACATTTAAAGCAGTAGTACTTCCTTTACTGGAGCACATTCACTTACTTGATCATTTTTGAATGAGGTGTCATCTCTAGTTATCTACTAATGATTTATATATATCTACTAAATTTTGTAATTCTTCTGTTCTCTCATGAACTGAGAATAAAATTATTATATAGAAAAACTATGTGGAAATATAACTATAGCACAAGCTTAAAAATGGTCTCATAAACATTGAAATTTAGATAATTAAGACTTACCTCTATTTCTTTTCTTAATTTTTCATGTGTCTTTTTTTCTTCTTCAAGAAAACAAGTCTTTTCAATGATAGATTCTTTTACAGTTATAATCTCATTCTTAAGCTTTGAAATCTCTTCCTATGTATTTATAAAATTTAAAATATACAAGTGAAAAAAAGACTGGTTAATATAAATCCAAGTCTTTGTGTTTCCATAATTTAAGAAATCTAGTTATATCAAAACTTAATTTTGATAAGTAGGATTAAAATATTACTTTCTAAAGATATGTAAGATGAACTATTATTTGAACAAATATTAGATTTTAAAGTACTGAACCTAAAAACAAAGAAAGACATAAAGGAAAGTGGTAGTTATGAACTTATGATGCAATTGCCTGGCAACAGTAGAGTCTCTAGAAAGGAATGATACATATTTTAATTTCGTATCTTCTATGGTCTTCAGAAAATGCTACTAGAAATACCAAGATGCTTAAGGTCTAATTATTTATTCAGATTGTTTGCATAATAGCATTAAGCACAGTACACTGATTTGAAGTGGTCCACATCAATTAGTAAGGAAGCTAGAGCCTCAACATTGGTAAATTACATGTTCTCCAACAAATTGATTAATTGTTCACTGAGATTTTTGTCTGATCATGTATTTTTACAAATCTACAAGGAACTTGTAAAAAATCTTTTGTGCCTTTGCACATTTTGGATAGCTGTTACATAGCTCGTGTACTTACCCCAGTTTTTGAAAATTATGAATGTAGTAAATAGTTATGGGTGTTTTATTACCTTAATGATGAATTTATTGTTTAGCATTTGTACTTACAAAAAAAAGAGTAAAGAAAAGTTTTGTTAAGTAATAATTCAAACCTGAATTTGTGTTATTTCATCTGGATTTTGGAGGTTTTGCTTAAGTTCCTCTTTCATTGTCTTCAGTTTTTTAATGAGATCTCGCTTTTCATCAAGTTCAGTCATAAATGACCATTTTCTTTCTATTTCCCCTAAATTATCTTTATGTGTCTTTATTTTTACATAATATGCATTATATTTTTTCATCTGTTCACAAAAATCTTCTTGGGCTGATTCTATATCAAATTTAAGCTTTATATTTTCTTTATGTAAGGACTTGATTTGAATTTCCAGGCTTTCACATTGAAGTTTGGAATTCTCAATGACAGCATCTTGCTGATAAATTTGCCTCTCTGTTTCTTTAGTTTCTGCAGAGACTGCTGCTATTTGTTTTTCAAGTTCCTGAAGTTCATTCTGTAATATATTTCAACATTATAATTATTGATTCATAGAATTCAGCATGAGAGAAAAGTCACTGTTTTGGTCCATAATGTATGTGAGAAAATATATATTTATCAAATATATCAAAATTGATACATACAATAGAAGGAAACATATTAGCATAACAACTACATTATAATCTCAAAAAAGTCTCGGGTTATGTATTTCTTACTTTTCATATTCATTTGTTCTTTGGATCAGAGGTCCCATCCAACCCAGCTATTCCCTTCTATTTTTTCAGAACTGAAAATATCACACCACAGCAATATATGTACAACCATGTTTATAATAGCCCAATTGGTAACTCCTAGATCTTAGAAACAATCCAAATGCCCATCAACCAAGGAATGGATAAAAAAAGTGATATTTTTATACATTAGAGTAGTACTCATCTATAAAGAAAAACAAACTCGAGGCTTTTATAGTTAAATGGATGCAACTAGGGACCATACTCAGAAGTGAAACAAATTAGATTTGCATGTGTAAACATCATATTGTCTTCCTAGTATATGAAAATGAAAGCATAAATAAGATCCAAAAGGTACAATAGAGATTGTGAAAGGGAAAGAAACTGCTCAAAAGGAAACAACTGGGATAGGGGAAAGGAAAAAAGAATGAAGGGGAAAATGTGTATATATCTATATACAGACACTCATGCCTCAACCTCTTTGTAAAATTAATACGAAGAGATCTATTTTGCCTCAGTGGGGCATTTGGCATTGCTAATTGGTATTTCCATGTTAAAACCTAGTTTTCACACCACTAGTCTCTCATTCTCCTTAGCTATTTGAGTATTTTTTCTTGTTCAAGATGATTCCTTCAAATATGGGTCTTCCCCAGAGTTCAGTCACTATAACTTCCTCTTCTCATGCTAAAAATACTTCCTCAGTAATCTCATCCATATTCACATTTTGAGGTATGTATTTTCTGTTGATTTGTAGACTGTATATGTTTGTTGAGTTCTGTATTTGGCTAACACTGGCCATCTTAAAATAATCATGTCCAAAACTCAGGCTACTGCTTCCTCCCTCCCTAGCCTGTGCCCAAAAATCAGACTAATCTTTCCTCCTTCCCTAGTGTTGTATCAGTTATCTATTGCCAGAAACACAGAACTTTAGCGACGTACAATAGTACATAGGTGTTTATTACTGACATGCTTGGGAGCAGTTAGGATTGGGTAGGGGATTCACATTACTAGGAACAGTGGGGACTGGCTAGGTTTGCTCAAATGTCAGAGGGGTGGGTTATGCTTGTTTTAAAAATTGCTTTCAGGAAGAAACCTGTAAGTACTCTGAAAATAGAAAGGTATTTTCATTTAATTCCTCCTCTAGAATTTTTTGAAAAAGAATCTTGAATCTAATTGTTCCTAGTGAAACGAGCAGTTTTCCATCCAGTTAACTTATGTAAAAGGCAAAAGATTCAGATGAGTTGCAAACATCCTAAGCAGCTGTCATTATTATTCCCACTGAGTGGATAATAAAACTAAGGTCCTGGAGTGTTAAATGCAAAAGTGACACATCTAATAGTGAATTCTGAGGGGTTTTTGAGATAGGATCTTACTAAGTAGTCCAGGCTGGCCTTAAACTCATTATGGAGCCCACGCTGGCCCTAAACTTGTGGCACTCTTCCTACTTCAGCCTCCTGAATGTTAGGATTACAAATGTGCATTAAACTCAGGAATGCTTGATCCTGCAGTTTCTAATTTTTATTGCTCTTTACTACACAAGTATATAGAATGGCTTCTAAAAATAGTTAAAATTGAAACTTAAATGTTTATATTCAATTAAAAAACAAAATTATGGGGGTTGGCTTGAACTGGGCTCACTGGGGGTGTCTTATCTCTGCGTTACGTGTATCTTATGCATCAGTAGGCCAGCACAGGAACATCCATCTATTGATGATAGCAGATGTAAAAGAGTGAAAATGCAAATGTTTGTGTTTTTAAAGCTTTTTCGTGAATCATATCTGCTAACATCCTAGCTAGTCACATGATCAAACTCAAGAGTCCAGGAACAAAAGTGTGTCCACCCAAGATGTGACAAAGAGTGTGCATATAAAAATAGTTGAAAAATTGGGACCAAAAATGCAAATTAACACATCCTTATATTCCCAAATGAAGCTAGCAGTACCACCTTCGGAAACATCATTAATTCTTCCTTTGTCTTTACCAAACTGTTTATCGAATTCTACAATTCCTCCCAATAAAATGATTCTGATGAATCCTTTCTTCTTTCTAGCACTGTAATTCTCACTAGATAAGTTAATTTGGTATTTAAATAACTAATAATCCTCAATTCTCTCTTCTCTCTAGTATACTCATTCTCTTCCAATAGATTTGAAACACTAGAAAGAAAGCAGTATGTTAAAAAACAGAAAACAAAAAAACAAAACTTTTATCCTTTTCGCAGGGGGAAACAAAAGAGGTAAGTACACAAAATAAAACATACTGATGAACATGTATTATCTTCAGATGTTATGGTTGATACATTGTGTCAATTTGAGAAGTCCAGGAGTCTAAATAAATACCAAAGCAGTTCTACATCCTAGGGTGTAGAGGACCTCTTCTTTCCTCTAGGATGTTGTTCACTGTGTCAACTGGAGAAATTAAAAAATTTAACTAAGTGACTTAGCAAGAGCCAGGACCTCCACTTTGTAAACATCCTGAGCCTGTGCAAGAGGGCTTGGATATGACGTGAGTGCTACAGTCCTGAGGGTGGAGAGCCTGTATGCAGTGTAAGGGAGGAAAAGAGGCTTGTTTTTTCCTCTGCATTTTTTGCTTTTGTTGCTTTTGCTGTCTTCTGTTGCTTTGAAATGTAGCCTCTGTGCCATGCCACCCTGCCTTGGAATCAGCTGATTAAGGACTGAAACCCCCACGAACTGTAAGCTAAATAAACCTGAAAAAACTACTCTATGTTACGTCACCATCAAAGTATTTATGATTCTGTGAGTGTGACAATGTTATCTCAGGCCTCTGTGAAGCCTCTTATTCACAGAGGAATAAGCCTGATATATCAAGCTCCTTACCACCTAACCATTAAGTATGTCCCAAATACCCAATTATTCAGGTGAACTCCTGCTATTCTTTAAAACTCAACTTTGAAACAGTCCTTATTTATGATCACTCCTTCTTCAGTCCTCAATCTGTGTTGGGTTCATGTTTTGTTGACAGTACTACCCTGTATTTATTTCTTTGTCTCTTTGCGATAGGTGATTAACAATCCATGGGTAAGTACAATGTTTAACAGAAAGCTTAACAGAATGCAGGCTCTCAAGTGAAATGTCTGTGAAACACTTTAAAGACTGAGTTTTACAGAAAATTACAGAAATCTAAAGCATTATCATTGCTATATTGTGTTGCATAAAATAACTCAATAGAAGTGAATAACATATAAGAAATCCTTATTACTACATTTATAAAATTATTATATGTCTGTTGATACATTAACACCTAAATTCAAAAGAAGCTTAATACTGTCCACCAGGACCTTACAAAATACATTTATTTACAAATTCACTTATTTAATGGTCATGAAAATCTTTGAGGTAGGTTCTATTATCCCTCTTTCACAGCTAAGGAAACAGAGGCATAGAAAAATTCAACTGCCGAGCTATAAATAGCAAATCTGGCCTTTCAAACAAGGCAGTTCAGCCCTAGAGCCTCTTATCATTTCTATAATCTATTTAACAGCAACTTCTACAAAACAAAAACACTGTTTTCATTTTCTTTAGTCATTTTCACAGAATACAGTTGTACTTATTAGGTTGCACACTCCCATTTTCCCTGTGGTGGGATTATGAATATATTATGAAAGTGCTGAAAAGAAACAGAAGCAACTAGAATGTCTACTGACAACTAGTAACTTGCAAGCCACAATTTTCACTAACTTACTATATAATCTTCTTTGAGTTAACACTTTAGAAAACAACTATCAAATAGAAATAAATGTAAAATAATCCTATGTGACATGTGCTTCATATATTTATATTGCAGTTGAGAATGACATTTTTGAATATTTATATTGTATTGGGGATATAAAATGTTCTATAAACCTGAAATACTCATGTAGTCTTTATGGAAGAAGAGACAAATGGAGAGTAACTAAAATTAAAATTTAATTAAATTTAATAAAAATTAAAATTAATTTAAAATTAATTTAAGAATTAAAGTATTCTTAATATTGGAGATGCCAATCTATCATTAAAAATTTTTTGAAATAATGACATTTAAAATATATAAGTTACCTGTAAATGGAACAGAGCTTGTTTGTTTTTTTCTATTTCTGACGTTTGTGATTGTTGTTGCTTTGCAATTTGCTCTACAGTATCAGTTAATGAAGAAGTTTCTTGCTTACACATGGCTAGACAAAATAAGGTATAAAATTAAATGCAGATTTTTAAGGTTATGCTTATTTACTCAAAATAATGATAAGCTTGATGCTTTTCATCTCATAAATAGACTAAATTTGGAATTTGATAATCCTTCCATTCTGACTCTTAAATAAAACCAAAATCAAATGCAAGAATTATAGACCATTCAGAGTTGCCTAGTTCAACATTACACCTGTTCCTTTAGGAAGAGTATATTTTTATTGTCCTAATTTTTTGCTCAAATCATTTATATATGCACTATAATTACAGCACAATTGTAACAACTTAATAACAACTATAGTTGCATATTTTCATGTTATTGTGCCTTTTGCAAGCACAAGTTAAATTTCTTCCTGGTGAAATGTTATTTCCTTCTAATTTGCTATTAATCTTAACACAATTCACACTTCTATTTTTCACTAGTCTTTTAATTATTTCTTAAGATTATTACCTTCATTAAGAACTTCATTCTTTCTTTCTTTGTTGCCTGACATTTTCTATAATCTCTTTTTCCTTTTTTGCTTCACCGTCTTTGTTCCTACAAAATAATCTCTATTGATAATTTCTTCACTTTTCCCTGTATATTTGTGACTACTATATGTATCACAGGGATGGTAAAGACATTTAATCATTAGTATAAATAAGTAAAACAATAGTTAACAGACTTTGAAGGAAAGTAGAATAGTTCTATATTTGCAAGTCAGTTTTCCAATTTTCAGCTGTTACAAACTTTAGTGTCTTCTTTGATGCCCTAATTTATAAAATCTCACGGACATATTATAGTAAAGGTATATATTGTATTTAGCACAGCACCTGCCATACACAGAATAATTATTATGGATCAGTAGCAGGTACCTCTAGTACTAAGATGAAGTAGGCTTTAAAACAGTAACAAGAATCTGTGAGAACATTTCAGGAATGCTTGGCAATCTCTCCCATTAGTATAGAATGTAGAGAATACACCACTCCTGTTCAGTGATTTTTTTTTTTTTTAGGACAAGCTCTAAGCAGGTTTAAATTTACATTTCAGTCAATTCTTTATTTAGGAGTAATTGATAAAATGATGGGGTAGATATTTTTTCTCCACCTCACCATGAACAAAATGCTATTCTAACACAAGAGTGCTGGCTTGCCAGAGTTAAAGTCAGATTTACAAAAAGCGTATCTGAATTTGCCTACATAGAGGAAATGGAACACATTTTCATGATTAATGAATGAAAAATTCAGTATTGATAATTACTTTTGAAATCAGAAGTTGTCATCTTGTATTTAATATTTGCACATAAACTTTTTTTATGTAATGACTAATCTTTTAAAAAAATGTTAGCTGATTTTTATAGGCGCTGTGAATCTTCCCAAATTGTACTAAAGTTATTACAAACTTTACAGGGCAAGAAAAACAGTGAAATATTATTTTAACAGTCAGGAATGTTAGTAAGCTTCCACAGAAAAGTCTACAAACCCCTTAAATTAAAGATCAACTGAACAAAAAGTACTCATGTACAAATCATGTTTTCCAAAACCAAAATTTGAAGTATTGAAACATATGTGAAAAGAAAAATTTTAGACATAAAAATTTAAAACTTAAACATGATTAAAAGTTAAAATTCTCCCTAAGTGAAGACATTCAAATCTATCTAGAGGTGTCCTACTAAGATAAAGAAATTCTGAGCTTAACAAGTAGATTTTTCTTAAATTTCTAAGAATTTATGATTCTTGTTTCATAGGACTACATGTTACACTTCAAATTTGCTTTCTTTCTGAAGCTTACCTATGTACTCAGCTTAGTCATTGTGTTCATGTCATTTCCTATGTCCTTTCTATGCAACATGCTGTAGGTGCAACATGCTATAGGTTACTACTGCTAATGGTTCCAAATCTAATTTTCTCTCTAGTACTTTTGAGTTTCATAGTCACATGAAATTCTAACTGTCTTGAAATACATGCCTTTTTCAGTCAGTTGGATACAGTAAGCAACTAAATCTTTGTATACACCTAAGACTATGTTTGTTTCATAATAAAGAGCTTGTTAAAACTGATACTTTTGGATTTTGATTTTCCTTTTGTGGGCCTTCTTGCAAATCTTCTCAAGGAAGATCAAAGAACTAAAGAACCACAACATAAAACAAATATAATATAGACCATCACAAATGCTCAATGAAAAATCTGGTAACAAATTTACTCAACTGTTTCATGGTAAGTGCTTTTGTCATGATTACTTTGTGCTGAACACTATTCTGGACACAATAGAAATAGTGTTTGTTCTATGCCTGGTAATCAAACATGAACTCTTTTGATTCTGTAGTAAAGATAACTTTCATTTTACATAAAAGCTCAAGACACAAATAGATCAAAGAATTCACTCAGATAACTATTGAGATGTTATTTGAATTTTGGTTTCAAGTTTATGCTTTCAATTCTGGACTTCTCAAGTATAATTATTAAGGGAAGAATCTTGTTTTCACCTATCACTCCAGAATCAAACGATTTTGTACTCTTTGTTAAAATGTCACTTGAATAAATTTCCTTTTTGTTTTGCTCCTTACGGTGCTGTGGACTGAACTGAGGACTGTGCATACTAAGCACACACACTATACTGAGCTGTATCTCCAACACTCATCTTCCTCCTTTCTAGTCCCATTACTACTTTCCACTTTTCTCCTTTGGGGAACTATTTCAGGAAAGTACAGATTTTCACCAAAGTTTGCATGACTAAAAAAGGAACCCAGTAAGTTCTTCCTACTCCTAGTAGTTCTCAAGAGATGTCACCTTCCTGAGGAGTCCCCATTTCTCCTTTCTCCAAATTGTAATTTCTACAATCTGCTTAACATACTATGTAAACTATAGTCACTATCTACTATATCTCTGTAATCTGTTTCAAGAGCCTAAGATTCCTAAATCACTCATCATGAAGACTTATCCTTTTGACACTGTTAATATGATACTGTGTAACCAACTCTTCAAGCCTTTTATATTCCTCTGTTGTGGCTTCTGAAACTCAAGACCTTCAGTAAAACCCAAACTTAAACCTCTTCAGTGAACCTCCCTTTCACCTTTTTTGCTTTTCATCCTCAGGTTACTAGGTCTAGAGCTGAGTTTTCCCTGTCACTAATTAATACTGCTTAATTATGGCCTTTTTTTTTTTTTTAGGAAAACTTTTTAGTTTCTTTGAAGTTCATGTCATCAGATTAAGCTTTCCCTATCCCTGACTTGTAGATTCTCTTTCCTCATCCCTAGATTATAAAATACGATGTACTAAACACTCATTTTTTTTTTGAATTTCAACATTCACACAGATGGTACACATTGTAGTTTTGATACATAACATTCCCCCAAAGTTTCATGTTCTGAACGCTTATCACTATAGTAAGGTTCAGAGGTAAGGCTTTTGGGATTATGATTGCTCCAGTCTCATCAGTGGTTTAAACCACTGATGAATTCATAATTTGATGACATCGAAAGGTAGAAACATCAGGAAGTGGTATAATTAAGGAAGTAGGTATGTGGGGTGCGCCTTGTCCCTAGACCTTTCCTCAGTCTGGCTCTGGTCTCTTTCTTGACTACCAAGAGGTGAAGAACTTTGAAGGCTCTTACTGCAATATTCTGCCTTACCACAGGTCCACAGCAACAGAGGTAGTGGACCATTGGCTGAACCTTCTAAACAGAGTTAAAATACATATTTCCTCCTTTAAGTTGTTTTTCTCAGGTACTTTGCTTTAACAATGAAAAGCTACCACAGTTTATGTAATATCTGGCCTCTCTGAGGCCAATTTTAATTGGTTTTTAATTTTCTAACTCATTTCATCTAGTATTTTGCTTGTTAGAGCTCTTCAATCACACCAAGATTCCTAATCCATCAATTCTTCTCTGTTTACACGATCCCTCAAGTCTCTCTGTATTCTTACCTCCTTCCTAGCTCCAATTCTTCACATTCACCTCACTTCTCCGGTAGAAAAATGTAACCAAGTGCTTCATATATAGGCAGATAGCTAATTATGCTTTTTAAAGACACAACTGTGCTATAATCTCAGTGTAAATTCAAAATAATTTATGGCAAATGGGCCCTTGTTGGAGGCCCTTAGAAGTCATCAAGCCCCATAAGTTATTTCATTCACCTTGTCTTCAAATTGCCCTCAGCTCTCCTCTTCCTCTTTCAAATGACAGCATTTTATTTAACTGAGAATATAAAATACCAGAGATGGCTAAACTACTCCATCTACTAGTTTTTCTGCACCTGTACCTACTCTACACTTTCCTTGAAATGAATAAAGTCTCATTGTTTTCTGTACTCCTTTCTCACCTATTTTCAGATAGTACTTCTTTGAATCTCTACTCAACATAATACCCCTCTTCATATGACGACACATATGTTACAGTTTGTAACTAGATGTCCCCCCAAAGCTCATATGCTCATAGGTGGTGAGGCTTTGGGGAGGTGGCTGGATTAGAGTCCGTGATGCTGGGGTTAATGGTGTGTGATAACTAAATTGGTTTAGAAGAGATCTGGGTGTAGATGATGGAAGCCTGATTCTGGGTATGAGTGGCACTAATCAATAGGCTTACAACCTGGATGGACTGCAAGGGAAAAAGGAAGACAGGCTTGCTTTGTGGCTTGCTGCTTTCTGCTGGCACTGCTCCTCTGTCATGCCACCTAGTTTTGGAACCAGCTGACTATGGAGTAAAACCTCTACAAACTGTGAGCTAAATAAACATTTCCTTCTTTAAGTTTGGGTGTCAGGTGTTTTGTCTTAGTAATGAGAAAGTAAGACAATGTGTTATGACTCAGCATAAATCAATTCCTACCACTAATACCAGCCTTGCTTTTTATACCAGTTTAGCTGGTGATCCATTTCTTTGCTCTCCTTTATAAACAAGATATTTGCAGTCTACTTCGTTTATTCTCATTCATTTTGAACTCACTAGAATCAAACATTTATTTTAAAGATCTTCTCTATGGCTTCTCTTTGTCCTTTTCAATGGACAAGTTTAGTTTTCATCTTACTTGACCTAATGCCATCATTTGTCACATTTAATTATGACTGACTTCTCTAAAACAACATTATCTGGTCTTTTTTGCTGGCTTTTTTTTTATCTTTCTCACTTTTGTTAGAATGCTCTAGTGCTCAGTCCTCTCTTCTCATTCAACACCTTATCCCATCCAGTTCTGTAATTTTAAAATCCACTTACAGAGAAGAGGAACCAGAGACAAGGAGAAGGGAGATAGGGGGAGAAAGGGGTTGTAACAGAATTAAGATGTGTTAATATATATTACTAACTCATGATGAATGTAACTGAGGTACCGCAAATATATACTAACAAATATAAAAATTTGAAAGAAACAAATCCACTTTAGGCTGAGAACTCCAGAACTTATCTCTCTAGTCTGAAATCCTTCTTGAACTATATGCTTAGATCAAATCGCCTCCATGATACCTCTATTGGGATTTCTAACAAGCATTTCAACTTATGTTTTAAACTGAACTCATTTCTCTGTCCACACTATTACCAGTACTAAACCTGCTCCTTTAGTCTTGCCATCTCAGTAAATTATAAATTCATCTTTTTTGTTTTTAGGACCCAAACCCCAGGTTCACTAGTAAGGAAGTCTCTACAAATATGCAGATCTCAGTGAAATAAAACTAGACTTGCCCAAGATTATCACAAAAGAGAACTCATTGTTGGTGTTTGTTATGGCTTAAGGGCCCCCACCAAAGCCTCATGCAGTTATGAAGGCAGCTGAGTCTAGCATTTGTGATTGGTTCCTTGTCTAATGCTGGGATTAGTGATGTGAGTGCTGTACCTGCCCAGGGACGGGTAACTGGCATGCAGTGGAAGGGAGGGAAAGAGGTGCAATTTTCCCTTTTTGTTCTTGCTGATGGCAGCCGTCATGCATGGTTGCCCCTCAACCTGGGCACCCTCCCTTGGAGCCAGATGAGTATGGACTAAAGCTTCCAAAAAACTGTAAGCTAAATAAACCTTTCCTTGCTTCACTTTGGGTGTCAGGTATTTCTGCCTCAGCAATGAGAGAAAAGTAACCAAGGCGGTGTTTCACAGGCTCTTTGGGAAATCCATAAAGATATTTCACAAAAACTGTCCCAATTATCCTACCCAACAGAAAAGCTAGAATCCCAACTCCTCTTATATTACTCTAAACAAGCATTATTTTTAAACCAAGAGCTTTGTAGTGGGTTGAATAATGTCCAAAAAAAATACATTCATGTCTTAACATCAGAACAAGTGAATGTGATTATATTTGGAAAGGAATAATTGCAGATATAATTAAGTAAAAGATCCTGAGATCTTGGAGTTAGGTTGGGCCCTAAATCAATGACAGGTGAGATTATATAAACAATGACCATAAAAATATATTATCTGACCCACAACCTGCAGTAACCAACCTGGGAAACCAAACCACTTTCTACAGTAAGCAGCCCAGGAAGCCAATTATCTATAAATCAGACTTGTAGGACATCAAACCACTATTTTAAGTAACAATGCAGGAAGTCAAATTATATAGTTTGACTCAAAACAGCCAGTTCTTGACTTTTCACTAATTTTTATCTCTACTTGAAAGTTGGGACCAAACAAGGAAAGCTACATATGCATTCCCTAACCAATCACATAAGATTCCTCACTTCTAGTTAGACTGCTTTACAGCTTCCCATATCAGCATTTCCAATCACATTGTATCTCCTCCTCTCCTTGCCCTTTTCCCTGTCAACATGCAAGTAATAGTTTGCAATCTTTGAATTACACAGTCATCTCTTATTCTCACTTGGTTAGCTTCAGTAATTTTCATACAGGTATACTTATAAGAGGAATGCAGAGAGAGATTTTAGACCCAGGCATACAGTAAAGACAATATGAGGGTGAAAGGATGAAACCCCGTCATGCATCCACTATCAAAGACAGGTCTGGAACCCCAGAAGATTGGAAGGGTCAAGGAAAATTTCAAAGGGTTCTGTTAACACCTCAATTTCACAATATAGTCTTCATAACTGTGAGACTGAGCTTTGTTTTGCTATCTAGGTCCAACCTGGGGTATGCCTTATGTTTTGCATTTTTTTTGAGTGAAGAGCAAGTTTTAGGTCACATACAAAATATATAACACAGTTAATCTGTGTAAATAACAAAGCTTCCTCTTTTGTGTATTTTCATGACAACGTTAAAGCAGCATAGATTGGTCACAGCTAAACCATTCAGTTTGTGGTTGTTATGACAGCCCCAGGAAACACAAGCTTGCATCAAGGAAATTTGCATATTATGCGGCCTTTTCAGTAATAATCCGTAAACGTCAGTGTAAATAACTTATGAAGAACTATTCAGCTTTTTAAAAAACCCCACTTGTTCTAAGATTTACAAGGTTGCATAAGAATGTAAGGGGATTTCCCCAGTAGTTCTTAACAATCAAATCCTATCATTGTTTTCAAAATAAGTACTGTAAATTTCGCTAAGGAAGGTATGTAGTAAAGTCAAATAATTAAGAGATACACTTGATATCTAACCAAGTAAATCTCTCCATTTCCCTCACAAATTATAAGTGACTGATTCCCATATCATGATTAATGCTTATGGTTAGCAAACTACTGTTTAGTGAGTCTGACTATTGCTGCTTTACCGGTTGAACTGTACAATCTTCCACGAGCTGTTTCTAAACCTGTTTTTGCCAGCTGTGCCTGATATTGTACTTTTACAATTATATGTAAACAAATAAAAAGGCACAAAAATAAAATTTGTTGGCTTTAAAATCTGCTTAATATTTGGGAAAGACCCAATAAAGATGTTTGGGATAACTATACAGATTGTGTAAAACAAAGCTGCACTCAGCTTCACAAGTTCCTTTAAGTTATTTTCCTCATAAAGGAAGAAAATTTTGAGAAATCTTAGCTGATAGTTTAACTTTATGGTTTATGCAAAAGAAAAAATGCAGAACTTCAATCCAAAGACCATATGCCAAGAAAAGGCCCTAGACTTTCTCAGATTGGCAAATATGTATATTGCCATTTTAGAGTAAAATAAAAGTTGAAAGTACATTTTTTCATGATTCTCTGGTTTAACTGACTTTTCTTTTAAAAAAGCTTTACTTATATATAACTTGTATAACTAACATACCATAAAGTTCATATTATAAAGTACACAATCCAATGTTTAACCAACTTTTACAATTTATTCATTATGGTTCACACTGCATCTATGAGAACTTCTTGCATGAGAACAAAATGTTACAGAAGCTATTCTGTGTGATAAAGGTATGGGGATTTAAGAAAGATTATGTTTGCACTTAAAGAGTCTTGAACAACCAGTACCAGTTAAATAGGTATACAAAAAGAAGAGTGTTTGTTCTAAGTAGAACAAGTATCAAATGTAAAAGATGAAATCATGTCACCTATCCAAAAAGTTATTTGAAGACCTCGGGAGTAGGGAAGTTATTTTGAAGTCTAATTATGCATCTGAATCATCTTTACAAGTTAGAACAAAAAAGTAAAGCAAATATTCCATGGCCTGACTTCCAGAAATTCTGATTTAATGAGCATCTGGACTGAGGATTTCAGCATTTTTAAAAAAACAATTCCACTTGTAGTTCTGATGTGCAGTCAGGAATGAGAACCACTGAAGAAGGATAAGGTAGAGAGAATGTTAGGAGATAAAGCAGGCAGCGCCTGGTAAAAGGAAATGGTACATAAACACAACCTAACATACTTCCCTAACAAATTCACGATTTGGAAATACCACCCCCCACCCACACACATATTACTGTTGCATTTAAGAATCTGACTTTCCCTACTGTCTATAAAACAATGACAAATATTTTAAACCTTTGCAACTAAAAGATGTCTATTTTGCTTAAGGTAACAGTTGACATAAAACAAGTTCAGAGTCAAGAGTATATTTACCCATCAGGTGTACAAGTCACTACTCCAAAGTTTCAATGAAAATACAAATTTGATGAAAAACAGTTGCCAACCATAATGGATGTTGGATTCCTAGTCTGCTGATGTGTATTTAATAAGCAGGTGACCACCTTTTAAACTTTCCGATAACAGAGATTCTTTCTTTTCAGGAAAACATTCTTCAGCACTACATGAACAACAATAAAGATAATAGGAACCTCTCCTTCCATTACAGCGCGTTCAACTGGAAGCATTCTTGTTCTTTTTGGAAGGTTGTATACTTTTCCCTCTACCATAACACATGTATTTTACATAGCGGCTGTTCAATACTTTTCAATAAATAAATTGTACTCTTGGAAGACAAAGGTTAATTGTACCTTTAACACAATTCTAGGAATTTCTGCCTTCCTCTGTCCTATTAACTGAAGTTTTTAAAGGTGCACATATAGGACAAGGTGGAGCATGCCTGTAATCCCAGCACTTTGGGAGGCAGAAGCAGAAGGATCTAAAGTTTGCGGCCAGTCGGGTCAATTTAGCAAAATGCTGTTTCAAATTAAATAAACAAATGTTAAAAAGTAAAGGCTGGAAATATAACTGCAAAGGTTCTGGGACCCATTGCATATATGCATGCCGTGGAGAGCGCTGTTTCTGTCAGTGAGAGAGGCAGAACCAGCAGAGGACACTAAACATTCCCCCACAGAGAGCCATTACGGAACCCGGACCGGTCCAGCTGTCACGTGCTAACGTGGCAGGCCCCTCCACGCCGGTGCTGGCGAGACCCAGTGTCCCCACCACACAGCTGGGTCAGCGCATCTGCCGTGCCGTGCCGTGCGACCGACCGAGCGGACGGACGGACTTCCGCTCCCGCCGTCCGGCCTCACGCTCATTCCCACCTCCGTCCCTCCCAAGAAGCCGCATTCCCACCGTCCCCTTTCCGGCGAGCAGCCCGCCTCCTCCCCGCGGACCGCCTAGCTCCGGCCCGGGAGCCCTCGCAGCTCCCGCAGCTGTTCCTCTTCCTCGGCGCGGGCCGGCACGCCCTCCCGGAACTGCTGAGGCGGCGGCGGCCGCCGGCTGGCGCGCGCGCTGTGCTCATCGCGGGAATCCCCGGCGTGGCCCCGCCCCCGTCTTGGCCCCGCCCCCCGTCCTCTCGGGCCCCGTAGCCCAGGTCCGCGGCGAGCAGAGGGTCTTCGGCGGTCTGTGAGGTAGGTGAGGAGGCGAGCGGGCTTTTCGCTTCCCGGCTTCGCTGAAACGCGGGCCGAGGGGTGGCACGCCGCACAGCTGCTCGCTTGCTGCAGCCGTGCGTGGAAACCGTGCGAGGGCGCCTCGGGTGCCGCGGGATCTCCTGAAGTCGGAGTTCCCGCGAGCGGGCAGTGGGCGGTCGGGTGCGGACCCTGAGCCCAGCACCGGCGGGAGGATCCGGGACCAGGCGCGGAGCCGTGTGTGGAGGTTGACCGAGTGCTAGGCAGGGCGGGTGGTCACCCGTCACTGTTCACCAGCGAAATGAACAAACTTTAGCAGGACCCGGTGCTTGGGGAGCGGCGGGGAGGAGAGGTGGCGGGACCCACGGACCCGCAGCCTGGCGCGGGAGGGCGGGGCAGGACTGAGAAAATGAGAGCCACGGAGTAAAGACGCAGGTAGGGATAAAGCTCTCCGATCCAAAGCTGAAGTCACGTTTGTAGTCGTGGCCAGGTGTGGAGTACTGTGTAAACTCTGAGAGGAGATCTTTCCATCTCATTATTTCTTTCCTGTGTATAACCTGGTGAGCTTCAGGCCTTTCTATTTCACATGTGACCTAATATGATAATCATGCTGGAACTATTCGCATGGATCAACACGCTATAATTAAAAAGTGAACTTTGACTAAGGCAAGTAATTTCCTAATAAATTTGCTATATAAAGAAAGTAAAATAATAAAGCCTCAGGAACTGTTGTTCTGCTGGAAAGATATACATACCTACACTTTCACAAAATAAAGGATGGATTTAATATCATGCGTCTCTGATGACAAATAGACTAGCTTTTCTAAAATGATTCTAGACTTACTATTTTAGTTACTTTGAAAGAGATCAATGCAGATCAATTTTTTACCTGCCACAAATTTCTGTTGTAGGATCGATGATTTTGAATTCTTTGCTTGTGGTTATTTTTGTTTGGAGATTATTTGTTTGTCACCGAAGTATTCTTTGAAGAACTGTGTACGGTATTGGAAGATGGCAGAAGCAGTTTTGATTGATCTGTTTGGTTTGGAATTGGACTCTCAGGAAAAGTGCCATCAGACATTACGGAAGACACTAAATACAGTCCGACACCACCATGCTGGCAAGGCCCAGTTCCTGTGTATAATATGTTGCAGTAACATGAGCTGCGAGTGGGATAGTGAACATGATAATTGTAAACTGGAAACAAGCAATGAATTTTCAGCCTTCTTGAATGACTTTGAGATTGTTAGTAATCCAAGCATGGCTGCCTCTTTGTACATCGTTAAGCAAAAAATTGATGAAAAAAATGTGAGAAGTATTAAGGTGATTGTACCGGTACACAGGACAACACTAATGAAAGCTTTTATTGACCAACTCTTTACTGAGGTTTACAGTTTTGAGTTTGAAGATTTACAGGTAAAGGATGGCCTTTTGAAGCAGTCCACTGAAGTGATCACAGCTCCTGAACTAGAAAAAATCCAGGATGAAATAAAAATGTATTTGAGAAGTCTGCCATCCCTGAATGGAAAATTAACTGTTATTACATCCTCTCTGATCCCAGGTATATTCCACACTATCTGCTGTTTTTACTGTGTACATCAAAATCCAGCCTTCAGAGGTTGGTCACCTTTCTTCCATCTTTTCTTTTGTTAACTCTTGTGGTCTTCCTTTATTTATTTATTTGTCAGCATCATTTGTACCAGGTAGTTGTTATAGTTGGCTTTGTGAGTCAAGGGTGCCAAGGGATGACTCCTTTAAAGCCACCCTAAATAATTTGCTTCATGCAAATTCAGTTTTCAGACAAATCCTCCAACTCTCCATGAAAGTGAAGTTTCTCACTCTGAAAATCTGTTTAGAAATTCTGAAACTTCAACTCATTGACACTTTTGTAGAAGGATGAGATTATTAGTATAAAGTCTTCTTTCTTGGTTAAACAATATTTATTGTGTGCTATATTCCACTGGGTATAACAAAGAGATACAAGAATAGCATTAATCCAATAGGGAAGGTAAAACAAACAGCAGTATGTAATAATATATGGAACAAAGTACTGTCAGAATTAGAAACAATAAATAAGCACAGGCTGAAATGATCAGGAAGGTTTAATTGGAGAGACTGGCTTTTGTAATGCTGTATGATGTTTCGTAGAACAGCGTCTTAATCTTTACTATCTTCAACAGACATCTTCATACATGGATTTACTACAAGAGCAGGTGGGATCTCTTACATACCAACTCTTAGCTCATTAAATCTCTTCAGTAGTTCCAAACGGAGAGATCCCAAAATGGTTGTTCAAGAAAACCTGCGTAGGTTGGCAAGTACTGCAGGATTTAATGCAGAGAAATTTTACCGAGTAAAGGTAAAATTTTGTTTTGTATTTTGGAAGATCTAAAGTATATTTTTGTCTTAGCCTGTACTCTTGCTTCTAGTATTTCCTTTAATGTTTTAGGATAATGCTATAGTTCTTTTTCTTAGATTTGTACATCATAGCCTAAAGATCAGCTCTATGACATATATTTTACCGGAGCTCCTCAATTCTAAAATTATGGTTAATTCTCAGAAAGTATACTGCATGTCCTGAACTGTGGATGAGACGCCATAATTTTCTAAATTAACAGTAGGGAAACCTAGAGGCGTAATGGATGCGATATTGTTTTCTTCACAGAATTCTAGCTTTATGGGATGTGATTGAAATATACATTGAATGTTTAAATTAAAAATTTACTACTGTAAAGGATAAATTGTCATTAATCTCCCTCAAAATACTTCCCCCTGCTTTTTCCTGTGTCTTTATGAGGTGTGATTAAAAAAAAAACCAAAACTTTGTGAATGTTGCTGCCAAGTGCTATCAAATGAAAAGGAAAGAGTTTTAAAAGCATTATGGTGTGTCCTCATTCTCCCTATTCACTGGAGCTGGCACTGTGTGACTTCTAGCTGTCCCCTCTAAGTCAGAGTGACCTTGGAAGGTACATGTTTTTAGCCAATTCAGGGCAATGAGGCAGCAATAAAAGCACAACTAAAGATACTCAGGAAAAGGATTTCCCAGAACTACTTTAGCAAGTGTCAAGGACAATGGGATGTTTGAAGTGATGGCGGTATTTTAAGGGGGATAAATAGCAATGTGTATTTTTACTATCTTTTAAAAATTTAAACATTCACCATAGTTTCCAAATCATATCTCATACTTGAATCTGGAGAAGTAAAATTATTATTGATTTGATCATTTAATTTTCTTTTATAAATGAAAATATACTTTGTGGAAAATGTTGCAAGTAGAGATTTATCCATTTTAAGTGGTATCTTCTCCATTCATGATGGATTATATTGAAACTTTTAAGTCTGCTTTTCTTTGAGTGAAATGTGTATAAGATACTGCATTTGGTGTTTTACTATATCCTGAAGTTTTTTGGATTCTAGTACTCTTACACTAATTATATAATTTTGTACTGAAATAAGTACTTTCAGTAAAATTTTGAGAAATCTCATTTTCAAAGCATTTTTATCACATGTCTTTGTTGTTAGATTGATCATGCCAATGAAGTCTGGATTATGGGGAAAAAAGAGCCTGAATTTTATGATGGAATAACCACAAATCAGAAAGGAGTCACAATAGCAGCTCTTGGTGCTGACTGTATACCTATAGTTTTTGCAGATCCTGTTAAAAAAGCATGTGGAGTTGCTCATTCTGGTAAGTATAATTAAACACTGAAGATTGAACCTATCTTGTAGTACAGATTTTTGTGGTGGGCATGACAATTATATTACTTTGTGATACGTATAATGATAGAAATGGCGTGTACTCATATAGGAGGGGACAAAAACATTAAATTATATGACTCAGAGTTGAACTCCCAAAGGAGGTGGTACATAGGTAGATTCCTAATGAATCTGAGTCTCAACTGAGTGCCAGTATTTTTAAGCAAGAAATCTTAAGACGCTTTGAATAATTGTAACAGTGTTAAAAAAGAACGAAGTCGGATATCTCACACTTCCTGATTTAAAAACTTACTACAAGATTATGTCAATCAAAATAGTATGCTACTTGTCTAAAGACATGCATATGTATCAGTGGAGTAGCATAGAATCAAAAAAGCCTTGAGTGTAGTCACATGCCTTTTACCTCTAGCAATATCTTCTAGTAAAAGGACAGCCGCTGGTGGGGGGGAGGGGGGAAACTTGGAAAATTGCGTATCCACATACAGAATTATGTTGCACCATAACCTTACATCATATTTTAAAATTAAGTAAAAATAGATCAAAGATTTAAATGTGAGACATTTAACTATAAAACTCTTAGGGAAAATTATTAGTGCAAATTTTTATGACTTTGAATTAGACAGTGGTTTCTTAGATATTCAAAGCACAAGCAACAAATGTAAAAATAGATGAATTGGGCGTCATCAGTCTGAAAATGATTGTGCATGAAAGGATGTAATTTAGAGTGGGAAGGCAGCCTATAGAAGAAAATACTTGCAAATCATGTGCTTGCTAGAGAGTTAATATCCAGAATAATGAACTCATACAACAGGAAACAAAACTAAATTTGAAAATGGCAAAGGAATAGATATATTTCCAAAGATAATATGTAAAGCACCAATGGTACATGAAAAGTTATTCAGGATCACTTGTAAATAGAGAAATGCACATCAAGACTACAGTGTCATCTCACATTCATCAGGATGGCTAAAGTTAAGACCAAAAAACCAATAAAAATCCACAAAATAGAAAGTATTAAGTTTTGAGAAATTTGAACCCTATTGCACAGTTGTTGGGAATGAAAATGGTACAACTATATAAAACTGGTGTAAGTAATTGTTTTTCTCTTCAAAAATTTTAAAGATATACAATACGATGAAAATTCTGTTGGTGATGCAGCAATTCTATTCTTTTGAATATATATCCAAAAGAACTATAAGCAGGATGTAGAAGAGGTGTTTATGCACTCATGTTTATGGCAGCATTATTTACAGTATCCAACAAGTAGAAGCAACCTAAATGTACAATAACAAATAAGTGGGTTAACAAAATGTAAATTGTATGATCTTCATAGAGTAAAATTATTACTCAACCTTAGAAAGGTAGAAAATTCTAACAGATGCTACAACATGAATAAATCTTAAGGACTTTATGCCAAATTGAAAAAAGCCCATCACAAGAAGATAAATACTGGACTATTCCAGTTATGTGAAATGTCTAAAATAATCAAATTATTGGAAGCAGGAAGAAAAATTGTGATCATGGGTAAGAGAAGAGGGAAATACGGATACGTTTCAGATTTATAAGTAAAGCCCTGGAAATCAATTATATAATGGTGTAAATGAACTAAATGCTATAAAATTGTTAAAATGGATTTTTTTCACACAAATAAAAAGAGGAAAGAAAATTTTAAAAGATATAATCCCAGTAAAAACTAAACATAATAGAACATTTTCAAAAGGAAGTGCAGCAAAACTCCCATTAAATGTCTAGGTCAGGAGCTTTGCATAGTATAATCTTATTTTAAAACTGGTATTATAATGTAATTAATTTTATGATTCATTTATTACATCTGGATTTTGAAAAATATATAATCTGTTCATTTTTAAAATAGAGGCAGATTTCACTTGAAATTGTATGTTTAAGTTATCTCTTTCTTTCTGTTTACTAGGATGGAAAGGTACTTTGTTAGGTGTTGCTATGGCAACAGTAAAGGCAATGATATCAGAATATGACTGTCGTTTGGAAGACATTATTGTTGTATTGGGACCTTCAGTAGGACCTTGCTGTTTTACTCTTCCCAAAGAATCAGCAGATGCATTTCATAATCTTCATCCTGCGTGTGTACGACTGTTTGACTCACCAGATCCCTACATCGACCTCCGTAAAGCTACTAGGTCTGTGTAATTTCTTTCTGAAACTAAAGTTTGATTATTGCTTATTAATTCTGAAATGGAAATTATTTTAGAGAACAGTTTGTAACTCTGAGAACAATGTAGCTGGCAGATACTTAAATAACATACACAAAAACTCATTTAAAATATAAATCTATTTTTTAAAATTTTAATTACAGAAAATGTTTGGCATCGCTTCGTGATATAAACATAAAGGAACAAACATTTGGCCTTTGAAGAAACATACTTAAACTGTAGAAAAGGTGGCATGTACTTTACTTCATAGTTATTATTCAGATAAATTATCTTAAATGTAATGAGCTATCAAGAAACTAGTATCTTCAAAACACTTTTATTTTCCAGAGAGGTATTATTGCTTGGCAAAAGTAATAGGTAGTATAAAGTCTCCAGCATTTTTAACCTGTGAAATTTTGATTTTTGTTGTTGTTTCTGTCTGTTTGTTTGACTCTTTTTGGCTTTTTGAGACAGGGTCTTGCTGTACAGTTCAGGCTGCCCTTGAACTCACCATGTAACCCAGGCTGACCTCAAACTTGCTGCAATCCTCCTGCCTCAGCTTCCTGAGTGCTGGGATTATAGGCATATACCATCCCACCTGGCAAAATTTTGATTTAATATCTGCTGAAAATTATTTGCCATTTCTAAAAAGGGAAATGAACATCTGATTTGAATTGTATTCCTGTCCTCAGCAAAATTTTTCCCAGATTCAGCCTCATTTACAGAAGTAGAAAGTATTAAAATTGACTGTTAAATATGAATACTAAAAGAATTATCACTAATATTTACTTGTATTTCATATAAAAAAGCAGGGTTTTTTTGAAAATGAAAAATCTGGTTCTTAATTAAAGATGAGATGTGAAAATTAAATGACTGAAAAGCACTGTGTCTGAAAGAAATGAATCTTGCCCACAAATGCTCTTAACTTGAGAATTTTTAAGCACTTGATTTTGATTATAGAATGTACCCAGATCATTTCTTCAGGGCATTATGGAAGTTTGTGCAGCTCTGTATGAACCGAGGTGGTAAATGGTGATAAAAGCTATCATATCCTGATGGTCCATGTGTGCGCAAATGACAATTCACATTATCCCAAGTAGATCTCTCCTGGAGCTCTTTTACAACAATATCTTTATGTTTTTCATATTGCTTTGGGTATTGGTAAAATAAACTCTTGCTGTTCTTTGAAAAATCTTTTAAGGATTCTTCTAGAACAAGGAGGAATTCTACCACAGAATATTCAGGACCAGAACCAGGATCTCAACCTCTGTACATCCTGCCATCCTGAAAAGTTTTTCTCCTTCGTGCGAGATGGCCTTAACTTTGGTACACAGATTGGCTTCATTTCAATTAGAGACTGAGGTACAGTAGGTTCCTCCTCTCTTCAGCCTCTCTTCCATTCTCTCCCGTCTCTTCCCACTTCCCATTTCTTTCCCTCACTCTTCATGCCTCTTTCCTTCTCATTTTAAAATTAATATTTAACTTTCCTTTTTTATTCCTGTAAGAAGAGTTAAGTTAGTGATACGATAGTGGCCAAAAGTTCATTTTTTTTATAACATGTTGTATTATGCAAAGAATAGCTACTTGTTTTTCTAGTTAATCAAGCATAATGAGACAAGCTTATGTTAAAAATATGAAAATATGACCTTTATCTCTACTGTCTACTTAACATCTTTACATTTTCTATCATAATATCTTTATACCTTTCATTTTTTTGAGCAGATTTTTTTGGGTAAGGATTTTAAATTCTAAAATAATAAATCCATTAAATAGGCAAGCTAGCTCACTTTTCAGCTGTATTTCTGATTTCTGTCTACACCAGAGTTGACCAAATTTTTCTTTAAAGAACTGTAGTAAATATGCTTTATGGGGCATATAATATCTATCTTAGCTACTTACCTCTCCTATTGTAGAGCAAGTGCACATATTGAAAATACAGAAATGAATGGTATGTCTTGGTACCTGTTAAACTGCTTTTAATAAGGCACCAGGTGAGGGTTCACATTTGGCCCACAGGATGTGGTTGCTTTGCTGTTGCCTTGTCTACAGTCAGAAAGCAAAGTTCAGCATAATTTCACAAGTAAAATGATGTTTCTTACAGTTGGTTTCTTAAGAGAGTCATACAAAATATATCATGATAATGATTTGGTACTACTTCTTTAGTCTACTGTATATGCAATTTTCCTCAAAGTTATTTTTAACTGAATTATTATTTTTAGCTTTTATAATATCTTTAGTTCTTTAATAAAAACAATTTAACAGATGTTAAGATTCTTCCCTTGATATTCTAATTTTACTATTAAGGACCTCATATTTTATTTCTACATATTTTACAGATATTTGACTGGATTTTTGCATAACTTTTCATCCTCCTTCCAAACTGATGGCAAGGGAAAAATTGATTTGTGTAACACTTACAGGATTACAATGGACAGTTCATCTTTAGGGTATATTTTCACTATTATTACCAAATCCAAATGATTTTTATTTTAACTCAAATGATAATTGACTACAAATGTTTATAGATGAAGATGATTATAAAATGTTCTCATTATTATATAAACCAAGAATAGATTTTTTTGAACATTTATTTGTCAGATATGCATAAATTTACCAAAATGGCTAAGACTTTTTTCCTTTGAGTCCAATGCACTGCAGAAAACAAGTCTTACAACTAAAGTTTAATTTTAATAACAATAAACAGTACAGAAAAAAGAAGGGTTAATTTTACCCAAGAGGCAGGATAGAAAATGTATTATAGCAAAGATGACACGCGGGCCAGAGTATGTATAGATTTTTAACAAATTAAGAACAACCATAACAGTGAAGGAACATCATGAACCAGAGAATGGAACTCTGGAAATTTATACCATGTCCTAGACACAGAACAGTGTGGGCAGAATGAGGACTGGACAAACAGGTTAGAAATAGAATGGTAGGAGTCTCAAATGCCATGTCAAAAGTCTGGAGTTTATTTTCCAGGCAATTGGTAGGCATCAAAAGCAGAGGAGTGTTTTTATTTCCTTGTTATCTAATATGATGAATTTGTATTGTGAGACAAAGCAGAGAGATTAAATAGGAGTCAGTAAAAATATTTCAGAAAAGAATGAAGTCTCAATAAAGCAGTAGAAAATAAAATGGAGAGTAGATGGATTAGAGAGACTATTGGAGAGATGGAATCAATAGATAATAGAATTGAGAGGTGAGGAAGATTAGGCAAGTCATTGATGATTCCATAATTTCTGCTTAGGTAGTTACCAAGATTGCCTTTGTACTATATGAAATATATAGGTTGGGTGTTGTCCTTTATACTCAGGTGAGAAACTGAGCCTCCTACAGGTGAAGTTTAAAGTCACGTAATTTGTGATAAGACTGGAACATATATTTTCTGATTTAAATTTCTCAGGTTTTACTGTTAAGGCTACCTAAATTTTATTTATAACTTTACATTAATATTCTTTCTTCATAAATCATTTAAAATTTTTGTTGAGGTACTGGGATAGATTAAACAGATTTATAGACATCAAGATGTTTAGTAAAGTGAAAGTTAATAAGCCAGAATATTGTAGTATGTGTTGTGAGTTTGCCACAGCTTGGTGTCTTGTTTAATTTAATTCTTCTGTGCATCTGATAGCCCAGTGAGAAATTTGAAATAAGTAAAATATTTCATTTCTTACAATTCAGGGATGGCATTGATCACATATAATCTAGAAATTTCAGATTCATGCAAAATACTGTTTCGTTTAATGGTAACAATAAAGCTTAAGAAATAATTTCACATATTGAGAAAGCTTGATGAGTTTCTAATTCACTGTGTGTTATTTTGTTTAAAGTTGTAATTTACAGAATAGCAGGCAGTCACATTTTATTTAATATAATATTCTATAACCAAATAAATTTATTTTATTATCTATGATTTTGGATTATCTGTGCCAAAGTATCTAATGAAAAGTTGTCTCATTATTATTACTGAGAAATATTGATTCAGTAACTACCATGTTGTTAAGCAATCATGTCTTATTGTCTCTGCAGTATCCTTGCAGGATATAAAATATTGATGTCTATTAGGTTTTGTTTTTAATTTAGGCCCTACTAACTGCACATAGGTAATGTTGGCTGCCATTTTACTATAAGTGGAGTTAATTTGTGAATTCAGTGATATTTCATTGCATGACTTCTACTGAATTGCTATCAAACTAAAATTTAATAGACCGTATGGTAAGAACGTGGTCTTTTTGTGTCGCTTTAAATTGTTAAGAACAGGAACTGTCAGCTTTATAAAACTAATGAAATAATTTTAACACTAGGGGGCAGTGTTTCTACAAGTAGCACTGTCATTTCTTGGCATAAAGTCAAACCAGGCTCTTTCAGCCAGTGTAAATTTGGTTTTCATTAACAGTCAACTTTTTATAAACATTGTATCTAAACATGCAGATATCAGTTACGCATTTTGAACAATTGCTTCCAAAATAAAGATAAATTATTTTATTTCCCTGTGTTTTGGACCTCCCTTGGGCTAGAGGGAAAAGTTGCATGTTGGAAATCAGATTCAAAAGAGAGAGGTAGTATCCCCAATGTGTGTCTGCACCCAGCCGCTTTCACAGCACCAGGTAGAGTGAGTGTTCCCCAGGATTGGAGCTGGCCTCCCACAACCAAAGAGCCAAATTCAGAAGTTTCCTGATGTTAGGGTTTCTGAGTACAGGCTGAGTCAAGAGAGATGGCTGGTGGATGATACCCTCAGACCACAACCCACTGTCACTGCCTGGGCTGCAATGACTTGCCCTCCTGGCCCCCTGATCTCCTGGGCCAGGGTTCTGTATGGTCTGCCAAATGCCATCCCCCACTGAAGCCAGGTACAAGCGAGATACCGCTAGTTATAACATCCCCCTGCACTCAGAGAACGAGTGTACCCTCAGAGTGTGGCCACAACCCAGGCTTCACTACACCAGAGTGACCGGCACACCCTTTGGAACTTAATCTGTGTGTGTGTGTGTGTGTGTGTGTGTGTGTGTACTCCTGCACACACAAAAGTGGGGGGGAGAATGTATTTTAAAATTGGTAACACTATTATATTTTAAATAGATAAAAACATTTAGGAACCCTCAGCTACCTCACTCTTTTGTAGAACTGCTAACAACTGTTTTTATGGGGATAGATTTTGGGTGGTGGGTGGCTCAGAAGATTATACTGTTACATGACAAAAACATAATACTCCTAGATCCAAGTGCTGTAAGATGGAAGAGGACAGTGATGTGTTACATCATTTTGAATCTCAAACTTTATTTTCACTTGTTTTTTTAAAAACTTCTTACAGTGTACCTATTTTAATTTTTGTGTGAATTCAGAGAGTGCTCCAACAGTCCAACACTTTAAATAAAGCACTGCTTAATTACCTGTGTCTGTGTGTGTGTTTCCATGGCTTTATGTGTGTGTGCTAAATGGTTAACATCAAGTGTAGTATATAGCCTCTTGGTCCCACCTACCTAAATTTATATGCACAAACACTGGATACAGTGGAATTGTAGATTTTTAATAAATTTTACATAAATTATACAGCAAAGAATGAGAAGCATAGCGTGTATGCTTACTGGATGTATTTATGGGAAACCTGGTCTAGGACATCCACATTTCCATTACATACAGTGTTGTAAAACTTACTGGTGTTTTTAAAGACAAGGCAGCTGCTGTAAGCAGTACATTGTTCTATGCTAGGTCATTGCTTAATGAAAGAAAAAAATCTGCCAGTACAGCGTTTTCTGAATTAACACATTTAGATTGAATCCACAATGATTACATGTCAACCATGTTGGCACAACTTTTTATATTCCTCTTAGATGCTTTTTTTTTTGCTGAGAAAGTGCTTACCTCACATTTCCTGAGGTGAATATATCCCTTCTGTATTTTGAACAGTGTTTTTTGTTTTACTGGAATTTCAGAAGGTTCAAAAGTCTAGCAACTATATTTTATTAAATGATTAAAATTTCCAGCAGACCATATAGCTCAAAATGCATTCCTTTCCAACTCCGTAGTACTCTTATGAGAAACATTGGTAGAAAATAAATGTGCCAATGGTGACAACTGAGTTTTTAATCTTCATTTTTAATAAAATTTTGCATCACACGTTTTAGTTTACATCTCGACACTTTGACCTCAGTCATGTGATTTAATCCCTCCATCACCTTAATTTTCATACTTGGTACTTCCAAGTCACAAGGTAACTTCATTTTTTGTTTACTATTAATTACATATCTAGACTTGGCTACAGATTTGTTTCTTGGATGCAGCCTATGGTCTCTCAGATACAATTTAACTCATCATCATCTTCCCTCCAAAATCTGTTCCCTTCTGGTGTTATCTCACAGAATGAAATCATTATTAATGCAGCTGCCCAGCCAGAAGCCCTGGAGTGTTTCTGAATGCCTCCTTTTCCTTCCATACTACTTACTTGGTGTGTGTACCATCTGTTCTATGTCCCTATGTCAACTGCCACAAACATTATGGTCATTATCTCTCACCTGTGTCATTACACCAGTCTTCTAGTTCTCTTACTGAATCCTTTTGTGTACTGCCATTGTTGATTTGTTAAAGATGCAAATTCAGTCATACTGGATCCCTCAAAATTATGGCTTTCTTGCCTTGTGCAAGACTCACTTGCCAAAGTTTATAAATGTCATGATCTCACCTCTGCCTACTACTGCAGTCCACCACTCCCTAGTCTATGCCATGTGCGCCAGCTGTTCTGTACTTTTTCACTACTTAGAATGTGCCCGTAAGCTAGGCTAGATCAAAGAGGTTAATTTGCAATTAAAGACTGACTGAAATTCAGACCTTTTTGAAAATCACTTTCCTTTAGACTTTATACTAAGCTAGCAAAGCAGTACCAAGGACATATACAATGTAAACATCTAAGAAAATGAATTTAACACTTATATCTCCCTAGTTCCTCATGGAGATACAGCCAAAATTCCATTGTCAATGTGATATATAAAGTTACTAGTATACTAGGTCATATACAGAAGCTCAGTAGCTTTTGTTCCAGTAGTCAGGGTGAGAGCCCAGTCAATGCTCTGTGGTCTACCTGTGTCATACAAGGAACATTTTTGCTATATCTAAAAGAACAGTATTTTTTTCTGTGCCATTGGGTGTACAACAGTTGTCACTACCACCTTCCATAGCAATGTTTTCTCTTGCTCCTTGTCTTTGTACCTATTTGTGGCTTTGTAGGCATGAGAATTTTTAACCTTATTTCTGTTTAAGACTCACACCAAAGTTCCCCTGTTCCAGAAGATTTTCTTCCTTATTCATTCTAAGCATCATTCTTTACAGTCTTTGTGAACTGATTTGTAAATGTTAGGCTCTTTATTACTCTACCACTATATAAATGGTCTTTCAGAGTAAGGGCCATGTCTTACTCATCTTCATATTTTTAGTTTCTAGCAAAACTGTTACCACCTTGCATTCATCAGTGAGAAAAAAAGGGAAGAAGAAGGGAAAATAATCCATTAGTGAACTAATGAAAGGTCTGGCAACAAAGATAATTATATTTTGGAGTATGCACTGTGTCAATTTTGAGGTACGTTTAAATCAGTGTTTAAATTTACTTACTAGTGATATATGACTTACTTACTAGTGATATATGATTTACTTACTAGTGATATATGACTCAAAGGAAAGAATGCTTATAATAAAGACTTGTTTTAAGGCATTCAACTGTGTTTCTTTAACCTTCCTATTTTCAACTTCTGTGGCAATATATGCTTAAGATACATTCTTTATATAGGAATCAAATATGTTATAAGCCAATATTTACAAGACTAATTCCATTGAAATACATAATTTTAAAAATACAACTTTTTAACATTTTACACTACATCCTATCCTTGGAATTTATCTGTATACCTTTAATGAAGTGAATATAAACTATTTAATCAAATCTCTATGACAGTGACCAGGAAAGATCAAAATGTGGACCTTATCTGTGAAAATTCCATTTTTTCAATAATTTCCATTGTTAGTTGAGAGTAAAATAGTAAAAGATACTTTGAGAAAAGGTAGACTGTATATCTAGAGCTGTTCTTGACCTTGTATGCACAATAGAATCACCTGGTAAGCTTTAAAAACTCTGCTAATTAAATTTAAATTTAATTGACCTCAGGCCAGTTAAATCTGAATATAGAACAAGCACCAGTGGTTTTGATACTTCCTGATGATTTTAATATGAATTTAGGGGACAACTATTTACTGGGTACTTTTATATCTTTAATATTTAATTAAATGACATTAAAATACTACAAAATACTTGTGAATGACATTTATTTTGGCATTTGGTTATATTTCTTTACTCATCATTGGATTCCACTGTTTCCAACTTGAAAATTTTGCATTATTAACTCGTCTAATCTGATAGAAATTTAAAGCCTTTCCCTTTCTCAGCTTGGACTTACAAGGCCTAATCAGTTTGATTTGTTTGTTTCCCATGGCAATAACTTGCATGCGTTCTGCTGAAAACCTAAGAGCCCATGACAATGCTTACCTCCCATGAGTCCTACTGTAGGCCTAGAGCCCACAACAATGACTCACACAAGTCTGTTTCATGGATCTGCACTGGGTAGGCTCAAAGGTCAGCGATGGAAATTAGAAAGTCCAAGGTCAGTAGGGCAAAGGAGCTGTGCTAATAGGTTGATGGTTCTAACTGGAGGCAAGAAGAAACACTCAAAATAAGGACCAGAGCTCCCACAAAAAAGTACCACAGCCACCCTCAGTGGCATTAAGGTCCCAAGCTCCTCCAATGATGGAACAGCCAAGTTCAAATCAGGAAGCCAGCATGACAAGCTCTGGAGATTGAGCAGCACACCATCTTCTGCTTCAGAGCCAGGAAGTGATGCTCAGTATAACCACCAGAGTTACCCCAAAGTGAACCACAGTGATTCTCAGTGAGAATGAGGTCCCGAGATCCTCCCATGATGAGAACAGCCAAGTTCATATCAGGGAAGAAACTCTACAAACTCCTCCAGAAGAACTAACAGCTCCAAACAACAACACTTAGGAGAACCCACAACCCTGCTCTCTTCCTCTCTACATCTTTTCTATGCTGACAACTTTCCTCAGGTGGGTCATCTATGCTCAGCACACACTGATTCAGTTCAGCTGGTGTTAAATGTTGACCACTGGCTTTGAATCCACAACAGCACTTTGTGGTAAAAGTTAGGATTTTGCAGTGAGAATAAGGGAACTCTCAAATTATTAAAAAAAAAAAAAAAAAAAAAAAAACCTCCTAGGAGCTAGTTTGCCATATAAAAGTACATTTCTGTGATAAGTAAAGTAATATTTCCATTTTGTTCTGAAGTGATCACACCATGGCTGGAGTATGGTAATCCATTTGGGAAAGTAACCCTTGAACAAATTTAGAGAAAAGTAAGGTTAATCGTGAAGGAACTCAAAGTCAGATATGATCAGTGGAAGATAGGATGAGAAATGAGTAGGTCGGAGAAAGTTTCAGTGTCAGTAAGAAATTTCAGTAGTAATAGGATAGCACACAGCATTGTATTTGAATTTAAAAAAATGCTGAAGGTTTAAAAAAAGATACCAGAAGTAAGTGGTGAAAAACTATCAGAAGGTTGATTTGAGCATAATATGAAATCTGGGAAAAGCAATGACCAGTGGCCCTTTATAGCTAACACAGTTTTTCTAGGGTATACCAAGAATGCAAAACTCTGACTGTTCTTCCAAACTACAGGGTTGTATTTGTGGAAAGCAAACTTTAAAGCTAAATTATAGTCCTGTTTGGGGGGAAAAGAAAAACCTACTTGCTTACCATTTATTATAAAAGTAGGAGATTCCCAAGGCTCAGTATTCTCAACCTAGAACAAATCAACTGTGTGCACATAATACACTTGGCCTCTTCTGTTATTCCAGTGGGACTTAGTGCCTAGAAGAACCGGCTCAAATGTGACACATGGGCTGCTTGCTAATAGAATCCTTGTCCCTCACCTAAGCATCTCATGTCTTCTGCTAATATCCATAACAGTGAGAGGCTAATTTATTAACTTACTAATAGGGCAAAATCAATAAATCCCAGACCCAACAATTGAGAAATGTTTGAGTTAATGGATTCCTCTGTAGTGGTGTTCAAAAGTGGATGGGGAAAGCTCTTGGTGAGGATCCTGTATAACAGCAAAACAATAAAGGCTCTAACAAGATTGCTTTGGAGCTTCAGGGTCATGCCAATCTCATAAGTGCTAGTATTCTTTTTTAGAAAATATAGTAAATAGATTTTGACTTATCTATAGAACACCAGAAACCCTTATGGGGTTACCCAAAAAGAAGAAATAATGCCATGTTCCTCCAAATTGAACCACTAGGAAATTCCAGCATAAACATGGCTTTTATAATTATTTTAGTGATCCAACTTCCATCCATTGTCTCTGTAAATCTTTATCTGCTTTTTGATAAAGGAAAATTAAAATTATTATGTGAAAAATGTAGTTCATTTCAGACTGTGCAGGAGCTTTTAGGACTCTGGGGAGTCAAGAGTAAAATTTTTCATCTTTGCTTTGACAACCCTCTTTCTGTCTTACTGTAAGTTAAGTACCATTGACTCATCTTATTGGGCCTAAATTTCGTTAACATTAATGAGATTTTTGAATGTTTTAAGTGCATATTTCATAATATTTTTCCTTCATTACTGAAAGCCTCTGGAAATGTTTTTCAGAATACTTGGTAATATGTATTAAAATCTAGTCTGGCACTCTGAGTGAGTGACATAATTGAGTTTTGGATCACGGCTAACACACTCCTTTCACTGAACATGACAAAGCTTTAACCCCCCAGCTTCATAGTCATTATTGCCTAGGCTCTTTGTCTTTTACTTTGCAAATGCACATTCATCCACTGGATGGCAATATATGCTCAAGAATGTTGAGTTTCTAGTTGCCTCACTCTGATTTTAAAGCATCTAACTTTCTTGTGTAGAAGATGCCCATGGTAGAGGAAATTAGAAGCCACACACCTGAAATTTCTGAGGTGATGGCAACTGAAGTACAGAAACAATTGTGCTTGTGCTGTTTGATTGACTTTTCATGCCTGTGTCTGGTGGTCTGAGCATCTGTTTAGAGAGTAACAATACACATTACGGTAACTATGGTTGATTTCCTGTCTTGTTTTTGACATCCAATATTGTTCTCATTGTTTTGCTTTGTGTTGTTCTCTTTAAAATAAAATACTTAAAAATAAATAATAAATGAATCCTTATAGAATTCAGCAGAGAAAAAAGAAAGAGGAGGAAGATGAGGAGGAGGAGACCCATTGTGTCAAATTTTAAGAAACTGAATGTAAGCTCTTACCTAGTGGCAACTTGAGATTTTAGTAATGTTAATACTTCTGCCACTGACTCAGTACATTCTCCCTTCTGTCCACATATTCCCACACCACACATTTGCAAAAATAAACTAGCCCTCATGCTTTTTTTATTTTCTCACTTTTTAAAGTTTTGCACAGTGTACTTCCGAAACACATACATGTTTTGCGAATTCCTCTAGTGTGTTTCGCACTCCAGTGTTCTTAGTATCCTACATCTTAAGTCTATTGCTCTTAGTTTATTAAATGTCATATGATCTTCATTATGAAATCAAGAGATAGACCATTAAACTCCATGCAATTTTATACTGCATCCTAGATAAATAAAGTAGATTTTCAAGACCTTGTAGTCATAAGAAGCTAATGTAATTCCTTTTCAATTAAATTAATCCTGTCTAATGCAAAATGAGGACAATTAATTTGCTCTATGTAAATTTTATCATGAGCAAAGGTTTAAAATCTTCCAAGAAATTAAACTATCAACTGTGACTATAACCATGAAAACTACAAAAATATAGACATTTAAAAATTTAAAATCAAATAGTAATAGTAGTTGTGGAATTATGGAATGGAATGGAATTATGAAAACTTTTGCTTCTTCTTTATGCTGCTTTGTGATTTCGCCTGTATTTTCTTTAATGAAAAAAGAAATCAGTAACTCTTCTGCTCTTTAATCTTTCTCTTCCCTAGATTGAAAAATTCTTTCTTCGGTATATGATGCTATTTAATTTTCCTAAGTTACTGAGTATTACTTTGAAATTTCCTCAAATTTTCACATTGCATTAGTTAGAGCTGAGTATAATGAGGGTTTTGGCTGATTTTTTTCAAATGAATTCCTTTAATAGCTTTCATTTACAGGGAATTGCAAAAAGAACAAAGTTCCCCTAAACTCCATACTCATTTTTCCTAATCACCCACATCTTACATTAGTGTGTTTATTTGTTATAATTAATATACCAGTATTGATACCTTATTATTAACTGAAGTCCATAATTCATACTTCCTTGGTTTTCACCTGAGATTTCCCTCTCCAGTGTCTTGTTTGTTTTCTTTTCTAGATCCTCTCCAGAGTACTGTTGAATTTAATCATGTCTCCTTAGCCTCTTCTTGGCTGTGGCAGTTTCTCATACTTTTTTTTTATTTTTCATCACATTGGAAGCTTTGAGGAATATTGGTCAAGTGTTTCTTTGAATGTCTTTCTTGGTGCTTGTCTAATATTTCCCTCATGATTAGACTGGGGTTATAGATTCTAGAAAGAAGATTATAAATGTAAAGTGTAATTCTCATAATATATAGGAATATATATTACATATAATACATATATTATATATATATAATATATATTACCAGTGTTATAGGCAGCAATAGATAAAATTATTATAGGCAGTCAGATAGGGCTGGGCCCTCAAAGGAGCCAGTGCAGAAGACAAGATACCCTACAGCTTTAAGGGAGACAAGCACCTCCACTCTGGGCCAGACTTAAGACAAAATATGAAACAAATGCACCCACATACTTCCTAAAGATAAATACCAGGGATTGATATTCTAAATAGGTATCCATCACCTTGGGGAAGTCCAGAAGAGCCATTAACCCAACTCCTGCTGGAAGAACCCCTATTCTGAATTCATGCCCACTTGCTATGTGACTTGCTTCCCCATTTGATCTCAACTTAATCAATTTTACTTGAAAAATTATAATCTTATTGGTTGACCATAGTTTTTCCCACCTCATGCGTACCTTGTGATTTCCTATTTTTTCCCCCACCTTTGACCTGTCTCACCTGCTCTGTAAAAACCTCTAGAAAAGGCAAAGTCCTTGGCATCCACTTGGGAACCCTTCTGTCTCTTGGACAGAAGTTTTCTTTCTCCAAATAAATATATTCTGTGCTTAACCTCCATTGTTCCTAAACTTCATTCTTCGATTTTAAAGAAAGTAAACTCAGTACTGGGAATCTAGCATACTGGGAGTTTTTTCCCCACTATATCACTAAGAGGACCTAACATTGTTGGTCGCTTGGTTGAAGTGGTGTTTCAGGGTCTTCTTTCCATTGCTCACTTTTGACAATGTGTGCATAGTATACTTGTGTAATGGAGACTTATGCTGCACCTTAAGTGGTGTGGTATCTGCATAAACTATTTGAAATTCTCCTGAGTGAAAAATACTCTCTACTCTCCTCCATGTATTACTCATTCAATCATGTACATAGGTATTGATTCATGGATATATATTTTATGCTTTGGGCCGTGAAACAATGTTACTTTTTTGTGGTGTTCAAATTGATCATTTATAGCTTCTTCAGTTGAGTTCGGTTGTATATTTGACATAACCCATTGTGTGTGTATGTGTGTTCACTTGTGTGTGTTTTAAGAGCTGTCTGACTTTATCACACCACAAATTCTTCTGTTGGGACTTCAAACACGTAAGGATATAAATTATCTTATATAGTCTCTGCTCTGGTTTGAGTTAGAATTAGCTGATTTTGATTTTCTTTTGATTTTCTTTGTGTGTGGAGCAGGGCACTGAATCTAGGATGTCAAACATGTTAGGTAAGCACTTTACCACTGAGCTATGTCTCCCACACTGGATGACACTTTCTAACTATTAACCATAAAGATCAATTTTTATTCAGTATCAATTATATAATCAGACTTGTATTAGAAATGCTATTTAAAATATTTTTGCATTTATTTTATGCTGAATGTGTTTCTCAGCTATAATTTTTTTGTAATCAGTTTCTTCTGAGATTCTGGGATATGTTATTTTTTCTGTCCAACTTCTCCTTCTTTATCATGAGAACATTGTATTCCTTTTCAGTAAGGGTCATCTCAATGTGTTTCATGCATAGATTCATCTGACCCTGAGCTTCTCTATCAGTTCTGTGGCACATCATAAAAGGTTTGTTCATCTAGATATGCTCAGTGACCAGAGAGCCTACAACTAAAACCTTAAATTTGTCTGTAAGCATAGAAACTGTCTGTAAGCATAGAAAATGAAAAATTTAACCTTAAAACTGTCTGTAAGCATAGAAAATGAAAAATTTAGCACTCTTTTTGGGCTACTGTCCTGTGCTACAGTCTGGTGCTTCACCAGGTCCTCCACTGTGACAATGGAATAGCTTATTTGAAGTGACATCTTTCAGTTCTTGATGACTTTTTGGAAATGCATACCCTGGCTGACTTGGGAAGTTTCACATTTTTAAATGTGAAGATTTGATCTGTTGATCTGCATGATTTAGTGCGTTTTCTATGTCAGCTATATAGTAAACATTTTTTTTTCACAAATCACTTCTAGCCACTTATTGGAAGAAGTGTTTTTTCAGTTAAATATTTCATTTTAGCTGAGAAAATTGCACAAATACATTATACGACTACTTACTAAGCCTAATACTAGCCTTTAAAAACATAATAACATACTTTTTCACTCTTCAATTTCCACTCAGAAGTATGGCCTGGAATTGAAGGAGGGTTCAAGTGTTCCCTAGAAGGGGAACCTAGAATTATACCAAACCAAGTGAAATGGCATCAGGGAAACTTTCTTTAGAAACTTGCAGCTAAGGAGGAGAAGTGAAGATGTAACAGCAGAAAACCTACCTAAATGAGAACCAGAAAAATGTCTCCAATTGTGAGTTCAAATTTAAGCCACAAGTTTACATGTCTTGTCTGATATCGCCTGTCTTCTTATGCAATATTTTGAGCTAAACTAAAATTTTCCAGAACAAACATGGCTGTGTGTATATGCAAAAAATCAAATAATATTATGAGGGATTATTTCATGCCATTATTACATACCATTTTTTAAGATGCACAAATTGAAACCCCAATATAAAGTTAACAGAGTTGGACATGACCTTAGAGAACACCTAATTAATGGTTTATTACACACCAATGTTGAAAACCAGAGAGGTCTGGTGAATTTCTTATAGTCACCTCACAATCAGTAATGTGGAAGTGAACACAACACTTTTAACCTTCAAGTCAAAGCTTTTTTCCAGCATAGAATTGTGCTTTGTTATTTATCTACACATTTGTCATTTGTTATTTATTTTCACATTCATTCTTTCTACAATTGTTTTTGAATAGTTGCTTCATGCCTGCACCATGCTGAATTTTCTGCTACAAATTTTGAATTAGTACCACTTTCAGTACTTAAATAAAAGGCTGTGTAAAATACCACCAGGTAGCATAATTTCTTGAGTTGGCAAAGTATTTATAGGTCATTTGCCAGATGGTGGAGTGTCTGGTGGGTCTAGGAACTTTTTGTGCTACCCAAAACTTAACCAGGACAACTGATGAGTGAGTAAACACAACTTTTATTTAAAGTAAAGGAAAGAGTGAAGAAAAGAGAAGAACAAGAAGTGATAAATCCTGCAAGCAGAATGGGCTATTTTAGTAACAGGAAGATAGAAAAACAGGAAGATGGCAGTGGTGGCAAACTCAATGGCCACCATCTTTGCGTCTTCTCAGATCCAGCCCACTGGAAGTTGCTCTGCCCATGAATCCCAGCTGTGGTTTATGGGTCACATCCCACTGTTCAGCCTCTTTTCTGGGTCTTTGTAATTGACATGTTGTATCTGTTTTTCATGCAGGTGACATGCCCTCATCTCCTGCCTCACACTTAGCCATTTTTCAAGTTCGGATAAGAACAGATCTGAAAGTACAGTTAAGGGTTATAGTCTATCAGGATACCACCAGTCTTCCAGATTCCAAATTAAAAGTTTTTAAATTTGTTTTACTTCATTTAATCTTTTATTTAATGAGTTAATGCTTGTTCAAAATGACTCCCTCCCTCATGCTTAGCCTCTTCATAAAAACCTCCAATTTTAGCCACAACAGGAAAAAAATTACCTTGGTATGTTCTCAACCTATTGCAAGGTGATTGCTTCTGAATTATTGCTCCTGTGTTCACTTAACCTTCAGTTCCTTCTCTCTTAAACCCATCACCAATGAAATAAACAGTTGGTACTGGAAATCTATAATCTGTAATAAATCTATAATAAATAAAAATACTTAATAAATAAAAATACTTAGTGCCTCCTGCAAGTGGCCACTAAACAAATCTTTCTGAATGACTTAATTTTACATAATAACCTATAAATGGCAAAGACTAAATCTTTTTAGTTTTTTTTTTTTTTTTACACAAATACATTTTACTGCCAGAGCAACAAATATAGGAAACTCAGGAATAATTTGATAGGCTATGGTGCCTTTGCAGATGATTTCCTGGTGGTCTTAGGTTAGATGAGGGTCAGGGACACTACTCTCCAGGGAGTCCTAGCTCAGGATCACCCTGAAGTGTATCAAGACATTATTTTATGTTTCCAAGTGGCTGATGCCCACTTTTGGTATTTGTTTACAAATACTTCCAACTACTTTGAAAACAATTTGTTAGTTAACATTGATGAACATCCCTTTTATAATTTGCACTCTTTTTTTTAAATCCAGGAGAAAATCACTGCTAATATTTATTTTATTCTTCTAGAAAAGTGTGATACATAATAATCTGAATATATATTATATACATGGATATACTTTGTCAGGTATATATTTCTGAGCTTCTTCCTTCCTCCCCTTAATAACATCTTTTTTGAGTTTTTTTGTTTATTACTACATGTTCACAGTACATAATGGTTTCTTTCCTCATGAGGAGTTGGTACCTATCATAACACATCTTAATTTTTTATCCCTTCATCCCTCTCTCCTTCCTCCTTCCCTCTATATCCTGGTCCCCTTCCTTTTTGTGAAAGATTTATCTCTCTTTTTTTCCTATTATCTATCTTTTACTTTAATCTTTATTTTTATCTTGGATCTATTATAATGTCTAATGTCACTGACAGAACAAGATTTAAACTTAACTAGCCTCACTTTGATGGTTGATCATAAATTTCAAATTTGCAAAGTAAAAATTGATGACATTTATGTATAGGTGTATCTATACAGGGTTACATTATTGAACTAAGAACCATAACAATTAGAACTAGAAGTAAATATGAAAATGAATTTACTTTAAACTATGCATTATACAGATGAAAGTCATGTGATAAATTGTTTTTCCTTTACTTAAGAGAGTAGTTCTATATTTCAACACAATCCATAAATAGCTTCCTCTACAGTCATAATTTGCTATGATTCCACGCTCTGCCGAGCACATGTTGTACAATTTTCTTACATCCATTATCTGTCCCATCTCCTATGAGCGTATGGACACTTTAAGAGTAGAGATTATTTTGTATTTGTCTTTTCATTCCCCGTGGCACCTTCCCCAGTTCATCCTAGTCTTCTGCATTCCACTGAGCATTAAGCTTGCAGGCAGCCCTGATCCAACACCAAAATGAGGAAAACTAAGTCCTTAACCTAACAAAGTTTACACTTTAGTAAGGAAAAGACACAATAAACAAAAGAATAAACATAATTTAAAGTCACTGCTAAAAAGTAATGCTGAAATGAAACATAAAGCAAGAAAAGGAAATAAAAAGTGTTAATATTACTTGGTTATAAAAGATAAATTCAAGACATTTGTAGGAAAATGGACACTTTCTTTTTCTATTTATATAAACTGTTATGATTTCTTTTTCTTAGAAAACTAAAAGCCTCTCTTAATCCCACAGCTCTTTGTAGGTACTATGGTTTTCTGCTGCTCCGCAGCAGTTTACTCCAAAGACACTGCACTGTCATTTGTGTTTCTCCCACCTCCCTTCTTGTGCTATTGTGGATTGAACTCAGTACCGTCACACTGAGCTACAAACCAGAGTTTTTGTATATTTTCATTTTGAGACAGAATCATCATAATGAGACATTATATTGACAATAAGAATGTAATTGCACAGAATTCTAGATGGTGGCCTTCAATGAAGTTACAGTTATCTTAATGAACCATTTGCAGTTTCTAATCATTTTCAGTTTCTAATCCTAGAGCAACTTGACATGCCTAGTCCTTAGTGAAATTCCTAGTCCTTAATATATGATGAATAATCTTTCATGGTTTTTTTTTTTTTTTTAAATCTTTTTGAGACAGGGTCTCACTTCATAGTTCAGGCTGACCTTGAGCTCGGTTTGTAGCCCAGGTTGGTCTTGACTTCTCAAAAGTCCTCCTGCTTAAGCCTCCAGAGTGCTGAGATTACAGGCCACCATGTCTGGCTCTCCTGCTCTTACAATTAGAAGAATTTTAATGTCACTTTTGTGTCACTGTGTAACTCATGCCTAATGGGCCTTTAGTTCTTTTGAGTAAAACCTCAGAAATGGAAAAAGAAATATAATCATGTTAACATAATACGAAACTTTTTTTTTTTGAGATTTTCTCTTTATTGTACCTTGGTTCTATGTTTCCAGAAGTAAATAGAGGTAGAAACTGAGCTAAACTCCAATCTACTTTTCATTCTCTCCACAGGATGAAAAATTTATCTATTATAAATAAGAAAAAAGACATCAGAGCTGTGGTTACCTAGAGCAGCTATAAGCTCATCATTACATTCCTATTAATGTAAAACTATACATTTTTAGATCTATACTAGAAAAGACATTAAGGATATCTAAAATCATTGCATTTCACAGATGAACTCAATACCCAAGTGGTTAAATAACGTATATGAAGGTCCAGAGGTGATTAGTGGCTGTGTTGGGTGGGTTTTTAATTAGTGAAAAGAAAACTGACAAGCAATGCTCATTTTTATTAAGTGCTCCAATATACCAGGCACTGTGCTGATTACTCTGCATTCATGATCTCATTTAAAATTTACAGCAACTATATATGGTGGAGAGTTGATTTCTTTACAAACTGCCACTTAACTAAGTTGACTACTTGTCTCCATTTCCTTCTCTGTAGAACACAGAGTGATAGTGTGTCATGCAGAGTGCTTGAAGCTATTCTGCTTGAATGCAACTGCATTCAGTCTACATTTGTATCGCTATCACCTGGAAACTTGTTAAAAGTGTAAATTCTGAGACCCACTCCAGCAGAATCAGAATCAAAAACTCCTGAGGTGGAATCCAATATTTTTGTTTTGAACTCCTCCCCTTGGCTGATGCTGATACACATTAGAGAACCACTGATTTAGCACAGAGGATATCACAGGCACTAAACAGATGTTTCTGGATCTCCTCCTTCATGCCACCAAAATGTATGCAGTTGTACCTTGGTTTACGAACTTAAATTGTTTTATGATTCTGGGGAAACAGCTGTGTTTGTATTTGTGCGAGGAAGGTGTCTGAGGTTGTGTTTATCACCCAATGAGGCATTCGTGAACAGAAGCAAAAATTGCCGAATACATCAGGTAACAAACATGACCACACTTACCTTCCCCACACAAACACAAACACAGTCAATCTTCCTCAGAATCAAAAAAATAAATTAATACAGTGGTAAACTGAAGTACCACTGTATTAAAGCAATACTGCATCCTTGAGTATTGATCTGTAGAGATCATTGTCAAAATCAAAGTCTTAAAAGCTGTATTTGTTTGAAAAATTGGCTGGAGTTTGAACATACCCTTCAAAAATCACATATGAGAAACCCATTCCCCCCAACAGTGCTGGGAGATGGTGCCTGGGGAAAGATGTCTAGGTCTCGAGGCCTCCACCATGAGGAATGGATTAGCACAGATTAGAAAAAGAGCTGAGGCTACAAATTCAGTCCTTATTTTCTTACCTTCCTGCCTTCTGTTATGGGAATCCACAGCACGAAGGCACTTGTCAGATGCTGGCAACTTATATTGGACTTCCTAGGCTCTAGTACTGCTGAGAAGTAAATTGATCTATTAGCTACCACTCTATGGTTTTCTATTATAATGGCACAAAATAAACTAAGACAGAAATGAGTCCTATTATAGTTTAATATCACTCACCAGTTTGATCATGTATTAGTGAATGACAATAGTAATTAAAGTTTAATCAATTGTCAATTTCATTGAAACTGCTGATTCACATGTGGCTTATTTAATGAAGCAAACTGCCCCAGCCCCTGTTACCTTGTCATAAAACTGACCTATTCAACATAATTTTGTCCAAGGTTTATGTCAGCTCTATCTTGAGGACCTTAATAATCCATATGATACCACATGAATGTGCCACATCATTTGGGTGAGACCTGAGTATCAGCAAATAACAGACAGTCTAGTTATCCTTAAAACACATTTATGACAATAGTTGAGAGAGAAAAGCCATTAAAATCTAGGTATCTACCATCTCAAGTTTCTGGGGTCAAGTGTCTTCAAATTGGAATATTCTGTCCAAAGACTGTTATTGTACAACCTTGTATTCCTACCACGAAGAAAGAGGAGCGATGTAGAAACTGCATTTGTTTGTTCTTCTCTGATTCAGTTACTGACCAACATATTTCCAGCTTTTAATGGAGCCCAGAGCAAACAAAAACAAAACAAAAATAAAAAGAACTCCATGGTTGGTCAGATTTAAATATAAAAGACTCTTGTAATCAGAAACACTTAAAGTGTTTCTAAAGCAGTGGATCATGAAGTTCTTTAGATGTACATGGCAGATAATGAACTCACACCAAGGGCCCCAGGGAGTTCTTCATGCCCTGTTAACTCTCCTGGGGGAGGGGGGGGTAGGTCCTGGTTTATAGATGATTCTACACCAATGCTGGCATCAGACATTCAGGAGTGATGTGAATGGTGGTAAAAAAGAAAACTCTTCCCATCAGATAAAACTTTAAGCAGTACATACCATGGTGAATTTTGCCTCAGAAAAATACCTTGTTTTAGGAACTGCTCTTGAGTAATTTTAACTATTTATTACTTCCAATGTTAGGCATAAGTAGCACAATTATGTGAACAAGTAATCCAGTGAATTCAATTTAAAAGTGATCTCATTATTTTAAAAATATAGTCTATTTTTAAGAACTAAAACCATAGCAAATAGTGCACATTCTTTAATCAAGCACATGTATATTAACTATACTGCAATAATATTTTCTAGCAAATAATGGCATAGAAAAATATGTATTTCTAGCAGATACATCTAAGATGACTGAAGTGGCTAATCTAACATAGCTTGACACCAAGTGCCCATCATCTTCCCTGGACTAGTGGCTATGCATGGCATGCTCTTCTCATGGTGAAAACGCAGGAGTTCGAAATCAAGTGCAGAGAATCAAGCCCAACCCAAATCTATGTTCATGCCCCTAACATCCTGGTAGACAGAGCTACTATCCCTAAATCAAGGAATTAGGAGATTTCTCATAGAGGATGGCCAAGGCTAAATAGTGTTACTCAGAGGTATGAGGAAAACATCTGAATCAGTCTGATTATAATATAATCTGTCGTGCCATCTAAATTTGAAACTAGTGCATTTGTTTTCTAAAAATGTTATTTAGTATATTACTATCAAAGAGTTGCAATAGTGCAAACAGTTGTTTCAATAGAACTTAAAAAATATTTATGGAGTATTTTTTAGTCATTGGGCACAGTATAGGTATCCAAGATACAGGAATAAATGAGACAAAGTTCCTTTCTGCAGGATACAGATAGACTGTGAATAAATTTAAATTTGTTGTGATAAATGCAACAAAAACATAACTGTCTAGGTTAGTATTTTTATTACCATTTTATACATAATAAATTAATACTAGATAATTTGATTAATTTTATACAGGAAACAAAACTGAAAATTAACCTCTGAAGAAGGGTTTAAACTCTAAAATTCTTCTTATCACTTCTTATAATTTTGTCCAGAAAGTGAGCACAGAGGTGATTCAGTCCAATACCTCACTCCATTGCAATGAAAACCAATATTTTGGTACACTGTGCCCCATGGTAATGCATCTGGAGTGCATTATATATGTTTTGCTCTTCTCCACACCTCTGCCCTTTTGACTTATATTACTGAAGGTAACCTCTGTAATAGTAAGAAGCAAGACAGACTTGTATTCCTATCCTGAACATGAGATCTTAGACACTGGAGGATACTTTGGCCATTTTTAAAATATCTGAGTCAGAGGAGGTGATCCCCACCTGGAAATCCATGCCATGTGCGGGCTGCTGCCAGAGGGGACAGCCAAATCTAAGCCTCTCTTCGTGAGCCAGTACCATTTGCAGACTGCAATGGGAGAGAACCAGGCCTTACCAGGAGGTGATCCCCGCCTGGAAACCAGTGTCACGCACAGGCCACTGCCAGAATGGGGCTAGCCAGAGCCAAGCCTCTCTCTAAGAGTCAGCACCATTCGTGGACTGTGGGGGAAGAGAAAGCCTCACTAGGAAGTGATGGTTTGATTATGCTAAATCAGATGGCATGAGCAGTTATTTAAAAGATAGCAAGACCTGTTATAGCCATTTTGGATTTACTATTGGCTTGTGAAGTCCTTTATTGCATTCATTGTTTTGTTTTTATTGTTTCTATTCTGTTCTGTCCTGTTTGATTTTTACTATGTCCAAAGATATCTTCAGCTATTTGGAAGACAACAAAAGGCATTATGGTAATTATGATTGATTTCATAAGGTTTTGAAGTCTTTTTATTTTCTTTAATTGGTACTGGGGATCGAACTCATGACCGTGTGCTTGCAAGGCAGGTGCTTATGTTGCTGAGCTAAATCCCAGCCCCTAAGGTTTTGAAGTCTTGTATTACTAACACTGACTTTATTTTGATTGGTTTTATTCTGTTTTATTTTCCTTGGTTTTATCCTCTTTGAGATAAAAAATTAAAAAAAACTGAGTCATAGGCAATAAATTTTAGTGTAATTTATATAAATATAAAATAGTTTGATGACAAAGAAATTAACTGAATGCACCACTGAGTCTTCCCTTCTTGAGAAGAAGAAGGACTGGGGGCCTTTTATTCTGAGTGGCAGAATATGTGTATAATTACAACTTTCACCTCTGTTAGCTATTCTGAGGCTATACTGTCATTTGTATTTCAATATTTTATCAGGATAACAGTTCCAATATGAAATTGCTTTTCATATTTGTTTGGAAGACTACCCATGGGTTTGAATGACATTCACCATAACCCTGTGAAAACAAATTATAGGTGCTGTAATATTGTTCCTATATTAGGAAAGAAAAACTGGAGAGAAAATTAAATTGCATATATTCAACTAGCTAAAGTAATAAGTCACTGAAAAAGTCAAAGATAGGATGGAAGTTTAATGACTACTATGCTGAATAGTAAGTTTCTATCTAGTATTTGAAACAAAACTCTTGTAGAATATTAAAGGCATAAAAAGAAATGCAAGCCTTAATGCTTAATTTTGTGGGGCTGATCAGAGAGATTTAATGAACATATTTAAGGCAAAGGGAAGAACTAAATAATTGTATTAGAAAGGATTCAGAAACTTGATGAGTTGCAGTTTTTATACTACCATTTTATAATGGAGTATATTTCTGTTCTGCTCATTTTCCATAGTGAGTTGCAAGTTGGTTGTTTGAGGCATGGATTTTAGTTTACTCCATATGAGGTAGAGTAATACTAATTGCCAAGACTGTGTTACTCAGTTTTCCTTTTCCCTTGTTCCTAAGCTTTTCAAGACTAGGAGGACCACTTCTAGTGTTGCTCAGTTTGGAAAATCTGTCTCAAGATAGAGATTCTTACACAGACAGTAGGCCATTCGAAACTACCAACATGTCTTCTCCTTGTGATGTCTGAGCATGGGAGCTGAGCTGGCCTGTTATTCAGTTAACCTTCACTATTGACTTGGTTAGGAAATGCTTTAAATAGACCTCTGATGGAACCTGGAAAATAATGACAAGAAGAAAAGACAATGCATTACTTTTTTCTTCAGGTATAGACACCCAGAGAGTAACTACTTTATTTATAGTGGGAACTATCCTTAGCTGTAGGAGCTATTCCCACATAGGTACTTTTAATTTTTATTTTCTATTGATACATAGTAATTAAACATATTTATGGGTACAGTACAATGTGATAATTTAATACATATATACCATGGTAGTGATCAAATTAGAGTGATTAGCATTTCCATCTCATCATTGCTTCGTGTTTGGGGACGTGCAAAGTACTCTCTTATACATCTTATTAAAATATATAATAGATTGTTGTAAACTATAGTTACCCTACTGTGCTGTAGAACACTACAACTAATTCTTCCTATCTAATTTTATTTTGTACCCGTTATCTAACCTCCCAAGCTCTCATTCCTCCCTACCCTTCTGGGCTTCTAGTCATGATTATCTACACTCTTTAGTTGGAGGTCAACTTTTTAGGTTTTTTATGAATGAGAACATACAGTATTTGACTCTGTGTCTGCTTTAATTTACTCAGTATAATATCTTCCATTTGTATCCATTTTGCTGAATGTGACAGGTTTTCATTTTTATGACTAAATAGTATTCCTTTATATATATATTATTAATACATATCTCCCACATTTTTTATCCATTCATATGCTGATGTATACATCTTGGTTGATTCTATATCTTGGCTATTGTGAATAGTGTTTCAGCAAACATGAAACTTCAGGTATCTCTTTGATATACTGATTTCATTTCGTTTGGATGTGTAACCCAAAGTTGGATACCTCGATCGTATGGTAAATCAGAAACAGAGTTTCAGGTTTTCCTGTCTCCTGAAAGGATGTTTGTTTTCATGAAGGGAGGTGGGGTGATGGCATGAGGTTTTAGAATGACTTGTCTGAGTGTATGTGAGCAGGCCACCAGTCTGAGGAACTAAATCTATTAAGAACTGATATATTTATATTAATTTCGCCTTATTCTTAAAATATATAATGAGATACCTTCCCTTTGGGTCAGAAGGTAAATACTTCTTTTGCCATGGACTAATTTATTTGAGTAAATTAAAGAGCTATAGCAATCTGAGAAGAGAATGCTCAGCTTATTTCTGTACTCATAATGGATTCTACTTACTTCATTACTTTTTTTGATAATTTCCTCTTAATTATCTCCATGATTTGCAGGATTATAACATTTTTAGAAAAATTAAGTCCTACAAAAAACTTATATACTTACATTATCACCTTTTGCAAATTAGATCCTTACTTTAAAATCCTGATACATTTCTCTTTCATAGAGGCTGAATTAGTTGTGCAATCTTTTTATTTTAAAGTGCACTACTCAGAAAAAATATCCTATTTGAGTTCTTTTAGGTTGTTGATTCAATCACTACATCCTGTATTATAAATATGATTCAACTAAACTTATGACTTTTTTTCCTTTTATTTTAGAGAATTTTATTAGCATCCTATTGCCTTTTTTGGGGGGAGTGAAAGATCCTTAGTGTTCTTCCAGGGAAAATTCCTAATTTATTTGGATATCTCTAGATATAATTTAATTTTTTAATGATAGTTAAACTACTTTTATTTTATTTGGATAAGCTTGTATTTTGTACCTTTAGCTTTCTGTACCTCTTTCAACTTATGACAGAAGGTATTGCTCTCCTGAATGAAGAACACACAGTACACATTAGGAAACACCAGAATTCACAAAGCAGGATTGCTTCCGTCCTTCTCATAGGCACCTGAAAATGGAATCATCTGACAGTGGGAAAGAAAGCGGCAGCTAGATTCCTAGGAAGAGGGAAGAAGGGCTTTGCTTTTGATTTATAGATTTCTCTTTCTATGGCTAGTGAAACTACTCTCCTTATCTCCTGGTTTCTATGCCAAGTATTCCAGAGTATCTATCAAAGAACCCTCGATCTGTAATAGTTTACCTTCTCCCAGACTACTGCATTTAGAGTACCTTTAAGGAGCAGCATCATATTTGAAGCCTAAAATCATTTCTTACTTTTTTTTACAAGTGGAAAGATGTCATAGAGAGGGAATAAAGTAAATAAAGACTAGTGGAAATAGGAGAACGAAAATTACTTAGGGTGGGGAGGGATATATCTTGCATTTTAGGGGTAAGTTGACCAATGTGCAAACTAACCTTTCCCTCAAAAATCCGGTTGAAACTTGATGAGTCTACACCCAGGCCTGTCTGTTGGCTGATCTTCTGCAGTAGCTGGGATTGGAGATAATGACAAGGCTGTGTGAATCCTAGATGCAGGGAAGACATTCCCTTAGTGTGGCTTTCACCTTCCAGCTGACAGTATTATCCATGTTTTGAATAGTCTTCAGCCAAGAAAGATGAGAAATGTTCCTGACAAGGTGTAAGATGTAGTTGGCACAGCCTGTTCAATTTGCCTTCTCTGTTCTGTGAGAGTCACTACTCCACAAACAAATTAAAATACCTAGGATGTTCTTTCTCTCTTCCTTATTCTCTTATACATACCTGTCCAATGATCCTGCAAACACAAACTGCAAAAAAAACCTCACAAACTGATATTTTATTAGTTTGCAAACAGATTTAATAGTTATAATCTTTTTCTCTGTGTCTTCCTCTCCAATATTTCCTAGACTAACGATAGCAGGAGCTTAGCTAACTTTCTTTTCAGATTTGGTGGTCCTAAATTCAGGCCCATGCTAATAGGACAAAGGATTTTTATCACCAAGAATATTTTTAAAGTATTCTTTAAATGTTATAACTCCTAAAGGGAAAGCTAAAAGGTCATTCCAAGCAATATTTTAAAGCAGGAATTGTTGCTGAAATAAATGAAATGGCTGACAGTTTCCCACAATGGCTCATCTGAAGGGAATAAGAGGCACCCTGAAGTATACTGCTTGCTAAAAACAAACCCAACCTCCTTCCTTTATAATTACAGCTTGCATTATAGGTTTCTCCCTAATGTGGAGATGTTGCCAAGGCAATAATGTAGCAATCCTCTACATGACTGCTTTTCACATTAATCCACACAGATTCCACAGACATTAATCTTTATAACATACCTGTGCAGTCCAGAAGGGCAAATTATATTTTTTTTGGTCTTTCTTACTTGGTAAGGAAAGAATATTAGAAAACAAGATTTTCTGGTTTTGGCTCTCTCTTCCAAAACACACTATCAACAACCACTATGTATTTTGAAATAGCCCGAGGAGCTGAGCCCAGAAACATAAAGAAAAAAGAGCAGGAAAGCTAAAGAGAATGTATACAAGGGGTCAGAACAAGGGCACAGCTCATGGTCACAGTAGAGAGTCGTACTGTTGAAACAAGGTGGAAGCCAAAGGCAGAAGCCCAAAAGGACTAAAGCCAAAGTCACAGCTAGCAAAGTTAAAGGCCAAAATCCAAGACAGGAATCAAAGAACAGTTCCACATTAAGAAAAATGCCCAGCGTCAGCATTCAGAAATGGCCGTGTGACTACTCTTTGTGCTTTGGTACCTCTGTATCCCCAACATGGGGTGGCACCTTTGGCAAACATTCACTATGGGTTGGCTTTGATGTCTAGCGTTAAGGGGAGCTGTATGCATCTTCACTAGCCATTCACTGTGCTGGACAGAATGAGCCACACATGCCAGATGAGTCTGGAGCCGTAAGGTTCACCTAAGCAGTAACACTGAGGCCGGGTCTGAACTAGAATGAGCAAGTGAGGTACCTAGGCTGCACAAATTAATTAAGCATTCACTCAGGATCATAAAAATGCAGTGTTTTCAGGGCTGACAGAAGGGAAAGCTCTTCTTAACTCAGACCTAATAGCACCAGAGCTGGCATCTGGTAACCTGGTCTCTTTAGCATTAAGCTGTAAATGAACTTAGAAACTGCAGAGCTTGTGATATTTCTTGAAAAAAATACGTTATTAATATCGCTTTCTGATATTTTCTAGTACCATATAGAATAGATGAAAAACATAAACTGATGAAATAGAAGCTTTGGTTATCATTTCTTTCTTACCATTTTTCTGGCCAAAAAAATTCTAAGTATATCCCAAGAGCATTTACTTCAAAAAGAACTGAGAGGAAGTTACTGTACTGTGAGACTAAGGCAAAGGTTTGCCAAATGAGTTGATAATAAATCAGAGCTACAGAAAGAGAGAGAGACAGAGAGAGAGAGAGAGAGAGAGAGAGAGAGAGAGAGAGAGAGAGAGAGAGAGAGAGAGGGAGAGAAAGAGATCATAGAATTCATGGGTATTTCATAATAATATTTAACATTCTTTAATTTTGTTTCTGATAGTTAAAGTAATGAGTTCTTTTTATTTATATATTTTTTTACAGTTTTGATGGCAGCTTTAGAAGGTATCCATATTAAGTGCCCACAAACTTTTCTTCTAAAACATATAATTGAGTTTTTCCAGATACTCTGATCTCAGCCTAATAGGACATTAAAGAAAAAACAAGACCAGAAAGAACAATGTAAAACGTTATCCAACCGTGTTTTTATCAGGTCTTATGGTGTGATACTGATTTGGGTGATTGTGAAGGTACCCTTGAAGTCCACATTCTAAATTTAAATAGGAATGTTTTCAGTTTTCCATTTAAGAAGAGATTTTGTTTCTTTACTTTTTTCCAGTAGGCTGTACAGATTAGGTTGTATCCCTCTGCTTCTGAGGCTGCCATCCATTATCAGGATTTATAGTTGCTGACAACTTGCTTTAATAATTCACAAAGAATAGAATCCATTTCTTGCTCTCCCTTTTCTCAGTCGAATCATTGATGCAGACAGATGGAAAATGTGCTTTTTTGTCAGTGAAATAAATCAAGAGGACTCAAAGACACCCTAGAAGTAATTCTGAAGAACTTGCCTCTGCTAAACCTTTTTCCCCCAATGTACAACTAGATAAAACCAGAAGCAGGGCAGGCTCTGCAGTGAACCTGAGTTCTAGCTCTTCTGATATTGAAGGGAAGGCTCTTCAGGAGGCTGGTCAATTTATACTGATAGTCAAAGGTTGTGGCTTTCATGTTTCAAGGCAACAAAATAGTTTTAGGGACAAAATGAAGTTCTAAATCCACATACTGCGGCATGTATTTGTTAATTGTGGTAGCAACTCGTATACATTATATAGCTGCAAAAGAAGATTCTCTTAGTTTCTAAATATGAGACAACAGGAAAGTAAAAAACAGCGTGTGTGATAGAACTTCGGCTCCTCTGAATATGAGAGAAAGAACTTCCTGGGAACATGCTCTTTCTTCATATTTCTTTAATAATAAAGTAACAAGGTCCACGTCAGGCTCAAATCTCAAAAAGAAACCTGGAGCTTGTCAGGATTTACAGGGTCCTGATTTTGTTGATAGGTTCTACTCATTAAAATTCAGAGGTAGAGGCTGGGGATTTAGCTCAGCGGCATAAGAGCCTGCCTTGCAAGCGCATGGTCCTGAGTTTGATCCCTGGTACCGATTAAAAATAAAATAAAATAAAATTCAGAGGTAGAAGAAAATACCTCTTCCTTGCAGCCAGCTCCTTTCCTTGACTGAACAACATACCTCGGAGGCACTGTAGATCGTGAAGGCCACAGCCTATTTCGGTACATGGTTCCTCTCTAAAGTCAGTAACTGGGCCCTCACCATATAGTGGATCCACCTCTCTAGCAGATAATGTTTACTGAGATTTGTGCAGAAGCCAAAGAGGAAAGAAGTGCTTAGATGAAAAAAGCTTCACTAGTGAACCTTGCCCCTGAGCCAAGGCCTGGCTGACTGAGTCTGGCTGGTCCCTGCAGCTCGCTCCAGGACTCACTCTGAGGTCTGGTATTACTTGAGTTTTCAGTTTGATTTTGCTATTACCTGTTGTCCTGAACTTTTCTTCCTTGTATTTTTTACATATCTTATTCCATATTAAAAGTGTGTTTTGGGTAAGCTGGACCTAGCAATTGAGTAAAAGTGATGCCTTTGAAGAGTGTTATTTCCAATAAAATATTACAAACGTCACTATCTGGAAATCAGCTGCCATCTGATATATCCTTGAACATCTGTATGTGTAAATACATGTAGACATAGATAGACAGTTATAGGTAGAAAATGTTAACTATACTTAAATGTGGTTTTCTTTAGGTAACTATAGACAAAAATGAACCTCAGTTTTACTTGGCTTTGATCACAAATTGGCATCTGCTTTTTTAATACATTGCTAAATCCACATGATTTTAAAATGAGCTTCAGGATGTAATTATTCCTTAGCTTTCTTTAAAATGTAATTTGAGATTATAGTAAAATAGACTGAATATCAACTGAGGCTTATACTCTTCCTTGAATTTTAATATGCTATGGCTTTGGAATTTGGGTGCATCATAAATTCTAGCACTAAAATCTAATTTTTTTCATTTGTCTGTCACATTTTAAAGGTAGTGGTGGATCTAAAGGGGTACCTGATTCACTGCTGCAACATTTCCCAAGGCTAAAGAAAGAATTTATCCTAAAATATGCTGCCTGACAACAGCATTGCTCTAATCTTCGCCTCACAAATGTGAATTCTTTGGCTGGTTAAACTATCAGGACTCTGGACACAAGGCATGTGGTCTAGACTTCACTAAATGGATTGTTAGAGGCATCCACACTTTCCAGGAGACACAAAGACAATACTTAAAGCGTCAAATTCAGTATGTTTTCACTCTAGTGTGATTCTAAAGCGCTAACTCCTCCAGTAGGGAAAAAATTACTCCCTAAAACTGTTCCCTTTTCCCCCTGCCTTTCTCCTTTTTCTGTCTCCTTTCTTTCTTCCTACCTTTTCTATCTGCTATTATATTGTTGACATACAAATACTAACTGGTTATGAGCTATATAAAACTTCTTTAGACAGAAAGACAAGAAAAGAAATATTGGGAGGTAGTGCTCAATTAAAGGCTTGAATGTGGAATCCGAGTATCCAGTTTCTTTTGTCCACTAGCCTTCAAGAATGTGAAAAAGAACCCATAAAAGTGTAAAAATGAATTTGTCCATGTTTTAGTTATTTTTCTCATTGTAGATACAAAATACCTGACACCCAAGGAAGACAAAGTTTTACTATAGCTCACACTTTAGAAGTTTCAGTTCATAGTTGACTGGCTCCAAGTCAAGGTGGCATGGCAGAGGGAGATTTTAGAAAGAGTTCACGGTGGTCAGAAGGCAGGAAAGCAGCAAAGCAGTACAGTAACAAGCAACAAGCCACAGGCAACCAGCAGTTTCAACCTTCTGTCTCCTTAATCCAATCCAGGTTACTTGCTCTTGAGACAGGTAGCACTCACACCCAGGGTAGGACACTCTTAACCCTAGCATCACACTATTAATCAATCCCTACCATCAAGTCCTTGATCCCAATAGCACACATCTTAGACCCAGCCACCTCCAAAAAGCCCCACCCATGACTGCATGAAGTTTGGGGGAGACACTTAGACACAAACCATAACAATCTACAATTCTGCCAAATTGGGAGGCATCTAGTCTCTGCCCCTCCTTCCAAGTTCACAGAAGAACTCCAATTTATAGAAGGGATAGAACAAAAGTCAGAAAATATGCATTTGTTGGGTTTATCCAGGCTTCCTCCCACCAGAGGGGCCCAAAATGTGAAATGTCCCTTGGCACCACTGTTGGGGTGGGGAGGTGTGAGGAGGGGAGGCATGCTCTCAGCATGAGGAAACTGGAGAATCAGTTTATCTCATAAAAAAAATCCTAATTTTTAAAGATCCATTTATGCTTTCAATTGCACTATCTTTGAGTCACACAGACATGGTTTTGGATTATTTCCTAGCCAATTACTGGTTGTAAAATAATGGACAAGTATAGACTTCTCTAAGCTTCAGTTTCCTATAAATAAGAATAATACACCTATCTCATAAACTTTCTGGGGAAAGGTCTATTTCAATATATTCTCAGTGGTAGCCATATTAAGTGTATACAAACCCTAGCACCAAAAAAGGGGAAAATATGGTCCTGAGAGAATTAAAGCATAAAAGCAAATAACCCAGCTCCTGATTCACAATAGGACTCACTAAATTAGTCTCCTTTTTTCCTATCTCAAAAAAGACTGTATACTTATAGACTGTATTAGAATCTTTTAAAAAATCACTCTAAAATATTAGATATTGAAAGAACTAACATGTTCAATTTGGATCTTTGCTAAGTGGCTTCAGTGGTCCACATAGTGTAATAATTTGAGTTGTCAGTAACTTCTGAATCCTAAACACAGGAAGGGTGTTCGTTTGCAGAGCGAGTCTGATATCTGCGTTGGAGCCTTTCAGCAATAAGCATTTCCTTCTCATCTTGACTTTTATCTATATACCCTTTATGAAACAAGAAACTGTCTATGGAAAATACCCTTACCAGGAAAAGAAACAACTGGGGGGGAGAGGCTAAAAAACAAATGATGTTGGCACAGAAAGAAAATGTTTTTGGAATCTAAGAAAAAGACACTGCTTACACAGAAACACAAACTGGTGAAAATTATGGAATGGGAATGCTGCACTGGCAGTGGCTTGGAAGTATAATATAAATGCTTTTACCATGTGCTCTACAAGGAAATAAGGAAAGGCAATTCGCAAATTGTTTCAATAAATTTTCCCAGATGGAACTTGTATGATTAGCTTTATAAACGAGTCTAGCCCTCTATTTATAGAAGAATAAAGTCTTAAGGGGGCTATTACAAGTTTTTAGTGGCACTTGACTATACTTCGTAGGAGAAATTCTGTGCTTTGGGTGCTATCTGTGATTTGGGAAATTAAAGTGTTTGAGAATCTATCTCCTAAGAATTTCAAAGTCTATGGAAATTATTTTTAATATTACTACATGTTCCTGTTTTATACCAATTTGTAAAATGTCTATTATAAAGCCATTATTCAATATCTTCTCTGAAAAGAGAAATTATACATCTTTAATTTTGTGCTTGACAGAGAGGCTATGATATTCATAAGTAAATATTTGACACCACTGTAAATAAGACCATGCTACAAAGTACATGGACAAATAAGACATAGGGCCTGCCTTCTTTTGAAGGAGGAAAAATACTGTCCTCATGATGCAAATATAACTCTCAGAATTAAGAGGATAAATTATCTTGAGGAATAATATTACTATCTATAGCTGGCAGAAAGTCATGATATTGGTGCATTTAGACATCTGTTAATCCTCTAGTAATCTAGGGAGATGAAGGACAAAATCATTTATTTTAAAATAAAAGCACAGAGCTGGCTGTAAAATATCTGGCATATCCTAGCAGCGATCAGCAAATTCAAGCACTTTTGCTCACTGCAAAGTCACTTAACTTTGACTGGATACTCCCTGTGGTAGTTAGAACTAATGCATCTAAAGATAGATATGTTTCCATGGAAAATTATTTTTACACACTCATCCATAAAAAACAGCAGTCTCATTTCACAAGGCTCCAAGCAGTCTCAACACTGTGTTCCTTTCGTTTGTACTTTGAAATGCTTATAGAAACAATAATCCTACAGTCTACTGTAGCTTGAATTCTCTGCATAGTTAGGCAGGAAAGTGAACCATAGTATTGGATAAATTCAACTGGATGCTAATTCCTTTGTATTATCTTCTGGATCCTCATGTAAAATGAAAATACCCCAAGGAGGGTAACACATTAAAGAGCATTAAGGAGGAAAGCCATTAAGTGAATGCCAAGGACTATTTTTATCTTACTTCAAATGCTTTCAAAGAATGTTATTGCTTCTTGGAAATCTTTTCAAGAATTCACTTTAAAGTCTTATCAGAGGAGATTTCTTGACCTCTCAAGACGAAGCATCTCTCCACTGTCCTCACAGTAAAGTGGGGTGTGAAAGGGCAGTGTGACATCTAAGTATAATTAATCAAAGGACGGAGTTTTTCCCACATGCTTGTGTGTTGTGCACGTTTTGTGTCATCTCATGTGTTCCCCTCTTCAATGGTGTTATGTGGCCTTATTTTTTGTTAGTACATATTTGCCATATATAATGATCACATTCATCATCGGAAATTTGTACCTGTACATAGCATATCCTAATTCTTTTTTCCTATTCCTCTCCTTTCTCTTCAATCATTTTTCCTCTCTCCATTTATGAAAACTTTGTTTTTATTCATTTCCTTATATTCTTTTTTCTTTTTAATCACTTTTCCTGACTTTCCCTTTCCTCTCCCTCTCCATTGCTCTACTTTTCAATTGAACATGTTCTTTTTATTTTCCAGTAACCATCCTTCATTTTATTCCTTATTTATCCTTTAGGTGTCTCACACAAAAGAGACAGTAAAGTGTCGGTGTCGCTCCCGGCCGGCAGGAAGAACACGCAACAATATCTGGCGGTGGTCAGGCTTTTCTTTATTCTCTCTCCGTACAGTCTGCCCCGAAGCCTCTACCGGTCCGCTCTCCGCGGCTCCTTCTGTGCTTCTTTCTCTACAGTCTGTCCCGAAGCCTCTACCGGTCCGCTCTCCGCGGCTCCTTCCGTGCTTCTTTCTACAGTCTGTCCCGAAGCCTCTACCGGTCCGCTCTCCGCGGCTCCTTCCGTGCTTCTTCTCTACAGTCTGTCCCGAAGCCTCTACCGGTCCGCTCTCCGCGGCTCCTTCCGTGCTTCTTCTCTCGTGGCGGGAGAGGCACTCACTTTTATAGGGTTACAGTGGCCAATCAGTTCAAAGCGCGCGATGCGGGCTGATTGGCTAACATCAGTTGTTGCTAGGCAGACTATCTTACAGAGCGGGTTGTTTACCAAGCAGGAAGCAGGAGATAAGCGCCATCTTAGCACACTCGATGGGAGGGGTAATCTAGCTCAGGCTTTGCTCTTTCTTACAGGCCTCACGTCCGCCAAGTAAGGCGACCGGGCTCGGCCGCGGCTCCCAACATCTCCCCCTATTTTATTTTACAAGAACGAGCGCATCGCAGCCCGTCCTGGATCGAGCGTAGAGGCCTACGCCCTGTATCTGAGGCCCACCGCAGGCCTTTGGGTTGGAACCCGGGCGGCCGTCCCAGGGTCCACCAAGGCCTTGAGGCCCTCGTCCTTTTTTTCCAGGGCCAGGAATAGGTCAGACGGAACCTGGGTGCACATAGGCATACGCTCACGTCTCTCCTTATGATCCCCTTTGGAGAGGCATCTAGATTCGGGGCGGAATCTAGCGATCCAGCGGCTTTCGTGCGCCATGGGGTAGGGCCTGGCTTAGGTTGAGTCGTGCTGGGGAGGCACGCTCTTACCCGTCATTGACTCACCCACCCTGCTACATGTTGTTGTCTAGGGAGGAGAATGTGGGAAGCCTGTCACTTTTAAACGCGGTCGTAGGCCATGCGAGTGAGCCATGCGTATGCCTGGGGGTCGTTTTGCCCGTTCTGGACCGCTGCCAGAGCAGCATGGGCAACCATGCGGACCTGATGTCGGGCCGCCGCAAGGCGTCCATTAATAAACGATGTGACCCATCTGAGCAAGAATGGTCCTATAAGTAAAAGCAGAAGCAGGGAGCAGATAGCACTCCCAGTGTAGAGGGCAGCCCTTTTTTGGCTCATCTTGAGTTTACGTCTACGGCTGGTCCCTGGTGGGGCAAGTCTGGTCTTCGGCCGATGGACTTGTCGCACGTGTCAGTCTCTCTGGGACCCACAGTGGTTCCCATCCCGGTTCCTGCGGAAAAACACAAACCGCACCTCGGTTCCAGCTGATTACCGGATCCGGGCCCATCCATTGTCCTGTTAGGACATCTTTCCATTTCACCCATCCCTTATTGCTAGGAGATGGACTAGAATGCTCCATAGCTGGTGAGCGGTTATTATTGTTTAAATTTAAAAAATTGTATGTGAACAGTGCCATAGATAACCGTGCCTTTGGAGGCAGGCCTTGGCTTACTCCCCCTCTTTGTTTATATAAAACTTCTTTGAGGCTTTTGTGAGCTCTCTCAATAATTCCTTGACCTTGAGGATTGTATGGGATACCATGCTTTAATTGTCTGCCATTGATCTTAAGCAAAAGCATGGGCCTCTTGTCAAGAGTCATGTGGAGTACTGGAACCTCTTATGGAGGCTGGGGAGCAGCAGGAGCTGTGCTATCCTGTCCCCCTCATTAATTACCATAGTACCTACAAGAGTTTGAACCATAATCTTAATATTTCCTGTATAATCTGAGTCTATGACCCCAGGGATCACGGTGAGACCCCGAAGGGCCGTGGAGGACCTTCCGATTACTAGGCCAACTGTATTTTCAGGCAGCGGTCCCTTGAAGGTGGTTTCGACCACCTGAACACCCATGTCGGGTGCTAATATGAGTCTGGAGGCGACACAGAGGTCCACGCCTGCTGACCCAGGGGTAGCCCTTGTGGAAAGCTGCCACCCTGTGTTGTTCTGTCTCGGGGGTGGGGGCCCGCCGGCGAGGAGGGCCCCCTCTGGCCGTTTTTTGGCTCGTTAACATCTCGGCCACAAATACGATTTCCTTGAGCATCATAGACTGATCTGCAATCCCCTGCCTTATGTGGGCCCTTTCTGCATCTCCCGCAGACGCCATACGATCCCTCGTTTTTGGGGCGAGGCCTGGCGCTTGTGTTATTCGGGCAGTCGCATTTGATATGCCCTGGGTCCCCACAGCTGAAGCACCCCTTGGCCTTGTGCTCTTTCCTCGGCCCTCGAGGGCCCTTTTGTTGTGCTGCCGCGGCTAGGAGGGCCGCAACTCCTGAATGGGAAAGTGGCCCCCCTATTTCTCTGCATATTCTGATCCAGGCGTTAAGGTCCTTATTCTTATGTGGGGCTATTGCTGCTTTACATTCTTTTGTACACTGTTCAAAAATTAACTGCCTGATGAGCGGACGAGCCACATCCTGGTCGGAAAATATTTTATCGGCAGCATCCTGCATCCTGGCCACAAAGTCAACGAATGGCTCCGTGGTGCCTTGAACTATTTTTGAAAGACATAGGGAGGCTGTTCCAGCACCACTTACCTGCTTCCAGGCGTGAAGCCCTATGGCATTAATTTGTTCATAAACAGCGCCGGGGAACTGGGTCTGATCATCTGCGTGTTGGCCTTCTCCCATAAGCATATCCTTATTCCATCCCCTGTTTCCTCGACTGGCATTTCTCTCAGCCTGTTCGGCAGAGAACTCTGCATACCAGGCTCGCCAGTCTAGGTAACTGCCTGAGGGTAGACATGCTTTTGCCAATTGAATCCAATCCGCGGGGGTGAGGGGCCTGAAAGACAGGTTCTCCAGCATGGCAATGGTATACGGCGCAGTAGGTCCGAAGGTTGTAACAGCACTCTTAAGTTCTCTGATCTGTTTTATCTCAAAGGGTTCCCACACATTATGTCCCTGGCCTAGGGCCATTTGTACAGGATATATCCCATAGGGGCCGCTATCTATCCCTGGGAACGGGTGGTCTTCATTAGACACACGACCCCCACGCCACAGCTGTCTGTGGAAATAACGTCCCGCCGGCGGCGGAGCATCATAAGATGGCGGCCGCGGTTGGGTAGAAAATGGCGGCCTAGGCATTACTTCCTGTACTGGCTGAAGAGGGGGGAAGTCCCAGGTGGCGGCCTCGCGGCGAGGGACCGCTTCCGGGAACGAGTTCCAGGGCGGAGCAGAAGGTTCTGTCTCCCTCCCCTGCCAGGGGGCGCTCAGAAGCTCTCTGCTTTTTCGTAAGCCTAGTTGAGCGGAGCGCAGTTCTCAGCGCAACGCGGCGAAAGAGCCATGTGCCTCCCTATCACTTGGCTTAGCCTCCCGGCAGTCGGCCCTTCTGGCCTCCCCGTCATTCAAGTCTCCCTCTTCCTCGGAGTCTGACGACTCCGAGGCTTGAGCCCTGTCTTCCTCTTCTGTACCTTTGTCCTCCTTAACGGACCCCTCTCGGGAGCTCCTTGACTGTGCCTGTTCAAACACCTCGCATACTTCTACAAGTTCTTGAGAGCTCCCCCCGTAACTACCCTCACTCTTAGTGCCGCTACTTGGCATGTTTCCCATTTTTAATATATCTTCTGTTATTTTTACTTCTATGTTTATGTTTTACACTCTTTTATTACCTTAAGTTCTGGTGTTATGTTTCATACTCACCGCGTGAGGCCCAAGAAACCCGCCACTTACGCGTGAGGTTGAGAGGAGTCTAAAAACCCTGTAGGTGCGCGCCACCCAGGGCCCAGGCTTATCCTCTACTCACCTGTCCTGCAGCACTGTATCGGAGACTGCTGTCCACTGCCACGTCTCGGGGCTGATCAGTTCCCCGTACGGGCCACCAGTTGTCGGTGTCGCTCCCGGCCGGCAGGAAGAACAAGCAACAATATCTGGCGGTGGTCAGGCTTTTCTTTATTCTCTCTCCGTACAGTCTGCCCCAAAGCCTCTACCGGTCCGCTCTCCGCGGCTCCTTCCGTGCTTCTTTCTACAGTCTGTCCCGAAGCCTCTACCGGTCCGCTCTCCGCGGCTCCTTCCGTGCTTCTTCTCTACAGTCTGTCCCGAAGCCTCTACCGGTCCGCTCTCCGCGGCTCCTTCCGTGCTTCTTCTCTCGTGGTGGGAGAGGCACTCACTTTTATAGGGTTACAGTGGCCAATCAGTTCAAAGCGCGCGATGCGGGCTGATTGGCTAACATCAGTTGTTGCTAGGCAGACTATCTTACAGAGCGGGTTGTTTACCAAGCAGGAAGCAGGAGATAAGCGCCATCTTAGCACACTCGATGGGAGGGGTAATCTAGCTCAGGCTTTGCTCTTTCTTACAGGCCTCATGTCCACCAAGTAAGGCGACCGGGCTCGGCCGCGGCTCCCAACAGTAAAGTATTTAAACGTACATGTCCGATGCATTTCCTTTAAAATTATGGTCTTCAGGTGTATCCATTTACCTAAAAGTCTCAAGGTATATCCTTTCTATGGCAGAGTAGTACTCCACTACATTAGCTTCATCCATTCATCCACTGATGGCCTTATGGACTGTTTCTAAGATTTGGCTGTTGCAAACTGTGCTGCGGTGAACATGAGTATTCATATATCACTGTGGTATGTTGATTCTTTGTAATATTTCATGTGCTATCAGGGGTTTGTTCATAAATTCTTTGCCTGTACTATGTCTTCAAGAGCTTTACCTATGCTATCTTACATTAGATTAAATGTTTGTTTTTGTATTTCAATCTTTGATCTATTTCAATTTTAGTTTAATACACGGAGAAAGATACAAATTTGAGTTTAATCTTTGCCATGTGGAAAGCCAGTTTTCCTTGTACCATTTACTAAAGAGGCTATAATTCTTCCAGTGAAAATGTTAGGACCCTTTGTCAAAAATAAGGTAGTTGAGCATGCTTGGAGTTGTTTCTGCATATTTTACTCTATTCCATTGATCCTAGAGTCTGTTTTTCTTGCCAATATCATGCTTTTTAAAAAATCATCATAGCTTTATAAGCATAACTTCAAAACAAGGACTGTGATTCCGCCTGGCTTCAATTGTTGCCTAGAATTTCTTTTGCTATTCTAGGTCTCTTCTGGTTCCATATGAATTTTAGCACTGTTTTCTCTAATTATGTGAGGTCTGCTATTGGTGTTTTGATATTGAATTGCATTAAATCTGTTCTGGAAGTGTGATCATTTTTACTACACTGGTTCTGCCTCTCCAAGAAGAGGAAATACCTTTTTATCTCCTGATATCTTCCTTAATCTTTTTTAGATTACTGTAGCTTTCAAAATAAAGGCCTTTTACTTCCTCTATTAGAGTGAATCCTAACTATTTCATTTTTCTTGATGTTATTGTAAGAGATGTAGTTTCCTTAACTTCTTTCTCAGTGAGTTTGTTATTTGTATACAGAATGCTACTGATTTTTGAGTGTTGACTTTGTATCCTGCTACACTGCTGAATTTAGTTATTAAATCTAAGAGTTATCTGGTAGTTTTGGGGTCCTTCTATATAAAGTATCATGTCAAATAATAATAATTTAACTTCTTTCTTTCCTATCCGTATTCTTTTTTATTTCTTTCTCTGGTCTAATTGCTCTGGCTAATGTTTTCAGAGCTATCTTGAACAAGAATGGTGATAATGGGCATCCTTGTCTTGTTCCTGATTTTAGAGCAAAAGCTTTCTGTGTTTGTTCATTTAGTATGATGTTGATTGTTGGATTGTTGTAAATTGCTTTTATCCCATTGATATATAAACCTACCATTCCAATTTTCTTTAGGGTTTTTAACATAAATAAGTGCTGGACTTTGTCAAATGCTTCTTCTGCATCTATTAAGATTATCAGATGGCTTTTTTTATTTAAAGAGAAAAAAAACAAAACAGAAAAAAAGGTAGAAATAATACAGAATTTCAGAAAAATAAACAGTAAGAAATCACTAATTGATAAGTTGCATAGTGTCATCTTAGAAATAGTTGTTCAAGTTACAAAATTAAAGCACACAGAGTGACATTCAAATAATGACACTGCACACAGTTCTGCTCAATGATCCAATAAAAACTTAGTAATATGGCTATCAGTCCTACACACTTGTTTTTTTATCTTAAAGAATCTAAGATTAAGCATAACAAAATGGAACAGAATAGTTCATAAGGAAACAATTTAAAGAAACACATATTTCAAAGGAAGTCCACTGGAGATCTTCACTGTCTAACAGTGTCTCTAGTTTTCTTCCAAATAGTTGTCCCATCTTCATACACGTTGAATATATACTGAGCATTATACAACCAATCAAATCATTACAGATGATGAAGGCTTTTTAGGTCTTCAAGACCTGATTCTGGGGAAGTCAATAATGACTACCATAATGTCTCTCATTCTCTTCATAGTAGTGGTCTTTATCTTTACATATGCTGAAATTGAACACAAGAGACTAGACTAATATCACTCTGAACAGTGAATAATAGTAATGCTAGATTTTATATCATAATGTTACAGAATTAACATTGGTTTTCTTAGTGTCTATTCTTCTTCAGAGTATCTGTTCATTACATCATGTATTATATAATCTGTTCCCGTAAACAGTTTAGAAATTCTTCCCATGTGTGAATCTCTACATTATATCTATCCTTTCTGTATTATAGGGAAAAACAGATCAAAGCAAGACAGCAAAACAAATTCCTATAAAAACATGAACTGAAAAAAAACATGTAAGACCACAATATTAGGTGATCTACAATAGTTACTATGCTTTCTCTTGTTATTTTCAATAGAATTGTCCACATCATCAGACATTATATAGTTAAGCATAGCATTACATAGCTATTTTTATAAAAACACAGCTTTGAATACATTGTAGGACTTGAAAGCAGTTAATAATCAAAACTGGAATGGGTATCTTATTATATCTTGTCATCTTCAGAGTAGTTGCCTCTACTCTTAGACTTGATACTATCAAGCATACCAAATTCAAATAAAATCAGTAAAGGCAAAATAGCGGTCTAACAAACCAGCTTCAAATAAGATCAGTGATAGTAAGACAATGTAAGTAATACAGGGTTTCAGTTTAAGTTAATAGGAAATTAAGGATGGTTACCGTGGTATAACCTGCTATTTTTGGGATAGCTGTTTATGCCCTCAAATTTCATATGAGTAGACAGACTGGAACAAAATATAATCAAACTAAACAGAGAGATAAGGCTACTGTGGCTTTTAAATCCTGATACACTTTTAACAATGTCCTCTGCCTTCCTTTTTTAGGCAATTACTCCACTTTCTCTTTCTCAGGGTGCTTTCCACCTGTGTAGTTCTACTCTGTACAAAACTGCCATAACTATCCAACCTATCTGTGGATGCTGGATGAGTTGTCCCTATTTCTTTCTGGTTTCCTGTCACATATAGCATTGTTTTCTCATCCTTGACTCTCAGTTTATTAACCCTCTTTCAGGTTGAGTTATTTCCTATTCAGATCATCTTAATGGATCCTGCCTCTTAATCTACTCTGCCTGGGTTTCTTTTTTGTTAGTGTATCAAGGCGATCTATATTAAATATTATAGCTTACCATCTCTGCCTCATCTCTGCTATTGTATTTTTCTGCTATTATTGGTCCACTTTACTCCTTTATTTCACTGTCTGCCCCATTCATTGATGCCTCTCTGCCACTGTTGCTGGAATCCTGGTATTTTTTTCCTCTTTCTCTCTGGAATGTCCTTCAGTATTTTTTGTAGGGTTGGGTTGGTGGCCATGAACTCCCACAATTCCTCCTTGTCTTGTAAATATCTTGTTTATCCATTAATTTTGAGAGAGAGTTTTTCCGGGTACATCAGTCTTGTTTGGAGGTTATTTTCTCTCAGGGTTTGGACTATTTCCCCCAGGCTCTTCTCAATTTGAGAGTTTGTGTTGATAAGTCTGTTGTTATTTTGATGATTTTTCCTTTGTAAGTGACCTGTTTCCTTTCTCTGGCCACTTTTAATGTTCTATTCTTGTGGTAGATTTCTGGAATCTTGATTATTGTATGTCGGTGTAGATCTGTTTTGGTTGTAGGTGGCTGGAGTTTTGTATGCATCATTTATCTGGATATTATTTCTTTTTCCTATGCTTGTGAAGTTTTTCTTAATTATATCTGTGAATAGTCTTTGTAGTTCATTTGTGGTTACTCCTGCTTCTTCCCTCAGCTTTTTTATTCTTAAGTTATAAGTCCTCTTGTCATCTTCTAGCCTTTGAATTGTTTCTTCCTGGTTCCTTGTTATTTTTAAGAGATTTTTTTCTTTCACGGTCACACATCATAAATCTCTCTTCAAGTTTTGAAAGGCTAAGTTTAGTTTCTGTCAAGCATTTTGCCAGCTTTCCAATAGAGTTTTTAGTTTCCTGGTAACCTCTTTGGATCTGTTTCATGTATTCTAGGTTTTGTTTATATTCTTCATCAAAGGTTTCTCTTCCTTTTCTGATTTCCTCTGTTCTTCCATTTGTGGTCTCTTGGGAGGGGCTTATCATTTATTTAATTAATCTTTTTATCTCTTGCCTCATTTGGACCAGAAGTACAGTTTTAAATTCGCCTATGAAGGTATTTATGTCTGCTGATGCTGTGTCTAATATTGCATGATTAATGCACTGGTTCTTTTCTGTATTTACCTCTCCTGAGCTTATTTTCCCAGGGTCAGTGGCTGAAGGGTTTTTTTTAATTTCTATCTCTTGCCACGTTTTTGGTTTCTTTCAGACAGTTGTTTCCTGTGGGTCTCTGGCCCTCTCTGTATTGCTTAGTGTCTTTCCAAAACGTGCTGACTGGGGTTTTGCTGCTCTCTCCAATTTGCTGTTATCTGAGGTACACACAGGGATGCAGGGATGATGCAGGCTAGCTTTGACCTCTGAGCCAGTTGACCCACAATTTCCTCCAGCAACTTAGGTTGTACCTTGTGGACGTCACAGAGTCATGACTGTTTTGACCCTGACTACTGAGTCCAAACCAGAGGCGTAGCTCAGCCCCATCAGAGCCCACCAGTCCTCTTTGCCCCAGGGGTGGCCGACTGATGCTGTCACAAAGCTGAGTTCTGCCCAACTGCAAGATGGCCTCCAGCCAGCGACAGCAGCCATAGGACCCCATCCCCAGCACTCACCAGATATTAATGCAGTTCTCCATCTTGGCTCCAGTCCACCCTGCGCCGCATCCTCCTGCCAAGGGCTTGGGACTCAACAATTCCCGTTATTGGAAGCTGTGGTTTCAGCTCGACCTTGAATCATCTGACTCCATGGCTCTGTCAGCGCACCGTAGACTGGTCTCAGTGAGTGTGTAGGGCTCTAGCCCTCCACTCGCACTTTTCCTTCCACTGCAGAGGTAGATTCTAGCTTGATGTGGTTTTTCCACATCTAGATCAGCATCCTGCCTCTTCAGAAAACTGCACGGCACCTGACTTAGTACCCAGGCGCATGGTCCTCTCCATGGCCTCCTCTGGCATGGCCAGGCAGTTCTGGCTCCAGCTACCACCTTCTTCAGTTTAAGTCTTTCTTTCTTTTTTTATTCTCTCAGTGGGCTTCAATTCTCGCTTTAGTTTCTTCCTGGGTTGAGGAGACCGCTTTTTCCTTCTTGTCTTCTCCAGAATGCTATATTCCAGCATCTGGACTCTTTCTCTCCTTGAGGCTGTTTACTCTGCTGCTTACTGTTTTGTCATCTTCCCAGATTCCCCTGAGATTATCATGTGGTTTTTCTCCTTGGTTCTGTTAATGTGGTGTATTACATTTATGAATTTGTTAACATTGAACCATCCCTGCATTCCTAAGGTGAATCCCATTTGATCATGGTGTATAATCTATTTTGTTTTCTGCATTCCTTTTTCCAGTATCTTGAAGATTTTTGCATATAGGTTTGTTAAAGAGATGATTCTGTAGTTTTATTTTTTGGTTGAGTCTTTCTGTGGTTTTGGTATTAGTGACATGTTGTTTCCAGGAATGAGTTATCTCCAGGGAATGTTGTTTATCTTTCAATTTCATTAAAGAGTTTGAGGAGTAGTGGCATTAGATCATCTTTAAAGTTCTTACAGGGCTGGAAATATAACTCAGTGGCACAGCACCTGCCTGGCAAGGCTGCCTGAGTTCAATTCTTTGTACCAAGAATAAAAAGTTCTTGTAGAATCCAGCAGTGAATCCATCAGAACCAAGGCTTTTCTTTGTTGTAGGTTTTTCTTTGCTCTTCTTTCACTTCCTCCTCCTCCTCCTGTTTCTTCAATTTCATTGACTGATAATGGATTGTGCTTTGGTATTCAGATTGTGCTCTTGTTCTCCTACAGCAATTTATATATATTTTGGAATCTATCCATTTTTTCTGAAACTTTTTGTCTCATTAGAGTACTGTCCCTCAAAGTAGGTACTGTTTATCTTCTGGATTTCTGCAAGATCTATTGTGATTTCACGTTTTTTATTCCTGCTTTATGGGTTTGCATCTTTTCTCCTTGCTTTGAAGAGTTTGGCTAAGAGTTTGTCTGCTCATTATTTTTTCTATTAGGATGTTTCTTGACAATTATGTAGTTACCTTTATCTCTTCTTACCAATCTTGGCTTAAAATACAGTTTTTGTGCAAATAGAATAATGATCCCTGATTTTCTTTTGTTGGTTTCTGAGGCATTGAGTATTATCTTCCATCCTTTGATGTTCAGTCTATGAATCTGTTTTTGGGTGAAATGTGTTTCTTGTATGCAGCATATTGTTGGTTCTTGTTTCTGAATTCATTCTGCCAATCTGTTCCTTTTGATTGCTGAATTGAGACCATTCACACTGATGGTTATAACTGATGTGTTTTGGCTTGTCCTTGTCATTATATTATTTTCTTGTTCTTAGTTCTCTTTCTTTTCCTTCTATTTAATTGCTCACCTGGTGGATTCATTCTATTAGAACTCTCGGAAATTTTGTCATTGTTTTCTTTTTCTAGAATATCCTTCATAACTTTATTGCCTGCTAATTTGATGCTCATAAACTTCTTCAAGTGCTCTTTTTTATTTCTCCATCAATTTTGAATGATAATTTTGCAGGACACAACAATGTGGATTTCAGGTTGTTTTCTTTTAGAGTTTGAAATATTTAAAGTTCTTGTTGATTTAAGGATTGGTGTTGAGAAGTTGGCTATGGTTCTGATGGGTTTTCCTTTGTAGGTGGTTTGTTTCTTTTCTCTAACAACTTTTACTACCTGTTGTGTTGAATTTCTGTTATCTTAACTATCATGTAAGTTGGTATAGTTACCCCCACCATTATGGCTGTTTGGAGTTCTATAGTCTTCATTAATCTGTGTGTCAAATCCTTTTTCCATGCTTGGAAAGTTTTCTATTATTACTCCTGAGCAAGAAAGAGGAATGGAAACTCAACAATCCAAAGAGATTTATTGTTAAGCCCGAGAAAGACCTCTCTGTGAGAGCAGAATACAGGAGGTATCTCTTATAGGCTAAGAAACTTTTATTTTAATAGCAATTTTTGGTGGGCTTTTAATCAAGTAGATAACAGAAATGTTGGGCTTGTGGCTTGCTGATGTGTCCTCTGTGACCTACTGATATGTCCTTAGAGAACTGCTCATGATCTGTGACGTATCCTCTGGGACTTAAGTAAAATGAAGCCTAAACTTCTTTAAGAAGGTGGGTGGGCTCATATGAACTTCTGGTGATCCTGTCCAGACTGCCAATATCTGTGAACAAGTTGTTTGTCTCTTTAGCTATTGTCTAATTTTTCCAGTGATTCCAGTTAATCTTATGTTATTCTTCTTTGTATCATGTAGCAGCTGTTGAATTGAACCTTCATGGTCCCTTGCTAGTTTTCAAGTCTTTCAGGCCAGGGATATAGCTCAGCAGCATAGCACCCAGCTACACAAGGTCATGAGTTAGGTTCCTAGTTCCAAAAAAAAAAAAAAAAAAAAAAAAAAAAAAAAAAAAAAAAGAAAGAAAGAAAGAAAGAAAAGAAAAGAAAGAAACAAAAAGAAAAAGAGGTTTTTCATTTCATGGTCAACAACCTCAACCCTTTCTTCTGGATCTGATATGCTATCTTCACATAGACTGATTCTGCTGCATATACTTTCAACAGAGTTTTTAATCTCCTGGTTATCTGTCAAATCTGTTTTATGGAATTTAGTTCTTCTCCAGGGTCCTGCCTCCTCACTTATTATGGATGAGCTGTTGCAGCCTGTTAGGCCTAACATCCAATTCTTTGGTACTTGGTTATAATAGTGAGACTTGCAGCAGCTGCAGGCTGGCTTCATCTCAGGGCTCCAGTGTTAATCTGTTGTAGTGACTGTGTGAGGAACCACCTCCCTCCTTCTTTCCTTCCCCAACTTTTCACTTTCCAATGTCTATATATTGAATCTTAGAAAGACTGATTTGTTACTGCTTACTCCTCTGCTATCTTCTGGAAGTCTGTTCTGGCCTTTTTATTACTGTTTTACTTTGATGGGAAATTGAGACTATGGTAGATTAAGTGATTGTGAAGAAGAGTTAGAAAATAGCAGATCTCAAATTTAAACTTGTCTTTTAAAGGTTATTAACCCAAGAAAAAGATTGAAGACTTCATGTATGGAACTCTGTTGAAGACATTTTGGTTGTTTTCCTCATGACCCTGGTCTACTTGATGCAGATTTGTTGCATGAAGGAATTTAGAGGCTTCTTCATGAGTAGACACAGAGGATAAAATGTTAAAATGTTGGGGAAGTAAAAAAGATCACGATGTTATCTGTTTATGTGCCAATGCCCACAATGTGTTTATGTATATCACAAATATATACTATTAAAAAGGAAAACAAAAAATGCTAATTATTATGGCTTACTACCAAGAAGGACTGGACTAACAATAGAATAAAAACTTTATAAATTCTTACTATGAAGAAATATTTATTTTTAGAATGCTTAAAAATTATACTATGATTAAACAGTCTTGACTATATTCACAATTGTGCTCTCAGGTATTTGCTAACATAAATTAGAAGTTTATGACATATAGATATAAATGTTTATAGTATCTGAAAGAAATTCAAATAAATCACCTTCAAATATGCTGCTTTGGCATAAGACTTATTTTGAACTGAAGGCAATTAAGTAGCAGACATAGAGGGAATCCCCTTCCCTCTTAGGAAGACATTTTTTCTCTGCTTTCCGGTACTACATGGGCAACAACCTTTATCATAAGAAATAGAAAGTCAGTATAATCTGCATAAACAAACCTTACTAAAATACCACTTATCACCCATTATTTCCTCATTTACTCCTTTCCTTTGTTCTGTCACATTGCCACAGGTTATAAAGGTACATCAGTGCCAGTTCTAAGTGGCTCTACAGGTTTTTATTTCTTTTTTTCTAAAACTCCTATGCTTGTGAAAGTATAAATGGCCCCTGATTGACATTGGTTTGACTTACTGGGTTTTTATGATGGTTTGAAAGTGATATCACTTCACAAGAAACGATACTTCAAATTTTTAATTTTTTTCCCCAGTCTACCTGCAGCGTGGTACTCTCTGCTGGTGCTGGGCAAAGGTAGTGAATTGCAGCTCCCAGTCAAAAAGTAACGACTGTGATACTATAACATTCCAATTATTCAGCAATTAATTACAATTCATTGCTTCAAGCATTCTTCATACTTAGTGAGCTTTAAACTGTGTATAGTAAAGGCATCTTTATAATCATTCTGTTTTTCAACTTTGAAACAATATTCAATAAATTATGGAGATAATTTACTATTTCATTATTAGTAGTATATTTGTATTAGATTATTTTGCCAAACTATAGGCTGGTGTAAATGTTCTAAGCATGTTTAAGGAAGGTTGGGCTAAACTGTGACATTTGAGAGGTGTAGGATTAAATACTTTCAACTTAGAATGTGTGTGTGTGTGTGTGTGTGTGTGTGTGTGTGTGTGTGTATGTCATACTGGGGACTGAGCTACATATCCTGACTTTTTCTAATTTAAATTTTTTTAAAATTTTGAAACAGGGTCTCCCCACATTGCAGGGTTAGTGAGTTGAGCCCCAGCCTGGGCTCAAACTTGAAATACTCTTGTCTGAGCTTCCAAGAGTACTAGAATTACCGGTATGTGCACTACACTGTCTGGCTTCAATTTACAATATGTTTGGTATTTTTGTTTAGTGGTGAATTTATCTAAATGTAACATTTTAAGAGGAGGCGTAGCTGTAAATATTTTCTACTATTAATCTGTCTTTTGCTAAATGTGTAGGCTCATTCACTAACAGAGTAGAGAACAATGCTTTCTTCCTCTTATAGCCAAGGGTTTGATGGCTCTGATGCTATAGTTTAGATAAATATCCACGTGTGTTAAAAGCCTGGCCATCAACCTGTGGTGCTATGGGAGGTGGTGGGAACTTTGGGGCCTGGTGGAAAGTTAGTTCTTGAAGGAGATAATTGGGACACTCACCTGCTCTGTCTCTCCTTCTCTCTGTCTCTCTCCCTCTGCTTCTCTTCTTCTTCCTTTCTCCCGGCCTCCTCCTTCCTTCTTGTCACAAAGTGAACAGGCCTCTCCTTCTATGCTGTCCCTCCTATGATGTATCTTATAGGATGAAAATACCTGAGAATCCATTAATTTTTTGGTGAATATTTAGGTTGTTTCCAGGTTTTTGCTTTCATGAATAGATTTGCTGTGTACATTCTTATATACATCCTTTGGTTGGTGTATGCATCCATTTCTCTTGTACATATACTATATGGAATGCTGGGTCATAGGTACATAAGTACTGACATTCTTCCAAAATGATTATTATATAATTTAAATCTCCATTAGCAACATATGAAGGTTACAGGTGCTTCACATCTTCATCAACTTTTGCTCTTATCTCCTAAATTTTAGTAATTCTGGTGAATGTAGGATGGTATCTATTCTGGTTTTTACTTAGATTTACTAGTAAGTAGAGAAGTTTCATATTTTTTCCATACCCTCATTGCTCATTTAGTTCTCCACATAAAGTTCTTACTGAAGGCTTTTGCCAAGTATTCAAATTAGATGACTATCATTTCATTGACTTGTAGGAGGTTTTTAAAAAATAAATTCTGAATGCAACCATTTGTTAGATATTACAAATATCTGTTTTTCTCCTGGGGCTTACCTTTTCACTCTTAATGACAGGATGAAAAGAAGTACTTAAATTGGAAGAAAAAAATCTGTCAATCTTTTGTTTTATATTTAGTGAATTTCTTGCACTGCTTAGACCTTTTATTATCTAAAATTCATGAATATATTATTCCCTTTTCTTCTAGAAGTTTTAATTGTTACTTTTGAATCTATAATCCATATCTAACTAACTTTACATGTGGTATAAGGTATGAATCAAGGTTCAGTAGATATACAAGTAGTTCAGTAACACTTATTGACAATGCCCATGTTTTTCTCCCTACAGTAGTGCTTTGTTATAAATCAGATGGCTATTTGTGTATGTCTTTTTCTTCATTTGTTTTGTTTTATTATTCTGTCTCCATGCCAGTGCTATGCTGTCTTGATTATACAGCTTTATAAAAATTGTTTTTATGTTAAACTCATAATTCTGGATGGTTTGCATCAACATATATGTATTAGATCAGACCTAAATAAATACTTAAATGTTGTACCACTACATTGTGGCTAGCAGGTTTTCTAGTTTTTGTTTCATTTTACCTTTAAAGTTGTTTATATTTAAATAGACAAACAATTTTATAAACCTTTAAATGAAAAAAAGTGATCTCTTACTCTAGCTTTTTCTTCTCAGCTCCTTTTTGAAGAAGCAACTCTTTTCAAATAGTTTAGCTTTCTTCTGATATTTAATTTCATGTTTCTCAATAGTATAATTTTACTTAACATTTCTTTTTAGCTTTAAAATTAGCTACCAAGTTATACTGTAGTATAACTTAGATCTGTTACATTTCCTGGTTAATTTTCATTAATTACATTATTCATTCCTTATAAATATTATTCATAAGTCTTTAATACCTTTATTTTCTTTGAGGTTAATAGTCACTCTTTTCCTTCATGTTTCTGGCTGTTAGCCTTATTTGAATCCCGTACTTTCAGATACAATTGATACCCTCAATTACTGAGATTTCCTCTGGCTTTGTAATGTGCATCTGCTTATTTCTGTACTTAGTTTGGAGGCTTCTCCACCTGTTGTGGTTTGTGTCTGGTTGTCTCCCCAAAGACTCATGCAGTCGTGAAGGCAGCTGAGTTTAGCGTTCATGATTGGTTCGCTGTCTAGGGCTGGAACTAGCTGAATGAGTGCCATCTTGCCCAAGGGCAGGGAGCCGGCATACTATATAAGGGAGGGAAGGAAGCATGCATTTCCTCTTTGGCCTTTTGCTCTTGTCCCTTGCAGCTGCCATGAAGGGCTGCCCCTTAGCCATACCACCCTGCCTAGGAGCCAGCTAATATGGACTGAAGCCTCCCAAAACTGTAGGCTAAATAAACCTTGCTTTCCCTCATTTTGGGCATCAGGTGTTTTGTCTCAGCAATGAGAGAAAAGTAACCAAGATACCACATAAAATCTATGTCAAGCTTTTTCTAGTTCCAGGATAATGACTATTCATTTATCCGATTTCTATCTTTCAAATTTTTATTGGCATTTATTTTCTGTTTTGTACTTATGGCATTATAAATTGTTCGTATTTTTATGATGATCCTAGTGGGGTTTCTGGGGGAAAATAATAAATACTTTGGTTCAATTTTCATTTTAATCAGAAGTTAAGAAGCCAATGTTTAAGAATTTTAGAGTCAACTTGTCTGACCAGCCTTTGGTAAGATGTTTCTGAAAAAGAAATAAGAATTTCTGCTTTTCCACCATTTTTCTAATAGCTGATCAGTAAAGTTCCCTACTTAACATTTCCCTTTTGGGAGTTTAATAGAATGGAATAGGATTCAAGAAGCCCGTCATTGCCAAGGAAATCTTTTAGAACTGACTTTCTAGTCATTTTTAGGACCAAATCCTCACAAGGAAATGATAATATTATTAAAATGTTGTTCAGGATTTGTTTGCTTGATTATTATTGTAAGGCAGTCCAAAATAAATAAGAGAATATGGTGATTATTTATTTATTCAGTATCCAGCATCAAACTCAGGAATTCACGCTTGCCGGCAGGCGCTGTGCTACTGAGCTATCTCCCCAGCCCAGCGTGATGCACTTTTTGCCAACATGTTGCCTATTGCTCTTATTCACATGATTAAGATACACACTAAAAGCATCTGTGGGAAAATCTCTGCAAAATATCAACACATTCAAAACAAAGCAATTGATTTAATAACGTAGCCTCAAGAAAGTGTATTACAATTGTGAGAAAAGTTCAAGTTTGTATTTTGCTGGGGACCGAAGGACAGATCCATTTTATTTTTATATAAAAATATTTTTCTAAATACAACCCTCAGTTAGAAACCATACTCATAAATGAAATAAATAAAACTTGCATGTATAAACACCATATTGTATCGCCAGTGTAAAAAACTGAAAGAGTAAATAAGATCCAAAAGTTACAATAGATACATTAAAAGGGAAATAAATTGCTCAAAGGAAAATTTTATTGTTTGATAAATCTTGCATGCCTGTATCTGGTAGCCTGAGGAATTACTTTGAGGATAACAATATGCAATATAACAACCATTGTTAAGTTCCTGTCATCTTGTTTTGAAATCCTATGTTGCTATTATTTGTTGTTATTGTCCTTTTGCTTTTGTTGTTGTTTAATTGCTTGTTTGCTTCTTGATTTTTCTCTTTAAAATGAAAAATAAAATAAATAAACACAATCCTATAAAGTCATACATGATTAAAACATAAAAGGTTGCCTAAAATTCCACATCAAAAATTATCCCTTGTTTTGAGAAACAGTGGAATAGGATATGAACCTTTATAAAAAAGAATATAAGCCTACATGAAGTGCTAGGCTTTGTCTTGACCTATAGAGTTGGAGAAAAGAAAATCCCAGATATTGTTAAAATGTAGTTGAAAAATAAATTTAAAAATGGAAAGTTTAAATAATGTAATAAGATACAAATAATGCTTAAAAGACAATTATAAATATTAATCTGACTTTAAAAAGTTTCTTTGGAACCAGTTGATCACCTACTGGCTAAAGAACAAGGTTTTTGAAAAGCATAAAAAATCCAGAAAGACACATTAAGTAAATTTATGAGCCTTAGATACTATGCTAAAGTTTTAGAACTTGGTTTTGTCAAAATGTTTAATTTTAACTTGAAGTGGAAAAGTGGCAAATATTGGGAAGATGAATCCTTTAGCTTTGTGAAGACAGGACAAAAAAAACTTCAGGTATTGAGATGGGTTAAAAGGTCACTGAGGTTTTTCAAATGGTTTAGGTCACTTCATCAACATAGATGGATACCTCCACCCCAAATTTGGCCGCAGTTCTAAATGAGTGATGCAGTGCACACTAAGAGGACCTAAAAGAAGTTTATTATTCACATAATGAAGCTTTCTGGTGAGAGCAGGGAAAATTTCCATGCAGATCCAAAAGTGGCTGGAGAGAGAGGAGGACTGACTTAGATTTTATGGTGATTAGGACATAGGGCTGGGATGAGAATTCCCTCGTATGACTGGAGTTTGGACAATTTGAGTCTCCCATTGACGCAAAGGAGGAAATACCTAGGCTTTCTTATCAGCTTGTCCAAAAGTGGGACAGGAAAAACAGTGATGTGGACTGAAAGCTTTCAACAGTTAAACAAGGAGCCAGACAATTGCATAGAGGGTAAGAGTGATTAGATGCGGAATGAGGGTGCTACATTAAAATAAATGAGCCGTAAGCCACTATCTGATAGAAACAGCTTTATGGGAAGTAGCTCTCCACAAGAATGGGTATTTGAGAGGATGAAGGTATAGAACGTTTAATTAACAGGCCTCTGAGGACTTTTGAAATGTTAAAGACAGGATCTCTAGGGCTTTAAAATAAACAGCCCAGCAACATTTGGCCATTCACAGCATCGCTTATGCTATGAAGAAAGGTTTTTTTTTTTTTTTTTTCCTTTCAAAAAATACAAAGCTAAATGGAAATTGTTTCATCTGGGACCAGGATTGTACACTTTTTTTTTTTCTTGATCAATTTTGTTTGAGAATAAATTACATGTTCTCCACTTCTGTGTATAGTAATAGTCATCCAGGGAACTTGCTTAAAATGGCCATTACTGTTTTCAACTCCAGATAATCTAGTTGAGGAATCTTGGACAAAACTCAGGAATGTGTTTCATTACAGGGGTTTCTGAGGGATGGTGCCCTACATCCCATACCCAATATTGCCCCAAGTGAAAAGTGAAAAGGGTTCTGGAAAAGTCTAACACAATCGTAGTCAACAAGCAATCCACCACTTTGCTAGGATTTTTTGCTGCTTAATCTTTTAACATTTACACCTACAAAATTTAGGAAAACAAAACTAAAAGCCAATACTACACTTTTTTTGGGGGGCCTTTTTCCTTTTTATTGGTACCAGGGATCAAACTCAGGACTGCCTGCTTGCAAGGCAGGAGCTTATGCTACTGAGCCAAATCCCCAGCCCCAATACTACACTTCTGTTTAGGTACTATTCAGAATTTAGTGATGCCTGAATGTTTTCTCTGACAAAGGGCTTTAAATATTTTGTTCTAATTTAAATTTCACGAAGTCAAATCATCACCACGTTACAGTGTAGAAAATTGAAGCTCAGTAAGATTAAGTGATTTGTCTAAAAAATATATCTACTAAGTGGGAAAGCGAGTTTCAAATGGAGTTTTATCTAAATCAAACTTGTGTTATTAAGTGTGACACTCCATACAGCCAGGAACCTTGGTACTAGCTTCCCAGTCTCACTTGAATGGTGATGGAGTCCCATGGAACTCAGAGCAGTAAAAAATTGTGGACGTTACCCACCTGGTTTTCTCCCACATTTGACAAATAAAAGAATGTCTCTGTCTCCAAGGATAGAATCTGCCCCATTGACTGATGTCTTAGCATTTTCCATAAGCCTCTCTGATACCTGAGCCTTGTTGGCTGTCTCGCTGTACACACAATATTTTGGCTTATTAATGCTTTCAGCCTTGGTACTTCCATGAGGCTCAGAAGAGTTAGGGTGCCTGACAGAGCATAAATGAGAGAAGAAAGTCACATTCCTTGGAGACAGCAGGTGTATCCAGGCCCCAGATAATACACTTAGAGAATACCGGTTAGAAATTTAGTTTTGAGTCTAACTATGGTAGGAAACGAATAGAATACATTCTACAGGAGACTGAATGGTCTGCTTTTATATTGTCAAAATACCTTTTTGGTTAGTACACAAAGGATAAGAGAAAAGAAAAGTTAAAGTGGAAAGTTGAGTAAGAAGTTTATTTTACTCTCTGAATACCTTAAATGGATAAAAGTTCTTCATGAATGAAAAGCAAACAAAAGGATTGTTATAGAATGAATGTTTGTACTTTCTAAAAATTCAGATGTTGAAATCCTAACTCCTGATTTGATAGTATTAGGAGGTACAGCTTTGGAGGAATAATTAGATTAAGAAGGTAGGAACTTTACAAATAGGATTAGTACCATACAAAATGTATTTCCAGAGAAATCTTTTTTGCTACCATTTGAGGATATCTGTAGACCAGAAAAGCAGTTCCTCCCCAGATCTGTTTGCCCCCTGCTCTTTAACATCCTAGTCTCCAGAACTGTGAGAAATAAATGTTTGTTGCTTAAGCCACCCAGTATATGGTATATTTATTACGTTACATCAAACTGACTAAGAGAGGATGAAAATCCATTTTCAGGTTGAGTAGAGAAGAAACTGAAAAAGAATGCTAGAAGTTTCCTGGTCTTGTCCTATGAATAAGTTTGCAGAGACAGTATGAAGTATGGAGATAAAATCAGAATTTGAGCATTTTCAGTTTTGTTTTTTTCTGTGCCTTTTGATTCCTCCAAAATCCCCCAAGTATCCTTCCTTTACACACTTTAGTAGTGTTGATTGTAAAATCCTACTAAACAGATAAGAGGATGATCTCCATCAGAAATTATATATATAAATGAGTACTAACAGAGTTGAAGGAAAATATTTTCCTTGGTCAAAAATAAGAACCTAGCTCTACAGTCATTCTCCAGCACTCAAAGCACCTGTGCAATGTCTTAAAGTGTTTACACCCTCTACCATGCCAGAAGACAAGTTTCTATTCATCCAAGATAAAACAATTTAAGCTGCCTCAGACTAGAACAGAATGCTAGTTTCATAGACGTCATGTTTTCCCTCATGTGCTACTTAGCACTCCTTTGACTGCAAATGACAGAAACCCAACTTGGACTGTCATAATGGAAGAGAGTATTTACTTTGAGGATAGTTGTTGTCATGGAAGCTATCAGAAAGATGTCTGAGACTCTGGAAGAACTGGAATTAATTTCCAAAAAACTCCTTCTGACTCCTCAAAAACAAAAGTTAGAATAGCTTTATCTGTGTAACAGAAACATGGTTGTTAAAATCTCTCAGAGAATCTCTCACCACTTACAGACAAAAGGAAATGATGTGATTCTCTTAGTTCCAAATTCAAGAATCTCTGAGGAATTTTTTTAGCCCTGCTTGAGTGAAGATCTTACTCTGGGGAATCATTTGTGAGTAGGGAGGGTAGTATTACTGGCCCACAGAGAAATCTCTGCAGTACTGTGGAGATAGACAGGAGGGAGGTGGCTCTCCTTAGGAGAGCTAAGAAAGGACTATTTTCCTCAGGAGTCTCCAGTGATAGATAGCACAGTCCTGGGTAAAATGTTCCACAGATGTCTGCTATGTGAGAGATTTTATATATGTAAAAATTGATGGAAACGAGTTCAAATCATTAAACTGATCACCAAGTTAAACAACCCAAAGGAAGGAAGCAATCTATCTGAAGGGATATATGAAATCTGGTGAATAATGAACAAAGATTGGCATTGTATTTTTCTGTTGTTCATACTTGGGTATACCATTTAGAGGAGTAATCTCTGCGTTTAATAAATAGCATGCCAATTTCCACAAGTTAGATTTTTCCATAGTAAAATAAAATATTTGTTCAACTCCATGGAACAAAGGATCTCTTAAGCTCCCCCCATCCTTTACCTCAGTCTGCTCTGTGTGTGAATTTTGAAGTAAGCCCATTAGATGGTATGGGAGGCAATATAGTACATAATACCACATTACTAATGTGAATCCATGTCCTTTAGAGTTTATTCTGGGGAAGGGATCCATTGTCCTAAATTCTCCAAAGAAACATAATTAACAAGATTATAACTATGTATACTCATATATACAAATATATATGAAAAATCTACACATCAATATGAGAGAGAGGTTTATTTTAAGGAATTGACTTACATAATTGTGGAGGGTTGGTGATCCAAACCCAGCATATTCGAGACTCAGGAGAGTTGAATGTTGCTGATAGCTGTCTGATGCCTTCTCCTTGAGAAGACTTCAGTCTTTGTTCTATGAAGAATTTTAAGTGATTGGATAAAGTCCATCAATACTATAAATAGTAATCTGCTCATAGTATATTGATTTAAATATTAATCTCATCTAAGAAACACTTTTACAAACACATCTAGAAAAATGTTGACCAAAAGTCCAGGTTAAAGGACACATCCAAGTTAACACAGAAGGTTAAGTGTTACCGTGCTGACATGGTGAACTGTCAGATCCCACTGAAGGAACAGAGAAGCGCAAACCCATGAAGACAGCCTCATGTCAGCCTGCGAAACAGGAGCGTGGTTTCTTAGGGTTCCAGCACCCAGAAATATTTACAGTACAGTTGTATCAGAAGAGGGAAGAACTGTGACGAGGAGAAAGTCGAGGGAAGGAGGACCCCCTTAAAGACTGCATTAGGGATGTTTCATGGCATGGGAGTGGGCTCAAAAGGTTTTGGAGTAGAATGAGCATGTGGATGAACAACAAAACCTTGAGAGTCAGGAGTAACAATGGTGGTGGTGAGGACGTCTTTGATTGGCGCCAAGGAGGAAAAATCACTCGTTGCTTCTCTTTATGGTTGTTCCATGTCTGGGCTGCACAGGTGGACGAAGATCTTTCTAGGCTGTGCACCACAAACCTAGGAGAATTTTTGCAGTGATCCTCAGAAGTCATATACAAATATAGACATGCAAGATAACCTCAAAAAGAACATTTCTACCCTACGGCACATTCATCAACAGTATTCTACTTTTGCAAACCAACATTTCAGTGAGACTATTGTCTAACATTTTTTTGTTTTGGTTATTTTTGGTGGCATGGAGAGAAACTGACTTTCCATGAAAAATTATACAGTGAGGTTTATTGTAGTTGTCATCTTGTATTCTTTGCAAAACAACATTCCATTTACATGAGATCTTTGATAAACAATATGTGATGATTAAAGAGTTTTGACTGGGAAAGTGAAAAAGAAAAAAAGAAAGCAGTTTCTCTTGAATACACAGAAGAAAGTTCCTTAATAAATATCACCAATAAATATGCTTTTCTCTCAAGTCTTTGTGATCTTGGTTACCCCCCTTTTTCTCTCTGGTCCTTAGGCTTTTTGTCTCATACCTGTCCTTTCTTGAATGCCCCCCCATGTCTATTGTTTCCCTTTCTTATGAAGAGTGTTTGTACCTTCCTTGCTCTATCTGCTTTCAGACAACATGTTGTGTAGCTGTCTTGAAGAATGGTCTTGACTTCAGGGTATAATACAGAAACAAGTCCCTCATTGCTATTTTCAAATATTATAGCACCTCCTTGCTTTTCACTTTTTGTGACAACCACAGATCCCTAAAAAAGATATGGGAATACTGGATTCCCTCAGCAATGATGCAGATCTGTCGTGACTATTGAAACCTTCCTACATGAATAGAGAAACCTATAAATGAAGGATACAGAAAACCATGCATGAGTGAAATATGCAAAAGACAGAGTTCCTTCTGCAAACTTATATGTGACTTATATGTGACTCACAAGATGAGATGCCTACAAAACTAGATACCAGCTGCACCAGTTTCTACAGTTAGAATTCTAAATTCATATGCTTCCTTATTGAGTTTAAGCTTTGTTTAACACATGAGGATACTGATCTGGTCTCGAGTTTTGATTCTGGGAAAAATAATTTAACCACTTATTTTGCTTAGGGGATTTTAATTTTCTTCCCTTTTTGTGACATCTTACTTCTCACCATGTCTGTGAGTTTCAGGCTTTTTTGGGGGACTGATGAATGAAGATTAAGAGCCTGTTGTGAATATGGACTCCTGTGGATCTCTGAGCAGAGCCCTCTCTTTCTTACATGAATTCAGAAGAGGGACTAGGTGGCAATTATAATCACAGCTAGCTACCTGGGTCATTGGCTCAAGGTGAGAAATAAAAACAAGAGCTGATTTAAAGTGTCTTGGTGTATTTTTGCTCCTCCACACTCTTGACACACACACAGTCTCCTGAGCCTTACCAAGTAGGGAAGTCACTTTTGGCTCCTGGCTCCTGACAAGGTGTGGTCTGGGGTGCGGCAAAAATTCAGCATTTTGTAATAACAACACTAGCCAAACAACACAATTCTAAAGATTGAATGAGATAATTTTTTAACCATAAAATATTACATAAATGTCACTAAATTTAATTTTAATTGTCTGAGCTGCTGATTTATAAGGTTTAGGAATATTAGTGCAATTGAGTATTTCATTATGTCATTGAGGGCATAGACTGACAACTTTAAGTCATTCCTTAGAAATTAGTGAAATGATATTTTAGGCTTGTGACTTTATATCTACATGTCTGTGTCTTCCCTAAATGTATTTTACATCCAAGAGTTTATTTGCAGGCACAGTATAAGTTTAGTCCTGCCATTTGTGAAAAACAAAAGGACTTGAAAAGCTTTGCAAATAAGAAGTTGGAGTTCTAAATTTTTTTAAAATTGGCTCTAAAAGAGAGCCAGTTTATTTTTCTGTGATTGAAAAACTTTAAAACCTTGTAAAAAGTCTAGGAAATTCGACAAGTATAAAGAAATGTTAACAATGACTTTAATTCTCTGGCTAAGAGATTGCTTCTGCTTACATGTTGCTATATAGAATATTACATATAAATAAATAATAAACATTTTCCTATTTCAGTGGACGTAAATCCTGCATCATCATTTTTTTATAATTCAGTTTGGAATTATTCCATATTGAAATAACACTAAATTCCCTCCAAGTGGATTCCCCAAGTCAACATTTTATCATGTTTACACTTTTATTATCCTTTCTCTCACATGGCATGTATATATGTAAAATCTTTATTATCATAAGTTTTTTTCTGAATCATTTGAGGGAAAGAGACAAGCATGTTGCCCCATCATCTCTCAATCCTCAAATGTATATTTCAACCACCAAGGGCACTTTCCTACATTTCCATCATTCAAACTTCCCAAGCAAGAAATTAATATAACACTACACTCCAGTGCATAGGTCCATTCAAATTTCTTCAACTGTTCTAAAATACATCTCTTCTTCCCTTTCTGAAAAAAACATAACCCAGACAAAAACAACTCAGAGACATGTGTTGCGTTTAGTTATCTCTTTAATTGCCTTCTACCTGGGATAACCCCTCAATCTTTCCCTGTTTTCCACAGCCTTGACATTTAAAAATGCGTATGTTGTACTCATTTTGAATAATCCCTCAGGTCTGTTCAGTACTCCCTCGTGATGTGGATGCTCAGGATATTCATCTAGGGCAGCAGTACTCCAAAAATGAGGCTGATTTCTTTTCAAAGCATTACTTCAGTGACTTTGAACCATCCCACCTTGGAGGATATAAACCTTTATCCCTGTGTGTCATAAGCAGACTACTGACCTTAAAGGTTGTCCTTGCTCTAATTCTAACAAATATACACATATGTTATTTCATCGCAAAAAGGATTTGCAGATATTTTTAAGGTTAAAGAGTTTCAGCTAGGGAGATTATTTTGGATTTTGCAGATGAGTCTAATCTAATCACATGAATCCTTACAAAGAGCAGGGACTTTATTAAAACTACAGAGAATTGGGGCTGGGGATTTAGCTCAACGGCATAAGCACCTACCTGGCAGCCCAAGGTCGTGAGTCCAATCGCTGTCCCAAAACAAAAAACAAAACAAACAAAAGAACTACAGAGAATCAGAGAAGTAACAATGTGAGAACGCTGCTTTGAAGATAGAAGAGAGGGAACCATCGGTCATGGAATGAAGGCAGCCTCTAGAACCTGAAGAAAATGAGAAAATGGAGCCTTCAAAAGGATCACAACCCTCTCAACACTTTGATTTTGGCTTGGTGACACCCACATTAGACGTAGGACCTCCAAAATTTTAAACATAATGCATTAGTTTTTAAAACCACTAAGTATATGGAAATTTATTACTATAACAATTAAAACATAATATACTTGATATTTTTAGGCAAAAGCTACTGAAACTGACTAGGTTTAGCTGAGCCTGAGAACTCTGAAATTTCAAGAAATGGGAAACTGAAAACACTCTATCACCAATCTTATTTTATTTTCATCTTTTCAGTACTGAGAACTGAACCCAAAGGCTTCGCACTTAACTTAGGCACTTTTTTTCATTGCTGAGACAAAATACCTGACACTGAAAGTTAAAAGACTAAAAACTTATTTAGCTCACCGTTTGTAGAGGTTTCAGTTCAGAGTTACGAGGACATCAATTTCTTTGCCAGGTGACTTTCACAGGGTGCTAACCTCGTTTAAGATATGCTCAGGAAGATTTTGGATTATGAGTAAAAGGGAGCTGTAGTCCAGCTGGGTTACAACAACTGGATTCAAAGCATATCACATGGAGCGAGGCGATCCAGAAACTTAGAAGGTCCTTCCGGGAGAGAAAAGGCAGGCTACGCACCATTTGTGTACTCATTTGACACCAGAATGTGACCTATTCATATTGGCAAACACTATCTGCTGTTGAGAAATATGGCAGAAAAGCTGGGTGGAACTCTATCCTTTGACAGAACCCTTTCCTGATCTCCGTAATCCTTGCAGCAAAGGTCACTCCTGTCCACTGCTCAGATGAAATGGCTCCAGACCAGTATGAGTCTGAGGCCATATGTTACAGAGAATAAGAGATTATTTTTCTTTCATTATGAAGCCAGCCAATTTCTAAGGCTAGTTCCAATGTCTGGCGTATCACATAAACTAAACAGTGATCTCATTTTCTATTTCTATCACAAATCCAGAGCAATTCTACTGGTCCTATTGCTTTCTAACCTCATAATTTTATTTTATTTTTTTTAGCCTCTCTGCCCTTGGACATTTAATGGTACCATCCATAAAAGATCTACAAAAAAATTCATACATTCATTCGCTCACTCACTTACTCATTTATCTTTTCAGTAAGTAGTGGATTTATGATTACTAGTGAGGGTCAAACAGTGTAGTAATCAGATTTCTTACCACTGACACATGATACTGAACATCCACAATTTAAAGGAGGAGAGATTTAACTTGATCATGGTTTCAGTCCATGATCAGTTCAAGACAGAGACATTATGTCAGGTGAGCATGGGTGTACAAAGTCTTTTAGCTCATGGCAACCAGGAGGGAGAAAAGGGAGACTTCCAGAGAGGAATAGGCAATGGCCTGGATCACATCTTTATGCCACCCATACACCACTGAAAAGTGCTCCATTCGTTAATGGTTAGATCCCAAAGCCATTGAATTTAAAACTACACCATAACTGCCACATCCCACCAATTTTTCAACTTGGTTCCCAGCCACATCTCCTTAAATCATACTTACTCGCCAAATAAAGACAATAGCAAGCTTGCAGTCCTGCCTAACACAATACAACTATCTTACATAAAATCGGAAAGGCAGTAATCCCTTCTCAACAATTCCAGCATTTTTCAAAAGTTCACTTCCAAGTTTCATTTGAGGTTCAAGTCGAATTCTTAACTGAGAATATCTTTAAAAATCAAAAGCAGGTTTCATAATCCCAGTGTACAGCGGCACAGAGTAAATACTCTCATTCCATTACAAGAGGAATAGGGTAATAGAAATGAACTGGAACAAGGGAAGAGGGAAACTCAGCAAGGAAAACTTCAAGTCTTTAACTCCATATCTGGTATCTAGTGCATATGGTGGTGAGGTATAGTTCCTTGAAGTTATGGGTATGGAAAAACTTTATATAAGAGCGTTAACACATATGTCTTCTAATCCAATAGAAAATGCAGTTTGTTCCCAACTGAAACCTCTTGAGCCTGGCCTTTACTGTCCACATTCCTGTCAACATTCTGGTGCTCTCAGCTCTGACCAGAATCGCCCAGCAGGCTTTGCTTACAGCATTATAGAGTTTCTCTAGCCAGTATCACCAAAAGTTTTCCACAAAACATGCTTCTAAATCCGATGTTTGTCACAGTTGCAGTGATAACGCCACTTCTGGTATCCATTTTCTATATTTAGTCAGCTTTCTCATTACTAAGACACAATACTTAACGCTCACCACTTAGAGGAAGAGATATTTAACTTGCTTATGGTTTCAGTTCATGATCGGTTGGCTCCAAGGCAGGGACGTCATGGTGGAATGGTGTGGTAAGCCCTTGATGGAAGCTGGGAAGAGTGCCAAAGAAGGAGCAAAGTGCAGGTACAAACTTCAAGATCGCACTTCCATGACTTCCCTAGAAGTACCCAGAAGTGTGCTCTACCAACTGCCAGGATGGATTCCAAAGCAAATTAAATTGAAACTCCACCCTAGCCACTGTAGATATTGGGTGAGGCATTAGGAACATCATGGTGAATGAAACCACCTCTGTCCTTGTCCTTGCTGTAATACTGCTTAAGACCTGCAGTATGGCTGAGATAGTAAACAAATAACAGCCATGTATATGCCAAGCCATGTCTGTGAAAAGGCAAAAATAGAAAGGTATGAGGTAAAATGACATAAAAGGAGAATCACTGAGTTAGGAAAACCAGGGAAGTTTCCCAGGGGGAAAATAGGACCTTTTAAAGCTCATAGTTAGGGGTAGAAGAGTCTGGGATTCTAGAACAGTTGATCTAATTCTTACCAGGTGGTGAAGCAGTATTTTCCTCAGCATTCGAAAAAATGAGAAATCAAAAAATGTCTTGTTAAACTATAGCTCTAACACAATAGAATTTACTCTTCCATATTTGCATATTTAGCACCTTAAAGAACATAAAGGCAAGTGTCTTTAAAATAAACAGAAAGCTCTAAAGGATACAACTGCAAGTGTGTTTAGGGGTGTTAAGAAAGATGTCCATATTAATGTTTTTGGTTGGATCATTGAACACAACTGTTTGCAGTCTCACTGTTTGAATGTCCGCTTTGTATGCTTAGATCCTGTGACCTGAGCAACTATCTCTAAGATGATAATGTATAATCTATTAACTGGTGATTTCTTACTGTTTTTTTTTTTTTTTTTTTTGTAGTTCTGTATTACTTGTACCCTTACACTGTTTTGTTTTGTTTTGTTTTTTATCTTTTCCTTTTAAATAAAAATTTAAAAAACAAACAGAAAACAAATAGAGTTGCCCTACTCTATTACAATGCTACCTAAAAATTTGTATACTATCACCTAAGACTAAAGTGCTTTCCTGGCACCTTTATCTGTGAGACCATCAGTGATTTTCTCTGCTTTGTGTGCTTTTCTCCCTTAGTTGTTTTGACCCAGACCTCAAAGTTTACTTCCAGTCACTTTCACAATTCAATAAGGTCCATTGGGATTTTAAGTACAGTTCTTTTCTCCCCTCACAAACAGATCTGCTTTAGGTTATCTACAATTAAAAGTTACCCAGTATTTAATTATAATTCTGAAGGAATGTTGAGGTGAATGGTTGTTAGTTGTTCTGCTTTTTGGAACTCGCAGTAGGAATTTCCAGTCATAAGCAAGAATATCACTTAGCATTTGTGGACAGAAAGTTTGACAAACAAACCTTCTTCTTGGAAGTCAGGTATGCGAGTTTTCTGGAACTAGCTGTTAAAGTTCTATGAGTGGGCCATACTGGCCGTGTGTTGCAAACTTCTTTTTAGAATACCCCAGCTAAGAGAATTTATGAGTGAGAACATTAGAAACTGCTTACATAGGCACCTCGATTTTGAGGAAAATTTGTTTGGCTCACAAATTGTAAAAATAAATAAATGCTATGTATTTACCAAACATTTACAGAAATGTTTTGGTAGGGCTAGTTTTGAAATAGATACAAATGTAAATACAGTAACTCCCAATTCACCAAGGAGGCCCCTAAAAATGATGGCTTCCAGGACAAATGAATAACAAAGATAACAATTAGTTTGAAATGTTTAGCTTCCTGTATCTCATTAAATGCAGTCCACATCTCACTTCAATGGATTTACAAGTTAAGCAGGGTTGATTGGTAGTAAAATAAATTAAGCAACATAGGGAAGCATTCAACTGTTGTTAAGGACCTGACTGATGCTAACATGTAGCAGTAATTAAAATAACTACAAAATAATGGGCTTGTTAATGTTGAAAACAAGAAGAGACAGATTAGTTGTATTTGTTTAAATTATATTTATCTTGTGCTTAAATTGTGTATTTTTTCACATTCATGATTATAACTTCCCTCTTTACATTTTGGTAGGAGTTTATTTCTTGTTTCTGTTTCAGAAAAAAACGTTTGTCATGAACAATTCCAAAGAAAGATATAAAATTAAAAGCAAAATCCACAGGGAAATCCCAATTGAGATAATTATTAAGAATTTTGTCAACAACCTTGCAGATACTTCTATATATTTATATAGCTGGTATCAGTCTAATTAGTATTTGTTGTGAGGTTAAAGCGCTCATATATATGCAGAGACAATATCTTTTCCTTTTACTCCCTAGTAGGAATTTTGTCCGTTTAGAGTTTAGTTTTTTCTTACTTTATTATTCAGACTGTGGTAATCAATGAAGAAAGAACCAGAGGAAGAGGAAGAAGTGACTGATCACTTTGAACATCATGGAGAATTCTGGGGTGAGAGCAGAAAAGTGTGATCCTTCAGGAGCTTTTAAAATGTGAGCGTCAGAAGGCAGAACAGAAGGTATTTTAAAATGTGCTGTAGGTTAATGTGTTCTTTTAAATGTCTTCTGAAAACTGAGAGCAAAGGATGAAATAGTTTTGTAGGGGCTTTTGGTTCTTGGGCTCTCTCTATGAATATGACGCTCGTGAGATTGTACCACAGATGAACCTGGGATTGATTTCCTTTGCACAGAATGGAGTTATATCAGCCACACTGCCTTGTTTTTTTGTCTCAAAAATATGTTGTATATCATTTCCTTAGATCAACAAATACATATCTACATGATTCTCTTTCATGAAGGTATACATTCTCTTGTATGAATATCCTCACATCTTGTTATCTAATTCCTTATTGGTGGACATTTTGGTTATTTCTGATTGTGCTAAACATATTTATATATCTTTGAATGTTTTTGTAACTGTCACTGGACATATAGAATTTAACTTTTATTACAATATGGTAATAAAAATAATACTTATTTAAATCCCTACCACAATATGTAATATTTCCATATTGACACAATCTTATTCTTAACACTACTAATTTTGTGAGTGTTACCACAATTCTGACAAAATACCGAAAATACACCTAAGAAAAAATTGAAAGCCGCGTAACTCTAGCATAAAATGTTAGAATGTAGATAGTTCCAGTCTTTTGGCCACCCCACAGGTGTTGTGTACCTGCAGTATCTACCGGACTGTATGTCTTCCCAGGTCACACAGAAGCTGATGCGTCCCAGAAAGGAAGGGACAACACTTCAGACTGACGCATGAAATAATTTCCAGTCCAGTCCAACTTTGTAACAAGTGCTTACTGTGTTGAGATAACAAGTGTAAAACTACTTAGCAAATTGTTAGAGATTAAGGCATTATTTGGAAGACAATTTCTCCTTTCATCTGGATAATTAGGATGTGTATTTTAGCTAATGAGGGAAAGATTGGGCTTTGCATTTGACTTTCTTTTTTATCATCCATAATATGGTAGCCAAATTCCTTGTAAAGAAGCTATTTGGAGTTGACGGTTGGGGGCACAGTGTTAGGGATTGAAGCCAGAGCTCTTGTACTGAGCTACATCCACAGTCCTTTGCAAATTGTTTAAAATTTTTAAGCAAGGTCTTGCTGAGGTGCTACACTGCTCAGGTTGGGCTTGAACTTGTAATCCTCTTATCTCAGCCTCCCTGTGGGACTTACAAGTATGAGCCATTATGCCAAGTTGTGATGTATTATAAAAAGGCTGACATGAAAGCACTAATCAAGACTACATTTCCTTGTGATCCAGATGCTTAAAGGCTAGAATGTCCTGCTTTGTACTGTCTGTCTCATAGATATACAGTGCTCTTCCAAAGTCCATATCTCTGAGCTGTCTCTGAGGTTTGGCCGGCCCAGAAAGCCTGTTGAATCTATGCTCATGTGTGCTTATTTTGTCTCTGGAAACTCTAGTCCAGATAACCCTTTCTAAGTTTATTTTACTAGCTGAAGGCTCCTGGACTATTCAGGGTTTCAGGCACCAGAACAGCTGCATTCAACCTTCTACATTAAGTACTTACTAAGACACCCATCTGACTTGGCAATGTTTCTAAAATATAATGAGACTAAATGATATAAATGGAAGAAACATCAGATCTAAAATAAACTGTCACCAAACAAAAGGTATCTCTAAAACAAAACAAAACAACAGCAAAAACAACAACAACAAAACAAAACTCAAAACCAGGTTACTGGCTTTGATCTTATTAGGTGAAATCTGTTGTCCTAGTCTATTAAAAAGCACTTATCTCCAAATTTCTAATGAGCAATAAGAAGAGAGTGTGGGCTCAGCTATCTTCTTGTAGCAATAAAGATTCAGATTTAATTTCTGCAGCCTTTGGTATTCTCGTTTTGAAGTAGAATAACACAGTTAAACTAGATTGAGGATCTCACAATTGGAGCATAACTTGTGTTGCCTAGTTACTGGGACTCGAGATTAGATTGTCAAGACATTTAGATGCACAGAAAAACAAACAAGCAACACTCCTATTTCCATTGTAATTCTTTTATGACGATAGGGCAGCTTTCAAATTGGTGTGTGCAGCGGCAGGGGCGGGGGTGGGGGAGGTGTTTGTTAGCAGAGGATGATAAATAGTAATTAATTTCAGCTAAATCTTTCCCAAGGGGTGGTCTCACCATCTGAGAGACGTGGGCAGTAGGAAGTGGCCGTATTCAACATGATGAGGTTTATATTGTTGTAGTCTCAAGGGCCCCCAGATGATTTCACCTGGGATGTTTAGTGATAAAAGCTGCCATGTGCGATCTGCCAGCATAAGAACATAGGGCCTTCTAATTGAGTTTGGAAAGAAAGAAAATAGAAGCAGATTGTCAGGTATCCCTAAGGAGGGCACTGTAGAATTTGTGTTGAAAATGGAGCTGAAGTTGTAGGACAGACTAGAAGATCAGAGATGTAGTAGCTTGGTTTTCTTCCTGTCATTGACTGGGACCTGTCAAAACCTTGACCAAGTTACCGCCTTTCAGCTCAACATCATCGTTGCTGATTTCTATTTTCTTCCTTAGATCACAGAAGAGAAGTGCAGACTGATAATTTCTTGAATCCCATTCCGGTAGAATTCTGAGCTAAATCTATCAGTAAGAAGAAATTTGGAAATCAGTGAACTGTGAAAGGCAGAAGAGGAGGGAGTATTTTTTTTTTCCTCCAACAGCCAGATATAGAGGGGCTTCTTTATCTTTCCCAATGGCTTCCCTTGGTATTTTGTTCCTGTGAACAGAAGCTGAGATCTTTGGCTGTGTCTTCCCTGTGATCTCTGCACCTCCAGGTCACCTAAAGTGGCCTTTTCAACCTTTTTTCCCTCAAGTTCTCCAACTGATTATGTGAAATTAATTTCCTATATTAAATATATTTCCTCTCAAATTAACTAGAGTTACTTTCTCTGCTACCTGCAGTTAATAATAATGAATAACAAAGACACAGACTTAAAGATCCAGTACTTTGGTCATTTATTGTTATGCTTGAATGTTGACCAAATTACACACCACAGTATTTTTACAAATACAAAAACTACCTATGTGCAGTATAGTTTCATTTTTATACTGTTCAAAAGAAGACTAATCTGTAAGTAAGGATAGTGGGGATGTTTGAGAAGGAAGGAGGGTGGTGAGAGGGTAGCTACTGATGTTTGATTTCATCACAGTTGTGGTTAGATGGCTGGTTGAGTTCCTGTTGTGATAATTAATATTAAGATCAAATAATTTATATACATCCTTCTTCTTATATGTTTTGTGTTTTGCAGGCCTAGGATTGAACCCAGGGCCTTATGAATGCTAATGTGCTCTTATCATTGAGCTACATTACCAGCCACTTATGGTAGACATTAGTCAAAAACTTATTCAAAAATTTTAAGGCTGGTAGGAAATTTTCTTCTCACAGTACTAATCCTAAAATAACAGCTACTCACTGAGTTCAGTCTTACTCTTTGACAGGTTTATACACCAGAGGCAAGAGACTAAGCGAGTTGTTCAGAGTATACCTGCAAGCACAGCTTTGTACCCATTTATAACCTGGTATAATGTGACGGTTTGAAATAGCAAGTTTTCCTCGTTATCTTTTTAAAAACTTTTTTCTATTTATAATCAAAATGAAGCAAATTCTGCAGAAACAGAGATGACTCATTCTAAGCTAATTTGCTATCTCAAGCATTGAGAAATGTCAAATGCTGCAGAGAAGAGCTATGACACAGAATTGATAAGGAATATGTAGACCTTGTCAAGGTATTTAACTTTCATGAGTAGCAAGTGGAGGAGCTATTTGAACAATGGGCTATTGTGAATTGGATGTAGCTCTTAAGTAAGCAAAAAGCACCATTGTAAAATGACACCAAGAAGGTTAAATTGGACATGTCTAAAAAAACACACACTAGCTGGGAATTTAGCTCAGTGCCATAAGTGCTTGCCTGGCAAGTGCAAGGTCATCAGTTTGATCCCCGGTACCGCCAAAACAAAACAAAAATCTCACACTAATGTTGCCATTTGTCCCATTTACCACCTAGATAGTCATCTGTTAGGACCTAGAATTCCTCAGCTCTAATAGACCAATTGGGTAAGCATTACTTCATCCACTGTTTTTCACCAGACAATACGGGCTAGTTTGTGAATGTCCCCTAAGTAAATCCTACATTACAGAGAGTTTCATCTAAGGAGAGATACTTCTTGAAGAGCTGTAGGTTTATAGTTTGGAAAGGACAAGAAAGTTCTTTCTCCTGAGGTTTTCTCCCATTTACCCCTGTCCCCACCACTTGCACCCAAGCCTAAGATATTCTAGGGCCATTATAACACATATTTTTTAATCCATTATTTTTATAGATCAGACATAGTGTGTACTTTTGAGCTTTTTGGTGTTTTTCCTCAATACGTATTCAGAAAAATTTAGAAAATGTGGCATTATGGTTTGAATATGATAGGTCCCCAAACTTGTTGTTTTCCAGTGTGGGAGTGTTAGAAAGGGAGGTACAGTAGACAATATTTGGGTCCCTGAAACAGAACATTCATGAATGGATCAATGCCTTTCTTTTACAACTGCACTGTGCCTGGGTTAATTACCATGAAAACAGGTTGTTCAGAAGTGACACTGCTGTCATGTCTTGCCTCTTCTGCACACACTTTCTCCTCCACTTTCCCCATGAGTTGAATCAGAATGAAGCTCTCACCAAAAGCCAAGGAGGCACACAATCTCTGCTGCAGTTAAGGTAAGTGTCCCTCAGACCTCATGTGTTAAAGACCTAGTCTCCAGTATGGAGCCATTGAAAGGTGGCAAATCCGTGAAGGCGGGGGCTTGGTTGGAAGACTTCCAGTCATTTGAGTTCATATTGTTGAAGGGGATATTGGGCTCCTTTCTCTTTTTCTTCCCAGCTGGCAAGAGGTAAACAGTTCCTTCTGCCCCTCACTTCTTCCATAATATGCCTCCTTACCATAGGTCCAAAGTTAATGGGCCAACTGACCATGGACAGAATCTCCCCAAACTCTGAATCAATATAAAACTTTCCTTTATTTATTTTGGTACTGGAAACTGAACTCAGGACCTTGTACTTGCCAGGCAGGTGCTGTGCCACTGAGCTATCATTGGCTCTCTTTCCTTGTTGTAAATACCAGGTACTTGTTACAGTGACAGAAAGGTGTATAATATACAATGCCATGCTACTGGACTTCTCAGTCTCCAGACCCATTAGCCAAAATAAGCATTTCCTTATAAATTATCCAATTTCAGATATTTTGTTATAGCAGCAAAGAATTTATAAAAGCACACGCTTTTCATAATTTATTCATTTAAATATATTTCCTGAACTTCCACTTTATGGCAGGCAGTGAGTTAGATGCTGAGGACACGTAAGAATAAGACAGTCTCTGTCCCCAGAAAGTTCATGACTGGTTGCAGGACAGTCATACCAAAATAATAGTTTAGTTACAGGAATAAGTTTCGGTACCATCCAAAGCATATCATTTAAATCCTAACTATAAATTTTAGAATCTGTTTTCTTTGTGTCTTTACCGGTACCCTTTCATATGAGGTTTGCTGTTATTTTAGATACAGTGAATTTTTGGAAGTTCATCCTGCTTAACTTTATTTAAGTACCAATGTTGGGCACAGTTTGGGATATCCCATGGAAAAATGATGAGAAAAATACACACATAAGAAATACGCTGAGATTTCTTACGTGAAATTCATAGTGATTAGAAGTTCTAGGAGTAGACAATTTTACAGCAAGATGATCATATAATGTGATATTCAAACTAAGTTTGAGAATGTTATAAAAGGCATACTGATAACATGCTGTTGCAAGTGACAAGTAGACCAAGAGACGGGAGAAGGGGAATGGGATGTAAAAAGAAATGGGTTAGGGGCTGGGGATTTAGCTCAGCGACATAAGTGCCTGCCTTGCAAGCAGGCAGTTGTGAGTTCGATCCCCAGTACCGATAAAAAAGAAAAAGACAAAAAAGAAATGGGTTGTGTTATGTGCATGTACCAGCTCTCTATCTGGATGTGATCACTATGTGCTGCAAACATGTATTAATACACTTTTAAAACATTAAATACAAAAAAGATTAAAAACAGAAAGTGTTTGAATAAAGCAAATTACAAAAAAGAATAGAAAGACCCAGGATAAATGTTGCATGTACTTCATTGGACATGTCAGTCATCAGAAAATACTTCAAGGATAACAGCTCAGAGCATAGAAACTTAGGGACAGCGTCTCTCGAAAGAGTTTCTTTGTCCTTTCAGAACATGGAAATTCTAATACATTTTGAGAAATATGTACTTTCAGTTATTCCTGATTTATTCTTGTGGAGACACATCATCTATCAAATATGATTAGAGTTGAACAAGTTGGCCACTCAAGATGTTTTTGACCCAAGTTTTACTGTTCATAGATTGAAATAAATCAGAATTTGGTTAAAAGCCCCACAGCATATGGAACCACAGGGTCTAGGTAAAGCAATCTTGAAGAAAAAGAAAGTTGAAAGCCTCATGTTTTCTTAAATTTCAAAACTTACTATAAAGCTATAGTAATCAAAGTAATGTGTCATTGGCATAAAACCAGACATAAAGACAGATGTTCATATGTATATATAGTCAGACGAGTTTTGACAAAGGTGCCAAGGTCATTCAACGGAGAAATGTTAGTCTTTTTATGGGATGCTGAGGGAGTAGAGGTCACTGTCCTCTATAACTTCTTTAAACTGGAGGGGGCTATCTGCCCGTGTAGACCCTACCTACTGGGAATTCTGTACTCTCCAACTACCTTGGGGTGCTGTGGTTCACTGGTAGGAGAAAGAAAAATCTTTCAGAAAACAATAAGAAAAGAGTTAATGACCACTGAGCTTATTAGCCCAAATATGAGAAGCAGGTCAGATTTCCATGATTTCTGTAGCAGCACTGGCTGGAGTTTTGTTTTTTGAAAAGAAAGCTCTCCCAGAGGTTCATAGGAGTGGCTTTCTCCTTTTGGTTAATCTTGTCCTTTACACAGTTCAGATAAGACTGACTTTACTCTAGGAGGATGAATCCAGTTATTCATCTCCACAAACTTCCTTGCAGTGGGTGTAGCAAGGATTAGTGAGAAGGGCTCTTTTCACATTTCCTTTGAAGAATTACAGAAATTAGTGTCTTTTAGGGATAATCGACATAGGAAATTAGGGTATGGTAATGCTTGCTGGGGAAGTAGGCATGATCTGTTAGTTACAAAATGCTGGAACACATACACAGAACAGTTTCCGGAGACCTGCACATGGACTTCTTGTGAGAACATGAGCAGATTTTTCAGTAGGATGGCCAGCCCTGACATCAGCTTGAGGCATGGGATTCCAGCATCTCTATCATGACCCATACGTAGAAGTTCTTGCAGGGTTCTTTGAGATTTGGACAGTATAAAAAGACGTAGATGGCTTTCCTTATGATAGCTGGCCCTGCTGGCTCCAGGGTGTTCTTTTATCTTGCTTTTTCCTTTTACTCAGCTCACTCTCGCTCTGCAAATCTAACTTCTGCCTCACTTTTCATTTTTATTTTTTTCAAATAAACTTTTCAACTGCTTTAAAAAAAGAAAAAGGAAGAGTAGTCCTTTTTTAAAAATAATGCTGGATATCCAAATGAAAAGAATGAACTTAGATCCTTACCTAATAGCGTATATAACTTTTTTCAAAATAGATTAAAAAAATGTAAATGTGAGAACCAATAAAACCTTTAGGTTAAAACATAATACAAAAGCCTCACAACATTGTATTTAACAATGATTGCTTGATGATGACACTAAAGGCACAGGCAATAAAAAGAAAACAAAATATCAGACTTCATGAACATTTTAAAAAGTATTCAAAGAAACTGCTAATAGAATAAGAAATCAATTTATAGAATAGGCAAAGTAAATTGCAAATCATATATCTGTTAAGGGATTAATGTTCACCATATACAGAGGACTAAACGTGAGCAACAACGCTGACAATGACAAAAACAACTTGGTTAAAAAATGGGCAAAAAATAGACATGTCTTCAAAGAACGTATACAAAGGGCCAATGAACACATGAGAAGATGTTTAGCATCCACTAATTAGGGAAATGTAAATGAAAACCACAACAAAATACCATGTCACACCCACTAGGATGGCCATTATATTGATAACAATATAAATGATATACCTGCTATGGAAAAAACAATACGGAAGTTTTCAAAAAGTTAAAAATAGAATATTCATGTGTTATGGTTTAGGTCTAAAATTTCCACCAGAAGTCTCATGTGTTCAGCGGTAGGGCCCTTGCAAGGTGATTGGATCATGGTGGTACTTTATTCATCTGTGAATTGATCCCTTGTGACTTCATGTTCTGTGAGGAGGCAGTGCCTGATTTTGGGGGGGCGGGGTGAATCCCTGGAGGCAGCCTTGGGAGGGATATTCTTACTCCTGGCTCCTCCCTCTCTCTGTGCTTCTTGGCTGCCATCCACTGAGCAGCTTTCTTCCACTCTCCCTTTCTTCCATGCAGATTGTGCTTCAGAGCGAGTCAACCATTGGCTGAAGCCTCTGAAAGTGTAAGCCAAAAATCAGCTTGTCCTCCTTTAAATGGAAGGGGTTGGGTATTTTAAAAAGCCAAAGCAAAGTGACTATATACCATGTGATCCAACAATTTCACTTATGAGTATTTTGCAAAAGAATTGAAAGCAGGCTGTTGAAGGGATATTTGTGTACCCATACTCTTAGCAACATTATTCACAATAACCAATATGGAACTGGCTGTTGATGAATGAATGGATATACACACACATATAGAATACATAAACTCATTATTCGTACACACAATGGAGAATTATTCAGCCTTAAAGGGAGGGAAATGCTGCAGTATGCACAACATAGATGAAATTTGAGAATTTCATGGTAAGTGAAATGAGCCAGTCATAAAAACCAGACAAATATTGTATGATCTCATTTGTATAAAGTACTTAGAGTGTTCAAAACGTAGAACAGAAAGGAGAATTGTGGTTATTAGAGGTTAGAAGTTTTGGGAATAGAAATTACTATTTAATGGGCATAGAGCTTCAGTTTTACAAGATGAAAATATTTATGAAGATGGTGGTGACGGTTACACAACATAAGGAATGTATTTAAAACCATTGAACTGCACACTCAAATGGTAACTCTGTGCTACCGGGATTTTACTACAGTCTAAAGAACTGTGGGGGGAAAGCCGATGATAAGAACAAGCATTTCTTCAATAAAGATATACAGTTGGACAAGAGCACAAAAGAAGATGCTTGACTTCATTAGTCACAAAGAAAATGCAAATCAAAACCACAGTAACATACTGTTTTTATACCTGTTCAGACGGTTAGAATAGCAATTCAGACAATAGCAAGCACTAATAAGAATGCTGAGAGACTGGAACCCTTATACTGCTGACAAGGGAAAATATTGCAGCTACTTTGCAAAAACAGTTTAGCAATTCTTCTCTATCCAAGATGAATTAAGACATATGTCCACAGAAAAAACTTGCACATACATGTAGATAAAAGCATTATTTATTATAGCCAAAGAATGGAATTATGAAATTTCGAATGTCTCTCAATTGATGGACTGCAAAACATCTATATTCTTATAAAATATTGTTTATTAATAGATTTAAGTACTAATATATGACAAAAAGAAGATGAGCCTTGAAAACACTACACTAAATTAAAGGAGCCAGTCAAAAAACACATATTGTGGATTCCCTTTATATGAAATATCCAAAAGAGGTAAAGTTATAGAGACAGAAAGTAGATGCTTGCTCAGGGCTGGGGAGAATGGCGATAGACAGTGACAGGTAAAGGTTCTGGGATTATTTTAAGTGGTGAAAATGTTTTAAAGTTGACTATGATGATGGCTGTAAATACAGTGACATTTATTATGTACTTAAAATGGATAATTTGTATATTGTGTGAGTAACATCTCAATAAGCAGTTTAAAAACTTGGGGGGAAATCTTGTTGCAGGACATTCCCTTTGGTCCCAATAGGCAGATCTGATGATGAATGTCCAAAAGACCAGTATTCAAGTAGTGGACAGGTGGTAACAGAAATGGAGGTGACTGAGTTGAAGTCAGAGTGGTCACATGTAGTAAAAAGGTACCCGGTATTCAGCTCGTACTAATCACTGTCACCCTAGTAGGTTCAAGAGAACCTGCTTTCAAGAGAAGTTGGAAATCTGCATAATTCTTTGGCTTTTCATATTTTTGCTATCAGTTAATTTAAAATCTAGAAAAAATATAAGAAGGACCCTTGCCTTTACAACGATGAAAGAACCTTACTTTCATAACAACAAAGAATAAATAACCATACAAAATTTAAATCATATTTTTCTTTAGGGCTATAAAGAGCTGTGTGCTCAAGGAAGCCTTGACGAATATAATTGGTTCAACAATTCTTCCTCCACTTTCTAGTTCCAAATTTGGCTGCGAAAGTAACAGTGAAGAGGATGGTGGTAAGCAGTGAGGAAATAATTACAATCAAAATTGTAGATTCCTCACTGAGTTGATCAAAAGGTAAACCAAAAATATCTGCAACCAAAGCCACGCTTTCTTACTTCAAAATCAAATAGGTGGTAGAAAGGAAGTTTGGCTTGTGCTCAGCATCAATTTTCATAGGAGAAACGTCAATTAAAACCACAGTGAAATGCCATTCCATGCCCAGTAGAATGGCTAAAGTTAGAAATCATGACAATTCTAAATGTAGACATGATATAAAACAATTGGAACTCTTATTCATTGCTGTTGGGAGTGCACATTGAAATGACAAGTTTGGAACTCATTGGCAGTTCCTACAGTGTTATGTGTACCCATTTATGACAAAGTAATTCTATTTCTATGAATAACTAAGAGAAGTTTAAAAAGTGTGTTCACCAAAAGACTTGCACAATTTTATTCTTCACGGAAGCTTTATTCATAGTAACCTAAAATACGCCTAAAATAGATCAAATGTCTATCAGCAAAAGAAATATATAAGTAAAACATGCTAAATGCACATGGTAGAATTCTATTTAGCAATAAAATAGAACAAGCTACTGATATATTCACCACCATATGAATGAATAGCAAAAACATTATTCTGAGTGAAAGAAATCAGACAGGGAACAGTATAGATTGGAAAATCCATTTGTATGAAGCTCAAAAACATTACAAAAACTAATATATAGTGACAGAAATAAGTCAGGGCAGCAGTGTTTTTATAGGGGAAGTTTAGTTTCTAACCAGGAAAGAATACAAGGAAACTTTCTGGAACAATGAAATCATCAATACCAAATGTGTTTAAAGCTGGGCGTGGTGGCACATGCCTGTAATTCCAGCACTCTGGAGGCTGTGGCAGGACTATTTTGAGTTTGAGACCAGCCTGGGTTACAAAGTGAGCTCGAGGCCAGCCTGAACTACATAGCAAGATCATGTCTCAAAAAGAGTAAGTAAATAAATAAGTTTAAAACACAAGGACCACCCTTTATAAATTTGAATTTTATTGAAAAATTGAAATTTAAATTAATTATAATAACACTTGGGCTAAACAGAACATCTGTGACCTGTCCCCCCCTCCCCCATCGCCGCCTCCTTTTGTGATAGATTCAGAAACCCTACATAGAAGTACCAATACAAAGATTAGAATGTTTGGTAACAAACCTTCTAGGCTTGGGAGTATCTCCCTTCTGTGTGTGCTGCTAAGAGATGACCAGAATTTCCTTATGAATTTCCATAGGAGTGACCACAGCTGCTAGGGCGATCTCTTCTGGAACCTGGGTTTAACACATCCCCACAGATGTGGCCGGCCTTGAGGATGAGCCTTTGATGCTCTCATCTCTGTAACATTGTTTCTGGGTTGTGGTGTTGTGTTGGGCTGTCCGTTCCAGTTTTTAATCCTTCCAGGATGCTGCTCAAACTCCAAAGTACTTATCTTTAAAGAGTTTTCTTCAATCACCACCAGCTTCCTCCTTGAGTCAGCAGGTCTCCACCTGAGTTTGACCCACAAAGAATCTCTAGATAGTAGTTGGCAGTCCATGAACCTACACAGGAAATTAGCATCTTTATTTTTATTAACCTCTGATGGCATTGATTATGAGTGGGAGCAATAGACTAGTATAATATTAATGCTACCCATGATGATCATAACTAGAAATTACAAGAAGTTTCTGATATCACAGCTGTGGCACATATTCCAAAATAATGTTTGTAACTGTCACTGCTTCAAAACTACGATAATTATTATGCCTGTCATGAAAAAATCTTATTAAAATTTATAAACTAGTTTTTGTATGACTTTAAAATATGTTGATAACTGAATTTCAGTAAGCTGCTTTTTTCTGTAATACTATGCCTTTACTTCTACACTTACAAACATTTTAAGAAGAGATGTGTATTAACTTTCTATTAGTGCTATAAGAAATTACCAAAAGCTTAGTAGATTAAAAATAACATAAATTAATATTATTGTCAGAGTCATAGGTCAGAGGGTTGCCTAACTCTGAGGAATTCCACAAACCAGGTCCAACCACTCATGTCAAAAATCAAATAGGAAAAGCAGGAAAGGAATTTATTCAGTATAAGTATACAAGTAAGTCAAGGAAAACCAACTATCCTCATCCCTATTTTGGGGTGAGTACTGGCAAGAGTTTTAAATTCATTCAGAAAAGAACAAAATCAAAAGAGGAGGAGGCCACCAGTAACGTATATAGTTAAGCAGTCTTGGTCAAACTGTGGTCTGATTGGTCAGTTTAGAGATAAGCAAACTGTTGCTTGGGAATAGTTTCACTCTTTTGCAATAGGATGTTTATCAACAAGACCTGTTCTTGGAGTCCAAGATTACTGTAGGAGAGAATGACCTGGAAGAAAGGTCATATCAAAAAGAAAATACAGACTTAGTGAAGCATTCAGGTTTAGGACAATGATTAGAGATTTCTGATTCTTTTCTAGTGGTCTAGAACAGGATATTGAATAGTTAACAGTTCGCATTATTTTGAGGATGATGCTCCTAAGATTTATGAAAAAAAATCTTAATTACTCTTGTGTTGGTGCCTTCCTTAAAGAGGGAAGATTATCAATTTTAGATGAATCCTCAAATTATTAGCATGTCTATCTGCAAAGTTTAGTAGGAACTGACCTAGAGTTTAATAATCTATAAACTCTGGTGAAGGGCAAGTGCTTGTTAGCAAAAAATTTCCAAGTCTTTGTTAAAGTATCTTAATGAAAAATCTGACATGTTTCTTACTGGGATAGCGTCAAGATGTCAACTGGGCTGTGTTCCTTCTAAAAGAACTGGAGTAGCATCAGTTTCCTTGTGTTTTCTAGCCCCTGCAGGCTTCTTGCTTTCTCTTGGCTCATGGCTCCTTCCTTTATTTTCTAAGACAGAAGTAGTGATGGATTCCTTCTTACATCACATTACTCCAACTTTCTCTTCTATCTCTGTCTAAGAACACTTGTGATTACATTAAACTCATTAAGGAAACCCAGAATAATATTCTTATTCTAAGGCCGACTAATAAGAAGCTTTAATTTCACCTGCAGCCTTAACCCTCTTTTGTGATGTAACAATATTGTCACAGTTTCTGATTACCTGTAGGGGGCATTATTCTGCCTCCTATAAAGTTCATAGACTTCATCAACTGACCAAGTGGTGTGTGTATAAAAATCAAGAGGTCCTCCTCTAACTCCTGGCCTGACCTGCATTTGCCTGGTTGTGGGTTCCCTGAGGAATTGTGCTGTCCTGTTTCTAGGTCCTTTTGTAACCAAACTGGGCAGAATGCCTGTGAGAAGCACGCTCATTCCCCATCTTTGCATCTGACCAACTCCTTCTGCAGATTTCACCTCATCGCTCTCATCGTGCTGCCTTGTATCCATCTGTCTGATGTAAGTCCTCTCCCACCCAGCCTTGCACATGCCCTGGATAATTATTCATCAGCTGTGGAGGCCTTACCTCCTTCAGCAGATCACTGAAGTGTGTTTTGTTTTCTTTTGTTTTTATGGTAAACCTGTAGTCTGTGGCTAACTGCATACAAACCACGATAAGAATTTATGTTAAGTGGAATAAATAAATGAACCAGAACTTCCTAAAAGGAGAAATAGATGCAAGTAGAATTTAAGAAAAATGCTATAACTGAAGCTGGAGTTTGAAAAAAAAAATTATAAAAATACTTCTATTTCTGAGATCCTTTCAAAATATATCTCATTGTAGGATGACCTAGAGCTCATTTTCTGCCTCTAAGTCCATCTGGACCCTGTCCTCACTGATCTGGGGCAGCCAGAATCTGATAAAGAAATCCCATGAACTTGGATATGCTTGCTCCAATGGCATACAATACACTGGACTCCTCCTTTTGAGATATCTGCGAGGCTTCACAGATCCCAGAGTATGGAACGACAAGGTTCTGAAGCCGGATAGGATGGAACTTTGAACTTGTTTAATAACTGCTGAAGTCTTGACCACTGTACTCTGGTACTCTGTGCCCTAAACTGTGTAGCGGGATAATTCAATTTTATCAAACAATTGTGAAATTGAAAATCATTATTAAAATGAGAAGAATAGCATATTATATTCCAGATTAGAGTCTTAAGTGATGATTCATCAGAACTTTACCTTTAAACTTCATATAAATACAACTGTCTTAAAGACACATTTACCTCTGTATCTTTGCCCAATGACTTTAATTCTGTTTCTCCTCAGTGAAATTTGAGGCAGTACAGAATTGTCAATACTGTTCTAAAAGTTAAAAAAAAAAAAAGCCAATCTAAATCTAGCTTTGCTTTTATCCCAATCCAGCAATATGATGTAAGACCAGCAATACAGTATAAGACAAGTTGTTTAACTTCACCTGAACATCTTGTGAAAAAATTTTAGGTGCCCAAGACTGCAGTCGCACTGTTTGAATAGGAGATGCCTTTGAATACAAATGGTAATCTGTGTATTTAATAAACATTTGAGTGATTTTTACTGTCAAAAGACCACTAGATCTAACAACTATGTTCTTCTAGTGAATGTGTTTACCTTCCTAAAGAGAAACATCAGGGACCTTTGCTCTTAAAATAACAGGGTACTTAGGGATCATGTAGTAGGGATCATGTAGTAGACTGCTTATAGTGGTTAACATCTGAGTAGTACAAATGGCATTTTCTTTTGCAAAGTCTCTTTAAGTAAGCAGTAATTTTTTTCTGGAATCAACACTAGGGATTAGTTTATATTCTATCTCATGGAAGTGGAGTAAAAGCAACTTTACTCCTCCATGAAAACAAGCCTACCAAGTATCAATTCTTTTAGCAAATCATTAAAATTTTAAGTGTTCTTCCATCTTCTAAGCAGTTTGCTGGAGGATTTTTGTAAGAATAAAGATCTGAAAACCAGAGGGGTTGGGGGAGGCACTTTCACAAGTCTAGCACATTTAGTGTTTCTCCCTATTCACTGACATTAAACTAGAAAAAGTACATTTCCTCAAACATTTCTCTTGACTTTTATGTGATTGTCATTTATTCACCTTATTCTGAGAGTCTCAACCCAAAAACTTCATTTTTGTGCTGGCTACTGAAAAAAGGATTTCCATTGGAGGACATTGAGAACACCTTTCATTTTTCTGTTGGGGAAGTTTTTTTTAAGTAAGAAAAATACGTAAAATAAATTATTTTTAAGCTTATGTCAGGTGCACACTTAGTGTGTGCCCATTCTTGTGTGGGCTGCATGTGTGTACACACACCACGAACATGAACTAAACTGAGGTTAACATTCTCCAGATTATAATGGGAGGCTTGGAGCATTTCCTGTTTACCGGGCAAGTAAACAACAAGGATGAAAGATAATCCCTGGCAAATTGCTGCATGCCAGGCTGATGTGCTGGGGTGCTGAGGGTGCACTCAAGTCTAGTTCTACAATATCTGTCAGGCTGCTGGGTGGGAATAAATCTCAAATTCTGTCAAGGCAGCCTGTCAGAAGCCTGCCAACTGAAAGGCATGGCAGGCTGATGCACGAAAAATCTGGGCATCCCCCACTGGAATGACTGCTGGAGGAGGCGAAGGAAGGTAGAACTGGGGGTAGGAGTGGGGGACTAGCACTACTTGCAATGAGAAGAATCTGCTTGACTTGTTAGATCAGATTTCTGGGAATAGTGAAAGGTAGTTTTTCTTAGTGTCATCTTAATTATGTAAAAAACATCCAGCAAGTGACAACAATTAACTGCATTGTCAATTATTTTCTACTTTCTAGAAACTCTTCTCATTCACAAAGCATATTAAAAGCATTTATTTTCCTCTAAAAATTAATTCAGTTAATTTTATTTAGTTCTGCCTCTTTGGAAGGTCAATACTGAACATATATCAGTGATCTATGTGTGTCGGAGAGAATTCACACACATACACACACACATGCATACATACATGGAAATTAGAGAGAAAGGCAGAGAGACATTTCAGTCCCTTGACATGGTTTGCTTTCCTTTGCTTTCTGATCTCAAAACTCTAGTAACCGTTTTCATTTAGAACTAGTTACTATCCAACAATAAAAGCTCAAATTTGTATTACCCTGGGGCTTGATGGAACAGAGAACATTTCTGATGGTGAAGATGAGGAGTTCATGTACGTCAGAATTTCAAGAGACCTGGGTTCTATTCTTGTTTGGTGCCATCCTTAGAAAGCATTACCCACTCAGTTTAGACTTATTTTCTTAGAATAGGAAATTCTTAGAAAGTTACTTACTTCCTTTGAAATAATAACAAAGACAAAAACAAATGAATAATCATTTTCAGCTTTTCTGCTTTCTCTTTTTTGCATATTTCATCTTCTGATAAAGGACCACATTCTAACCTCCTCTTTGTATTCAACAGTTTTAGCTACCATCTGAGTAGGCAAAGGAAAGTACTTACATACAAGCTGTTGGGGGCAATGTGCATGCCTGGGTTGACACTGACCACTGCAATCTGTTTGGAAATCATCTCCTGGAGCAAGCTGGTACAGTTAGGAAGTGGGTGCTTCCTTGAACAGGATATAAAAAGTGGCTTGAAGCTGACTTCTTCAAGCCCCTCTTAGTTCCTCTCTCATCTTAACATGAACAAGTGAACACCCAGATCAGCGCACGAGGCTGAGGAGTTGCATGGTATCCATCACAAGGCAATCTCAGTGTGTCCTCCCAGCCCATATGCCCTAATAAAGTAGCAGAGTTTCCTGTGCAGAATGAGTCAATGAAAAAGTGAGTTAACTTTTTAGGGTTGCTTTATTGTTTTTAGTCTGAGTGAAGATGGGCCAGGAAATGCAAGCCATTTTTTTTATTTTATGCCCTAGAAAATCAGAAAAAAGATCTAAGAGGAAGGCTCTTGGCAAAGTTTCTGAGCTCCTTTGATGCTGATAATGTGATGAGGTTTACAGAGACATTCTGAAGACCAGATCCTGAGAAAGGAGACTCCTTGAGGATGACCCTGGGGCTCCCCATTCTAGTAGCTTAGAAAGCTTTGAGCAGTAGGGTTAGTAGTGAGGTAGACAGTGGTCAAAGGAAAGGAAATTCTAATTCCTCTTAGTTGGGCTGATCTTATCCTCAGTGTAATCATCCTCTTCAGAGCTCGCTGTGGTTTAGAAGAGATTCCTCATCAAATGATGAAGCAAGGCTGTCATTATGAGTTTGACTGGAAAATCTGTAGGTTTACCATGAGAAATGTATTTGTGCACTGGAGATTGAGATATTAATTCTAGGACTGCATGGAAATGTCATCTCCAGAAAGATGTGGGATAAAATGAAAGCCCAAACTAGCATGTTTTGCTAGTTACATTTAAGTTGAACAATAAAGACTTCACTTTATAATATGTATATAAGCATTTATTAGGTCTCAGACCCAAGACAAGGCTTCTATTTCTAGAAAAAGGCATACAGCATTCTTTTGTTTTTATTTAAAGAGAAAAAAAGGGTAGAAATAATACAGAATTTCAGAAAAATGAACAGTAAGAAATCACTAGTTGATAAGTTACATATTGTCATCTTAGAAATAGTTGGTCAAGTTACAAAATTAAAGCATATAAAGTGACATTCAAATAATGACACTGCAAACAGTTCTGCTCAGTGATCCAACAAAAATTTAGTAATATGCTTATCAGTCGTGCACACTAGTTTTTTATCTTAAAGAGGGTAAGATTGAACATATCAAAATAGAACAAAACAGTTCATAAAGAAACAATGTAAAGAAACAGATTTCAAAGGAAGTCCACTGGAAATTTTCACTGTCTATCTTATTGTCTCTAGTTTTCTTCCAAATAGTTGTCCCCATCTTCACACACACTGAATATATACTGAACATTATAGAACTAATCTAATCATAACAGGATGATGAAGGCTTTTTAGGTCTTCAAGAACTGACTTTGGGGAAGTCAATTAAAATGTCTCTCATTCTCTTCATAGTAGCTGTCTTTATCTTTACATAGTGCTGATACTGAACATGAGACTAGACTAATATCACTCTGAACAGTGAATAACAAAATTGCTAGATTTTATATCATAATGCTACAGAATTAGCACTGGGTTTCTTAGTGTCTCTTCTTCTTCAGAGTATCTGTTCATTACATCATGTATTATATAATCTGTTCCCATAAATAGTTTAGAAGTTCTTCTCATGTGTGCATTTCTACATTTATATCTATCCCTTCTGTATTATAGGGAAAAACAGATCAAAACAAGACAACAACACAAAACACATAGAAGACCACAATATGAGGTGATCTACAGTAGTTACTATGCTTTCTCTTGTTATTTTCAATAGAATTGTCACATCATCAGGCATTATATACTTAAGCATAGCATTATATAGCTATTTTTATAAAACACTTTTGGAGACATTGTAGGACTTGAAAGCGGTTAATAATCAAAACCAGTATGGATATCTTTTACATCTTGTCATCTTCAGAGTAGTTGCCTCTACTCTTAGACTTGATACTACCAAGCATACCAAATTCAAATAAAATCAGTCAAGGCAAAATAGCGATCTAACAAACCAGCTTCAAGTAAGATCAGTGATAGTAAGACAATGTAAGTAATACAGGGTTTCAGATTAAGTTAATAGGAAATTAAGGATAGTTACCATGGTATAACCTATTTTGGGGATAGCTGTCTGTGCCCTCAAATCTCATATAAGAAGACAGACTGGAACAAAATATAATCAAACTACACAGAGAGATAAGACTACTGTGGCTTTTAAATCCTGATACACTTTTAACAATGTCCTCTGCCTTCCTTTTTTAGGCAGTTCCTCACCTTTCCCCTTCTCAGGATGTTTTGTATATTTTGGGTCCCAATAACTCCTTTAGTTTTTAGACTAGGGGGTCAACCTGTTATCTATCTGAGTGTTGCTGAACCTTTTTACCCCTGAGCTTGATCTTGAGCTGCACTACTTTACTTACTAAAGCCACAAGGTTTTCCTTCCTTATAGCTGTGTAGTTCTACACAGCACAAAAGTGTCATAACTTTCCAACCTATCTGCGGCTGCTGGATGAGTTGTCCCTATTTCTCTCTGGTTTCCTGTCACATATAGCATTGTTTTTTCATCTTTGACTTTCAGTTTATTAACCCTCTTTCAGGTTGAGTGTATTTCCTATTCAGAGCATCTCAATGGATCCTGCCTCTTAATCTACTCTGCCTGTGTTTCTTTTTTGTTAGTGGATCAAGGCCATCTATATTAAAGATTATAGCTTACCATCTCTGCCACATCTCTGCTATTCTATTTTTCTGCTATTATTGGTCCACTTTGCTCCTTAATTCCACTGTCTGTCCTGTTCATTGAGGCCTCTCTGCCACTGTTGCTGGAATCCTGGTATTTTTTCCTCTCTCTCTCTGGAATGTCCTTCAGTATTTTTTGTAGGGTTGGGTTGGTGGCCATGAACTTCCACAGTTCCTCCTTGTCTTGGAAATATCTTGTTTCTCCATTAATTTTGAGAGAGAGAGTTTTTCCAGGTACATCAGTCTTGGTTGGAGGTAATTTTCTTTCAGGGTTTGGACTATTTCCTGCCAGGCTCTTCTTGATTTGAGAGTTTGTGTTGATAAGTCTGTGGTTATTTTATTTTGATAATTTTTCCTTTATAGAAAGACAATCTGCTTCTTTCCTCTGGCTGCTTTTAATATTCTGTTCTTGTGGTGGATTTTTAGAATCTTGATTATTATATGCCTGGGTGTAGATCTGTTTTGGTTGTAGGTGGCTGGAGTTTTGTATGCCTCATTTATCTGGATATCATTTCTTTTTCCTATGCTTGTGAAGTTTTCCTTAATTATATCTGTGAATAGTCTTTGTAGTTCATTTGTGGTTACTCCTGCTTCTTCCCTCACCTTTTTTATTCTTAAGTTATAAATCCTCTTGTCTTCTAGCCTTTGAATTGTCTCTTCCTGGTTCCTTGTTATTTTTAAGAGATCTTTTCTTTCACAATCACACATCATAAATCTCTCTTAAGGTTTTGAAAGGCTAACTTTAGTTTCTGTCAAAGCATTTTGCCCGCTTTCAATGGAGTTTTTAGTTTCCTGGTAATCTCTTTGGATCTGTTTCATGTATTCTAGATTTTGTTTATATTCTTCATCAAAGGTTTCTTTTCCTTTTCTGAGTTCCTCCGTTCTTCCATCTATGTTCTCTTGGGAGGGGCTTATCATTTCTTTAATTAATCTTTTTGTATCTTGCATCATTTGGATCAGAAGTACAGTTTTAAATTTGTCTATGAGGTCACGAAGGTATTTCTTTATATCCGCTGATGCTGTGTCTAATATTGCAGGATTACTGCACTGGTTCTCTTCTGTATTTACCTCTCCTGGGCTTATTTTCCCAGGATCAGCAGCTGGAGAGTTTTTTTTTTTTTTTTTCTATCTCTTTTCATGTTTCTGGTTTCTTTCAGATAAGTGTATCCTCGGGGTCTCTGGCCCTCTCCATATTGCTTAGGGTCTTTCCAAAGCCTGCTGACTGGGGTTTTGCTGCCCTCTCCAATTTGCTGTTATCTGAGGTACACACAGGGATGCATGGATGGTGCAGGCTAGCCTCGAGCTTCTGAGCCAGTTGATCTGCAATTTCCTTCAATAACCTAGGCTGTACCTTGTGGACATCACAGAGTTGTGACCGTTTTGTCCCTGGCTACTGGGTCCTAACCAGAGGTGTAGCTCAGCCCCAGCAGAGCCCACCAGTCCTCTCTGCACCAGGCATGGCTGACTGACACTGTGGCGGCACCAGGCTCTGCCCAACTCCAAGATGTCCTCCAGCCATGGCCACAGGACCCAATCCCTGGCACTCACTGAGAGTCAATTCAGGTCTCCATCTTGGCTCTGGTCTACCCAGTGCCATGTTCTCCTGCCAAGGGTGTGGGACTCAACAATTCCTGTTATTGGCACCTGTGACTTCAGCTTGACCCTGAATTGCCTAAAGAACTGTGCTCCCAGCACAGTGTGGACTGGTCTCAGTGAGCGTGTAGGGCTCCAGCCCTCCACTCGCATTTTTCCTTCCTCCACAGAGGTAGATTCTAGCTTGATGTGGTTTTTCCACATCTAAATCAGCATCCTGCCTCTTCAGAAAACTGTGCAGCTCCTGGCTTTGGCGCCCAGGCTCATGATCCTCTCCGTGGCTCCTCCAGTGCCGCCAGATAGTTCTAGCTGCTCCACTGGGCCCCAGGACCCAATTTCCAGTACTCCCCGAGAGCCAATAAAGCTCTCCACCTTGGCTCCACTCCAAACTGTGCTGCATCCTCCTGTCAAGGGCCTGGCACTCATCGACTCCCGTTCTCCGCAGCTGAGGCTTCAGCCGGACTTTGGATTGTCCGACTCCAGGGTGCACCCAGCACAGTGCGGAATGGGTCTCAGTGAGTGTGTCGGGCTTCTGCCCTCCACCTGTGCTTTTCCTTCCTCTTCCTAATTTTATCTTTCCCTTCGGTTTCCTCCTGGCTTAATAAGGATCATTCTCTAATCATCTGGCCCTCTCCATGTCTCTAATCATCTGGCCCTCTCCAATTCTAGCATCTGAGCTGTTTTCCCCGCAGAGGTTCTCTATCCAGCTTCCTAGCAAGCCGCCATTTTTTCCCAACCACATACAGCATTCTTAATTGTCACATCTTATCACAAGGAAATATTCTTCACAGACTTTTCTACCTTGGGCTGGTACCTGGTTTAAGTTAATTTATCTATTGTGAACTTTTTATAACTTTTTCTGATTAATGCTTCTGAAGGAACATTGACCTTCTGACAAGGATAAGACAATATTTAGCAATTTTAGAGTAACCTCTAAGTAAAGTGTGAGTGAGCATCATAATTTCCTACTTCCTTCAACTCCAGGAGCAACCATTGTGGGTACAAAAAGATACCCAGACTTGCATTCTATGCAAATGCCCTCACTGCACTGTCTGCTTCTTGTATCTTCATTGAATTCTTTCATCAAAAGTACAAAAGGACCAAGTAGCTTGGCAAGGGCTGGTTCCTAGTGGTTCCAGGACACTGTCTCCCAGTGGCAGCAGCTTGCAGTGTTCTCCTCATGTCTGACCCACAAGATATAGCTAGGGTCTTTTCTGATATGCTATGCATTTGTTGACAACATCAGCTTTGGACATTATTTCTGTAGTAGCTTCTTACTTAACGAACACCTACAATATCACTTCTGTGGTATCTTAGACATGTGAGCAAAATGATGATTTTAAAAATTTATTCTTTAGAGAACAGCAATATAGAAATAGCATCCATTGTTTTATTCTTCAAATCAGAGGAGGTATCTGAGCTCTGTAACGTGTGGCATTAAATGTAACAACAACAGCAGTTCATTTTGCAATGGTATGTTTGCTTATGAACTTTTGGAGAGCTTGTGGATAAAGTATACTTTTGGGACTATGTCTCCTTCAGTCAAGTAAATCGTTACAGGCTCACAACTCTCCTCACTGTGCTGTGACATCCGGAGGAAGCCTTCCTGGTGCTGGTATAACATTTTCTCACTGAGGAAGCCTTCATTTCTTTACATTTTTGCACTGAAAGCAGACTCTAAAATGTCTGGCCTCCTCAGACCTTTTCAGGAGTCCTTCTATAAATCCCTGCAGATTTGGTCGGCTCAGTTGGAGGTTGTTTGAAACTAGAACAAGGGATAGATGTGATTTCTGTTTCTTATTTGCACGCTGTCATGTCTTTCATTTAAGCTGGTCTTTGCATACATCCTGGATGGGCAGAGAGGTTCTCAGGCATTGCCATGGTGATGTTAACAGGACATGATGGGCGAGTTGGGAGGTCAGACTTAACTTGGCAGAGAGGAAATGAGACACAAGTACCTAAAAGGTAGTTGGGAAAAAAAGGCACAGAGTTACCTGACCAGACTTTAATCAATTTTAAAGTTCCTATTCAAATGTGATAGAGAACAATGTATTTCAAGGCCCTAGTAATATCTTAACCACTTCCAGCTTTGATCTCTCGATCTAGTTCCTAAAAGACCTATGTCTTATAGACCTCAAATAACATTTAGAGAGGAATTAAACCCTTAAAAAGTAAGTCTCCAAAAAACATAACAAAGGAAAATCTAGTCCTAAAAGGCAGGAAGAAAAACCAGTCTCTTAATAAATAGTTGAAGTAGCTAATGCAGTACTGAGAACATTTTATTCATTTCTTTTATTGAAGACTGACTGGAGAAATGAGACTCATTTGGTTTTGGGAAATTAATTACTGTATGAGTTTGTCCAATTCTGTACCACTCTAAATGTAAGATTGGATGATGAGAGGCAGCAGGGGACAAATGAGGAGAAGGAAAATGTTCTTGGGTCAGTTATCTAATATGTTTTCCTGCATGAAGAGAGACCATGTGTTTTAAGCAATCAGGGTGACGGAGTGAAAGATTCGTTCTACATTCCTATGGTCATGTGACCCAGATGCAGCCCAATCCATGAAAAAAAGGTGCTTAATTTTGGGACTTAATTGCATTTGTCTGGAATTTTGCTCCTCATCCACAGGTCAGTTACTTCATGACAAATGCCAAAGAAAAGGAAAGAATCATGTCAGTGTGGGTTACAGTTAGACAGCTACTTTTCATTTTATTATTATCATCAATCCTTTAAGGAACTTTGCTGAATGATCTCATTGTATATGCCTTGAGGCAGTCTAGAACAACCTGGAAAATACATTGTAAAGTAAACTGCAAGACAATTAAAATGACTTTAAACAGTATGAATCCAGTTTTCAAAGGAGATTTGTAATATCCCTATTTACTCATATTTCATTCCCTTACATAACTATTTATGCTCCAAATTTTGAGGATCAAATTTATAAAAATGTGTTTCCTCATAACTATCCCACTCTTCCTCCCCTTATTTTTTTTCCATGTCTATAATTAACTCTGGTCTTTAGCAATAACTCTCAGGGAAATTAAAGAACTAGAGTCTAAGTAATCTAGAGAAAACCTCCAACATCCCTTGCTCCCCAACACACCTCATTTCTTCCCTAGCGCAGCTCATCTTTTGAATCAAATGGAGTAGGTTTGTCTTCCCCACAGCTGGCAGTCTTGAATGCTTTTTCCTAGTGCTCTTTTATTGACTATGTTTTGCCTGCCTCTGCCCTTTTCTGAGGAGGTGTTAGACACTGGGAGAGGCTCAGTTGATTGCCACTGAGCAAGAATGGAAAAGGTGTAACAGCTCTCTGTATGTATCTGTGGTCCTAACCTGTCACAGGTAGGACAAAGGAGGTCAGATTTGAGATGTTTTCTTCAGAGAAGTTTCCTGGTGACTTGGAAGTGTGATCTAAGTGCAAAGTTTGCATAAAAGGAAATTTAAAATAAGGCCTACCTTTTAATCATAGTATAAATAATTCTTTTTCTCCTTTTCTGTCCCATCTTGCTTCCTCATTTTTCTTTTGCATAATACATATTAGGAATACTTCAACCAAAATATTTATCATACTTTTTTCTTTATATTTAGATAAAATTCTGAATGAGGAAAGGTAGTTTGTCATAAAAACATATATAGTGATTTGCTCTGGAGTAGAAGTAATTCTTGAATGTGACCACTAGTGTTCAAATTCTAGCTTAGCTATTGACTGTTGCAAAGGATTTAATCACACAATGCCTCAGTTTATTCAGTTTCAAAATGGGCATAATATGCTTTTAAAAATCTCTTTCATGAGGATTTGGTACATGAGATAAATATTGTACAAAACTTACCACTATAGAAATGTATACTGTAGAGTAAAATAGCAGTGTTTTAACTTGATGGGATTTTTGGTTTTGTTTCTTTCACTGTCAAGTAAATAATAATAACTAATCTTTGTGTTACACATACTATGTTAAGGAACCTGTATGCATTTTTTTTGGTAACTATTGGATACTCTTATCATCTCCATATTACAGAAGAAGCAAAGGCATAGAGAGATAAGTAAATTGGTCAAAGTCACATCGTCATATAGTGACATAGTCACATAGCTGCTAAGAGGCCCCATAGCAGGCTGGATTTTACATACTGAAAATAAAATAAAGATGTCCAAGGCCTAATCCCTGCAACTTGTGAATGTGACCTTCTTTGGAAAAGGATCTTTACATATAATTAAGTTGAGGATTTAGGATGAGATCATACTGGATTAAGGTATACCCTAAATCCACTCTAATTATCCTTATAAGAGACTCAGAAGTGTACGCAGACACAGATGGAAAAAGACCACATGATGACGGAATAATTCTCCACAAAGCTAAAGATGTCAGGGGCTACCATGAGTTATGAAGAGGCAAGGAGAGGATGTCAGCTTGTAGCCTCAAGAACTGCTAGAGCATATATTTGTGTCGTTTCAAGCCATCCAGTGTTTGGTAATTTGCTAGGGCTGTTGCAGGAATTTAATACATGATCCCAAAATTCAAGTGGAGTGAATTTGACTCCAGAATATCATCACTGTGTTGCTTTTTTCCTTTTTTATGTGAGGGCATAAGTTGAACTGTTTTTTAAAATGTCTAGTCTAGAAGTTGTCCAGAATAAAGTTTTAAATATAATTTTAAAAGCCTAAGACCCTTTTGGAAAAAGGAAATAATATATTAACATCCAACAAAAATAAATAAATTTACCAATAAATAAGGCAAGTAAATGCAGAACACAAAAACATTCTACTTGATGAGTTGAGATTTCTGTCATCAATAACGACAATATCACTCTGTTCTTAAAGGGGAAAAGTTCTTACTTTCTTACTGATAATACTTTGCTTTTACTAGACTAAAATTTCTCTAATAGTCTAGCATTGCCTAGTAATACCTAAAAGTACTTTATTCACGTAAAAAATTCTCTCTATAAAATACTCTATCTCTATTGATTTATAAATATACTTAAAAATACTTTAAAAAATATAATTCTTGCCGGGTGTGGTGGCATAATGCTGTAATCCTAGATACTCAGAAGACCGAGTGAGGAAATCACAAGTATGAGGCTAGACTGGACAATTTAGCAAGACTGTCTCAGGGTGAAAAATAAAAGAGCTAACATATACTTCAGGGATAAAGCTCCCATGATTTAATTCTCAGTACTGCAAAAAAAAAAAAAATACACACACACACACACACACACACACACACACACACACACTCATATATGTATTTAGCTTGTGCTCTGGGCACAGACTGCTGCTGCTTTTGGTTCATACAGCTCAGATCAATTAGATGACTCAGGAAACACACTCTCCGTTTGCATTATTCACCTTTCTCTTAGGGCACAAAGGGCCAAAGAGCCTCAGAGATGAGCAAACAAGTGGCACAAGTGGGATCTCGGTGCTCTATGGAAGCTTCTAGAGCAGCTGCTAAGATCTGTCTTTATGCACACACTGACAGTGTAAGTCGGTTTGAGTTAATTCTCCACTTTCATCCCTAACTTTTTCCGGAAGCTCTGATCCCACAGTTGCAAGGGTTTGTTGCAACCCTATCATTGGTTTTTCCCAGTCAATCAAACTCAGATTCCCTTAATGGGTCTTTTGTTTCCCCCTCCTCCCAGAAGCAACCTAGGCCTTCTCTGAAGTCTGATAAGGGTAACATTTTTACTCTAACTCTGCCCCTCCTCATTTTATGTGCATCCAGTCAGTTACTGGAGGCTGTTAATTATGCTCTATAATGTCTGTTACAACCACATGATCATTCCCATATCCTCTTAATACTTCCTCCCTAGACCATGAAAGCAGTTCTCTAGGGGGCCCTATGCTTCATCACCTTGACACATCCATAGCCAGATATTGCCAATCTATTTTTTAAATATTTCCAAGTATGTCTCCTTGAAAAAAATTTTTCAAGTATGCTTCACTAATGGCAAACAAGAATTTGAGATTGACAGTGATGGAAAGAATGAAGCCACATTGACCAGGACTTTGCCCAGCTCTTCTCAGATTAAGTAATTTGTAGGATTGGTGCTGTCATCGGAAAATGGTCCTCTGCTTACAATCTGTTTGCTGGTCTTTTCATTTAAAATGTTTCTTATCCTAAAATAAACAATTTCCCATTATTCTTTTACTTATAATTTTTTTTTTTTTTGGCTTCTGGTTTGTCTTCCAGGCCTCCAAATCTCAGAGGTGAAGTAACTGGGTCTTAGAGGCTCAGCCTTTGACTCAATTACACATATTAAGCAAGAAAGTAGTCATCTAGAGATGCTGCTTCCTTCCAGAACGAATTTGTTTCGATGAAATGTCTTACTCCAACTCTTGCCATTCTTCCTCAGTGTCCCCTCCACCAATCTTGGACTCCTGGCATCCTTGTGAATCAAGAGACCTTTCTGGAATCATAAAGTGAGTTGCTATTTTGCTTGATAATCTCATTTTCTGGTAAAATTTTACCAGTAGGTGCCAGTGACGTGGAGAAGACAGAGCAGAGAAGAGTTCCATTATCATAGACCTTCGTGATATATACTCATTTTCAAATTGTGGAGAGACAAGAAAAAAAATTGTTGGTCTTGATGAGTCCAAACATGACCTGATTTTTTCACTCATCGTTAATGTGGAACACCACCTGAATAACCCTTCTTGAATAAAGAGCGATTACCTCCACTTCGGCTAAACCGAGCCTTATCTCAATACTGATGTATACAAAGCTGGCTAAACTGTTTCCTTTCCCCTTCAATTGACTCTAAGTAATGTAAATGGGGCTAGCTGAGGTGCCAATGTGTAACCTTTGGAGCTAGGAGACAGTCACTGTTTCTCCACCCAGTGACTCTCAAAACATGGCTGAGCTGGGAAGAAAGAACCATGGCTCCGCGGCTGTCATCTGGTTTCAAACCATGAGATAAGAGGCTCTGACTTCCCAGAGCAAAAATGTTTGTGCGTCAGAGTTGAAGCACCAGTCCCTGAAACATTAGATTGCTGTATTAGATTGCTGTATGCAGTTTGGCATGTCCGCATGTCCTTCCCTTTGCATATTCCGGAGGAACTCTCAGGCCTCCTAGCTAACCCAGCTCACAGAACTTGCATAATTTCCACCATTCATAGTCACTCATCTAACCACTCTCTTCTTTATGAATTAATAAAACCTGGATTAGACCCTGGGTCAAGGCCTTTGTTCTGATGAACCTTCATCCTGGCTGGATTTAGGACTCTTTAGCTCCCATAATTATAAATATGTCTTACTGTCCTTATTTTCACTGTGGGCTGCTCTACAAGTGATAGATTGGGATTAACTTGTAGAATTCCAGTAACATTTCCGTAGAATTGCAAATCTAAATTTCCTGGTCTGCAACAAGAACGGAGAAGGGCTCACTATACATTAACACCGTGAGGCTTACCAATTTTTTATACAAAATGCTACTGTTTTTCTCTAACGCAGTTTGTGTACTCCATAGTAAAGTTGAGGCATGCTCCAATTTGTTTCCATGCCTTTCTTTGGAATGGTAGTTTGACGCATGCTCTCTGCAGAGACCTGTACTAATGTAGCAATTTTTTCATTGGATAAAGCTCCCAGTATGGGGCAGACTGGATCATTTCCAAAGGCCCTTTATGTTATTACCATCTCTTCTTTGCTCATATCTTCCAGTGTTTTGTCCCCTTTCTCTGCCTCAAGGAAGACTGCAAGGCTATACTGCTGTCCCGAAGCCTGTGGGTACCCTAGGGTTTCTCAGAACACTATTTGCTAATCAAAAGCAAACAGCAATTGCTGCATCGAAACTTAAGGAAATAAAGGCTAAAATGATAGCTCTTTGTAAACAAATAGTAGTCTCTAGTTCTTAAGGGGTTGCAAATTGAGCTCCCACCCTATTATGACCTTTTTTCAAAGGAATTGTGTTACAATCTCTATAGAACTAAATCTGCTGCTTCCTGAGGTTGGTTCTTACTGCTGGGTGTTCTAGAAATGTTACTCCTTTATGACCTGTGCTTTTAAATTTTGGACAGATAGTTGTGGAGTTGATATATGGGAATGAAACTTCCGACCTGCTATCTGTCTAACACAAATTTGTGTTCTCTAAAATCCAAGAAACAATAGAGGTTAAGAGTGGAATATATTTACTGAGAGAGAGAAAGCTTCTGTCTGAGAGAGAGAGAATAGGTCCCCAGCGGGCTGCCAAGGATTGTCTTTTTCAAGTACTTTTTTTTTTTCATTTTTATTGGTACCGGGGATCGAACTCACGACTACCTGCTTGCAAGGCAGGTACTTATGCCACTGAGCTAAATCCCCAGTCCTCAAGGACTTTTATAGATTAAAATCATGAGGTTAGTTGGGTCAAAGGTGGGGGAAAATGGGAACTCGCAAGGTGAGGAAAAATGGGCATAAGGCGGGACAGAACTGTGGTCAACCAATAAGATTAATTGCTCAGGTAAAATTGATTAAATTAGGAGCAAATGGGGAAGTGAGTCATGTTAGCAATCAGGCATACTTAACAGCAGTGTGTCTTCCTGTAGAGGGGTGGGGTGCTGACCCTTGACTTCCATAGGTGATAAAGAACTATCTGCACAGTCCATCCTTAGGATGTGGTTGTATTTGCTTTGCCTTTTGTCTTGAGATCTGGCCCACAGCAGGAGGTGACTGTCTCTTCCAAGACTGGAAGGTATCTGAATGCTCTGGCTCCTTTGAGGGCCCAGCCCTGTCTGACTGCCTATAATATTTTTAACTAACTCAGCTGCCTGTAACAAAGTGACTTCTTCACTCTTGCCTGGATGTCTGTCTTCAATTATGCTGTATTTTCCACTTTGACAGGTAATATTTCCAACTAGTCTGCATCAAAACTAGAAACTTCAGTTATCTTGAACTGTTCTCTCTTCTTTAACTCACGTCGACATATTTGGTGTTAGCCTTAAATGGCTCCTGCTCTTCATGCCCACTGATCCTGCAGGGGCCAGGCACTCCATAGCCTTTCCCAGCTCCCAAAGGCATCTCTGTCACCTCATCCTCAAGACCTCCCTCTCCATCCACAGCCTTGCTCCATACCTTTGTTGTTAACTGCTCCTGCTATGTTCTTTCATCATGAACCTGAGTGTCTTCTCTGCCCTCACAGCACTTCCCACCTCAAAATTGCTTGTTATTCTTCTTGGAACATGATGGAAAAAAAATACACGACACAACAAAATACAATACACAACAATTCTTAGACTCAAGAATAATAGCTACTTATTCTTCAGGAATGGGTTAAAATGCCTCATTTTCAGATTGTTGGGTAGCAGGCTGGGTGATGTATTTCTGATGCCCCAAAAGACTGGGATCAAACCCAGGCTGCTTGTCACAGGGCCTTAGAAGCTTATCTGCTGTGGAAGCTCCTTATCCTCTGATCCCTCTTTCTAAAGGAAAAATGTTGGTGTGGTGGCACACAACTTTAACCCTAGTCCTCCAGGAAGCTGAAGCAGGAGGACTGCAAGTTTGAGCCGTAATGGGCAACATGGCGACTTAGTCTCTTGTGGTGTTTTTTTTTTCTTCTTTTTTCTGGCTGAGTCTCAGATTCTTCCTTACTTGGTCTAGGGCCAACTTCTTTTTATTGTCTTCTCCTGTCTTCACAGGAAACCATTGTTATTCCTGTCAACAATACTTTTATTTCTTCTAGAACTGAGACTTTGTTTGATGTGAACATAAGTTCTTGATTTGTCAAACGTAGTGATGTACAGACTTTCTGGGGAATGGCTCAACATGCACATTTCTGGGGCTTTCCCCAAGAGGCTGTGATTAATATCCTAGTGTACATGAATATGTACTCCTTTGTTCACAGTTCTCTTCACATTTAGGGTAGAAAATGGGACCCCTTTTCCTTACCCAGAGAAAACAAACCATTAACTTTCCTCTGACTGACACCCCGGCTGCAGCCCACCTCCGTTGGTATACAGCATAGCCATTCACAGCAGTGATTTCTCTGTTTAACTTGGAACAAAAGACTTCAGCATTTTTAACTGAAATGGCAGAATTTAACTTGGCTTTATGTGAACATAGTCATGAGGTGATGATACTGACGTCTCTAAACATTTCAAAACAGAAACATAATTAGAAATCATCACAATGTAAGAACACATACATTTCCAAGGTAGGTGCAAACATTGCTGGAGTCGGCCCACCAAGTGGCACAGTTTAGAGATCTTACAGGATGGTATTTCACATCTTCAAGCTCTTCTAAAAGCTAGAGCCGCATTTATCAGATGAATCACAGGAGTCACTGGAAGTGCTTATAAAAAGTGCAGATTTTCAGGCCCTGCCTTAGAGATCATAATTCAACAGATCTGATGGACCTGTATAAAAAATGTAAATCTGTATGTTTAATAAATTCTCCAGGTGAATCTTTCCATCAGACTAGCCCAGGGAAGCTAGTCCAGAGAAAAAAGAAAATCACTCTGTGATAGAAAAACTAAGCATGAATTTAGTCCAGAAATTGACTAATAGGGTGTAAAATTCATAGGAGCTTCCAGTTTACTGGGTGGTACTCTCCTTTCTACACCGTATTTCACTCCAATATGCTCCAGTCCGATTATGATCAACGCTTTGTGATATTCGTTTAGGCTTTCAATTTTTTCTTTTTTCTCATAACTCTCCATAAGGTGATATCTTGATAATGGGGGAATGGTTCCCATAATTTCTGGGCAAGGGGAAAAGCGAACCTTTGCTTAGGTGTTCGAACTTTAATGAGACCTGACTGGGCCCTGCTGGGGCCTGTTCTGGGTCTGTTTGGCAGTTGGTACCTGTGACTGATGGCTTCAAGAGTTTTCTTTTTTGATCTTATCTGGCCCAGGGCCTCTCTTCTAACTCTTGTGCATTTGAGTGTCCTAGACATATAAATTGTTCTGGGTCTCCCCACATCTGCCACATGATCTTGGGCCAATAGCTTCTACAGGATTATTTATGCAGCTCCCTGCCTTGGCCCCATCATATTAGGTCTAGCAGTCTTCAGCCTACTGTCCACACAAACTGAACTAGTTTTATAAACACCACACACAAACTGAAGGAGATCTAGAAACAACATGGAAATGCTTTTCCCTGCTTGGTCGTGCTCTCCATTCTCCTAACCCTGCTGTGCCTCAGTGCTTTAGAGTGCAGACAGACAGAAGCCTGTCTGCATGCAGTGGTCCTCTAAGCAGATCTAGAGACCCTTCTAGCTCTGTGTTAATTCCCAGGCTGGGAACTCTGGCTTCTGCTTCCACTATCTCCCCTCTATGGTCCTACACCCTTTCTGTCCCCTATGACACCTCATGGATATTCTTTGATGTTCTCTTCAGGTTTCCAGGTCTTTTATTTTATACAAATCCATGCTCTTATCCTCCTGGCCAGCTTCCTGATCAAAAGGGGTAAATTTAGTGTAGCAAATCTATTCTCTTTAGTAATGCTATCCTTTCCAGATTATTGTCCTGCAGCAAATTTTTAACTGGAATACCAGGTTTTTACTATCTCGTTGGATGCCCCACACCACCATCCTGCCCATGTCCCTGACCACCTAATATGGCTGCAAAAAAGGAGAAGCTCATATTTTCAGAAAAGTGAACAATTTAACAACAGCTTAAAAAATATTACCTTATTATCATAATGACAAAAAATATTTTAGTTTGTCATGTTTAATTTCTTTATCTCTTTTATCAAAATTATAAAAACACAGCGATATATGGTATTTGCTATTTCCTTTATAGTCCAAAGCAAATTCTTTACATGTGGAATTACCAAGAAAGATTACCTTTTGTCTTGATTACTTTTCTCTTGTTGCTGAGACAAAATATCCAACACGCAAAATTAAGGAAGGGAAGGTTTATTTAGCTCGCAGTTTGTGGAGGTTTCAGTGGATAATCAGCTGGCTCCACGTCAAAGTGGCATGACATTGGGGCAACAGTTTAAGGTAGCAGCCAACAAAATCAGCCAGAGCAAAATCAGGGAAGAGCAAGCCTTTTTTCCTCCCTTATATGTACATAGGCCACCTCCCTCCACAGTGGGTACAGCACAAACAAAATCTCCTTTCCCTTGCCTTGCCCTCCTTTTGCCCAGGAGGAGGATATTTACACAGTAAAACCCTGGCTCCCTGCTGAGTCACTTAGCTAAACTTTTAAACTTTTCAAGTTGAAACAATGTATCAGCCATAATACCTTTTCTTGGGGTGAAGTACATAGATTATACCAAATCTGAAGTCAGGTCCAAATCTGTGTCCTTTAGACTGTTGTTATCATCTCTAATATGGAACAATGAATGATAAGATTCATGGGGTGACTAAGAAGAATGATTGAAATGGTAGTGTGGTGTTACTTAAAAATCTTAAATTGTTGGGCTGGGGATTTAGCTCAGCGGCATAAGTGCCTGCCTTACAACCACGAGCTCATGAGTTTGATCCCTGGTACCCCTCCTAAATAAATAAATAAGTATTTTTAAAAAAAAAATCTTAAATTGTTTTGCAGATCTCTATAAAGATTAGTTCTAGCTTATACACATTTGTAAGGGATCCAGTCCACAGGCTCAAGAAAGAGTATTTCTGGTAGTCACTCAGTATCTTTCATTTTCATTACTTCTTACCAGCTCCAAATCCCAGATGTCTTCAGTCCCTTTTTAGGGTACTTGAAACACCCTCACCTGGGAGACCCCAGACTCTGAGCTCTTATTAACCTCCCCTATTAAATAATATTGCTTTTCTATAAAATTTTTCTTGACTCAAAAACAGGTTCTTCTGATAGATTATGTGTTTCAGGAATCTTTTGCTTATAGATAACAGAAATCATTGAAATCAGCTTCAGCCTTAAAATACTGAATATTAGTTTGTATCAGCCTCCCACCTGCAGTGCTTAACAACTTTCTCCAAGTCTCTCTCTGCTTCTGTGTTGGATTCACTCTCTTTTGGGTGCCCCAGACTTCCGTGCTCTAGCTTTGCAACTGAGGTAAAAGACAGATTCTCACTTCTGGTAGATACAAAGAATATCCCAATTTTCCTGATTTATGTCTTCTACCTAACTCCAAACCCATTGTTGTAGCCAACGACAAAATAGGAGGTGCTTCTTTTGCTGGCTTGGGCAGCAGCAAATATATTTTCTGACAGTATTTCCTGCAAGGAAAATCAAGGTATTGTTATCAGATATAAGAAATGGGTATCAGCCAGGCTCAAAATAGCAGATGCCACCATGTTGGCTAACATAGAAAAGCCAGTGTAATACATTGCCTTTTCCAAACAGACACAGTCACATGTGAAAAACCCACCTATCAGTGCAAGAGGATTTGGAGGGACATCTAGATACCAGCCAAATAGAAATTAAGGCCCTTACAAAGAGGCTTCACGCTACATTCAGGTAGCTTGCTCTTTTGTATAATGATGCAGTGTTTCTCTTCCCTGGATTCTGCAGCCTTTACCAAGCCATCCAACTTGACAAACCTTAATCTCAGATTTTCCAACTTCTACCACTGTGAGAAATAAATTTCCGTTCTTTTTAAATTACTGTCAGGCATTCTGTTATAGCAATACAAAATGGACTAATAATACAGTCATTGCCATGCATTTATCCACTGTACATTCGTATTTTATCTTTGTTTAACCACTAAGAGGTACTCAGCACATGGTTAAAGCTTATACACATCTGTGTAGTGAATGTGCGGGTAAATAAATAAGTGTATCTTTGTGGTGAGTGCTTGAGATGTGCTGTAGTCGATTTGTTAGGTCTGCTAGCATTTTGTTTACTCATGAGGATTTGTGTTAATGCATTACGTTCTATGACGAACATCTTTATGATTGTGCAATCATAATTTCTCTTCATGTAATCTAATGTTCCAGAAGTTAAACCATTTAAATAGCCTATCATGGAAAGAGAAGCAATTGAAGGCAGACATCAAAAATAAGAAGATTCCCATGTCGATAAGAACGTTATTATTTGAATTAGCTAGTATGCCATTTTTATTATTAATATCATTTTTAATTTTAAGCCGGCAGGATATTGATTTAACAATTTGTTGCAAAACAACAAATTCAAATTTATGTTCACTGCAAAGTACTTCCTCTCTTAAACAGAATCTGCTCTCTTAGATTTCAAAATTCGTACTGAATTAAGGAGTAATCACTTAATCTTTGGATTGCCTGTAATTATTCTGAGTCAAACTGGCTGTATTAGTTGTATATTGCTGTGCAATAATCTACTCTAAAATGTAGTCTTAAAATAATAAATAATCTATTTTGCTCATGAATCTACAATCTTGATAAGTTTACCCAAATCAGTATGTCTACTCAACATAGGTTCAGTTAGGGCAGTTTGATATGGGCCTGGCAGATCCATTTTCATGATCACCAGAATGTCTGGCGAGTTGGTACTGCCAACAGGAAGTCAGTGAGACTATGAAATAGAGAACTTGCTCCTTTCCATCTGGGTCTTTTTATATGCTGCTTATTTTTCCTTACCATGGTCATCACTGGATCTCTGTGGCACAAGAGACAAGAAATGAAAGCCTGATATCTTAAAACTAGAAAAGTATAATAATGTCTTTCAGAATTTGATTAAACAGTCATACAGTCAGATTTAGGAGGAGCAACAGTCCTGTTCTCTCAGAGGGGACATTAAAGAATTTTGAGGTCACATTTTAAAATTGCCAATAATCACAATGTCGTATCTTATCCATATACATGAAGTTTTACTGATACATTGAATTGAAATAATCTCAATTCTATGAGACCATTAAAAGTACATTTTTCAATAGGCATATCCCTTTGATTTTAGTAATCTTGATCTGGTTCCTCAACAAAACTATTCTTAACAAGGATAAGTTCTCCTCTAGGATCTGTTTGACTAACCTGCATAGACCTGAGTAGCTCTCCTCACAGAACTCAGCAGGAATTTGTTTCATGGTTACGATATCTTTCACTGCAGCTAAAAAATAAGAGTGAGCTTGTTGAAAGACTTCTCAGCTAAACGACGACTACTCTTCTCATGTAAGGATTAGACCCTAACTTGGAACACTTCACTCTTGCCAGAATATTGTCCAAAAAAATTCAAATGTGCACTCTTTATGACGCTTTTTTGCTTGAGTTATTTGGGACTGTGGTTGATTAAGCATGAAGTGAACTCTTAAGAGTCTTCCTGAGAAAACAGTAGGGCTATTCAGGCATCCCCAGGAAACATAAATCTTTTCGTACAGCAAGATCTTCTCCTGGGAGAAGACTTCAGAGACCATTCAATTGGCATTTCCTCTGCCAGGGAAGTATGCCAAAGCTCGGAGTACCACACAGATGTAAGAATGGGGTGAAGGGGAGGAGAGCAGGGATGTATTTCTTTGTACCATCCAGAGGAGCTTAGCATGCTCTCCTGGCATAGTATATACTCATCACCCATGCAGTGCTGTTTAATGGGTTTGGAAGCCTGTCGGGGGCCCAGCATGATCTAGGATGTAACACAAAGGAAAGCTCCCTTTGTTTTATTCTTCTTGCTTCTCCTTTACCATGAGAATTACTTCTGAGCATCCCTTTGAATTGACAGAAAGCATGCTTGCTTAACAACCGACATTCAACTGGAAATTCAGTCCTACGTGAATATTATCACTAGCTTTGTCTACTCTAAGATACCAAGATTTATATGACTTCGGAGGAGAAGTATACCGAAACACAATTTTTTCCCAAATAACGTATCATTTTTCAAAGATACAGCTTTCTAATCACAAGTCTCAGCCTCAGCATGAGCAAAATGCCACCTCAATGCCCATCCCTATGAAATCTGGCCAAAATCCAGCGATGCAGATCTCAATTCTAACTTTTCCTTTTTTCATGTATTGACACTCTTCGGGGATGGTCTATGCTTTGACCACAAATTATTGTAAACCCAAATATCGAGTTCCATCATCTGAGTATTGTAATCCTTTTTCTAGTTTTCCTCACAATCCAAAAGGTTATATTTGTAATCCCATTGAGACATCATTGGAATACTAGCAAGATAATTCCAATCTACCACCAATGTAACTCATGTCAAGAGTAAAAACACCAAAACATATTCCAAGTTAAGGGCACCCAAGGGGTACTAAATCCAATCCTCTTGAGGACATGCAGACAAATGCCTGGATCCTAGGCCTCTCCCAGAATTTATTATCTTGAGAAGAAGGGGGGTGGTTCAGGGATGAGTGATAGTGAGGATGGCGGGGGAATTATGTGAGTAACTTGAGCTGGCTGCCCAGGTGCAAGACTGGGGTCTCTGTAAATTGCAGAGATAAGATATGCAGAAGGATCAATTCACATAATCCAATTAAAGTAGCTGTGGAATTGTTTTGGGGGCTATTGCTTCGGTTTCTGACATGCAAACTCTTGTGCCTTGGGAAGTTGGTAGCCTCTTAACTTGGGGCTCTGTACCAGCTGACATCCCCAGAGCTATTCCAGGAAACAGGACTGTCTGTTGGCTATAGCGATTGCATAATAGAACCTCGGCTAGCTTTATTTGCAATGCTTAGAGCCAATTGAAGAGAGAAGAAAATACCTTAGCCAGCTTTTTGCCTATCAGTATAAGGAAATGAGTCCTCAAATAATCAAAGTCTCAGTAATTGTTTTGGATTCAAAGCGAGTCATTGGAGTTATCTACCACACAAATTATGCCATTAATAGAAACACGTGTTTGCTTCTTTGTACTATGGTGGCAGAATGTCAGGCCTGAAAAGACAGACCATATTTGTGTTACATTCCCCTTGCAGGAAACACCCACAAGCAATTTTTCAAGTGAACTAGAAAGAAATACAGATTGAGACTAGTGTTAATTATGTTTGAATTAATGATTCTGAAAGACTTATAATTATGGTTCTTGGAGTCATACCAAATTTATTCATAACAAGAAGCAAATATTCTTACTGCTTTTGAAATGTATTGTTCCTATATCTTCAAACTTGAATACACTCTGAATCTACCTCCAAATAGCTCTCAAAGAAATGAATTTATTAAGTGTTTCCTTTAAACTTTATACATTTCTATTTTAAGCTAGGTATTTTAAATGTCAGACCTTAAAATTCAGCACATAAAGAAAAGCTATGTGATTCACTTTTTAAAAACTAGTTATGATGGTAATCTGCATGTAAGACTTAATGTGCTGGTGATTACATTTTCTTCTTCATTGTATACTAGTATGGATTCCTAAGGCTCAGAAATTGCTTCCTCAATTTAGTTGACCCTTCTTTTCAGGCTGAGAGGAGCATTCCTCTTGCCACTGGGTCATGAAGTTCTAAAGTGTCCTTATTTTGCCTTTGTTTCATGTATCTGTCCTAAGCCTAAAGGATTTAGATCTACTTTTAAAATTTTTCTCTGAAAAATTATTAACAACTTTGTTTTCCAAATTTTTATTTTATGTAGAACATTGAAGGAGAATTATGTCTTTTGTGTGACTAGCTTTCCCTGAACTTTTACTTATCCTATCTTACAATTATTTTCATTGACTTCCTAAATTGGGTTACCCAGGTCTTCCTTTTGGCCTATGAGTCTTGGATTGCCTCCTTCGTATTCTCTCTCTCTCTCTCTCTCTCCTATTTGGAAGTTGACAGATAGTACAGAAGATGGAGGATGAGCACACTGAATCACATGACAGAGATACCAGAGAAATGTGAATTAGTTCCAAAATATCTGTTTGTAGTACCTACACAGAATGAGATCCTCAAAATATCTGACTCAGATGCCAGAGGAGTATGTCCAGAGGATAATAAAAAATGATTGCATCTCCATAGTTCTGAAAATCTAGAGGCAAAAAGATTAGTCATCAAACAAATAAAGTTTCACTTCATTCACTTGAATGAAGTGAAAGTCAAAGGGGGAGCTGAGATCCTAAACTGTGGTCATGGAGCCCGGAGGGAGTTGCAGAGTAGGTGACAATGATTCAGAAAGGGCTTGTATTAGACTCAACTAGGGAGAGTCCATCTGGAGTCCTACTGAAACAAGTATCTCTAGAACAGGAACAAGAAGAAGCTTGAAACTGGAGAGATGGGGAAGGACTTGGATGTCTTCTCTGTAGACTGAGCAAGAAGCTAAACTCCTTCTGGATAAAATTCATCATGTAAAAGTAGGCCTCCAGGGTAAAGTAAAATAACAATAGAGGTAACGATATTTAAAAATGAGATTTCGGGCTGGTGGTGTAGCGCAGTGTAGCACTTGCCTGATAAGCACAAGGCCCTGAGTTTGATTCTTGGTACCAAATAAATAAATAAAATTAAATATTAAAAAGTTAATAAAAATGAGATCAAAAGCCTTGGATCAGATCCCAACTACTGGGTACTCTCCATGGAAAAGGATGATGAGATCCCACTCTTTCAAGGGGTCCTAGCCAAATAATTTCCTGTTATCTTTTAATTCCATCTTTATTATGCCATACTCCACCCAGAATCATGCCTGTATTTTTCTCCTTTGTTCTTTCAGTTGTTCAGAGCTGGGGATAATGTACAGGTGAAGTGACACACCACATGTGGAAGCACTAACTGAACAGAGGAGCATAAATCTGTGATCCCTCAAGGATAATTTCACCTTAAGGTTGTAGAGATGGTATATTTTTCAACAAACATTTATTGAGTATGCCCAGGACCTCGGCCTCGGAACCTGAGCCAAGCTGTGGGGTCAGCAGATGAAGAAATTTTAAAAATCTGAGAGATAACAGGACCATCACAAAATTTAAAAGGGGTGGAAAAACATTAATTTATGTTAATTAGTTGCCTAACAAACTTCTATTACATGTTCTTCCTATATGTAGATTGTATATTCTTATTTAATTTACTTATTTAAGTGTTATCTTTTGAGACAAGATGTCACTGTGTAGTTTAGGCTGGCCTTGAATTTATGGCAATCCTGAGTGCTGGTAGTCTAAGTATCCACCACCACACACACCCAGCTTTTATATTATTTTATCACCTTTCCATATAGCAATGTCTTTTTCCCTTCCTCCCTCTTTTTCTTCTTTCTTTCTTTCTTTCTTTGTCTCTCTCTTTCTCTTTCTTTCTAGTACTGGATTGAATTTGGGGTTTACACTGAACTACATCCCCAGACCACCTTCCCCTTTTTAAAAACCGTTTCAAAATTTTGGGTTAGGGCCTTGCTATATCATGCTGCCCAGACTGGGCTTACATTTGCTATCCTCCTGCCTCATCCTTCCAGAGTCCTGGAATTACAGGCATGTGCCAACATGCTCAGATGATTTCTAGGTGTCACTTTATATAGACTGTAATACTGTTTTTTCTTTAGCATAGTTCATTTAATATTATTTTTATTGATGATTTTGACTAGGGGTAATTGAAGATCACCATTACACTCATAAATAGAGATCTTTTATAGTTAAAGTTTGGAAAGAGTCCAGTACATTCCAAGCCTAGTTTCACCTAACTACATTTGTAATCCCAGAGCCAGCTTACAAATGTCTATTCCTACTGTGAGGGTGCCTCTGGCCTCGCTTGCCTTGAGTATCTCAGGGGAGGGGGAATTTGTCTCATATGCAATAGGAACTTTCCTGGAAGTCATCTGCCACCTGACAACTGGTCACTCAATACATTGAAGTATTACAAACAACATAAATATACTGCATGAAATGCCCCTCTGCTTAACTCTCTCCCTCCCCAGAGACAGCAGGATCAAAATACCCCCAGCTGTTCTAGACTACGTAACAAAGAGATGGATGTGAAGGGGAATGAGGCTGATTAGAGGAGACAGAGAAGTACAGTGGTACTTTGATTCATGAACACTTTTGTTTGCAAACAATTTGGCTCTCCAAAAGAAGCATTTAGCAAAATGTTTTTATTTGTGACTTGACCTCTGCACTTGGTGACAAATATGAACATGGCCATCTTTTCCATAATGATGGAAGAAATTAATTAATTTTGTGAACCAAGGAACTACTGTAGACTTAATCCATCACATGTAAAATGTAACATTTGCAAGTTTTACCAAAAGCTAAAACCTCATGGACATATCAAACTCAGGGCATTGAAAGAAGCCTTTGAAAATGAGGGGCTCTAATACTTAATTTTTTTTTTATTTTATGAAAAAACAAAACCAAATCTCAACCAAATAACAAAATAATAAAACAGTAAGTTTTAAAAATTTCCATGTAAATCCACCTCCGAGTAGGCATATAATGTAGGCAACCTGAAAGGGTGAATAGAGACGTCATAGGTGGTGTTGAACTTTGAGCTGAATCTTTAAAGATGAGCCATTTATCAGGATAACCAAGAGAATGTCCAGACCTAATAGGTAGAGAAAAAAGGAATGGTAGGAGTGAAAGGAAGAAGATCAGATGATAATATTATCTTGGAAAAGTTTTTTGTTAAATGTTATTAAATATCATAACAAATCTAAGCAGATGAAAACCTGAAGGAATCTCTATGTTTGGAGACTCTTAAGAAGTCACTTGGTGACATTTGCCAGTGAAGTTGCAATGATACAGTGAAATTCAAAGCCAGATTTCAATTGGCTAAGAAAAGAATGAATTATAGGAAATTGACTTTGATTCTGTTTCTTCAAGGAGTGTGCCTGAGAAGGGAATAAGAGGATATATTATGGCTATAAGAAAGCTTGGAGATGAAAGCATCTTCATTTGAGTTTCTTAATTAAAGATGAGTTTAACCAAGCACGTTAAGAATGTCCTAGAAGGCAGTTGGTAAGTAGCGAGGTTTTCCTGGTTTGGACAGAGTATCTGTGGCCTCTATTTGCTCATGATTTTACCCACCCTTACTTTTCACTCCTCTAAAATTCTGTAGAATAGCTCACCAACACCAAACAACTGAGCCAAAAGGTGAGTCCACAGGAGTCTCTGTGTGCTAATCTTGATAATCCAGGTGTGAGCCCAGGTCTTGTCACTGCCCTGTGATCCCTGTATAAAAAAAAAAAAAAACTATTTGTTCACATTCTTCTCTTCCACCTTCACATCTCCCCACAATTCTTCCTTTATTTTTTTTCCTTTTGATGAAATGGCATATTCCCCATGCAGTTACCATGTTCCAATAAATATAGCTCTAAATGGCTGCATAGTATTCTGTAATATGGATTAAAAATTGCTGATCCTAAATCTTCTCTTGTTAGATATTTGATCTGCTACAGTGATTTTTTTAGTCTCAATTTTTGTCTACAATTGTTATTTCCTAAAGATAAATTTCAAAAATGTCACGAAATAGAACCACATGCTCAAAGATAGACATGCATGTTTTTACGGCTTTTATACACATTTCCAAATTGCTTTCCTGGTAACTTGTTTGATGATAATGAAGAACTAAGAAAACAAACATTGGTCTTTGGTTGAAACACATTTATGTAACACACAAAAATGGAAAGTCCAAGTAATCAATCATCTGACACATTTAGACAAAGCCTAGATTTAACTGTTTTTGTCCATATTTTAAATTTACTAAGCAGTGCAGAGCTGGCCTCTATATTTTTCACTGGTTGTGAAAATTTATAAAGATAAATTGTTTCAGACTTATAGCTGAAATTCTCTTGTCCCCAGACTTTGGTTACTTCCCTGACTGATCAGCATGGAGTGAGACAATCAGCAAGTATATTTCACGGGACCTAGAAGCATGAGAACCAAGGATAGAAAGTTTAATTCTCCAAGTAAACAAGACATGATAAATGCATAAAGTGAAGCCAATCCAGAATATTAAATCCAACGTCAGAGAGAGCAGTCCAAAAACTCACCACTTCTCTAGCCATAATAATTGGTCCTATATCTGACCTTTTCGTGGTCATTGGACTTGCCAAAAGCCTGCGGACAAATGTGATCTTAAAAACAGATGCAGATCTTTCCACAGGCCTTCCCTTGTGTGATTTTTGTCAAGTTTCTGGTAGTATACACCAAGCTGGAGCCACAGAAAGCCTATGTGATCTGTGAATATAAATACATCTCTAGGGGAATTTCAGCTTTAAATCTTTAACAAAAACTCCTTTAAAGAGTGGCTTAGTTTTGAAACTGCTACCTTTCCCAGATTACATTCAGAAGTAGTGTGACACAGAGGTTCTTTGATAAAACCCTCCCTATTCTGGAAGGGCAGAGATGGTAAAGATGGGTGAGAGACATGTTTGGTCACAGCCTCTTAGCGACTGCACTTTGATCATTTTGCAGAGAAGGGGAAAATCAGTATGCTACTGATTCATAGCCTCAGACCGAACCTTGTTAATAAGTCATGTCTTGCCCACTTCATTAATGATCAGCCAATGACTGGAATTCTTCTGGGAGACTCAAGACTTCAGGATGTGTCAAATAACAGCTGACACTCTCAGCTAAAAATAGTACTTTGGAATTAAATGAGTGACTCAGACTTGATTTCCTATGCTTTCCTGGGATAATGCTGTACATTATCCCAGGGGGGGGGTGTTAAGTTTTGTTTTCCTTTTAATGTAAAAGGAGGGTTATATTGCAACTATCCAGGGAGTGAGCACAGATTCGGCATTGTGGGAGTGGGTGAACCCACACTTCCACTTCTGAAGCCCTGGAGCACCTGACACATCTGGCTTTCTGAGCATGTCTGTGCACTTGACCTTCTAGTCTAGGTCAGTAGCAAATGGAAGGATGACTGAGGAAGTTATGTCAAAGTTTACAAAACTTCCAGAAACTTCTCCCTTTGTACTATTCCCATTACTCTTCTCCATGAAATGGGCATAATTGAAAGTCTAAGTCAATGAAAACTGATACAAATTAAATAACCCAGGATATCTATTGACGGAGATAGCAAAATGAAAAACCAAATATACCTTTTCAAGATATGCCCATATAAACAATGAGTTTTTTAAAGTTTGCAAATTAATGAAGTAACTTCTTTATATACCTACAATGAAACATACACATGCTGCTCATTTGAATTAATTTTTTGCTGAATTTATTAATTAGTGTTGGGTAATCAGATTGGTCAATGTGGTTTTCCTGATTTCAGTCAATCACTGCATATCAGGCCAATGGAGAATGATTAAACTCTGCTTTCTCAAGGTTTTGGCTCCTATCAAACGTGAACGCCTAGAAGCTAAATGAGCTTTTGTTTTATGTGTTAATTAGCTTCTCATTACTGCAACACACCAACTTATAGAGATAAAATGTCCATTCTGGCTCACAGTGTTGGAGTTTTCAGTCCATGGTCAGGTAGACTCACTGCTTTTGGGTGTGTGGTAAGGCACCCTGGATAGGGTTCAAGGAGGCCTCCAAATCAGAGATGAGGAAAGTTAACTCACTGCACCATCTGCAAGGCTGCTGGCTCCTGTCTCAGAAAAAGAATTTTCATGACACATCAATCAGAGGCATAATGAGATTTATTAGGCAGAATATTAAAAGTACACATTCAAAGAAATAGAGTGAAGACCTTCAAGAGAGAGAGGTATGTTATCTTCTGCAACTGTAAACATTTGTTTCTTTTAAAGGGGTAAAAACCTGTGGAAAAGAGGGCCCAACTCCCATGGGATAATGACCCATTTTACAGGTAAAAGATATGAGCCCATTCTTTTTAAGATGGATAATTTAAGCATTCCCGGAATTCTCTTGAACTATTCCTTTCTTATGATTAGATTCCTGCTCTATACTTTTTCAGCTAAGCCATTTCATGAACTTATAATATGCATAAGAATTTTTGGACATAATGAGTCTGGCAGGGATTAGACATATGTTAACCCAGGGATTAACCTAGGTTATGCTGATATGGATAGTCCTGGGTAATTTTGAGTCCCAAAAGTTACATTCTTCTTAAAAACACAATTTTTAAAATTGTGATTTTTCTTGTATCGTTTCTACCTATCTTAAATTCTTCTACCCTACCTCACCTCTACTTCCATATACAATATTGCTAAACTAAGAACAAAATCTTTAACACATAGATTTTCAGAAGATGTTCCAGATCCATCTTATAGTAACATATAAGCTTTTCCTTTACTGGAGATGTTTTCTCACCCACAATCCATTGCCAGGACATATTGTCTCTCCACATCTCCTGTTGGTGGCTTTTGTCCCTCCTATTTATGAAAGTAGAGAATGCGGCCTAGAAAAATTCTGAGTGATTTTCCTATAAAGATCATGGTGGAGGAAACCTGTTCAGAAGCCAATTCGTAATTCTAAATGAGACAGCACAGAAAGAGACTTTCAAATTGTGAAATTTACTAGACAGAAGCTGGATGGAACCCATGTGCATGAGATTTGGAGTATAGATTGTGAAATTTTGAAATAGTTCCTTGAGCTGGAAATTCCAAGACATATTTATGGCTGCCTCTAAGACTTGAGACTCAGAAGTGGGAGAGGAACTTGGAGTCAGATTCAGCCAGCTGGTGGCACCAGAATTCAGCGATAGAAGCCCTAATGCAATTTTATTAAGAAATTACAACCTACAGATTCCAACTTACTATGAATGTTCCACATACTTGTGCTGGCCCTCTTCAGTGAACCTAAGTGGTTTAAAGACACTTTAACCATGCCCAGAATACCAGCAGTTCCTGATCTCATATATCAGGTTAGACGGGCTAGTGAGATGTGAAAAGGTTTCATGAGGACCAGAGGTCCTTTGTGTGTGACTAGGAGCACCACTAGAAGGGGAGAACTCCTGTAGCCTCATTTTTCTAGGTTTAAACAGCCTTCTCTCCCATCTCTTTCCTCCTTCCATTAGTGCCTCAGGACCATTGTCATCCTCCAGCTAGGGAATCTCAGGTTGAGACACTGCAGTCCCCTCCTGTATGTCTCCGGGCGACCAGTTTCTGGAAGCAAGCCTGTCCAGTTTTCTGATAGGGCTGAGCAGCATTCTTATCCTGCCTGCTCTAGGTCAGCCTTTGGATGAGAAACCCATTGCTGATAACATCTTGCTCCAATGCTGTTTGTGATCTGGGCCAACCTAAGAGTCAGGGCTTGTGCTGCATGCAGTGAACAGGAGAGAAAAATAATGTGGATCTTGTTGTTGCATAAATACATACATACATACATACATATGGCTGGGAGATAACAATCAGTTTTGGAAAAAGATGAAGTGCCATTATAGCTTGAGGAGGGACAGACACGAATGATGGATTTCTGTTTAAAAATAGGCAATGAAAACTGGTCGTGAGCTACATAGATGTGTACATCATGCATTTGTCCCACAGGTTGGAGAGTAGTTACTTCAAATAAATTACTCCCAAGGATCTCACACTTTCATTGAATTCTTTTCTGAGTGAATCTGTGATAAACTGCATCGCACCCAACAGGAGCTACAAATGCAGCCATCTAAATGATGAGCAAATGCAAGGGAAGATCCAAAGGCAGGATGAGAATTTCCTGGCATTAAATAAGAGCTTGCAACCCAGATATAATGCTGTCAGTTTTTACAAAAACACACTAATTTTGTCTAGTACTATACAACTTGAAATTGCCCTTTATTATAGTTTTAAATGATTCTAGTATAAAATAAATACTTGGTATATTAGACTCATTAAAATACTATTTTGATGGACAAATATGGCTATATTTTGAATGTCTAAAGGTACCTTGGTAAACTTTAGCTAAACTTATAGTTCTCTTGGATATATTATGATTTCTAACCATTTTAAAAGATAGATTCAAGAGCACTTAGAAATTAAGGATATTTTTTGTTTCTGTGGGTTTTTTTTTTTCTTTCTTCATTTCTTTCTTTCAAACTCTGTCCACTGGCCTAAGAATTGTAACAATGGACCAAATTTCATCTCCTGAAGACGCTGATTTAGAAATAATACCTTAGAGACAATGGTAATTTAGAAAGTTTGGAGATTATATTGTAGAACCAAAGAAGAATTGTGATCAAAAAGAGATGGTAATGGAGCACAGAAGCATGAGAAAAGGGCTGGAAAACCCAACTGTGAAGGGACTGGCCAAGAATAAGCACTCTTGAAGAGGAAACCAGGGGAAAAACTGGAGTTTCAGCACTGAGAGTTCTTACGGAGGTCAGAGGAGAGTGTGACCTTAGAAGACCTAAAGAGAAGACCTAAAGCCTTGGAATCACCCAATTTCTGTTACCCTCCCTTCAGCTCTCTCTGTGTGCTGGTCTCCTTACTGTTCCTTGAAAATGCAAACATGCCTTATCTTAGGGCCTTCGTGGCTCCCCTCCCTCAGATGTCTGTGTGGCTTAGTCTCTCACTTCCTTTAAGTCATTGTTTAATTGCTACCTTCTCGATGAAATCTACTTAATGACCTTCTATACCAAAACCTTCCATGACTTGCACCTTACTTTACTTTGTTACTTAATTTTTTTCTTTTTCTTTTTGCACTAGCACTTTCTTATAGCACCTATCTTTATATTAGTAATTTATTAATTTGAATACAGTTAATTAACAATTGCTTATTAAGAATTTACAAAACTCATGTAATTTGCTCGATGTCTGCCTCCATACTCTAATAAAATACAGCTTGCGTGAGGACATAGATCCTTGCTTTATTATCCTATCCTCTATGCCTAGATCAGTGCACACTATTAAAAAAAATACTCAATACATTTATTGAAGGAAGGAATGAGCAATGTTAGAGCTGAGAAGGAAAGGGAAATGAACCCAAATCAGGACCTTGGGATTTGAAGTCCTTTGTAACCCTCCTGAGAAGAGTTGCAGGAGAATAATTTGGATGTGGGGATGACAGGTGGGGTAAGAGAGAGAAAATGGAAGCATTAAGAGTCATAGTACCTAAATTATAGAACAAATTACTGTTTAGGCATAGTATTTACAACTCCAGAACCAGAAGTTCAAGTCCTTATCATGCTGATATGGGAGGGTGCATCTACAGCACACACCTGGCATGCACCCATGAGGGATGCTGTGGTGTTGCAATGTAAGGACAGAATGTGACATGCACTGCACCCAAAGCAGGGACCTTTATATTTGATCTTCATGTGAAGAGAAGGTATGCAAATGTCATCCCAGGAATGCTTTCATTAGATCATGGTGGTTTCATTGTTCATCTATCTCAGTTCTTTGAAGAGCCAGGGGTTGTTTGAAGACTGAGTAATATTTTGTTTGGCAGGGTCCATTGCCCTCATGTGGCTAGAAATAGTTCTTCTAAGTAAATCAATTAACAAGTATGTGTAAGATTAACTAGGCTTAGTGATCATGTTTGTATTTGAAAGGAACTTTTGACATTGGGATGGGGAGGAAATGGTGTTCTTTAAGACATAGCGAGAAGTTAGATCATCTAGTGATGCATACATAGTTCTTGTGCATACATTACAAACCAGGAAGTTAATGTTCTATTACGGATTTATCGCTCTCCTGCAATGTGGTCTATAAATGGAACCAACGGTAAAATAATCACATTTCCTGTAGAGTCACACATTGTTTTGGAAGGGAAGTACAACGGTGTTCAAGTGCAATCTTTTGGGGGGTTTGGGGGTACTAGAAATTGAACTCAAGGCCTTCACACTGCATTACAATCCAAGCCCTTTTTAAAATTTTTTTATTTTGAGACAGGGTCTTATAAGTTGCTCAGGCTTGAATGTATGATTTTCCTGCCTCAGCCTCAGCCCCAGAGTGCTGGGATTATAGGCATGGTCCACCATGCCTGGCTTCATGTGTAACCTATTTAAAACAATTCTATTTTTCCAAAATCCAAATCTACAACTCACATGAACGGAGGGTGATGGATGTCAGATGACGATAAGAGAAGAAAGGGAAATAAAACACTGAGAAGGCAGCTAGGACTCAACAAAAAGCGCAGGAAGAAGCCAGCAGGAGGAAGACACCCCTTGCTGTGTTAAGGCGACAGCTGGACCTGCCCCGGAGAAAACAACAGCCCCCAGGGCGCAGGGGAGGAAAGGGCATCAGGAGGAAGCCACACTCGGAAGTGAAGTGAAGACGCCAGAGGAGAGAACAAGCAGCTCAGTTATAGGAGATCTGCTGGCAGGGCATCTGTGGGGGAGGGGCAATTGGAACTTGAGACAGTCAGTGAGCCAAGAGTCAAGGAGTCCAAGAGGAGCGAGAAAGAGGAAACCCTGAGGACAGTCGCTGGCAGGAGCAAGCTCTAAGAATAGAAGGCTATACAAGGCCACAGAAAGAGCTAAAGGATGAAAGAGAGATGCGAAATACAAAAGACTGAAATTAAGAGTGTGCCCTTTGAGGAATGGGGAAGCTTTCAAATGTGTGTGGAATTTTTTCCGTGATGGGTCATTAATTTATCCTGTTGTAACATGCACTTACTATGCAAAAAAATCACCTTGTCAGGGTCAAAAGCACAGAGGTGGGGCCTAGGAGTGGACAGGCTGTTGGATCTACATGATATTTGCTTAAAAATTCAGTAGTGTTGGACCCTAGAGCAACTAGAAAAATTGGACTCTATTACTCGGTGAAAAGTGAAACATTTTGGGAAAGACTTACACCAATCTGTCTGGAATATAAGGCTTGATCAATGGGCTAGATGGATCTGTCTTGGAAAGAAAATACTTCTTGAAGTTGACATCAACAGTAGGTAGCAGCAGTGTCTTCAACAATTGTGAGAGGTGGCCAGCTATGCCTTAAAGCCTCGGCAAGGGAATTTTTGTAGTGATAACCACATAGGAACAACGGTTAGCATTTATTGGGGATTTCCATGATGCATGCTCTAACTGGCTTTCGGTTCCAAAGACATTCTTTCTAGGTTCTTGGTGTCTTGAACAATGAACTAGACTAGACGCTCAGAAAAAGCACCAATGAATTACATTTATTGAAAATGGAAAAGAAATACGCTCTTCAGAGAGACGGCAGGCCAGTGAACCAGACTCACAGCAGCCACAAGGATAATGAAGGGGCTCTTTTTGTATGGAATTCTTAGACTGCTCCTCACTCATGTAATAGTTGATGCTCATTATTTGTAGATTCTGTTTTTACTAACTTGTTGAAATTTGTTTGTAGCTCCCAAATCAATAAACACATTAGTAGACATTCATGGGCAGAGCAAAGAAGTCAAATCTCCTGACAGACAAGCTTATTCTCAGCTGAGGAGGAAGGACACGCTCTGCCTCCTTACTGTAGCTTTCGTATTGGAAATGCGTCCTTTCAGAATGTAGCCAAGGATTTTGTAGTTTTTGCTTTTCTCTTGGTGATTTCACCGTTAAAAATAGCCCTCAAGTGTACTGTCACAACTCTATCTAGTGTTTCCCCACACAAGAAGGCCGGAACTGACCTATGGAGAACGTGTGTCAAGAAAGCTTCCTTTGGCCATGAATTACAGTGCCCTTGGCCATTAGTTAATTAGTGAGTCATTAGTATTTATTAAACATGATATTAAACAAAACATGGTAATGTATCATTTGGTTGACAAAAATGTGACCAGAGGCTCACAGGAACTTAATCTTGTATTTCTTCAAGGAGTGTTAGTATTGGCTATGTGAGACAGAACTACTTCAAATAATGAGAATTGTATATTGTTTTATTTAATAGTTACAATTTTAAAACCAGAGGCAGTGGCACACACCTGTAATCCCGGCACTTAGAAAGCTAAGGCAGAAGGATAGCTGTGTGATTTAAGGCCAGCCTGAGCTATATAGCAAGGCCTTGTCTCAAACAATAAGAAAAATAAGAAATACACGCACACACACACACACACACACACACACGATTTTCTAAAGTATTTACAAAGCCCCATTTCATAAAAATATAGTCCTAGCGGCATTTTCAGCCTAGAGAAATAAAATACTGTGTTCAAAGGCCCGGCAATAGCAAGGGACTGGAGCCTATTTTCAACTAGATCTCTAGCTCAGTGTGTGTGCTGGCCCTCCACAAAGGTTGAGGGGGAGGAACAAACAGGAGCTGACCCCAGGAGACTCCTGGAGCTGTTCAATAGAAATTTAAAGTAAAACTGGAATTTCTGAAACCACAGGTAGAGAAAGAACCAGGAAAATACTGTTTGTTATGGTTACCTTCCCGGATGTTGTAGCCTGGGGAAGCAGAGCTACACCGGGTTGTGGTCACGCCTGGAAGAGAATAAAAACACTGCACAAATATGTGGCACACTAGAAAAACAGTGAGCTGGGAGCAGGAAATCCTAGCGCTAGGCCTAATTCTGCCGGTAACTGAATGTCAGGCTTTGAGAAAATTCCCTTCATCGCTGCACGTCTCAGCTGCCTGACCTGTAAGGCGACAGTGTTGGTAGATAATTTCTTTTGTTCTAAATTTTCTCATTTGAAAACTGTATAGCTTCTATCTGAGTTTAGCCCTGTGTGGCCTTGGAATAGGCCTATTTTATAGTCTACACTTTTGGCATAATTGTTAACAGCATATTTTATTCTCAAAAATTGCCATTGTGAACAATATACATTTTGGCTCCTTTTTGTTTTGGCTGGGTCAGATGCACAAAACTCTTACGTTAGTCATAGTAGTGGAGACCTGTTAGGGTTACCTTTTCCAGGCATGGTGTATTGTTGGTATCTTTGTAGAGCTGCTTGGCTTGTACCTGCTGCCAAGTTCCCAGTTCATATAACTTGGCTCTTGGCTCATGCCTTGGGCCTTGAATACGAAGTGCCCTATTGCTTAGGCTGAGCAATAATTCTGTTTTGCCTTTGGTTCTCCAAAACAGAAATTACATAAACTGGACTGTGAAAAGAGCAATGTCTTTAGAGATAAAGTTTGATTTGGTGCTGGTAATTCAAGGACAGTGTGTCATAATAATTCATTTCTAGTCACATTAAATTTGATGCTCTTTTTCATTAAATTACCTACAAGCGTAACAAGATTGCATCACTGGTTATTGAATATAACAAAATTAGTTTTACAATATAGAACAAAACAGGCAAGCTTGAGAACTGAGATATTAAAACAAGAACTTTTGGCCGTCAGTTTGAGTTTTTCTAAATGGGCTCCGTCCTTTGCTAGCACATAAGAAAGTCACATCAATCACAATATGTACCAGAAAAAAGTCATCTTCATCGTTCAATTTTATTCTCCTTCACACCCATTCATGATCAGTAGAAATAAAATATAAAAGAGAGAATAGTTATATATTACTTTTAGTAGGTCAAAATTCACTGCATAATTTTATTATACTCTTAATTTGCTTAGGAAAATATTCGCCAGATAATGAAAGACAGACCTGACCCCAAATCAGATTCAATAATCCTAAACTTTCTGAATGGCATTAACAATTAATTAGTCTAATTCTCTAACCTGTGCTTTGATTCAAACTTCTCTTTCATATCTCTGTCAGATTCAGTCAGAAAATATAATGCAGAATGTTAATGATAGAACAGACATGGCCAAATTGGTATTCTAATCCAAATACTGTTTTTGCACACTGGCATAGGTGGGAAATAAACAATTTCTTAGTAGCAATTCTTGCTTTCCAGAGAGAGCTGTTGTTCAGGAAGACTTTTTGGGCAACTTTTTGGGCAAGAATTAGTTGCTGACCCAATTGGTTGACTTGTGTTTTAGGCTCCTTTGGAGCGATATGGAGGTGGATTACTGGCTAAAAGATCATATTCTTTGGAACTTGCTAACCAGAAACTCATTTGAAGCCAAAGTCCTTGATGCTCTGGAACAAAGATTTCAAAGTAACCCTGAATCCTTCCACAGTGCCCGCTCTGTGGTCAGGAAATGACTCTTCAAAGACCCAATGGCCGGTATGAACTTGGCTGGTGTATACTTTCAAAAGGAAGAAACCACAGGTAACATTTATCTAGATCAGTGCAGAGTTTACAATATCATCCATTTCTGTGCTACAACAACAGCAAAAATAGAAATTTAATTTTATAAGCAACAGCAAAAGGGGTTTTGTATTAAATATATGTTTGTTGGTGTCTTACACTTTCCATAGTTATCTTAATTTGAGATGCTAATTGATGTTAGGACATTTTATATTGTTTCGGAGACATTTGTGAGGAGCAAAAATCTTTTTTATGACGTTAAGCATTTATACTCAATCTGTTTTCTGTTCTTACTCAATTATGAAAAAAATAAAAGGAAAAGGAAAGAAAAAATGTTTTCTTTGCCTCATGTCTGGTTCAAGACATTTGATTTAAATATTAACCTGAAGAAGCAGAATGTGGTTGCCATTTTCAGAGTCTGGAACAATGGAATTTGCTGTATGTTGTTTTAGTTCATTGGCACCACTGCCTTTCCTGTCACTCCTTGTCCTGACCAGTCATTTTCTTATCCTTCCAAAGTGTCCCCAGCATGGACTTCATTTGTGGCATCTGGTTATTGCTTTGTATAGTTCCATCTTTCTCCTATCCAACACTGGGACCAAGATGGAGCAAGTCATTCAGGAAACGAGTTTAGTGAGTTGAGCAAAGTAACTTCTCTGACTGGAAGAAAATTACCAAAGGTTCAAAGTCTAGGAGGAAAAAACCATTTTAACTGGATATTCTTTTTATCTTCTATTGTCCGACCTTAAAAGGGAAGGTTACGGAGTAGGGGAAAAAAGTCTGCAACTTCCCAGGAAAACAGGTAAACAGCAGTCCTGCCGGAGTGAGGAGATACTCCTGAGACTGAGCAGGTGACACAAGGAAGCTTTCAATCGCTTCCCGGTAAGCAGGAAACAGTATAGAAAAGACAGAGACCTGTAACCTGCCTGCAATCAGAAAGTGACGGTGACAAAGCCTGATCTAGGAAGAAGGCTGACCTGCTCTTCTTGCGATGAGTAATCATCATTGAAATATGATAAAGAGATTACATGGCGGTTGAGCATATTTCTTTAAACTTTATTTCATTTCATGCCTTATACATGTGAAATAACTTAATATAACAATGAAACTGCTTTGGATAACTTATTTTAAAAAGTATAATTAACTTTTCCTCCTAATTTTCATAATTGCGTGTAACAGATTGTTCCACTTACATGCTGATACACATTATAATTTCGAATTAGTGCAGTTTAATCACCTCCAATAGACTGGCCTTGACAATCTATTAAGTGATGACAACTATTAAACCCTAGGAATAATGAGCAACCCCTTCCATTAGATCATTAGCAAAAAAGCATAGATTTTGGAACAAGAAGGATGGGACTCAGGTTTCAGCTATAGAGTAACTGGCTGTGTCATTTGCCACCTCTGTGAGCTTACTTTTCCCTTCTGTATTAGCTATAATTCCTAGTAAGTTACAATGTTGTGGGAACTAGATATGATATACACAAGTATTAATAGTGCCACACAGAGCCTGAGAATCTCAGAAAATAGTTGTTACTTATCACGGGATACCATGCAACCATTCATATTTTTAGAAACATGAATACTAGACATATTGGATATTTCAAACCAAGTGGTTTTAAAGTTCCATTGATAATTTAAAGTCATAGTAAATCATCCTTGGAAATAGTTTTCAAAAATATTTAGAATGAAAACAAATCAGCATCTGTTAGTTTCCCTTGGCCTCATCTCACAGGTATTTTGGCCAGTACTACAACTGGGATTTCCAAGGTGAGGGCCCTTGGAGTCGCAGGATCAGTTTTACCTGGAAACTAATTATAAGTGCATGTCCTTGGGTTCCAACTCGGCCCACTGAGTCACACATTCTGGGGACTGGACCTGGAAGTCTGTGTCTTAATAAACTCTCCAGGTGATTTCAATGCATGTGGTTTATTAAAGTTTGAGAAATACTGTAAATGTTACTAATATCAGACTAAGATATTTTATACAGAAGAATGGAAAAAAGTAGTATATTGAGCTGTTTTAATTTCTTTAAGACACACATGTCAGAATTTTCACAATTTGGTAGTCATCATTAAAACTCCCCAAATTCTACATCATTTCATCACTGAATCATGACTGTGAATAGTGAGGAATAAGAAAAAAGGCAAAGATATCATAGCCAACTTGACACTTTAGCATTTTAGTTGGAATTAAGTAACTAAAATGGAGGTGATAGTTCAAAAGCACCCCGACCTTTGTAAGATGTCACCCAGTCAGTATCTGGGACTTGGACTAGGCAGGAAGTATATGGGCCGGGCCAGACGAACCTCTGGAAGGAAATGCCCGGCAGTCTCCCAAGTTAATGGCTTTTTAGTCCTTCCAACAACCACACAAATCTATTCCTCAGGGAGGCTCTAAGTTACTTTTAAAAGTAAACCAAGAGAATTTGTTTAGTACCTGATTCCTTTGTAAGACTTTGAACATTTGAAATTCTAGAACACTGAATGGCACAACAACTCATTTTATTCCATATATTGAAGTATCTTTCACGCAAACCTTTCACCACTTCATAGGCTTTTCTCACTGGAGGGCTGCCTGTTTGTGGGAGTGTATTAAATGCTAGTTTTTACCACTACTTCTGGTGAGAGTTGTGGAAATGATGGTGGAGTGACCCATGCACTACAACATAATTGTTTTTCATCAATTGCTTTGATTTTTGGATAAAAAAATATGGCATAAGTAGATATTCTTAGATCCTCACAAATTCAAATTTTTTCCCAACGTTAGAGCTAATTGTGTGAGGTTCTTTCTAGGAAGAATGATCTCTCTTTTGATCAGAGACAAAATCAATTTCTTTAGGTGGCACCTTCTTTCTTTATCTCGCCAAAAACCATCTAGAGGATAAGTCTTTTTCTTGCTAAATCTGAGAAAAACAAATGCCGAAGTTGCCTGTAGGGTAGGCTGACTTTTTCATAGTTGAAAGCATGCACCTTCCATGGCTGAGATGTTGGACGTGCTATTGGAATGTTTTTATACTGCTGATACCCTGAGTAAACCTAACTCTAAGAGAAACATGATCTCAACAGCTTTATACCTATTTAGTTGATGCAGATGTTTGCAATCTGTTTCTGACAAGCTAAGCAGGGAGCACTCAAGGGCATTACAATGGTACTGTTTGCTTTAGTAAATGGATTCAACAATCACTAAGTAAATGATGGATAACTTTCCTACAGTGTCATATTAGTTTCTCTTATAGATGTTAAGGTTTCCTGGAATAGTATAAACCACACTTCAAACATTACATCTTGAAAATACCCACAGCATTTTACTCTTCAAAAAAAACAGCAATAACATCTTTAATTTTTTTTTTAAATTTCCAAACCAGTTGATAGTCCAAATGTTATGGCAGACATAACCCCTTGTGCCATTATAGGAAGGGTGGGTTCTGTTAGGCAATGTTCTGTTACTATAATAAATATCTGAGATACAGCTGCTTAGAAAGAGGAAAGACTTGCTTTGGTCTACAGTTTTGACTCAGAACCACTTACCCTTGAGGGCTGGGGGTTTAGCTAAGCGGCATAAGCGCCTGCCTTGCAAGCAGGCAGTTGTGGGTTCGACTGGTACCGATAAAAAGGAAAAAGACAAAAAAGACAAAAAAAAAAAAAAAAGAACCACTTACCCTCATTGCTATGGGCCTTTGGCAGCATGCTACGTCACGGCACAGTGTGTGACAGAGTAAACTATTCACCTCGCGGCTGGGAAATGAGAGGAAGAGGAAGAGATTGGAATCTCACAATCCCCGTGGAGGGCACGCCCTCAGTGACTGATGGAGTTTCCTTCCACTAGACCTCACAGCTCAAAGGTTCCTCAATAGCAGCATCAGCCAAACTTTCAACACACGGGCCCATGGGAGACACTTACTCAAACCATAGCATGATTTAGTACTGAGTTAACAATAGATACCAGAAGAGTAACAATAGTCAGAAAAGTCTGACTATAGAGAGGCAAACTTTGGCACTTAATGTCCATCACTTCTTTCTGTTCTGTTCTACCTGTCTGACTTCTAAGCAAATGAGAAGGAAGGGCCGCGTCTTTGTAACTCTTCCTAAAGATCAGCGTTCAGTTTGAGAAACAGAGAACTCCTTAGAGGTTGGGGGAGGATGCGCTGTAGGACAGAAGAAGCCTGCTGATGTGACCCCTCCCTAACCATCAGACTCTTCTTCCTCATAGGGTCAGGGGGCTCAGTCGCCAAGAATTCAGAAAAATGTCTAGAGTTGTTTTGTAAGATTTTCTTTTCCTTAATCTGGAGCCAAAGGGGCAGACATCACAAATTGAAGGGAAAGCACAATTCAAAATTGCAAATCCATGTAGAAAAGGGGTAGCACCATCATTCATATCCGAGAGGAGGGCCTAGAGTGATCTGTCACTCTCACCCTTGCTGGGCTTAAACTTTCATCTGGGAATCAAGCCGAAATCTCCATGGATCTACCCCATGGAGTCTTCCTCTCCAAGAAGCTCCCCTGACACCTTGTGGTAGCCTGAGGGAAAGCCTCTGTAAACTCTGCGTTAAAGGAGTCCTGTCAAAGAGTATTTCTTCTGTCTTGGTTCAGAAAACAACTTAAACACAAACCCTAAAGTCAAAGCTGTCATGATCTGCTCATTTGATCTGATTATTTATTGCCCACGATGTCACACATGTGTTGGTCATTTTTACTCCCAAAAGGAAAGAGTCATGTTGCACAACAGTGAGGAATGTTCATCCCTCATCTGCCAGCTGTTTGTTTTTGTTATCTTTCTGCAAGAAAAGATGTTTGCTCATGGACCTGCCAGACAAATAGCATTGTACGTTCTCCATCAGCAGAGCTTTTGGCTCTCTCTTCAGAGTTCATGAGAAAGAATTGTGAAATTCAAAAGACACTGAGTTACTGTAAATCCAAAGGCATTTTATCTTTTCCTTACCTTCTTTAAAGGACCCTGAGCTGAAACAAACCACTTTGAATTACAAAAAATTTAACCTTATATATTGAAATTTCTATTTTGTGACTCCTTTTAAGAATTTCATTCTATAATCAAAATCATGCAATTAATTTATAATTAATAAGTCTTTTTGGCTATATGATTCTAGAACAATTACACTAGATGCATTATTCCAATGGGGAAAAATCAGTTTAGAGACTTACGGTGTGAAGACCACATTTACAGAAGACACCAAAATAGTGAGACTTCTTATTTAAACAAATTCAGTTTTATTGCCAACGTCCAGGAGATATCATAAAAATAAAGTTAAATATTTGCAAAATGGGATTACAGAATGGGAAATGTATTTTTCTTTAATAAAAAGACTGAGCATTTGTTTGTGAGAAACAGAAAAGAGCAAAGATGCTAACAATTTTTAAATGCTTACTAGGTACAATGAGATTTATATACTTTGTTGTATTTAACTGTTGGATGAGGCTTGTTCAGTGGATATTATTTTTCCCACTTTAAAGTTGAACCAATTGAATCTCAGAGAATTTGAAAAACTGGACTAGGGTGTGAGGAAGCTGATTTATATGCTCTCAAAGTTACTCTCATTCATTTTGGGTGTGAAGGAGGCTAATTAAAAAATACTCCTTACATCCCCACTTGTATTTGAACCCAATTGACAAGTAAGACAGAGATGACAGAAAACAAAACATCCACTTTCTTACTTACCTTTCTTTCTTACAAATGACTGGAAACTATGGTTTTAAATGTGTGGTTAAATTCTGTAATTCATGGGGATTAGAAATCTATGCCTTCCTGGCTCCTGGTACAGCTGCACACACTGAGGGCCTGGCCCTCCATGGAATGGAGCCTGCCCTGGGAAGTTTACCACAGACATGAAGAGAAAATACAGGCAAAAGCTGCACTAAGGAGCAAATCAGATGTGCACACAAGCATACTCTGTTCTTCCAGGGTCATGGATCAGGCCTACTTCAGATTTACTTCTATTTCTGTGAGGAGGCGTCAGTAAAAGCGATGGAGAGAAGCAGGAAAGTTCCTCCCTTCCCTTTCCTCTTAGAGAGTGAAGTGGAACTCTCCTCTCCTACAGAAACTTAAGGTATGCAAAATATTGCTTATTCGTCAGTCAGACCACTTCACCACAGTATCCACAGACTGAAACCCACGTGTGCAGATAAATTGTGCAAGGAGACAAAATTAGTGTTTCTTCCCCATTCTGAGGACACTAGTCCTGTGGCTTACGACTCAGAGAAACTGGGTTTTAAGTCCCAGAGCAAGTTTTGAGTGCTGAATGTATTAGCCTCAGGGCCTTAAGCAAGTTCCTTAATCTTTCTAGGCCTCATTTTTTTCAATCAAAGATAAAAATAGAGCTTAGTTGTGAGTACTGGGTCTGACATAAAATACGTATTTAATATCTTAACTATCATCCTGGATATAGCTTCTTCTTACTAAAAGGATGGCCACAGAGCCAATTTGAGTTCTGAGAAATCTTTGGTGTTAGTGTCTCTCCTTTAGTAGACAAGAAGAAGTGAATTAAATGATTTAGACTGTGGAAAGTTTGAAAAGGTGAACTGTATTTGTTAACCAGTTGAACTATGTTCCCCAAATTTACACGTTGAAGTCCTAACCCCCAAGACTGTAACATGACTGTATTTGCTCATGGAGTCCCTAAAGAGGCAGTTTAGTGGAAATAAGATCATTAGGGTGGGCCCTAATATGACTGTGTCCTTATAATCAGAAGAGACACAGGGGAAGCACATACATGTAAAGTTACAGCAAGAAGGCAGACAAGAAGAGCAAAGCTGAGAGAAAACCAACTCTGCCCATGCCTCAGACAAGGCTTCCAGGCCTCAGAACTGTAAGAAATAAATTTTTGCTGCTTAAGTCACCCAGTCTGTGTATTTTGTTATGCTGGCCTATGCAAACCAACACGCAACTCATGAGGAATGCTCCTGCTCCATTCTTCTGTTCCCCATAGGGCTGCTGCCTCCTCCTCTCTGATCTTCTCCTTCCTCTCCACTTTCCCAATGTTTTCTTTGCCACTCCCACCTGTCCTAGCAGTGAAATTCCGGATGTTGACAAACAGGGACGTCATCTAGTTTAGAAAAGCAAATGTCCTCCGTTATTCCTCTCATAATTCAATTATTGTAGAATCAGAATGTAACTTATTTATCTGGTAAAAACAAAAATGAACAAAAACCAGAAGGAAGGTTTGGGCCAGTTTCTTTGTTTTCAGAGAGACAGAGAAGGCACAAAACGTGTGACTAATGCAGGCAGGTTGGCTCTGGGAAGCACAATGACCAGCCTGGCAGGTACATCAAACTTTAGGTCTTGGTTGGATCCAGATTGAAATATTATTACTTTCTAAAAATCTTAAGTGTCTGGGTCTAGAAAAGTTTATGTGAAAAGAAATTAGTTTAGGGCTGGTGGGTTAGCTTAGTGGCGTGAGCGCCTGCCTGGCAAGCATGAGGTAATGAGTTCAATCCCCGGCACCACAAAAATAAAATAAAATAAAAAGAGAGAGAGAGAGAGAAGTTAGTTTGGAAGAAATTTATGATTTTTGCAGAACTAGAGAAAAGTTTTAACAGCTACCTTTTCTGTTCTAATGAAGAGCATTTTTGTCCCACATCTTGGGCCAGTCCCAACTGCACAGAAGACATCTCATTCATAGCTTCTTCCTGTGTAGCTTGAAAGCTCTTTAAAATAGGAACACAAAGCAGCCTTAGCAGTCAGAATCTTGCTATCATGGTAGATTAGCAGAATTTGGGGTCAGTTTCTCAATGAAATCCACACATTCTAAAAGACCGCTTGTAAATGAATATTAAATTTTTTAACCATTAAAAAATTTATCTCAATTTAGCTATCATATAAGCATAAATGACCAAACATAGCATCCTTCTTTTTTAGATCAGCACACCCTGCCTGTTTTCTTAGGGCTAAGTATGCCAAAGAGGAGGAGAGCAGTTACTGTTTAATTCCTGGGGTGTGAGGGGTGAAAAGGACAGAAATAACATTTAGTGGGTACCTGTTTATGCCTGGTGCTTTGGATATGTTATCTCAGTTGATCTTTAATACTACTTTATATGGTGGGTATTTTAATTCCCAATTTAAAATGAGAACACCATGGTTCATCACATTTTGTTCAAATATTAGTTAAGTGACCAGGAATTGATGGGGCCAGGATATAAATAGGTTTCACTGACACCAAGGCTTGCTCACCTCCCAGTGTAAAAGTTCTCTTCAAAGCAAAGTAGTTTTCACTCAAGTACTGAGCTTGGATTTTCTCAAAGAACATCATCTTAAGAGTTCACTCCAAAAATCTCTCCATTTTCTGTGACTGAACTATTAGCAAAATTATCAAGTTGAGCTCAGAGGTCTCATGTTTCATGTGCTGGTGTTGCTAAGAAGGTAACATACTTTCGAGGTTCTTTTCAATCAGTTTACTCTTGAAGTCTGGACTTCCATTTTAGCTCTAGCTGTCTGTTCCAAGGCTCTGTCAAGTTCGCTTTGACTCACTACTACAGTAGCTGTGCTTCACTAGAAGTTGATCTACCTCTGATTGCTGTACACTAGTTGTCCTCACATTCTGCTTACCTTGCCCACAATTAAACTGTTTCATCAATGTGAGAATCCCAAGTGTTTGGATAGACTTGGCCATCTTCATACCTCTTCAGTAACATATCCAAGAGCTCCCTATTTTATTAGCTTCCTACAGCTGCTGTAACAAATTGCCCCAAATTAAGTGGCCTAAAGAAACAAAGATTTATCCTCTCAAATTTCTGAAGGCCTGACATCTAAAACCAGTTGTTGACAGGGTCATAACTCTCATCTTCAAGGTTCCAGGGGAGAATCTTAGTTTTAGTGATTTTGTCTTTCTGTAGCTGTACTATTTCAACCCCTGCCTATGCTATCATTTAATTCCTCCCTGTGTCTGTCTCTGTCTTTCCTCTTATAAGGGCAGTAGTCATCTGATTTAGGTCTCATTCTACTTCAGATGAATCTACCCTAACCTAGTTAATCATATCTGCAAAGATTCTGTTTCCAAATAAAGTCACATTCTGAGGTTCTGGATGTACAGATTTGGGGGTGGAGGGGCACTGTCCAACCCAGCACACTCAGAAATTGCTGACACACTCTATCACCATCTGGGGATGGCTGACGGTGACAGTGCTAAAAGCAACAAATATTTGTGCTGGATTCCAGACTGCCTTGGACAGGCCCTAGGGAGCCACATGAATATGAAACACTATTTCTCACTGTGGGAATTAGAGCATTTGCTGAGTTCTTTGCTTGTTATGAAACAGGTAATAGATTTAGCTTGGTTTGAAGAGTTAGAACATATTTTATAATGCCTATTACATGTTTTTGTTACACTTTAAAGCAATATAAAAAATACTCTGAAGATGTAAAAAAATAAGGCATAAAATGGTACAGCAATCAGAGAATACATCAGTTTAAAAGATGATAGAAATAACTTTTTAAACACTTACTTCACAAAAAAGACAGTGAATTGTAAACTTTGCTTGCTAAAATTCAGTTCTTATAGTCCATCATGTACCTGTTTTTTTTTTTTTTTTCCATGTTGAAAATGAGTCAGGAGGTTGAAGTCGCTTGAATGAAAAAAAATCTTAAAAAGGCAAATGTACCCAAATTATAGCAGTTCTGCCCAGCCTAACATCTATGCCAATGTAAATTCTGACAAAACTGATCAATATGCTTCTACAGTCAGAGTCCAGAGGGTTGTTTATTTTTGCTGTGATATATAATAACTGTAGTACATTGGCGAGAAAGCAAGGACACTTAACTTATTATTCTCCATTAGCTAAACTAGGTTATAGCTCAAAACAGAGTAGTCATGATAACTCAGTAGACTAGGAACTTGGAGGGATGATAAAAATCCTTTCCATTTAAATGAACCCTAAGAAGCATTGATACAACAGTTCCGATAGTGGCAGAAAGAGCATTTCACTGAGTGTTTCCACCTGAAAAGGAACACATTTGGAAAACTTTACTTTCCCTGTATTTTCTTTTCCCCTGAGAACGGAAGGACTCAGAGTACAAAAGGAATTGGACAGAACTTGCCTCTTCTGAACATAGAGATTTGAAAGAACTTAAAAGGCAGGCATTGTTAAACTGAAGAGTGTGAAAATTTTGAAGGCCATTTTAAAATTGTGCAAATTCGTGGATTATTTGAGCTTCTCTGGAAAATTGGTTAATGCTTTGAACAATGTTTGTCAGAAAGCACCATGGGTGCTTAGTTAACAGCACGATCTTGAAAACCACACAGACTGGTGGGTGAGTCCCTCCTATGTCACTATCACTAAGGAGGTTAATTTTCCTGTGCTGTATTTCATCATATCCAAATCAGGACTTGTAAGAGCATCTACAATACTGATTTGTTTTTATAAGACTTAAAGAGACTACCATGCCAAAAAAAGTGACAAATACTATATATCTAATAATTCCCAGTTCCCAGAAAACTAGCAATTCCTAGAAATTCCCAGAAAACTTTCCCAACTTGTTTCAATTTGTCTTTGGAATATACAGAAACTACCTTTAAGGATTAGTTAACTGAAACACAAGGTAAAAATACAAAACAAAATAAAACTATCTCTTCATAGGAATTGGCACTGCACAGAGTGTAGGTATAATACTTTGGGGTTTGTGTCCCTAGCTTTGAGGTCTCCTGTTCTGTAGTGTAACGGGAGTGAAGAATCCAGGGCTAGTACAGGTAAACCAGAGTCTGACTGCTGCCACTAACACATCAGCTCCTTTTCTTATCTGTAAATGGAATTCTTTCAGCTCCAGGATTCTGGGAATGAAGCTGTAGCTCATGACAGGTGGAGAAGCTGTAAACTGGCAGGTGAGAAGCCAAAGAGTTGAGATAGACTCAGACAATCAGTAAACAGAAAAAGATGAGGAAAATGAAGGAGGAAAAAAGGGGGTGAAAGGAAGGAGAGCTGGAAGGAAGAAGAAAAAGGAGGGAGAACTTTCTAGTTATGTAAGTGATGGGCAATATCTGGATTCTTTTTTATCTAAATGGAAGTTCAGAGTTAAGCCTGGCCACAGTTGACTGGCCTATGTGAGGAACCCTACAAAGTCATTATTGCTAGACCTTCCATTCAAGGAATTAAGTTTTACAGATATTAATTTTTCTCCAAAGGGGTCAGTGTAGGTAAGAATCAGAATCAAAATAGAACTGCTGAAATATTTTTAGAAAAGAGAAGAGAAAACATAAAGAAAATTATCACAGAAATAATGCAAAGAAAATTTCTCTGAAGCAAAGTACATAAGAATCCAGGTAAAATGGTTCTTCATAATACATAACACCACAATAAAATGATAAGAAGACAAAGCTTATAACAGTTTGAAATTGTATGGCATTCCAGAACAATACATCATATTATAGGTTTCTAGAGAGAAAAGAACAGACCACACAATATAGGTTACAAATTAGAGTAGCATTAATTCTCTCAAGAACAGCCCTGAAAATTGGAGGACAAAGAACACTTCTACAAGAAAATGATTTCTGACCTGAATTTCTATACCCAGCTGAACTCTCACTAATGATCGAGGCAATTTCAGTGTAAGTAATTTCAAAAATTTATATTCCACACACAATTTCTTATAACAAGATATCTTGTTCAACAGAATTGAGAAACAAATCAATCAATAAAGAAAGGGATTCTGGAAAGAGGCATTCTCAGAAGACAGAGGGAAAGGACTTACCATCTTATTGGGGACAGGCAAATCCTTAAAAATCCATAAAAATAGTGATGATTGGAGCAGGAAGAGGAAGTATTTCAGGAAATTTGTAGGGGAAAGGTAGCAAAACTGATGAGATTTCATGCATGTGGTCATGTTTAGAGGGTATTTTTACTTCAAGTGAAGATTAGGAAAATAATTTTTAAAAGAAATCAAAATATGCACAAATTATAAAAAAGAGAAAGAGGAAAAATTGCTTAAGAAAAGGATATAATCCCAGTAGCTTACATGGCTCAGTTGTAAACATTTTTATTTCCATAATAATGTATATTCTGAGTACTTATTTAATCATAAGTTGTGATTTTAAAAAAAACTTTAGGAAACATATGTAGAGGGAAAGTACATGCATTAAAAGTATGAGAAGTAAATTCTCACCTTTCAAATACAGCTCAAATTTAAAAATACAATGCCTGTGTGGAGAAACATTCAGATATACAAATAAACACATTATTAAAATGAAAAAAAGGCAAAATAAAAGAATTAAGAGTTGTTATCTCAGGCCAAGGATGAAGCTCAGTGGTAGAGTGCCTGCCTGGCAAATGCAAAGTCCTGGTACAATTCCTGATACAATAAACAAACAAACAAATAAGTGGATATCTCTGTGGAACAGGAAATAGGAAGGAAATTGGTGAGGGGTTATTTGTTTTTGTTTTGGACCTTGTAGTATTTGAGTTTTTAAATTGTAAATATACTATAAAAGATACAAAAATCTAAGGTGTAGTTAGAATATAGAAAAAAACATGTTTTACTGTAAAGACAGACATAAAAATGCAGAGAAGCCCTAAAACAAACATTCCTTCTGCACTTTACATGGGAGGAAGTTGAGGCTCAGGGATCTGTATGGGGATACAATTCTTAATGACAAAACCAGAGGTCACGCCCAGGCTTTCTGATTTCCTACTTGAGTCTCCCTCGCTGTACCATCCTGCTTCTCATTATCTTTCAGCTTACATTTGTCCTGTTGCTTTAAAATAACATCATCTTCACATGGCAAATATTTTAAACTCTGAATATACCAATAACATCCTTTATAAGGCGTGTCAGCTGAATGCACAGAATTTCACGTGACTGTGTGTCTCTTGCACTTTTGGAGGTACTGAAGAACACAGATGAACATCCAGGTGAGTGACAGTACAGCTTTAAATACGAATGCTTTTCTAATAGACAAATACTTCTCATTAGATCATCCCAAGACACAAGGAACCGATCTTACTGCTTAATAAATGTTCTCAATTTGATTCAGTGCACCTGGGAAATAAAATTTCTATTTGCTGCCAAGATGTGATTGCATTAATCCTTCATGATGTACCTGCCAAGGGAGTTAGACAAGAATATTTGAATTGTCAATTGTATCACTCGAGCACTTTTATGAACTTACTTTTTCAGAAAGACATGTTGATGAACTCACCGTTCTCTGCTATTACTTTTAAATAGCCACTGATTAGTATTGCCTCCCTTCCGCAGGTTCAAGGCCTCAGGAGGCTTCTCCCTGGCAACCAGATATTTTTGCGTCCTTTGGCAGTATTTCCTAGAAATGTCATTACGAGGTCTGCAATTTGCAGAATTCAGTGGCAGCTCTGGTTAAATAAACAAAATCTAATTATGTTAAAATTGGGCCTTGACTAACATAGGCTGATTGGCTTTCTTCCTATCTAGCGTGTGAGCACCTGCAAAAATGTTAAATGTTATGATGTTTCTTAGAAAATCTTCAAGAGAATTGATAGGGAAAATATAGAGTGAGCTATTACACGTCCTGTCAATTGGATATTTCTAGATCTTTGGATTTTAAATTTATGAACCCCTACACTTACAGGCAAAATGATGATTTTGAGAAAAGATAGACTATAACTTTTGCGGAGCTTTTCAGAATTTCGTAACGCCCAAGCACATCAAGAAATAGAGTCTATGTTAAATGCTTTCATTATGTTCTTTTTAATGGAAACAAGGAATTTTGTAATAAGTTCTAGTAAATTCCTGGGAGATAAAAAGTATTAAATATACTTGCATTACTCTCCAATTTCTTTTCTACTTCTGAAATCACAAATGTCAAAGTTCATCTAATACAATTTAATTTCTCCTCCCATTCTACCCTAAATTTCTTTCTTTTTCCCTAATTTTTGAGGATTCACATGAAATTATCATTAGAAAACACTTTTTGTCCTAACTGAACTTTCTCCTTTGTTCTTTGGATCATATACCATGCATATTTAGTAGAAAACTGAGACAAATCTCAAACATTTTATATTATTCAGTAAGCGCAGTGAAGTAACTGTGCACATCTTTCCCCTTTCTTTCATTGATCTAAAACTTTTGTGACATCTCTGCCACAGCTCTCAAAAGACATTTTCCATTAAGTAATTATAGAGCAAATAAGAGTCAACTTTTTCTTTTTTTTAAAAGAATTATATTTAGGTACTTAAATTTATATCTAAGATATTTCAACATTGTTAAATTTTATTCCTAGCAACTCGGACACATCCCATAAAACTTTTAGGAAAAAAATTTAAAGCCCTTTTCTTTCCTTTCCATATGAGAAACTAAATTTTTTTGTAGGTTTTTTTTTTTTTTTTTTTTTTTTTTTAATTGGTACCAGGGATCAAACTCAAGACCGCCTGCTTGCAAGGCAGGTGCTTATGCCACTGAGCTAAATCCCCAGCACTAAGAAACTAAATTTTGACAGTGCATCTAGGCATACTAGTTTTGTAGGTATCAACTCATGCAAACCAAATTAAAGGAACACTAAGGTACATGTCAGAAGTGAAAGCATACAACATGCAAGGAAGCACAATATATCCGTCAGTGCTTGTTATACTTGAGTCTTCTACCTTTGAACATTTCCTAGAATTTGGAAATCTGGGAAACAAAACAATAAAGAACACTTAAAAGTTGAGTATAGAATTGTAGTAGAGAAATCAGATTATGGAAAGACTCCTGGTAAATGATCTTGACTCTACTCCCAGTATACTCTCAAGAGTATATGGGATTTTGTATCTGCCTGGTGGCTTGGTCCAGCCTTCCTATATTTGCAAACTTGCTCTTGGCTTTCTAGTAATGAAAACCAGGGAAGACACTCAGCCTTTCTGAACTTTATTTACTGTTCAACTGTCAGTAGGGGGAATCATAGCATCTGCCTTATAGATGGTTATAAGTTTGGAGTAAGTTCACAAGTGTATTCAGCATTATGTTGGGACACGAACATCTCTTTCTTTTCTTCACCCTTAGCTTTTCTGCTTTTCTCCTTCCCTTCATTCTTCATTTTTGCCTTAAAAATGAGGATTTAACATGCATCTTGAGAAACACTGCTGTTCTGTGTTTATAACCTATAAGTTTTATAGAATTTACCTTGTGATATAGATTTCAGACCTTTATGGTATAATAATTGAATTCATTAACTCCAGTCCATACATAGTATTTCTCTATATGCTGTTATTTATGTATCTGTTCACTTGAAGTTGAAAGCAGTGTCTTCCAACACCTTACTGTTCCCCCAGCAGCACCCCGAAGAGAAAACATACACATTTCCTTGTGAAACTGTACCCACCTTTGTTGGGAGTACTCTTTCAGAGGCAAAATTGCTGGCTCAATATGCATGCATAAAGGACACCTGGAAGAACAAGATACATTTCATATACTTTTATAGTACTGAAAGAAAGGGAATCAGGTGAGATAAGAGATGGGAAATGAATGGAAAAGTATTTCAACAAATGAAGGAACTTCCTTCTCAGATGGATACCAAGGATTAGCATTTGATTAATGAGCATGATCAATACAATGCTGTGTCCTTAAAAATGAAGTAAGTGCTGGGGTGTAGTTCAGTTCTACAGCACTTTCCTAACATGTACAAGACTCTGAGTTCAATTTCCAGTCCTGGAAATGGGATGGAGGTGGGGAAAAATTAGAAAGGATACGGCTTAATATGTTAACACTACATCTACCACACTGTTTTAACGGCCCATCTGTGCTCTGTGGCCAGTGTGCCAGCCTCCAACCACCTCCTAAGATGCTGTAGAACATCATTAGATGATGTTTGTCAGGCCCTTAAAACAGAGACGCAGGGTATAAATGAGCAATGCAAATTTGTTGTTGTGCAATGATAGCTCACAAAATTTTAACTAAAGATGTCTGTTAATCAGCCTTGGAAATTAAATGCTGTCTTCAAGCCTGTGCTATTGCTGATTTCCAATTAGCCTGTAAGTATTACTCACTGTTTTGGCACGTTTAGCCATTCTACCCAGTCAAAGAACAAAAGATCTTTCATGCTCAGGAAGTTTAATATCTCTTAATATGTAATTTGGTCACATTTACTAGCTTTGGAGTGAGCAGCACAAACATAAATGTCAAACTACTATTCAGTGAAAGTTGAAATCTACTCTTACAAATGGACATAACTTTTTCTGTTTTAAAAAGAAGTGGAAAATCATACAAGTAACTTTTGTCTATGCCAAAAGATTAAAAATAACTAAACTCTTCATTTTCAATAGCTCTTTTTGAGTTTTGTAGACCCAATGCTACATGACAAGAATGGCAGTTTTCAAAGATGGATCAGGTGACTTATTTCTACAGGAACCAGGAGAGACAGACTTGGCAAAGCTAAACGATTTTTTTTCAGCACTAATAATAAAAGATGTAACATGAAAGAGAAAAATATTCTCTGATATCTGTCCACAGGCAGCTCCATCCTTTAAGTTAGAGCAGGATCTCTTTGATTTTTAAATTGTTTAAGATATAATGGATAAGTTATTTAAATTAGTTCATTTTGCTCAAATTATTAGAATATTTCATTGTTATCTTTGGTAATACATATTCAACTGTAATTCTCTATCTGGAAACTGGGATTACATAATGTAAAGGCATAATTAGAAGTACCAATTTCACTAAGTATAACAAATATTTAATTTTTTAAATTAAATCATTTAAATTGTTATGGTTTTTTTATCTTTGAGTCCAACATATTTTATATTAACATATATTGTTATTATTAACATACATTATTAATATATATATTATTGTGTCCAGCATATTTTAAGCTCTCAAGTCTGATGTATACTCATTCTGTTCAAAGTATTTAAACATTCAAATTTTACATCAAACTTTATATAGAACCAAATGTATCCTATGACAACAGAAATTTAAAAGGTAGGTTACAAATGATTTTCATTTAGAAATATCATTATTTTCCAGTTATCCTTAACCAGAAAAAAAGGTTCTTGCTTCGCAAAACTTTTATGACCGCTAACTGCACATATAGCAGAATTAAGGAGACTTGGGACCATTATTTGCGATTAAATTCAACCTTTTAATCCAATTACTGGAAATCACCTATGAAATTTCTGTCCTCAGAACTTTGCCTCCTTTAATTAGTCATGCACTTACTGATTTAGGCAACCGGAAGACTCTTCTGAGATAGGGACTTCCTGAATTGGAATTCTTTTCAAGGAGTGTTTGACATATAACACAGCTGCAACTCTTTTCATTAGAGGTAACTTCAGTGGCATAAAAACAGATACTCACTTCCGTTTTGTATGTGTTTGCATAACCAATTCTGTATAGCATCATTTTTCAAACTGAATCCACCCTGATTCCCTTTAATGGGCAACAAAAGCAACTCTTACGAGAATCTTTGTCAGGTTTCTAGGTTGTAGGCATGTTGAAATTTCTGTGTTAGCTCTCAAACAATAGGAGGTCTTAATTGTACTCACCTCCTCATCTCCCTGTACATCAAGAAATACACCCAGGAACATTTTCCAGATTATTTTTATCCACCTGACTCCACTAATGGGATAGTTTTCTCCACCCGAAGAGGAGACAGCACACTCTCCACATTTAAGATGGCTTACTGCCCTCCAAAAATCCACTTTTTGATTCAAAAATTTGCTTCTTTTGGCTATCATATTTCTGGTAAATATTAAAAGAAGCAAAAGTTTTTGTGTGTTTTTGTTTACAAATGTGCTGCTGCGGTTCTATAGCATCATTTTTATAACAAAGCACTGACTATCACTACTTTCTGGCCATTGTTTTGCTTTGGGTCATCTGACAATTACTCATTGCCATCCTTGGTTTCAAATGCCAGGGAAACTGTGAACTAATGCAAAGACACGCTCATTGTTCCACTGATTTAGGCAATTGGTTTTCCACATAGGAAAGCATCTCACATACGCCTAACTCTACAAAATTAACTCTGAAATTTAAGGATTAGACACTGTGCTCGTTATCTCTAATTCTCAGCTGTTACCCTGAGGCTCATGACCTCTGGAATCTCCTCAATCGTGAGAAGGCTTGGGAACATTTGGGAAGGGCTAAATTAATTCTTGTTAGATCACACGGATTTGGAATCTTCAATAATTGTGATAGTGCCACTGCAGAATTGACATCTGTAATTATAGGCAGCAGATGGAGCTGTGTGTGTGTGTGTGTGTGTGTGTGTGTGACCTTCAAGGCTCGTACTACAAATAGTCTGTCACAGCTCAAAAGCAGTCACTGTCTATCCATAGCCTGTGATGCTGGCCGGGGACTACCTGCAGAAGACATTGGCTGATATTGAACATCTAATTTCCCTACTCCCAAGAGCTCAGATAAATACGGAAGAGGCTCACAATCTTAGTATTTAAACAGTGACAGAAGCTACTATTTCCTACATTCTGGCTACTGTGGAATAGAAAACACCTAACATAGCAGCTGATGTGGTTAAGAAACAGACTAGTTATAGAACCCAAGAGTTCTTAACAGTATCAGTCTAAAACATGACCTAGGCAATGGGAGCAAACAATAAAAAGAATTTTATTCTTCAGAGTAAAAATATCTCTGCCTCCAAAACACCAAATACCCCTCTAGTCCATACCCCTAGAGTGAAACATTTTTCTCATCTACTCTTGGCTTACTTGAAGCCTGGTCCTGTTTCAACACTGAAAAACCCACATCTATAATTTATCCTAGGAGTGCCACATAGGAGACGGAGTGTAACACCTCAGTAGGATTTCACAGGAAGCAGTGTAAATGAAGCTTTTGCCCTTAATGACCATAATAAAATGCTCTTGTTACCAAGCTCTACACCAACCATGCAGGTTGCCGTGGTAACATCCAGCCGCTGCTCCGCACAGTTGCTTAATGACCAGTGTGATGTCAGGCTCTTGAGATAACCACCAACTCAGACAAATCTTTACAACCACAGCAGCAGTCCACTGGGACTTCAGCTATGTCTAGGCAAGAGCTCCGGTGTTTAGGTACAATTAAAATACACTTAGACATAGACTGGAAATACTTGCAGCATACAATTAGGTCATCTTTTAAATTTCTGTATTCACTGTCACTTCTGCACATGACTGCTTGGTTGGAGGTAAGCCAGAATGGGGCAGCCAGACTATTGCTGATGGCACGTCACATATCTGGGAGCCAGCTCATCATTTGTGTGAGTGGTTTACGGACATCTGGCTGATCTAGCCTGGCCCACACCAAAAAAGGTCATCTTTTTGTCCTCTGTTCCCTTGCTCTTTGTATCTGCCTTCCTCTATTGTGGGCCTGAAATTCTCACAATTACTCATTACTTGCTTTAGACAACAAAAGCAAGAGCTTTAACTCAAAATAAAATTTTTAAATGCACTTATTATCTGGTAGGCAAGCATTGAGGAATCTGTAATTTTCCTTCCCTTCTTATTTTTTTCTGCCTTTCATTCCCTCTTGGAAGGATTTAACAGGTGACTGTTATCTGCAGACAATTACCAGAAACAGGATAAGTAAGACTTTATCCCTGTCCTTCAGGAGCTACCAGGGTATTGAGAGGACAGCACTGTAAGCAATGTGTGAGCGAGTTAGGTGTGTACATGGACAGACCTGAAGGACATCGAGGAAAGTTTTCTAGGAGAGGTGGTGCCTGGGTGAGCTTCTGAGAGTTAACTGAGAACAGACAACGTGCGTAAAGACCTCTGTATGTGTGAGCAACAAAGCAATTCAGGATGGTGGAATTCTGATCCACAAGAGCTGTCTGGGAGAAATAAGACTGAGAGATAGTCAGGGACCAGAATCTAATGAGTTTTGATTTTGTTTTATAGGCTGGTAGGAACTACTTAAGGGTTTTATGGAAGGAAAGCCAAGAGCTACAATTGGCACTTAGGAAAATAGTTCTTTCAGCAATGAAGAGCATGACCTGGAGAAAGTAATATCCTAATGGTGCCATTAGGATATTATCAAAGGGCATGACTATAAGAGGACATTTGTTGGTTTTTGCCCTACATTTGTTTTGGTTTTGTTTTGAAGAGAATCATCTTCCTTTCAATAACTGGCCTACCACCAGGGATTTGGCTCAGCGGCGTAAGTGCCTACCTGGCAAGCATAAGGTCATGAGCTTGATTCCTGATACAAAAAAAAGTCTGATATTCAACAACTGGCCTACCAACTCAAGGGTGGACCTATGATCCAAATTCAGGCCTTCTTCATTCATTGTGATTGGTCACGTGAGCACAAATCCAAGCAGCACCAATCAGACTTCTCCAGTAAAATTTCATATATAGATACGAAGGCAGAGGATTCTTTTCTCTTCCTCCCCCTCCTCCTACTCCTCCATCACCACTTTCTCCTCCTGCTCCCATGCCTGCTCTTCCCTCTCCTCCTCCTTGATGAAAGGATGTAGCAGTGTGGCTTCCAGAGACTGTCTTTATGCTAATGTGGAGAGGATTCTCTGATCATTAAGCCAATACTTGGAGAAAAATGAACTGAAGAGGAATTGGTCTTGTTAGAACTGTTTGAGACTATAGATTTAGCTGTGTGAAACCAAAATACCAGTGGGCTTTACAGTTATAGATTCCTTTTAGCTTGAGCATACTTCAGTTAGCTTTTTGTTACTTGCGACTGATTTCTGACTCAGAACCTAAGTAAAAATAATGAAAGCCTGAGCTGAGGCAGTAGAGGATGAGAGAGTAATTTAAGCAAAGTTAATGAAACTCAGGAACTGAAGAAAGTGATGAAATGATGTAGGTGGGGATTTAACTAAAATGACACCCAGGCTGCTAGTCTAAGTGGATAATGATGCCACCTTATAAAATGTTGAGTACAAGGAGTAGAACATTTATTTTGGGGAGAGTCTTTATTTATTTATTAGCTTTTAGATTTTGAGAGCTATCCAGTAGGAATTTCAATAGCTTCCTTGAAATTGCAAGCTTGTAAACTTGCAAGTAAACTATTGAAATATCCTCTAATGCTCTTCTTCAAAGACAGCAAATTCTACAACCACATGATAGTAAGCATCTTAAAGATTTTCAAGTCCTGCAACTCAGCTGGCACTTTAGTTCCTTTTGTATTTTTAAATTTAATTTAAAGGAAACAAAGAAAAAGCCAGAGAAATCAAAAAGCAAACACACCTAGAAACAACAATAACAAAAGCAAAATGACAATGACAATACCAGCAACAAAAAACAATAGTTATAGAGGCTTTCAAAACAAGAAAACAAGAATTTAACAATGGTTGTTATATTGTGTATCGTTATCTCCAAATTAGTTGGTCAAGTTACCAGATACAGGAATAAAACAAAACAATAAAATGGAACAAAATACTGGAGTTCAAAAACAAGACAGAAAGAAATTCCCCAAAGTTGCCACATTGTATACTGTCATCTTCCAACTAGATGCCCAGACCACCAGCCCTAGGCCTGCAAAGTCAATCAAACAATATAAGCATCAAGCTATTGTGTTCGCCTCAGTTGCTATCACCTCACTCCGAGTTCTCTGAATCAGTTAGTTGCTTAAGGATGAGGCCGGGGATGCTCTTCTGGTTTCCCAGCCCTTGTACCGGCTGGCTCACAGCAAGGCATGGTTTGTCTTTTTGCTGAGTCTCTTTTTGATCCCCGTCCTGGAGCCTGGCTCACAGGAAGGTGTGGTTTGTCCTGAGATATTTATTAAGTCACTCTTAGTGTTATGATCTCTGAGTGAGGACACAATATGTATTCAGTCTGCATCCTCTTGAAGTTCACAGTTTTGTCAAGAAATAGATATTATACGTCCATGGGCTGAATGAGAAGAGCCAGCAGAAGCACCGGCAAGGTGCTGGAGGGTGGGGGACATGCCAATAGGTAGGTGGTCCTACAGCTTCTGACTGAGAGATCACACAGTTTCTGCTTTGTACAGTTAATTGGTGGACAGCCTAATTTTTCTGAAATAACCTCAATTTCATTCAGGATAATTGGGTTTATAGGCAGTCTGACTATATGTTGAGTCAATTTTATTTTCATGCCTTAGTTCTAGTCAGCAGATTCTAACAGAACATATTTAGTCTCACTCTTACATAAAATCATTTTCTGTATTTAAAAAAAGACACTACTACGCCTGATTCTAGGGTCCCAGAGGTCAGACCTCCTGTACTGCTCTATGCTGTTTTGTGTTTCCTAAATTCTTGCATATAACCTGTTGAATTTTGTTGAATAAATCTCTAAAGACACACTTTCTACATTTTTCAAGTAGTCATGTAAAATGTAAAACAGCAGAATACTTTAGCTTACCACCAAAAGCCTCTCTCGGTGTCTGTCTCTCAGTGTATGCTGATAAAAATGCATTGGAATTCAGACCACTTTTAATCCTCTTTCAGAGTTTCACCATCATCTAAATCTACCACAATTACTGTACCAATTTCAATGAAAAATGAACTTAATATTAAAGAACCCATCCTGGTTCTGGGTGATTACTCAGAACTCTTCTGTCTCTTCTAAATCACTCTTTATTGGATGAATGGCACACGAGCTCCCTTGTGGACACTATGCTGGGGACAGTAGTTATGGAATCAGTTGTGAAACTGTGTTGACTTCTGCATCACCACAACAGAGAAGGATGTGCAGGAGGAAGCTGGCATAGAAAAGCAACTATGAAACAAAGCCCTAAAGGGTGTGACTGTACAGTCTATTTTGGGACTACAGAGATTTTCATGCTGTTTAGAAATCATCCTGTATCCAGTGTGTAGTCAAAATACGCCCATTGATTGTTATAATCAGCAATGTTCAGGATTGAACCTCACCCCCTCTTTAAGCCTAAGGGTTATTTCTGGCAGACTGTTCACCCCAGGTTTGACCACAAGTTGAGTTAGTGTAGGAGGCAGGAACTTGGGGTGGAAGCCTGAGGCCCCATATGAGTTAAGAATGCACTGGCTACATCAACACCACTGTTTCTTTTACTTGTCCTGTGGGTAATGATTCTGGAACTCCATGAAGGGTCTTTCTTGGATTTCAGTGTCCCTGTAAAACCAGCGAGCATGTGGCAATGGCCCAAGCCAAACAGCTAGTTTCAACACAAACAGCATATCCTTTAGTCTAGAAGGCCTTCAGCCTTCATTCAGAGTCCATCAGCAAAAGGGTCACATTTCCACAAAAAATACAAGGTATTTAGTAACAACTGTGGTCGGTGTCTCCTACGTGACTTATGGCTGGCTCTTTTCTGTGAGTATTGGCAAGAACATGGCAATTGAGAGCTCGCTGTGCATGGGCCAATTCAGCAGGCTTGTAATATGATTTTGCTCAAATGTGAGGGGGTGACTTTCCTTAAATATGTGATAGGATGTTTGTTACCACATAAAAAATCTGATAAAAATGCTGATGCTTTTAAGGTTGTTATTTTTCTCATTAAGAGATCTTTAGGACACTCTTAAGTGGTTTAAGAAAAATGTACCAAAACTTCATGTTTTTTTTTCATTAAAAACTGGAGTCTCTCTCCCTTGTCTTTTCTCCTGTGGTCAAATGGTCATTAAGGACACTACAACTAAGATGAGTGACACGGTGGCCTCATAGTTTAAGAAGTCCTTGCCTCACCTGTGTTGAAGTTGCTGCTGGAAAATGACTCCACTATACAGGAACATTACATAGTTCTGGGACAAAGACAGTGTTGGCTAATTCACAGAGTCTGGCCTTTAATTGTGTTAAGAACCTGGATAAGCCTTGTTTGGTGAAGAACAATAATGCCCCCATACACATTTGCTAACTGCATTATGGATCCATGAAGAACCTTCTACTGTAGACCTTAATTCCACTGCTTCCCGATTTCTCCACCAGATGGCAGAAGAAGGGCAAAATATTGACATATTTTTTGGTTCACAGATACTAAAATGAGATGGCATCAAAGGTAGAAAATAAACGCAAATGTATTCCCACGATTTTATGATTATGGTCTGGCCTACATGGAAGCATCCTGAAGTAAAGAAAAAACTGCGGAAAGTTTAGGTGCTAGGGTGGAGGCTAAAAGGTGAGAGACTACAGACAGATCAAGGGACACAGTGCTGCTCCTTCTGGCGTCCTTATGAAAAGGGGAGTGAGGAAAGGGAAGCCCTGATGGCAGTTTTCCACTCCTCCTTCTCTGAATCTAAAGGTGTAAATAGCAAAAGATAGGAGATGAGCTCGTTTATCCCTTGCTGTGATTCTAGGGACTGTAAGAGTTATATTCTCGGGACTGGGGATTTAGCTCAGCGGCATAAGCGCCTGCCTTGCAAGCAGGCAGTCGTGAGTTCGATCCCCGGTACCGATAAAAAAGGAAAAAGACAAAAAAAAAAAAAAAAAAAAAAAAAAGAGTTATATTCTCTACTCCCATTCGATGTTAGGTTGAAGAAGGCCCTTAAAATTCATCTCACAGGGTACTTCAAGTCCAGAAGGAAACAAAATGAGCCAGGGATCTGTGAACTACCAGCCAACAAAAAGAAAAATCTGAATTCTTCTAGCTGGTCAGTTTTCCGTATCTTGGCATTGTTTAGCAAGTTCCTAAACAAGCAGAGAAAAAATGTTTATTATTCTCATATGAATGGATTTAAAGGGAAGATTCAAAAAAGACAGTTTGTCTCAGTCAGAAAACAACTTGGTTTGTGTTCTCATTGGCATGTTTTATAGAATATCTAAAAGCCAAACTGTTTCTCATGGATTCACATGTCTGCCTTTTGAGATAAATGGCCATTAAGTTACAATTTAGAGAGAAAGGGAGTCAATTGAGATAGATCGTTCTGAGGATATTCTTTTCAAGCCATAACTTGTAAGCTAGAAATGGAATATTAATTTAAAGCAGTGGTTCTGAGATTTTAAGTTCACATTTAAAGGACATATTTAATGAGCACAGATACTTATGGTATTTTGTTTGTACAGTCATTCCATTTTCTGAGGCTCTGGTTTTACCCTTTTGTGGTTACCATGGCAATGAGGATACAAACACACTTCCATACCATGAGCTGGATCTATGAGAAAGAATTTCCTACTGTATACATGGCGTGTATTCTTGACGTAAGCATTGCAGAAAGAATTTAATGTAATGTTAAACACAGTAAATTGTCTGAGTGAGTCATAAAATGGAAAGAGTGAACACAGGTAGGAAAATGTAATCTCATAAATGATTCAAGAGAAAATAGTTTTGGGCCCCTCTTGCTAAAAGCTCCATCTTGCCTTCCCCTCATCTCCTTTCCTGATGTCACAGAAAACTTGAAGGAAATCATTTAAGCCTTTATTTTTCTTTTTTCTAAAATCTAAGCCTAAAATAAAAGATTTATTTTTAGGCAAATCATAAATCTGTAATCTGAGATATTGGCCATCAAAAACACTTCAGCACTTCCAATTAAATTGCTTTCCTAAAAATCCTTCTAAATGCTCACTCTGCATTCTGAAAGAAGAAACCAGATACTAATATATCATCGATATTGCCTCTTGCAGAATCCTCATGCCGTATGGATGCATGCACAGATTCTACAGAGGAAGAAAGGCTGACTTTGTTCCCAAAATTCTGTTTCGGACGGAAGCAGAAAAGGATCCCACTCTGGCTGAGATGGGTTAACACCCAGAGTGAGATTCATGTGGACAGAGGTTTCTCCTACAGGGTGAAGAGCTGCAGGAGCAAGCAGAGGAGTGTGAATGTTAGGGACACAGTGAGAAGGCCAGCGGGAGCCTGCTGCAGATGCTGACTAAACACCTCTTGATTTGACTGAGTGATCAAAGAGAGGTTTAGCACCATCCCTGTGAATGCCTGTGGCAGTCTATATTTTGGTTTATGTGAGGGTCAGATTGTCAGAATGGTGGATGCTGTGTCCTTGCCTGATGTGTGTTGGCAGTGGTGCCAGTTATGGGAAGGGATGGAATCAGAGTGTCTGCTCTTGTGAAAACAATCCTCCATCGCAATCCTGAATCTAATGCTTGCCATGTGTAAAGCACAGTTTGGGTGTGTTTTTCTGACAGTGTCACAGCAACTCAGTAATTTAAGTTTTCTGATATTTAAAATGAGCGTGATAAATAAACCATGCGGAATATTTGTTTACATAATTTAACTCAAAACTGTGATGCTAAAAAAATTTAAGCAGCAGATACACAAATATCAGGTCTTTTTCATCAAATTGCTCTGCTAGCATCCTTCAGAAAGTGACATAACTGAGTGGAAAAAATGTTTCCCTGAGAGACCAGAGAAACAAATTCATGTCCCAGATGGGCACAAGTAGCTTGTAAGATCATGATCCTCCCTGCCTCTCTGGGGTTCAGTTTTCATATCTGTAAAGTTAAGATGGTGGACTAGATGATCTTCTGTCTAATGTTCCTTTATTATCCCACAGAAGATTAAAACAGAAATTAAGTCAATTTAACTTTTGACTTTCTCAGGTAACTCTCAAGTCTCCACATATTTTCAGAAAGAGAAAGGCTATTATTGTAGAAATTTTCAGTTGAATTTGAGTGATCAGAGTAAAAGCTAATACATCTTGCACACCTACAATGTGGATAAAGGTGAGGGTGAGGAAGGCAATTGCTTTACAGCTAAAACCTACTTTGTCTGTGCCTGCCCTGGCTGCACATCCCTTTCTAGGTTAACCATTTGGGGTAGCCAGCCACCTAATAGCCATGTGCAAAAAAGTAGGACAATTAGAGGGTAGAAGAGAGGAGAATGAGAAAAAACACATTTGGGGGCCAATAATAAATAATATTCTTTGGTACTTTTATGAGGATTCTCTAGAAGAACAGAATCAATGAAGTAGATAGATAGATATGCAAGGATATTTATTAAGCTCATAGAATCAGAGGGAGAAGAGCCCACCCACCCTGGCTCTCTGTGCACTGGAGAGCTGTAGAATCCAATACCAGCTCAGCTCAAGAAGATGAAAGCCACAGAACAAGAGAGATCAAGGATGCAGGCTTATGCCCTCCACACCTGGGGTGGGTCTCCCCCTTTCAGTTTGCTGGCCTATGTGTAAGTCATAACAAATACACCCAGAATTGTGCTATTAGGCATTAATCCATTCAGGTTGACCTATCATGATTAACTGCTGGACTATTATGTTTTGTTGGTATAGTAAAATCCTTAAACTGGGTGTTTATAAAGGAAAAGGGTTTATTTTGCCTCATAATTCTGGTGCAGAGAAGTTCAAGAGCATGTTGCCAGTATCAGCTTGACTTCTGGTATGAGCCTCATGCTCTATCGAAGCACAGCAGACAAGCAGATAGGAAGGTCAGTATGTGCGAAATCCAGGTACTTGTATTAGAGAAGAAGCAGGAGGGGCAAACTGATTTATAGCAACTTCCACTTGTAGTAACCTGATAGATCTAGCTCACTCCCAGGAGAACTAATCCAGGCCCTTGAGCATGGCATTCATTCATTCATAGAGGCAGTGTCCATTACTTGCTTGTTTTTCAGGCAAGGAATCCCTGTGCAGCCCAGGCTGGCTTTGAACTGGTGATCCTCTACCTCAACCGCACTATCCCAGTATATCCCTCCATCATACTGTTATACTCAGTTAAATTTTATCATGACTTTCAGTAGCATAAACTACATCCAAATCATAGTAGCATTGAATGAAAAATAGTGGGCATTATTTTTGATTATTTAAGCCTAACTTTCTGGACTTCTTTGACTAAAAAAATCTCTGTGCTTCTCTGTATATTTATGCATGCACACACAGAAACAAATGCACTCAAACACATACAGATTGTAAATCAACATTCCAGGAAAGGTCTCACTTTCTCAGTGGTGCACAAGCGGTCTCTCTTTCTCCCTTTTAGTCTTAGTTTTCCCTAAAAGACACAAATCCACTGGAATACAGACTGAGACTTGCAACACGCAGCACTCTTTTTCTGGGTATTCTCCTTGGTTTGCACGCTCCCTCCTTTGTTCTCTGCCCTTATCGCAAAGATACAAGCATAGATCTTGAGAATTCCAGCTAGTTCTGGATACTTTTTATATTTGCTGCTGTTTCCATGACAAAATTTTTTTCTTTTCAGAAGAAAAGAACATTTCTAAATGATCAAAACTGAATCCCTTGGCAGGCTCAAAAGATAATAATGGCTCTGAGGAAATACTAAAATGAAATGCTATTTTATATATTTAAGCTTGTCAATGAAGAAGCAGTTCAAATTTGCAAAATTTAAACTTCAGTCTTCTCTTTGTATGTTTCTCTTTATTGGTAAAACACAAAAGGGCAAGTTGAACTCTAGAGATACAACAAAATCTGGTTTCACTGATGGGGATCACAGATGAGTGAGGTGTTTTATGCTGTTGTATCAATATAAATGCATATACAGAATCAGTTGTGTGAGTGTACTTGTGTGTCTGCATACTGTGTGTGTGTATAAATAGACAAATCCTTCAACTATCTATCTAGATATCTATCTATCTATCAATCAATCTATCTATCTGTTACTGGGAATCGAACTCATGACCTTGCACTTGCCAGGCAGGCACTTATGCCACTGAATTAAACCCCCAGCCCAGCAATCTTTTTTCAGACAGTTCCTTTTTGCTTTTCTCGTATTTTCTTTCAGTTATAACACAGGCATTTGCTATTTGCCAGTTCCTTGCCTCTTCAATCTATTTGCCAGTTTGTTATATATTTCATTATCAATTTTGATTCACTTCCTAGAAATTTTTGTGAAATGATAAGGGGTAGTACTAACTTATATTAAAGATATTTTCCTCAGCCTAGACAGACAGGATCAGACACTTTCAAATATACGCAGGCAATCATACACATACATGCATATACACATGTACCACATCAACAGCAATAACAAAATAACTCTTCTCCTCAGTACACATTTTGTTTTCCTAAGCTTTCAGCAATAAAACAACAGATAATGAAATACTTTTATAATAGCAGGCGGTAGTGTATTATCTATGACTTTGAATGAATTTAACAGAGCCCAGCAATTTTACTTACTGAAGGGAAGTAAGAGCACCTGTCTACACAAAAGCTTCTGCATGAATCATTGTAGTAACATCACTTATAGCAGTCAAAAGCTGGTAATAATGCAAATACCAAACAGTGGGTAAATGAATAAATAATACGTTATAAATCCTTTAAGGAAATGCAACATATCAACAACAACAAAAACTGAAACATGAAGGAAGCTTTAAAAACAATGCTAAATGAAAGAGGTTACAAAAGTAGGAGTACAATGATTGTGTGTACATTAAATTTCTAAAAATGCCAAAATTATATTGGTTACTAGACTAGGGTTGTCAGCAAGGATCAACTGCAAAAGTTCAAAGAAAAATTTTTCCATTTACAAGAATGTGCTAAAACTTAAGTTGTTTATACATGTACACAGCAAACTTTTGAAAAATATAATAGCCCCAAACTAGAAGGAATTATGATGGCCTTCAATAGGTGAATGGATAGGGGCTGGGGATTTAGCTCAGCGGCATAAGTGCCTGCCTTATAAGCAGGAAGTCGTGAGTTTGATCCCTGGTACCGATAAAAAGGAAAAAGACAAAAAAAAAATAGGTGAATGGATAAAAAACTATGATCTATTCATGTCATGGAATATTATTCAGCCACAAGAAGAGGAGTGTTATCAAGGCATGAAAGACATGGATGCATTTTAAATTTATGCTGCTGCATAAAAGTGCCAGACTGGAAAAGCCATATAAGGTATAATTCCAATTATATGATATTCTGGAAAAGACAAAATTATAGAGATGATAAAATGTTTAGTGGTTGTTTAAGTTTTGGGATTTGCTGGAATTGACTACGTGAGGGGCCTGGGATTTTTCTTAGGGCAGTAAAACTGTTCTGTGTGATAATGCAATTTGGAAACGTAATACTACACACTTGCTAACTCATTTGAACTTATTTGTTCAGAAAAAAACAATGAAATTTAGTTTACATAAAGTTTGAAAAAATCATGTAGGAGGTCAGGGCATACCATGGAGGAATATAAACTATGAGAATGTAACATACTACAGATAATATAAATCACTGAAAGAGTCAGAGAGGGAGAAGAGCTGATCAAAATAATGTAGGAAATGAGTAGCATTTATAAAAATACAGGCAATGACAATGACACATTAGAACTTTACAGGCAGAGTTGTTTTCCATAAGAATTATTATTATTAATTCTGAAGTCACTACATATATATCTTGGAATTGAACAATGAATTAAGGAGAATGATAAGAGGCAGCAATAGTTGAAAGCAATAGTTGAGATAAAGGAGGCAAACTCTCTGATAATAATGGATTAGAGTTGGAGACATCAACATTAACTCCTAATTAGTTTCATGTAGATGAGAATGTTTCATAACATTGGTAGATATATGTAAATCCACGGGTCAGTATTCACACATGTACTTCCTTGTTCTGACAGCTGAGCTCAGAACACCAGTATCATGGTAATGATGAGCAAAACTAATACCCAGACAGTTTTTAGTACCATTCTCCAGTAAAAGGATCCTTGAATGACTGATTGTTGAACTGGGTACAAATTGTGCAAGATGCACCTGGTGCATTTTGTAATGCAAGAAAGCAAGAAAGTATCCAAAAACCAAAACCAGACCAAACAAAACTCCACCGTGACAGGGGTATCACAAAGGAATTCAAGAGCCAGGCCAGGGGTTTAGCTCAGCAGCACAAGCACCTGCCTGGCAAGCACGAGGTCACAGGTGTGATCTTGGGACCAAAAACACAAAAAGAAAAGAATACAGGAGCCAGCTGACAATGTGTTCAGAAACCCAAGTGGAACAATTTGAGCAAAAGTGTTTAGTAGACCTGGATTCAAATCCAAAGTCCAGAACTATTTGTGACTGATACAAATAATTACATAGAGAAACAAATAGGGTATAAGTGACAAATTTCAAATGCAGAAGAATTTAGAAATAAATGATTTATAATGATTCTGCACCTTCAAGGAGGTAGAGCATAATGCTACGGTTCTTAAGTGTGGTAATATGGCCCATACAGGGTGACTTCAGATGAGTACAGTATGGAGAAGGAGACTAAAAGCATAACTTTATCATGGAGAAAAGCTGCCCAGCACTGTCTCACTCAAGGGATCAAAATTAACAACACCATCAAGCTGACAGCATGTATCTTTGATAAGATGTGATGAAAATGATACTTTACCTCCCTAGTCTTTTTTAAACCCATAATTTCAGACTGATGAAGAGGAAAACATCAGACAGATTCCAATTAAGAGGCATTCTTCTAAATTCCTCGAGACTCTTGAGGTCACCAAAACAAGCACAGTAGAAAACTGCCACAGAGGGAGGAGTCTAAGAAGACACAAGGGGTCTTGGAAAAGAAAAAGGATTTTAGATGAAAACCAAAACACTTCAATACAGTATGGACATTATTGAATCAGTATCAATTCATGGATTGAAGCAAATGTGCTGTCCTGATGTAAGATGTTAATAACAGGGGAAATGGTATCCAGGTTCTATGAGAAATCTGAACTACTTCACAAATCTGTGAATCTGAAACTGTTCTAAAAAATAAATTTTATTTCTAATAATGTAAGATAGATTGGGGAAAACCTATATAACAAAATAAAAGGGTGAATTGAAATGGCATCATGAGGGTGAGTCCCAGCAAAAGATAAACCATTAGTCTCCGTGGAGCTCGGATGTGCTGGCTTAGTGTTGAAGAAACAGCCAGCAGAGCTGTAGAAGCAGCATAATTACTAATACATACTTGACAGCACTTTCCTTTATAAGCAGCCAAAAAAACATGACACTGAACACTTGAACAGAACTGTGGAGGAACATATGAACTATCCCAAATTTACTTTCTTTATACAGCTGGCATCTTCTAAGATCAAATAGCCAAAATTGTCTTTTCGAAATCTGAAAGGCTTCACTATTTTAGGAAAGACTTTGATTATTACAGAATGCTTTGTACTGCTCAAAGACACCTAATCTCATTTGATGACCTTTTAAACTTTGTGCTGCTATTTTTATTTAGAGGAAAAAACAGATCTAGAGAGAGTGATTTGTCCCAAATATATACCCAAGAAATAGTGGAACTGAAACTTGAACTCAGATCTTCCAAATACAACTTCCTACGCATAGACAGGATTAGAGAGAGCTTTTGTATTGCTACCTATTGCTACCTAATCCCAAATACTGAGTTTAGTTATCTAAGTATGTAATCCTCTTTTTAGTTTTCTTCACAATCCAAAAAGTTATATTTGTAACCCCATTGAGATGTTATTGGAATTCCAGCAAGTTAATTTTAATCTACCACCACCAATGCAACCCACCTTGAGAGTAAGGACAGTAAGACATATTCCAAGTTAAGGACAGCCAAGGGGTCCTAAATCCAATCCCCGTGAAGATGTGAGGACAAAGGCCCTGATCCTAGGCCTCTCCCAGAATTTATTATCTTGTGAAGAAGCAGGGTGGCTCAGGGATGAGTGACAGTGAGGATGGCGGGAATCAGTGAGTAACTTGAGCTGGCTGGCCAGGTGGGAGAAAGGCACCTCTGTAAACTATAGAGAAAAAGATATGCAGAAGGCTCAATTTACATAAGCTAATTAAGGTAGCAATGGAGTTGTTTTGGTTTTGTCACTTTGGTTTTTGATATGTAAACTCTTGTGCCCTGGGGAGTTACAGCCTCTTTATCTTGAGGCTCTACCCAGTTGACATTTTTGGAGCTACTGGCTCTAACATCTCACTGTGTTTATATATTGTATATATCCTCCCGGAGAACACTATGTGAGGAAACAGGACTGTCTGTTGGCTTTAGAGATTACACACCACACCTCAGCTAGCCTTCTTTGCAATGCTTAGAGCCAGCTGAAGAGAGAATGAAATGCCAGTCAGCTCTGTACACATCAGTATAAGGAAATGAGTCTCCAAATAATCAAAGTCACAGCAATTGTTTTGCATTCAAGGGGAGTCACTGAAGTTGTCTCCCACAGCTACCTAGAGGATGTTAGAAGGTACCAGGCATCTAGAGCAAGAATATTACCCTCTGTAGAGTAAGGGCACCAAGTAGGCCTTGGCTTTCCAAATGGGCACTAACCAACCGAGGAAGTCTCCGAGCAATACAAAGTCCTACTTTTAGTCTTTTCTCTCTCTTCCCTCTCTTTCTCTTTCTTTCATTTTCTTCCCAAATACTCCTTTTGTCTTGTCCTATGAGCCTGACTGATGTTTTATGGACTCTGATTCCTTCTCAGCTAGTGGGCAAGCCTCTACACCTGATTCCATTTCTGTACCAGCTTTAGTCACCTCTTCTCTGCCAGATATTGAGACTCTGTCCTTGTTTCCTTGGTCCTGATCACATACAAAGAGTCATAAAGAAGGCCCCAAGACTGTTTTAAATAAAATGGCTGCACTATTTTTAAAGGTTCACTGGGAAAATGGAATACTTGGGAGTTCACAGAGTTATTATGGAGATCTAATTCCGCTTCATCTCTCTTCTGAGGGAGATAAGTCTTAATGTGTATCATTTCTCCTGAAGGAAATGAGGAATTGGGTCATTACTTTCAGTTCCGCAGTAATATTTCACTGACCTCCAAAAATAGCTCTGTTAAAATGGTAGGGAAACCAATTCCTAGGCAGAACTTAGACCTGAATAGAAGTAAAGAGTAACACTGTACATTACAACAGCCATCTCTTCAGAATAAGACCTTAGGTGTTAATAATCTTGCCCAGGAATAGTAACAACTTCGAGATATTCTGAATTCTTATAAATGGGTTTGCCAAAGAATGCCTAAGCCACCTTTGTTGGGAGGTTGTGAAAGAGATCCCTATTTGACACCAACTGGAAGACAGCCTGGGAAAATGTCACTGAAGGCTTGTAGCATCAGTTTTCAAGTCTCTAAAATGCTTCCGAAGGCATCCAGAGAGCCTGGGAAGAGCAGTGGCATGGTGCACGCTGCAAGGTCTGAGAGCTAACGCGAGGGAGCAGGGGAAAAGGTCTATCACAGGTGCTGGAAAGTCTTGTGGGACACACAGAACATTGTCTCAGAACAGATGATACAGGCCACAGATATGGCAAACAGGGCTGAGAGGTAGGGAGAATGGCTGGGACCAGAGCTCAAAGCAGCATAGCAGGGGACAGGTGAGAAGACAACCGAGGGACAGAGCTGAGACAGATGGTAAATACAAAAATTTGTAAGCAAGCGGCAGGGCTTCACTTTGTATGTTGAGATTCAGAAAATCAGACTCCAGTCCCTGCCTAGTCCCAGTGGTCAGAGAAAAAACAGTGTGTGAACAGCAGCATGGGTGAGCTCAGCATAATAGACGATGACACTCCCAAAGCAGAACAGGGGCTGCCAGGGACTGTGCAATGCCTGTTTCATGGGTCCAGAATTCCAGGCTGGCAACGATGAACATATTCTGGAGATATACCTGAGTGATGGCTGCCCAGCAATGTGCACAAACTTAATGCCACTGTATTATACACTTAAAAGCAGTTAAGCCAGTGTATTTCATATTATATGTTTAACACAGTAAAAACAACTTAGAAAGCAAAATAATTTTTAAAAGACAACTGTACCATTGAGCTGGTATTGGGGACAGAGGGAAAGTCTGATTCTGAGAACTGATACATGAGTAGAGTTAATCTTGGGTATGTGTCAGAAAGTCGCATGTGCAATGCTGATCTTGAGATCCGGACTGGAGGTACACAAACCCTTCCATTTCAGGTCTGTCCTGCAAACATCTCACTGCTGTTCAAGCCTGGGAAATGGCTGGGCCTGGATGTTTGATCAAGTAACCTCAGCTATGGGGGCTGAGGAAGCCTGGAGAGGCTGAGTATTGGGCAAGACTAATATATGTAGATTCTCTGTGATCTCATTCTCCTCACCCAGAACTGAACTCGAGGATGAAAACAAGAAACAGCAGCCCTGAGGAAAACTAGCTCGCACTCAAGGAAATAATTTGATGATGTACAGATTGAAAACAGAATGGAGAACTTCGAGTATTTCAGATTAACTCACTAGCTGGTAGACAATTCTTCCATCTAAAGAATTCTGTGCCTTTTTTGCTAATGAATTCGTGTCCCCACAGAGACACAAAGATAAGAATTTGGCCCAAATGTACACTTAAGGTGGATTTCCTCTTGAGAATGCTTTAAAAAATAAAATCAGCCACCTGTGACATATTAAGGCAGTAAATGTACTCACTGACATAAATACCTGAAGGGTTTTTACAACAGCTGGAACACAGCACAAAGATCCTTTGTATATACTTTTTAATTTACTTCCAATGGGACTTCATAAAATTGCAACCGCTCCTCCCAGTGGGACTGAGGTTTTGTCTAAGTCTCGCACTCCTCATCTTCTATCATCATTGATTTACAAGATTGTAATTCAGTCTGTTCTAAACATCTTGAAGATAAAAATCAAGCATCAAACAAGTACCAATTAAAAGACAAGGTCTAAAGGACTTAGGCAATCAAAATCCATGTGTCCTTGGCAACAACTCCCACCAAATGACATTTTTCTGGCTTCATCCCCTCACTCCGTGGGATCTTTAAGACACCCTAAAATTCTTCCCATATGGGTCCTAGGAAATTCTAAATTCCTTCCACATGCTGCCCAAGAGTTCAAACAACTAACCTTGGCCGTGATGCAACCTGTGGCTGTCTCGACTGCTGATGCACCTGCTTTGCTGTGCTGTACTTCAAGGAATAGCGGGCCTATTTCACTCACCAGCTGAGTTGTTGGCTACAGATGTCCACGCTAAAGCTGTGGTGATGAAGTTAGAGGATACCGATATCAAGGTGGCCACAGCCACATATGACAGTCCCTGTACTTTTCCTAGAAACACCTTCAGTTTCACTCGTAAACCAGTGCCTTTGAGTTCTGTTTCAATCAACAAGTGTTTATTAAACATCTATTATGTGCCACGCACTAAAATAGGATCCTGATAAACATTTGTGTGCAAAAGAAGCATTGTGAGGTTTACATTAAACAGTGTATAATGATAATAACAGGAGAACAAATTAATTAATGCATACCTACTTTTGGGAAATGCTAAGAAGGCGATGGGCGAGGTGCTGTGGAATGGTCAGGAGATGCCCTTGTTCAGGAAATGCTATTTAAATTGAGGCCCAAAGGATAAGAAGAAAACAATCCTTTAAAGATCTGGATAAGGAATTTTGCAAGCAAAAGCAATAAATAACCTTTAAGCAGCAAAACGACCTAGAATAAAGTTGGAGTAAGTGAAGTTCCAGACAAATGGAGAGGCAGAATGGCAGGAAGTTGAACTGGAGCAGGAAGGGTGGGCCAGGATATGACTGAGCTTTATACCTGAGAAACCTTTAACGAGCAGATGAATGACATAGTTTTCTTTAAGTTTTGCAAAGATCATTTGGACCGCTGTGTGGAAAGTGGATTAGAAGAAACCAACAGGGGAAACAGACCTTTCAAGAAACTCTTTGTAGCCATTCAGATGAGAAATAAATGCTGGTCATTTAAAGTAAGACAGTGGTGATAGAAATGGATGTAATTCAACTGAGATGAATTTTGAAAGAGTAAGGATTTTCTGATAAAGGTGTAGTGAAGAAAATAATCAAGATCATCTAACCAGATTTTTGTCTGAGCAACTGAAGGGATGATGATTATGTTACTCAGCTGTGCATTCCTGTGACAGAATACCTACCACAAACAGTCTGAGCGGAGAGAAGAGGAGAGAGCTATTTGGGCACACTTTCAGAGATATGGGTTCATTGCTTCTGTGGTGAAGCAGAAGCATCATTGCACAGAGTGTAGAAGAGCAAAATTGCTTATTCATGGCAGTAGCGAGGTGGCTGTGATAGAGAGAGAAGGAGGAGAAGTGGAAGAATGAGGGGGAGGGGAAGAGGGAGGAGTAAGGGGGAGAAGGAGAGACAGAGAGAGAGAGAGAGAGAGAGAGAGCAAACACAGCCTTCAAGGTGCCAAAGACCTACTTTGTCCAACTGGAGGTTCCCGCCTGACAAAATTACTACCACTTTTCAATAGTGCCGTCAGATGGGGACTAAGCCTTCAACACGTGAGCGTCAGGGATAAAATCAAACACATAAAAATGATATATGTATTAAGGTCAGGTAAATGAAAAACAGGCTTCAAAATGAAAGTCATAGTTTGTAATGCATTAAATTTAATGCACGAATTAATGGGATCACCGAGTAGGTATTTGCATACACATAATTTGTTAACTTAAATATTTTGATCCCTGTGTATAGAAACTGAGCCTAACTACAAAGGCAATCATAACAGAGATGGTCTTTGACCTTCTGAAATTTAAGCAAGCAAGTAGGATAAATATTAGACAAGGAACACTCCACGTGATGTAGGAACTAGTAGAAATTAGGAGACTAAAGGAAGAAAGAACAAGGGAGTCGACAGTCTGGTTGGCTAGGGAAGGCTTCCTAAAAAGGGGATATTTTAAATTGTAAAGATGGAGAAGCAAAGTCTTAGCAGAACATGGGCAGGAGAGAGGAGGTTGTGTAGAACTAGCTCTCTCCCCGGAGGTTCTCAGTCCTGAGATGCCCTGTTGGTGGGCTGGTTACACCATGTACTCCAGACATGAAGAAGCCAGGACAACCTGGCTTTCACTCCGATCAACTCTGTCACACTAGGTTTAAGAGATCTTAGTCCATTCTTTTGACTAACAATTCTCAGAGCAACAAATTATTATAGACTGTGGACCTCTAGATGAAATTATTGCTTTTAAGAAGGAACCTGCCACTTGTGGAAAGATGAAGAGTCTTACATTATAATTAACTATTAAGAACTGTGGAGAAATTGAAAGAGGAGGACTGATTGTCCCTGGGCCACAGATGTCACAGAGGAAGAGGAGGGAAGAAGAATTGGCAACACTCGTATCAGGTGAGTGCATGGGACACATATATGTGTGTTTTGGACATGGCAAGCAATTTCCAATGAGAAACTATTCTTATGAACTCAGATTATCCCATGAATATAGACAATTTCCTTTCTTGAGTGCATGATCTGCTTTAGCATTGAAAAGTCTTCTCTGCTTTTGGCAATATAAAATATAATCCCATGTCTGGTCTTGAAGAGCTAAAATGCCTTCGTCATCCTATTCTGATCAGTTTTATACTATGATGTTTGGTATGAATTCAATGTATGTGAAGACATGGACAACTATTTGGAAGAAAACAAGAGACAATATGATAGATAGTGAAGAGCTCTGGTTGTCTTGCTTTGAAATCTGTGTCTCTTACATTGTTTTCTTATGTTCTGTTTTGTTATGTTTAGTTTTACCCTCTTTAAAATAAAATTTTAAAAAATAAAAGATACCGTAGTGTTGAAGAAAATGAAGTTATGTGACAGTCTATTTCTCGGTGTCCCCAATGTTAATCACAGCTTTCAGATGTCAGCATCAGGGACCACAGCTGAGTGATAATTAGGCATCAAGCAATCTTTCTGAGAGCAGCATGAGACAGAACATCATTAGGTGAAGGTGTTCCTTTTTTTAAGTCAAGAAGAATATTGCTTTTCCTCAATAGATTTAAAAAGCAAAAATATCAGACATGAAGGCCGTGCTAGGAATGGCAGAAAATACAAGCATAGGCTTTTGCTTATCTGTTCTTGAGTCTAGTTGTCTAGTCACATAAAGTTGAAACACTCAATCCTTTAGGGGTTAGTGACACAGAGAAAGAGGTGAACGGGGAGACACATGGAATTCAGGATAGTGAAACCATTTTGTATGATGCGGTGATCATGCATACGTGTCATTATGCTTTTGTATAACACAAAGAATGAGTCCTAATATAAAGTAGGGACTTTAGCTAATAATCCTGTATTGACGTTGGTTCATCAGTTGTGGCAAATATATAGCACTAATGGAAAGTGTTAATAACAGAAAACTAGGCGGAGGGAAGTAAGTGTTTGAGAACATTGCATACTTTCTGTTTAGTTTTCTGGAAGTATAAACCTGCTTTGATTACAGAAATCCCAAACTTAATTGCTAAACATGACTTCTTTCTTCATTCAATATTGTGAAACAGCTAGTGAATTTTTACTAGGTGGGATTTCCTGCTTTAGGGACATACGAATAGCACTGAATGAGATAAGATCTTGCCCTCCCAGAGTTTTATTCTGGCTGAGAAACAGATAATAAACATACTCATGAAAATGTAAATAGTTCTGGCAGTACATCCTATGGATTAAAATGAATCACCATGCTTCACTGGTGACAGAGGAGGCTGCAACAATGCTGTTTTATGACAATCAGGGAAGCCTGCTGTCAGAAGGGGACACTGGAGGTCAGCCCTAGGGAAAGCCCTAGGGAGTAGCCATGTGGACCAATCAGACAGAAGACCTGGAGTCCCACAGAAAGAAGAAACAACATGGGCCCGAGACGGGCAGTAGTTGAAGAGGGGCTTTATAGGGAAAGGGGCCAAAGTGGTCCCCATTGGCCAGATCACTGAGGGCTGTGAAAACTTGTAAAGACTTCAAAATTTTAACTCAACCACGATGAAAAGCTTTAGAAGCAACCCAAGTGTACATCAACAGATAAATGGATTCCTGGTACAAAAAGAAGTGGTATTTATACTTAATATTAGTCATCCTTAAAGGAAATCCTGTCGTGCTCTACAACATGATGAAACTTGGAGATATGACACTCAGCAAAATAAGCCAAAAGACAAATGCTCCATTGTCCTACTGAAACATAGTACCTGTCTCAAATAGATTTATAGAGACAGAAAATCGAAGGGTGGTTTCCAGGTCATGGAAGGAAGGGAGAACTAGAAATTGTTTAAATGAGTATGAAGTTCTAGTCTTACAAATGAAAAGAATTCTGGAGATTAGTTGTAGGTCATGGTGAATGTACTTAGAAATATTAACTATACACTTAAAAATAATTACCATGGTACATAACAGGTGATTCTACTGCAACTAAACAACAACAAATCTTGGAAATGTTTGAAGCAACCAGTGACACAGTCTTGCTCAGACCTCTACAAAACTATTCTTGCCAGTAAAGAAGAGCTGAGTACAGGGTGACTTCCTGAGACCAGAGGTGTTGTTTACTAGAAATTGGGGCAACAGGGGAGATGCTGAAGTAAAGTCAGACTTAGGAAAATGCTTTAGGTAGACTCAATGCAATTTTCTTTTCTCAACAAACTTTGAGTGTGAGAAAGAGAGAAATAAAAGTTAATGTCAAAATTTGGATCTCAGTAACCAGAGACTGGATGTACATCAGTGGGAATGTACTTACTAGTACTGAATTTGCTTTTGGATCCTGTTAACCCCTTCTATTTCTTATGCCAGGGTTCACCTGTATGAGTTTGAACTGTTTCACCCATGAACATAATCTCCAGCTGGGTCCATTTACCTACAGGAGTCTTGAGATTACTCTACTTTATAGCTGGGTAAATTTCCACTGGATGCAAATACCATATCTTTCTTACCCATTCTGTGGTTGATGGGCAGGTTACTCTTTCTTTCTTTCTTTTTTTTTTTTTTTTGGTCTCCTGTCACTTGAAACAATTGTTTTCTCTCCTTTGATTTTCAGTCTATGAAATTCCTTTCCAGCTAAATATGTTTTTGGTATAGAGTATTAAAAAGATTTTGCCTCATTTGGGACACTGTGATCTGTTTCTTTTCTCTAACAGCTTTTAATATTCTATTCTTGTGCTGAATTTCTGGGATCTTGATTATTATATGTCTGGGTGTAGATTTACTTTGGTTATGGCTAGTTGGACTCCTATATGCCTCGCTTATCTGCATGCCAGATCCATTTCCCGTGTTTGGGAAGTTTTCTTCTATTATATCTGCAAGTAGCCTTTTAATTTCATTTGTTGATCCCTATTTCTTCACTAACACCTATCACTCTTAAATTATGCTTCTTTGCATCATCTTGCAGCCATTGAGTTGTTATTTCCTGATTCTATGTTGTTTTTAAGAGATCTTTCCTTTCACAATCACTAGCTGGAATCCTAACTTCAAGGGCAGAAAGTCTATCTTTAGTCTCTTTCAAGCAATTTTGCCAGCTTTCCATTGAATTTTTAATTTCCTGGATCTCTCTTTGAATCTGTTTCATGCATTATAATTCTTTTCTATATACATTCAAGATTTCCATCATTTTCCTATGCTCCTCTTTTTTGTCTGTCTTCTTTAGACCTGTTAAACAATTCTTTCAGTATGTTTGTGATTTCTTCTTTTACCTGAGACATTATTTCTGATCTGATTACTTTTACAATCTCATGAAGTTGTTTCCTTATTTCAGCTGCTATCCTCTCAGAGATTTCAGCTGTGTGACTTCCATTTTCTTCCATGACTGTATCTCCCGGACTTGTTCTGTGTGTGCTGGAGGTCTGAGATTGCCTTTTGATCTTTCATCTTTGACATTCTTCTGGGTTCCTCCAGACAAGTTCGTTGTTGGGCCCCAGGCACTTCCCATATTGGCTGCCCCTCCATGCTGTAGGGGTATAGGACAGTCACCTGGGTTCCCCTAACCCCAGGGAGGTAGCAGAATGTGCAACAGGCTTCTCCAGACCTGTGCAGCTACACTGGGACTTCCCTGATGATCAAGGATGTATGGAGATGGGTGGGGCTGCTTCACTCAGCCTTTGTGTGTACACTGGGACTTCCATGATGGCGACAGACACACAGGGGTGTATTTATCTGATTCCACTATTGGGTGATGGCTGCCCAAAGGAACCAAGGGCCACCAATGGTGGCCTACAGGTACACAGGGTTTACCTGGCTATGTGTCCCTGCTCCTACTGACCACCTGCAGGAAGGAGCTTTCTGGTGGCAGCTCCCTACAGACGAAGGCAGATCTGCTGGTTCTCTTAGACAGTGCTAGCCACCCAAGGGAAGGGCCTCCTGGTGACATTGCGTGGCAGGCAGAGGTAGGTTTGTATGGCTCTCTCTGCCGGTGCTGTGTGCCCATAGGAAAGGGCCTTCTGGTGGAGGCACCCGGCAGGCAAGGTGGATCTGTCTGGCTCCAATTGAGGTAACTTTAAAACTTCCCCAAAACAAGCATTAGTATTTTTAGGCATATAGTTAAGTATTTAGTATAGTCATATTGATATGCAACCATCACTAGGACTCTTTTCATCTTGCAACCCTTTATACCTGTTAACTCCTCATTCTCTTTCTTTCTTTCTTTCTTTCTTTGCCCTACTAATCACCATTTTACTTCCTGTTTCTGTGAATCTGACTACTTGAGGTAGGTACCTTGCAACGGTAGGATCAGACATCATTTGTCTTTTTGTAGCTGGTTTATTTTATATAGTATCAGCCCCTTGTGATAATCCCTGTTGTAATATGTGACGAGATTTCTTTCCTTTTAAAAATAAATAATATTCTCATCATATGCATCACCAGCTTTTCCCCATCCATTTAGATAGTATTTTCTTCCTGACTGTTGTGAAAAATGCTGCAGTGAATATTGGTAGATGCCATTATCATTTCAAAATTAGTTTTTTTGATTCTTTCAGTTACATATCCAGCAGTGAGACTGCTGAATCACATGATAATTCTATGGGGGTGCTTTGTTTTGTTTTGTCTTTTTAAGACAAGATCTCACTATGTGGTTCAGGCTGGATTTGGGCTCGCTTTGTAGTCCAGGTTGGTCTCAAACTTGCAAACAATTCTCCTGCCTCAGCCTTCCAAGTGCTGGCGTGCTGGCATTGTAGGAGTGTGCCACACACTAGTAGTACATATAGTGCTACTATGTTAATTTTTAAAGAGACTTATCTACTGTTTTCCAAGGCAGCTGCATTATTTAACATTCCTATCAACTTGCACACAAAGGCTTCAATCTTTCCACATGTTTGGTAATGACTTTCTATTTTTTATAGTGGCCACAGTGATTTAGACTTGGATTTCCCTAATAATTGGTAATGAAACCCATGTTTTCATATGCTTGTTGATGATTTACTCCAAATGGTCTCCAAGATGGAAACCAAACCCACACTGCTTTCAGAAGTCCTGTAAGAGAATGCATTTCCTTGCCTTTTCTAGCAAGGAAATGCAACTTGCAATTTTCATTTCTTGGATCTTTCCATTATCTTCAGATTTCACAATAGATAACATTTTGCTTTAACTATAACATTGCCTTCTGTCCCTATAGGTCAAATCTGCTTTTATCTGTCTCTTATCGGGACATTGTAATTATACTAAGACTCACCCTGAATATCCTGGACATCTTCTCATTAAAGATCTTAAACTGAATCACATTTTCAGGGTCTTTTTTTTTTCATATTAGCATCATTTACAGTTTCCAAGAATTAGGATCTAGATATATTTAGAACCCATTAGTCAAGCTACCACAGCATTTTAGACAAGTTAAAATAGGTAGAAGTTATACAAAGCCATCGTCCGGATAAAATCATGAAGGCAGTGAGTTTAGTAAAGAGTAATCTGAAGTTATGTTCCCCACATACACCCTCACATTCTCAAATCAAGAATCTCACATTCAAAAAAAAAAAAGGAATCTCATTTTCTAAAGGAGAGAATACCCCAGAAAACGTGAGTGGTAACACCTTGTGAAATCTGAGACAATGGTTGTTCTTTCCTTTTGAATACTTTCTCTCCCTTTCATTATCACAATACCTGTTGTACAGGTATTGTGATTACTCTTTTTTTTTCCCCTGCGGCATAAGCACCTGCCTTGCAAGCAGGCAGTCGTGAATTCAATCCCTGGTACCAATAAAAAAGGAAAAAGGATCTTATTACTCTTTCATTTTTTTTATACTAGGGAGACAATACAATATTTACACATGTGAGTTTGCTTTATTTCACTTATGAGTATAGAAACACTAAATCTCTGGAAGACAAGGAAGGCAGAAATCTTGAAGACATAGTGGTAGGCAAAGCGTTCATGAACAAAATGCAAACCACATAGGAAGTACTTCAAAGCATCAACAACTGGGATCTCATCTTATTAAAAAGTTTTTGCCCATCGAAAATCACCAACAGAGTGAAAAGAAAACTACAAAATAGGAAAAAACTTTAGCCAACTGTCCCTCAGGTAAAAGACGTATCTAGGACATGAAGAATTTAGAAATATCAGGGCTCTCAAATTCAAAGATCTAGTTCATAAATGGGCATCTGAGATGTACACACATTTCTAAGATGAAGCAATACTATAAATGGCAAATAAATACATAAAGAAATGTTCAACATCACTAGTCATTCGAAAACTGCACATTAAAACAACACTGAGATTCCATCTCACTCCAGAAAGAATGGCTGCTATCAAGAAATCAACCAGTAACAAATGCTGGTGGGGCTGTGGGGGAAAAATGACTCTTCTCCGCTATTTGGGTGTGTGTAGACCAATACAATCGCTGTGGAAATCAGTGTGTTGATTTCTCAAAAAAAAACAAACAAACAAAAAAAAAAAAACTAGGACTGGCAATCCCCTTCAATCCAGCTATTCCCCATCTGAGTATTTTCCCAGAAGAATTGAAAACTTAATGCCACAGCAATATATGTGCACCTATATTGATAGCAGTACAATTTGTAATAGTTAAATCTTGGAAATAACCCAAACGGCCATCAACAGCAGTATGGATAAAAAAGATGTGGTATATTTCTACAATGGAGTACTACTCAGCTATAAAGAGGGATCACACTGAGGCTTTTATAGGTAAATGGATGTAACCAGAGTGATTATATAGGCAGTGGCTTCTAAACCCAATGAGAAGGCTAGTTGAGAACATAAAAAGGTGGCAGACACATTTTCATGACAGTAGGGTCCATAAAATAGATGTTCTAATTTCTAAATAATCACTAAAGGTGTGGTACAAGAAATAGCATGCTGATCAACAGTGTTAAGGTCATTGTGCTACAAACTAATCTTTGTGACTTTAATTATCAATGACAAAAAAACTAAGCCTACATCAAAGTCCCATTGTTAAAGTAATAAATGGAATACAAATAATAATTACAAAGACTATCTTCACTTTTATTTCCTTTTTTAACTTTGCAGTTTTTAATTGTTCCTTTCCCTATGAGAAATTTCTAACAGCTCTTGGAATAATTATTATGAATTCTTTTAATGAAATCATTATCCCACTTTTTGCTAGTATCACATGATTCTTCTAATATAAAAACTGAAATTTCACTAGGCGAAATTATCTTCTATGTAAATTATTGCATGGAAATAAGTAATTAAACATACATTATGTCCTGGACTTTTTTTAGAAAAAAATAATCCCAGCTATCTATTGGTAATTTATTGTCTGTCATTTTGATACACAATTTCTAATCTATATAATAGTGTTACAAGGTAGGTATCATTCTCATTTTACAAATGGCAAATCAGAGAATACATAGCTAAGAAATGACAGGACAATCACTGACTCAAGGACTTCTCCTCCTCACTCTTCTCTCCTTTTCTATTTCAGCTGTGCTCCCTGGTATTACCCACTTTGAAAGTCGTAGCATCATTTGCCAATAGGTTAGCCTCTTCATTGCTGGCGAATGAGTCAGCTGTTCCGTAAGTCTGTAACTCAGGTAAGGCCCCAGAGGTTGTATTTGTTAATCTCTCCCCTCATTCAGTCAGCTGTCCTCACTATAGATTGGGCCCCCCAAATAGCACTTCCACATGAATGCTACCACGCTGCCTGCCTGCCTTTTAAGTGACACCCTTCTGACTTTGCAACATCTAAGGAAAGGGCTACTCAGTACTTACGCTTTATTTTCAAAATTTTAGCACACAGAGAATGACTAATACCATTTGATTCCAACTCAACATCTCATTTGACCAAATAACACTGCATAATCATCATGCTACCGAGTACAAGTGGTCATAGTTCCAGAATGACAAAGATATTCTCTCAAAATAACTGATCTCTCAACTGCTGTCCTTCTCCTACACACACCCACACTGCTATCACAGAGCATTTTCGCCAGGATGTTTTCCTTTGGTTCGGACTAATAGTTTACTGGTGACATGGTCTCTTGTTTTGTTCCTGAGCTCCTACCGTTGGCCTTCTACCATCACTACATAAGTTGTCATCTATTAAAAATTTGGTTGCCAAGTAACAGGTATCACATTGTTATTTTTACTTGGCATACATAGAAAGATTCTTTCATACTTAAATAGCAATTTTAAGAAAGTTATATATAAATAAAAACTGGAAGAGCATAATTCATCTGCATTTTATGAGCGCAAGTACATCAAACCAACTCTTTCTGATAACATCAGTGAAATATAGGCAAATATCAAAATTCAGCAAAGTAAAGGCATTATATAATAATCAAAAGAGAAAAGAAGGGATAAATATTCTAGAAGGAAAACAAAAAAATAAAACAAATTGGCAACCTCTGTTCTTTTCGCCCTTTAAGACATTTTGCAGTTGTTAAATTGTGCAGGGTCAAATGATTAGAAAACAAACAGAGAGACACATAAGAGGTGAAAAAGCCCAGAAAACTTATTAACATCATGGTGAATAGAGACATAAATTGGAGCTCAAAGCCCAGCTGCAGGCTGCAGGTAAAGATAAACTGAAATCAGTAAGCCCTCAAAAAATGGATACTTAGCCTTATCTTCTCTCAGTCCTCCGCTCAGTCATGGTTACACACTCCTAATTACCGCCAAGAGAAAAATAATTCCTTTATGGAAGAAGATATATCACTGTATGCACTGCAGTTTTTCACAGGTAATACCCTTTATTCATTGGAACATTTCTGGGGATGCCCAGAGAAGAGATCAAATGATCAAAAATTGAGAAAGAGATGTTCTCTGCAGCAGGAACCCAGGTGAACCATGCCAAAAGGGTCAAAGAATGGCTCCTGCCTTCACTACTGCTAGGACTGAGGTAAACTGAGGTAGACCACAGGGAATGCCAGTGACACAATACGGTCCTAACTAAGGTATACAGGACGGACAGGTGAGACAAACGGGGTGAAAAGTCTGAAGTAACAATAACATGAGCCAGCAAGTGGTAAGTTAGATGGACCAACATTGTGCTTGGGGACAAAGACCTATAGAATAGAAGCAGGTGGGTGGGACCACGCCTGTTCTCTTTTGCTGTTGTTTCTTTCTTTTCTCTGTCTCTGTCTCTCTCTTTTCCATTTCTCTTCTCTTCTCTTATTCTCTCTCTCTCTTTCTCTCTCTTTTCTCTTTCTCTCTCTCCTAAAGGGTTAGAAAGCACTCCAGCCACAGATAACTGATTCCATCCCCCAAACCTGAGACCAAGTTCAGACAACCCCTGATTTATTCCCTTATTCTTTCTCTTCTACTCTCTCTTCTAGTTTCCCAAAGTTTTTGTGACCATCCTTTGTCCTCCAGCCTTGCTTCTACTTTCTTTCCAGTTATCTTTGTTTTATTCACTATTCTGAAATTTCCCCACCACGGGGTAAAACCATGCTGCCGTGGTGAATACAAGCTCCCAATTTACAATCAATTCTGTTACATAATTGTAGGTTTTGCATCTGTGGTTTAAGGTACAAAATTAATAGTTACCACAGTTTGTCAGTCTCAAAACTGTACTTGATGCTCTTGTTATTACTAATTATACTACTTTAGGTAGGATGCCATATCTGTAGTAATTATTTACTGTCCTTTCTGGAACAATACTGGGAAGCTCTGGGGTAGCAACCTCACCACAGCTGAGCACCAGAGAATAGGAGACTGAGCCAAATAGATAGCAACATCTCACACTGGGAAGGTAGGATCTTGGAACAAACACAAACCAAGAACCTCTTACACACAGAAGACATCCCTGAGGGATAGACTTTTCCTAGAGAGACCTTGATACTAGTGATAAAGCTACCTACTACCAAAACTTACAAGGATCAATACAGAAAACAGAACAAAATTTTTAGAAATAGAAAACAACAAGACACAGAAGCAAGATGCAATCGCAGACCTCTAGTCCACCTGGAATAACTCCAGGAGACAGCAACATGGAGGAAGATGGAAAACATACACCGAAATTTCTGAAAGGATAGCAACCAAAAATAAAGAAACAGATCAGTGAGGCTATAGAGGAAATCAGATAAAAAATAATCTCTCATGTAAAAAAAGCAATGTCAACATTCAGAAAGGAATTGCTCAGCAAATGTAGAATAAAGATAAAAATAGATGATGATAGAAAAAGGATAGAGACTGCATAATCGATATAGGAAAGAAACACAATGCATAAACTCGACTCAAATATTCAGGAAATTAAAAATTCCATTGAAAACTGGAAAACTGCTTGAATGAAACTGAAGAAAGACTTTCAGATGTTGAAGACAGGATCACGGCTAGTGATCATAAAAGAAAAGATCATGAAACAAAAGATCAGAAAATAAAACTCGACAGTTGCAAGACAATGCAAAGAATAACAATATAAGAATAATTGGTGTCAATTAAAAAGCTGACATCAACACAAATGACATAAAAAATCTATTTGCAGAAGTAATAGCAGAGAAGTTTCCAAATATCGAAAAAGAATTTGACATAAAGATAAGTGGGGCATATAGAACTCAAAAGCATTAACCAAAATAAATCAACATGCAGACATATAATAATCAAGATTCCAGAAATGCAGAACAAGAACAGACTATTAAAGGGCATACAGATAAGTGAGACATATAAACTCCAATTAGTCCTAACCAAAATAAATCTACACCCAGACATATAACAACCAAGATCTGAGAAATTCAGCACAAAAACAAAATATTAAAAGCTGTTAGGGAAAAGAAACAAATCACCTATAAAGGAAACCCATCAGAATCATGGCAGAATTCTCAACACAAACTCTCAAATAAAGTAGACCTTGAAGTAAAATATTTCAATTCCTGAAAGAAATCAGTTCCCAACTCAAACTGATGCACCTGGCAAAACTATCTTTCAAAATTAATGAAGAAATAACATACTTTCACGACAAAGAGCAACTAAAGAAATTCATGACCGGATGATGGATAGATAACAGCAGCTACAGAGGCTCTCTGAGATAGCCAGCTTATATTCCAGGAATGGCATGGTGTGGGGAATCCTAAGCAGAGGGAGATATACCCTGCCAACCCAGGAACAAACTAAGCTGAGAGAAAACAATCGGAAATGCAATCCCAGTGCTATAATTGCAAGAGCTAAAGTCTTGGTGCTGCCGCTGGAACCCGTGGCTTGAATACCGTGGTGTGTCTTGAATGCTGCTGCTGTGTCTGAATTGGCAGTCTGGATAGAGACGCAAATGCTCTGAGAGCAGAAATCGGCGAACCGAATTGAGAGCAGAGTTGGCGGGGAAACTTGCATCGACCTGCAGTGAGTGAGAGGAACAGGGACTCTTCCATAGATAAGGAGGCTCCAACAGAGGACATTCTGGGACTGGGCAGACTGGCCAGAACAGGGCACTGTAGTGACTTCAGTCACGTATTCCTCTATCAATTGGGATTGGTGGGGAGCGCTTGACCTGGGTGATGCCACGGACTGAGTCCCAATAGGCTTGCCCAAACCAAGTCCCTGTGCCTGGCAGTGCACACTAATGCAGTGAAGCCTTCAGTAGGTTGACCTGGAGGGGCGGGCCCATCATAGGCTGCACAGGTCTGTACCTCCTAGTACACTGCAGTGGGTGGGACCACCTAGTCAGCATGCTTCAGACAAACTGAAACCAACAAAGAAAGAAACTGGGCCTCCTATATACACCTGTATGGAAGGAACAAAAAATATGAGAAGAGGAGGCAACAAGAAAGGGTCCTCAGTCCCCAATCCTGATACATTGATCCAGGAAAGGTAAATGCAAAGGAGAATGAGGGCAGAAAACATGCAATATCTGGCATGGCACCAATAGACATAAAGTGATATCTTCGGGACCTCATAGACAAGTTCAAAAGTGAAGTGTTTAACAAAGTAAACCAAGACATAAGTACAATAGTTAAAGAAATGCTAAGCACTTCCCAAGAAAAAACAGATGGTAGAATGGAAGAACAGAAAAAAAGTAGAGAATTGTTTGATGGAGAAAATAGAGAAAACATAGAATACATGAAGCAGGTTTAAAGAGATTACCAGAAAACTAAAAACTCTATTGAAAGCTGGCATAACAGCTTGAAAGAAACTAAGGATAGATTATCTGAACTGGAGGACAGATTTGTAATGTGAGAACATGAAAGGAAAAACTTCTTAAAAATAACAAGGAAACAAGTAGTAACAATACAAAGGCTAGAAGATGACAAGAGAATATATAACTTAAGAATAAAGAATGTGAGAGAAGAAGCAGGGGTACAAACAAAGGAACTGCAAAGGCTTTTCACAGAAATAATCAAGGAAAACTTCCCAAACATAGGAAAAGGAAAAGATGCTCAGATGTATGAGGCATACAGAACTTTAGCCACCTGCAATCAAAACAGAACTATACCCAGGCCTATAATAATCAAGATTTCAGAAATCCAATATAAGAACAGAATATTAAAAGCTGTCAGAGACAAGAGATCACTTACAAGGGAACACCCATCAGAATCACAGCAGACTTCTCAGCATAAACCATCAAATCTTGAAGAGCGTGGGGGGAAATAATTCGAGCCTTGAAAGACAATAACCTCAGCTAAGATTGATATGTCCTGCACAATTGTCCCTAGAAATTAATGGAGAAACAAGGTGCTTCCAAGATAAAGAGGAACTGGAAGAATTCGCAACCATCAATCTAACTCTACAGAGAATACTGCAGGGCATTCTAAAGAGAGAGAATAGTACCTGGATTCCAGAAACAATGGCAGAGAGGCCACAATGAATGGAGCAGAAAGTGAAATGAAGAAGACAAACAGACAACTAATGACAGAAAAAGAGCTCAACAGAAGTGAGGCAAATAAAGTTGGATATAGATGGCTTAAATACACTAACTTAAGGGAAAAAAGAGAGAATCGCAGGCAGAGTGGATCAAGAGGTAGGGTCCACCAAGAGGCTCTTTATAGGAAATATAATTAGCCTGAAGAAGGTTATATGGACCAAAATCAAATATGAGAAAATGGAACTCGATGTGATAGGGAACCAGATGTAATAGTGGTAACTGGGCCAGTGTTTATGAATATGTTGAACAGACAGACTTTAATAAATGAGAAACATAACTAGAAAATACAGCCCAGGAGTGAGAAAGTTCAGAAATACTTGGGTAAATAGCAGGTTGCCCCCCAATATAAAACCATGAGTGATGGGGAGACCCGAAAATACACAGTTCATTCTGGGGGAGAAAAGGGGAAGCATTGTCTTCGGAAAACAAAAAACAAAACAAAACAAAAAAAAAAAACAGCAGAAGATATAGCTAATAGTGTATCAGGAATAAAACCCCTATTACTCGCACCACTCTGCTTGGTTGGAACTTGTTCCATCCTAGTTTGTTTACCAGCACTGGATCTGAGGGCCCAGACAGCTGTCCCGAAGATATCGGGACATAGCACAGTGGTCATCTTTAATTTCCTATTAACTCAATCAGGATCCCTGTATGACTTACACTGTTGTATCACGACTGATCTTAGTTAAATCTGACTTGCTTGAATACTGCTTATTATTGACAGATTTTAATCAAAACTGTTAGGTTGCTGGTATCAAGTTGAGGAGTATAGACAACTACACTGAAAATGATAATGATTCACCATGATATCTATTCTGATTTGATTACTATCTGTTTTGTAGCTCTACACTATCTACAAAGTTGTATTTCTTCTAATTCTGCTATGTACTGATATGTTCAATTATACTTTATCTGATGATATAGCCAATTTGGTTGATGATAACAAGAAACAGCACAGTGACCATGGTAGAACTCCTTATACAGCAGTTTCATGTCTTTTTAGTTTTATGTGTCTATAGGAATATTTTTATTTGTGTCCTGCTTTGTTCTGTTTCTCCCTCTAATATAGAAAGGATAGAAATACATGTTAAGACTGATGCTTGCGTAAAACCTATAAACAGTTTATGAGAACTGATCTTATGACACATGAGGAAATGAACAAATACTCTGAAGGAAAGAAAGGGGCACTGCAGTACCCAGTGCTGATTCCGGAGTGTTATGATGTGAAATCCAGCAATATTATTCATTTTTGTTCAGAAGGATTTTAATCTAATAAGTTTTGTTCACAACATAAATGAAGATATGGATAAATGCATACATGTCTAAGTGTATAGGATTGATATTCATGTTACTTCATTTTTGTTGGATAGCTGAACAGAACTGTTTGCAGTCTCCCCAGTTGAATTCCCATTTATATGTTCCACTTTTCTATCTTGAACAATTATTTACTGTTTATTTCTTTTCTTTGAAAGTATGTACTATTTCTGCCTGATTTCTATTTTATCTTTCTTTAAATAAAATAAAATAAAATAAGAAATTCATGACCACCAAATTAACCCTGCAAAGCCTACTGAAAAATATTCTACAGAGATATAAAAATGACCACAATTCTAAGAACAACAATAGAAAGATACTGCCAGACAGGGCAAGCAATTAAACAGAAGGAAAAAGCAGGGAACCAACAGTAAGAAAATAACATGATGAAGATAAGCCAATACGTATCAGTTATAACCATCCATATTAATGGCCTCAAATCACCAATAAAAGGAAACAAGTTGGTAGAATGGTTTAAGAAACCAGATCCAAAAATATTCTGCATACAAGAAACACATTTGGGGCTGGGGATTTAGCTCAGTGGCATAAGTGCCTGCCTTGCAAGCAGGCAGTTGTGAGTTCGATCCCTGGTACCAATAAAAAGGAAAAAAACAAAACAAAAAAAAAAAAGAAAGAAAAGAAAAGAAACACATTTAACTCAAAAGGAAAATCATAGACTGAAAGTCAAAGTATGGAAAACAATATGCAACAAGAACCCAGAATAAAAGCAGGGTTAGCTACTCTGTTTGCAGATAATGTACACTTCAAATCAAGAGTGATCAAAAAAGATAAAGAAGTTCACTACATGCTTGTCAGGGGAAAACTTCAAGAGGAAGAGATAACAATCGTAAATACATCAAATATGGGTGAACCAAACTATCTAAGAGAAATATTAATAGACCTGAAACAACCAATGAGAAATAACACAATTGTAATGGGGAACTTTAATACTCTATTGTCACAAAGATAGATCATCTAGACAGAAAGTCAGTGAAGAAATAACAGAACTGAGCCAAATCTGTGAATAAATGGACTTAGTAGACATTTATACAATGCTTTACCCAGTAACGTCAGAATATACATTCTTCTCAGCTGCACGTGGGACATTCTCTAAAACAGACTATCTACTAGCCAATAGAACATATTTAAGTAACTACAGAGGAACTGAAATTATCCCGCACATATTATCTGACCATAGTGCAAAAAAGTTGGAAATTAATGGTGAAAGAAACTACAAAACCTCCATAAACATATGGAAACTAAATAACTCCTTCCTGAATAACCAATGGGTCATATTTGAAATTAAATAACAAATTAAACAGTATCTTCAGTTTTGAAAAATGCAAATACAACATACCAGATCCTGGAAGAAACAATAAAAGCAGTCCTAAGAGAGATATTTATAAGTGAATTCTCATATCTGGAAAACAGAATGAGCACAAATAAACAACATAATGATGCACCTCAAAAAAAAGAAGGGCAAGACAAACCTAAAGCCAATACAAGAGGAAATTTTAAAGATCAGAACACAAAGTAATACAATTGAGACTAAGAAAACAATACAAAGAATGAATGAATTGAATAGTTGGTTCTTTGAAAGAATAAATAACTGATAAAGCCCTAGCCAACTTCAGCAAAAAAAGAAATAAAAAACTCAGATTCATGCAATGAGGAATGAAATAGGTAAAATCACTACAGAGCCTGTAAAAATTCACAAGCTTATCAGTACTTTAACATTTTTACTTGCATATGATAGAAAACACAGAAGAAATGGACAGATTTCTAGAAACATGAATTATCAAAGCAGAATCAAGAAGATATAAAAGTTCTAAATAAACCAGTATTAGCTAATGACATTGAAAACATAATTAAAAACTTGCCAACAAATAAAAGCCCAAGTTTTGATGGATTTACTGCTGAATTCTACAAGAAATTTAGAGAGGATCTAATGCCATTTCTCTTCAAACTCTTTAATGAAATTTGGGGAGCAATACTTCCTAACTCATTCCTGGAGGCAAGTATTACCCTGATACCAAAACCAGAGAAAGACCCAACCAAATAAGAGAACTATAGACCAATCTCGTTAATGAACATAGATACAAAAAGCCTCAATAAGATACCAGCAAACAAAATGCAGCAAATCGTCAAGATGATTATATACCATGACCAAGTGGGATTCATACCAGTAATGCAGGCATAATTCAATATGCACAAATCAATAAACATAATACACCATTATCAACAGATCCAAAGACAAGATCACATGCTCATCTCAATAGATGTAGAAAAAGCTTTTGACTAAGTCCAACACTCATGCATGACAAAAACTACAGAAAATTGAATAAATGGTCTTTACTTCAGTGCAATAAAAGCCATCTATGAAAAACCAACATCCAATCTCAAACTAAATGGACAAACACTGAAAACTTTCACTCTAAAATCAGGAACAAGACAAGGATGTCCACTATCACCACCCCTATTCAATGTAGTTCTGGAAACTTTAGCCAGAGCAATTAGATTAAGAAAGAAATAAAATGAATAAGGATAGGAAAGGAAAAAGTCAAATTATCATTTTTTGTGGATGACACAATACTCTACATAGAAGACTCCCCAACACCACCAAAAGACCTCTAAATTTAATAACCAAATTCAATAATGTAGCTGGATCAAAGTCAACACTCAAAAATCAATAGTATTCTCACACACAAACAACAAACTCACTGAGAGAGAAATTAGGGAAATCATACCTTTCACCATAGCATCCAAAAAAAGACACTATTTAGGAATCAGTCTAACAAAGGAAGTAGAAGACCCATGCATTGAAAATAACATTTCTCTGAAAAAGGAGATCGAAAAGGATATCAGAAAATATAAAGATATGCCTTGCTCATGGATAGGAAGAAACAATATGGTGACAATGGCCATTCTCCCAAAGCTGTTATTCAGATTTAATACAATGATCAAAATACCATTAGAATAGCTCATGGAACTGCAGAAAACACTCCTAAAATTCATTTGAAAACAGAAGAGACCTAAAATAGCAAAGCCAAACCTGGGCAACAAAAGCAAGGCTGGAGGCATCACAATCTCTGGCTTGAAATCAGACTACACTTGGGGCTGGGAGTTTAGCTCAGTGGCACAAGTGCTTGCCTGGCAAGTAAAAGGTCATGAGTTCAATCCCCAGTACCAAAGAAAGAGAGAGAGAGAGAGAGAGAGAGAGAGAGAGAGAGAGAGAGAGAGGAGAGACAGCTACTATGACAAATTCAACATGGTACAGGCAAACAAACAAACAAAATGAAACAAAACACAAAACCTGAGGATCAGTGGAACAGATTAGAAGATGCAAACATAACCACAAACACATGCAGCCACCTTATCTTTTATAAGGTGGAAGAAAGCCTCTTTAATAACTGGTGCTGGAAAAACTGTCTTTATACATGCAAAAGACTAGAATTAGACCTATGACTATCACCATGCACTAAATAAAAGTAAAAATGGTCAAAGATCTAATTATTAAAACAAAAACACTAAATCTATTAGAAAAAGTAAGTAGAAATCTTGAGCATGTAGGAGTAGACAGCCAGTCCATGAACAAATCCTAAACTGCCTGCATGGGAAGTACTTCAACGAATCAACAACTAGGATCTCACCTTATTAAAAAGTTTTTGTGCATCAAAAGAAATCACCAATGGAGTGAAAAGAAAACTTACAGAGCAGGAAAACATTTTAACCAACTGTTGTTCCAAAAAGGACTTCTATATAGAACATATAAAGAACTGAAAAATATCAGGCCCCCCAAATTCAAATACCCAAACCAAAAATGGGCATTTGAGATGAACATCCACTTTTCAGATGAAGAAATAAAAATGGCAAATAAATACATGAAAAAAATGTTCAACATCATTGATCATTCAAGAAATGCAAATTAAAACAACATTGAGATTCTATCTCACCGCAGGAAAAAATAGTTATCAAGAAATCAAACAATAACAAAGGCTGAAGGGTCTATGGGGAAAAAGCAACCCTTTCCATTGTTGATGGGAGTATATTTTGATAACCACCATGGAAATCAGTGTGGAGATTCCCCAAAAAACTAGGATTAAAGATTCTATTTGGCCCAGCTATTCCCCTTTTGTGTATTTTCCCAGAAGAACTAAAAATGTCTTATCACAGCAATATATGTGAATCCATGTTTATAGCAGCAAAATTTATAAAACCTAAATCTTGGAAACAACCAAATGTCCATCAGATGAGGAATAGTTTAAGAAGATGTGGTATTTTTATACAGTGGAGTACTATTCAGCCATAAAGAAGGATAAACTTGAGTAGAGGTAAATGGATACAGCTTGAGACTGTACTCACAAGTGAAATAAATCAGACTTGCATGCACTATATTTTTTCCCTAGTGTAAAAAACTGAAAGAGTAAATATGATCCAAAATATACAATATATTCTGTAAAAGGGGAAGAAACTGCTCAGAAAGAAAGAACAATTGGGATGGGGGAAAGGAGAAAAGAAAAAAATTACATGTATATAAATATGATAGCTAAGATAATGATACTACCAATTTCTATCAGTTCATTAAAAAATGAAAAAGAGTGGTTTGTGCTTATACTGTTTGACTTACTTTTCGTGCCTATATCTTGAAATCTGAACAACTACTTTGAAGATAGCAATATACAATATATTAATCATTGTTAATGTATTACTTCATTTTGAAATTCTGTATCATTGTCTTTACTTTCATTTTCTTCTCTTTAAAATAAAAAAATTAAATTGAGAAAGAAAAAGCAAATAATTGAAATGGGTATGCAGTTGGCATACAACTCTTTTGTTGGGGGTATTTTGAGGGTGCTGGGGATTAGATCTCTCGCAAGCTGGGCAAGTGCCCTGCCCATACAGACAACTCTATGATATTGAGGTTATCAGAAAGAGAATTCATCCTGATCAGTTAATATTTTTGATAAATTTTTGACAGCCTTGAAATTTTAACGAGGAAACTGGATTCTTTCAATAAAGAACCTAATAGAAATTTTAGAAGCAAACAATAGAGTATTTTAGAATTAGAGTATTTTAGATTAATAACTCAACAAATGAATTTAACAGAGGATGAGACATTACAGAAGAATTAATGAATCAGAAGATAAGAAAAGTGAAAGAAGATTCAGATTGAAGAAAAAACAAATAAAGAATAAGTAGAAATATATTTGAAAAACAGTTTTTAAAAAAGAACTAATATTTGTGAATGCGCTTACAGAAATAGACTAGTGAGAAAATAGACCAGGCACAATGTTTGAAAGGATGATGACTGACAACTTTCTATATCCAAATGAAACACACATTCAAGAAGCTCTCAGAATGCAACAAAGATTTAATACACAGATAATCTTAACAGGCATAATGTGTGCAAACCACTGAAGGTTTTTTTTTTAAGCAAAAAAATAAAAATAATACAGAATTTCAAAAAATAGGAAATTGACACTAATTAGTATATTGTTTATTGTAATGTGGGGGGGGGAAGATGTGATACTTTTATATGATGCAGTACCACTGAAAGTTTTTTAAAAAAATAGTTGAGCAACTGGAAGAAAAAGACTAAATTACTTTCAAAATAACAAGTATAAATCAAGTATTTCTCCACATAAGTAATGGCAGTCAAAATATAATAGTGAAGTATCTACACACTGCTAAAACCTAGAATTCTACATTGGTGGAAAATATTTTTCAAAGATCAGAGAAAATGAAGATGTATTCATAGAAATGAAAAAAATAAACAATTACCAGAAAAAAACAGTAATAAATATTTATAATAATATTTCAGAAGAAAAAACATTATTTTAAATGAAATTACAGGATTTCTGGAAGAGTTCTGGAAAGGGAAAACATGTAATTAAATATGTTGATTGAATAAAACAATAAAATAACAACCTTAATATCTTATGGAGGTTGAACTAGCAATCATAACATGAAAAGATGTAAGAAATAAATGGAATTAAAATATTTTATGGTCCTTGCATTGTGTAGGAACTGCTAAAAATTCTAATTTATTATAGGCAATAAATCTAGTCTATAATAATATCTAAACTGATCACTAAACAATATGCTGATAAAAGAAATTAAATATTACTTGAATATCTCAAAAAGTATAAGAAATGAGAAAGACTGATGGCTTAATAAAAAGAGCAAAAGTAAAATCCTTTAATCTTCCACATTGGGGCCTTTTTTGAAAAAGATTAAAGAATCAAACAAAATCAGTTTCCAAACCTTCCGTTTTCCGGGCCGCAGGCATCCTCCCTCACTCAGGGTGGAGGTGGCCCGGGACCATCTGTTACCTCCTGGGAAACATTTCCTGGGGCTCTCACTGCTGAGTGCTGTACTTCTTTTGTTGTACAAGAACAAAAAGAAAGAAAGGTGGGGAGGGGGGACTCCCTGGCCACCCACACACACTTTGTTTCCTAGTCCTCTAGTTTGCTTGGGAGAATCTGCCGAAGAGAAGCTTCCCTGAGCCGGCCACAGCCATTTCTCATTAAACCCCCAATTTAAGCGAGATCCGGAGTGGAAAATTGCAAAACAGGAAGCCTGCAAATTGCATGAAAGCAATATTATTAGACCTGGGAGTAAAGATCCTTTATAATGCAGACTTTGGGGATGAGACCTAGAATCTCTAGGTGGAATCTAGGGCTTTGTGCGTAGACTCCTAGGAACTGGCTTTTCTTCCTGAAGTCACTATGGAGTGTCCTGCAGATACTTGTGCAGTAACCCAAACTTTGAAGAGATGTATGCGGACTAAAGGTAGGGTGACCGGAAGGCCTGGTTTGCCAGCCCACAATCTCATATTATACCTATCGTCCTAGGATCATCTTTAACTGTACTCTGTCCTTCTCTCAGAACTGTCCTGTTTTGTATAAAATTCATGGTTATCCTAACTAACAACCAGTGTGCTTCATGAAGCAACAGAAACTCACATTCTCTTCTGTGGGGGATTGCAGACTTGCTTGAACGCCAAAGATGAATCTTGCCAATTTATTTGTGTGCCACTAAGTTCACCCACTAATTGACTCGGATGGCTGGAATCTTGGCCCAGACTGCTTGAAGCCAGACTTCCAAGGCTGGTGTTTCAAAAACAAGGTACCCAATCCCAGAGAAGCAGTTATAACTTACACAGTGAGCCAGGAGAAATCAGTGTGGCCTCGTATTTAGTTACTTCCTCCTGTTTTCTTTTAAGCTCTGTACTGTTCAGAGCAATGCAGTGTCCACTAGCCTACGGTGACTACTGAGTACATCGGCTCCTTTAAACTGAGAAGGGCGCTAATTGTAAAGTGAACTCGACTTTGAAGACTTAATACAAAAAAGGGTCAAGTATCTCATGAGTAATTTTCATATTGACAGCATACTAAAACAGTGATGTTTTAGGTATATTAAGTTAAATGCTTTATTAAAATTAATTTCACCTCTGAGATTTTTACACTTTTTACTTTTTAAATGTATCTATTAGAATTTATAATTATAATTGTATTATTTTGCTATTATTACTAATTTAGTGCATTTGATATTCATCCAGGGAGCTGGAACTAAGCAAAAGGTTTAGCTTTATTTCAGATTGTTCTTCAGCTATCTTTGTTTCCTTTTCACAGGTCTACTAACATGAATTTAAGTGAGATAAATATTAATTATTTACACATCATTTGGAACTCAATAAATGTTAGTGTAATTTTCTTCCCCTAGACTGATTTCATTCCTCTTAAACAAAATTTTTTTCCATTAAAGCATATCCCCACTCTATAGTGAGTAAGACAAAACTGCATATAATGAATTTATCTTGTTTATCATTTATTTATATTCCTTTGCCTCAGTAGATATTGCTACCACATTTTAAGGTGATTTATTTGTTCTTACATGTACATTGTTAGACTATGAAATATGTACATGACATATTAGAAACAATACTGAGATGATCAAATAAGTAAGTTGTGAACGTGAAATATAAATAGCTCCTTATTCAGATGAAATGAATTTAAGAGTGCAAACTTTAAATTGATTTTTAGGAAGATGATAAGTTTCAGAAGAAATAAAAATACCTTTACATGTATACCAGATAAATGAAGAATCTATGCCCATTACATCAGATTAAACCTCAACCAATTAAGAGTTGAAAGTTTTAATGTATTTGTTATACAAAGTCAACTTATGGAAAAGGACCAAGTTTGTTTAAGATGATTCTAGTTGATATTTAGATAATGAAAAACGGTGAAGGTGGGGATTGATTGCAAGGCTTTTCCAGTGGTTCAGAAAAGAGATGATGGCAGCTTGGTATATATATACTTTTATATGTAGAGAAAATAATATCACGTAATTATAGCACCCACACTCAGCCATAGATAACATAAAATTATATTTTTTCTACAACACTAATTTTTCTATACATAGATATTTGGGCCTGGTTACACTTATATATATAACTTCAAGTAGTGATTTTAAACTTAATGTTATAGAATTTTTTCATGTTGTAGAATATTTTCTAAATATATTAAACATCTGCACAGTACTGTGTTAGTACCTACCACTGACTACTGAAGTACTTTTTATCGTTGGTCTCTTTAGGTTGTATAAAATATTTTGCTACTTCAAATTTCACTAAGTTTTTATTACTACATTTTCACCATGAAATGCCAAAGTATAATGACTAGCATAGAAGTTACGAACATTTTAAATCTTCAAGTTTATTGCCAGATAGCTTCGAATTCAAGGCTATTTTTCAAGAGGAGCATTTTATTAATTTCAGATTCAGGCACTACTTTTATCTGTTTCCAGATAAAATGCTCATTCAATCAGTGTCTATTGAATGCCAGTTCTGTACCAGCAACTCTCCAGATGTCAGTACAAAAGAAATAAATTATCTTTTTTCCCTCAGGTAGAGATCTACATTAATAATTCCAAAGGAGTAAAACATACTCGAAAATGTCTTATTTCCATAAATGTTTTAACTATTTTCTTGAATTCGTAGTTAGATTTTAAATTACTTTCATGTAAGTAATCACTAGATAAATTTCAGCCTTTGCATAGAATTAATAATATTATAAATTACTAGTCAAAATTAATACATTTTTCTTTTGCTGTAAAAAAAAAGGGGGAGCCTAAGTTTGTACTTTAGTCTAAGACATGACTAGTGTCATTCAATGGGCTATCTAGGTGGAAAGTTAACTTTCTATGAGAAGTTGAACTAATCTGTGGGGGAGATCCTCTTCATTCTTATCCATAATTCCAAAGAGCCAGGATTTAGCCTTCTCTCAATCATTCATTGAACAATATCTTTGGAATGCCTACTACATGGTAGGTAACATTCTAGACACGAAGACTGTTGAACAAAATAGACAAAAGAAAAATCTAATAAAGACATAATGTCTTCTTTTTTTCTTCTTGCTATAATTGAATAACACCAACAGGGTAATTTATGAGGGCTAAAAGTTTATGCAGCTCACGGCTCTGAAGGGTAGGAATTCCAAGAGTGTGACTCTGGCATCCTGGGAAGAGCTTTTTGCTATACCATAAGATGGAGGAAGGTTATCACTTGGAGAAACATAGCAAACATGCCAGACAACAATGCCACTCTTGCAAGAACCCATACATGTGCTAGCCCATTCATAAAGACAGAACCCTCATGATTCAGTCACCTCCCAAAGTCTCATCTTTACACAGCTGCCCTGGAGACCACATTTGCATGAGTATTGAAGGGCGCATGCTATATCAAACCATAATAAATAATATATGTAGGCTATTTATAAACATGGAGAGAAATAAGAGATCAGGTAGGCAGTCTGGGAAAACTGGCAGGGAAAAAAAAAGATGTAGCGATGTTAATTAGAATGAGAACAGACTTCTTTGAGAAGGCAACTTTGGAGCAGGGACCTGAGGGAGGTGAAGGAAGCAGCCATTTAGATTAACATCTGAAGGCACAGGAGGAGTTCAGTGAAGAAAAGGCCAGTGTCATACATGTAAGTATCACACCAGCTGTGCCACGAGTTGCAAGGAACTTTCTGTGTGCAAGTAGAGAGGGCAAGATGGTGAAGGGACAGAAGTTGAACTCAGAAGCAAACACGCAGACTAGATCACACAGGGTCGTGGACAAACAGTAAACAAGCCAGAGTTAACAAAACTTTGAAAACAAAACAGAGCTTTGATAACAAAGCCGCTTTCGGGGAGGAGGTTAAGTGGATTGCAGAGAGCACATTGTTGGTTCAAAGCCCAAGTCTGGACAGCAAGCAGTGTGAAGGCCAAGCAGGGACACAGAGCTAAACTGAAGCTCAGGAAAAAAAGAGCCAGAGTTTTTGGCGTGTTGATCTCCTGATGCATTCACAGACAGTCAGATGAGGTGACAGGTTAGGGCGGTGCCTCAACTACACCCCAGCATGGGTACCCTTCCTTATATGACCCGAGTGAGAGGTGTACTGTTTGTTGGTATGGTAGATTCAATAAGCCTCTGAGCCTCATTTTTTCTTTTCTGATATAATTTAGAAACATCATAACATCCATGTATCCGTGATTTAGTCTGATAAGTTTACAGGCAACAGTTTTTATTAGCAAGATTAATTTATCAGTGTATGCCTTAGAACTGTACTGTGTAGCTGAGAGTTGTATTTTTTTGTTTCAATTAGTTTGGTGTGCCCAACATCTGGCAGTTATTTACTTATATGGACAATTTAGAAGCCATTCTGCTTCAGCATTTGCACTCAAAATGGAGCAAACTGTTGTTTCTTGGAGTCACTCAGGGCAAAGCACAGCCTGAAAGCTATAATTCTGTACAACACGGGGTGACTCACAGCAGGGTACAGCCTGTTCTGCATCTCCTCTGCAAAGCCATCAGAAATTATATAAAGGAGAAAAGTTCTCATATTCTTGTGCAGTGCAGGCTATAAAACTGGTGAGTTCTGAGTGGATTTGAGAAATGATCATCTTTGTGGGGTTCAATATGATGGGCAGGAAAATAGGGAAAGCAAAGATATAAAGATTGAATGAGATTTTTAAAAAAGTATTTCAGAAAGAAACAATAGAGATCTTGGAAGAGAAAGAGGACAAATCTACATGGAGAAACCTATATATCCAGGCCTCATTGTATGGTGTAAAGACAGTAGTAAAACCTTCCTCTTTTAGATGAATGATTACAGGACAGTTGGTAATTATAATTGAAAGAGTTTTGCCCTAGGCAGGGGTTATATGTATATCTTGTACTCCATGTTCTGGTCAGAAGCCAGGCCGCTTATGGTTGTGAACTCCTTTCCACATCCTTGGAATAAAGGCTATTTTTTACTTTTATATTTTTGCTCTTTTATTGCATCAAAAATGCTAACAGTAATGCGAGGGGCTCTTGAGTGGTAGAAACTGAGTTACTGCCCCTAATCATCCTGCACACACAGGGCAGCCCTCCACATCAAAGAGCTCTCTAGTCAAGATGCCCAAAGTTCTGTGGTTGAGAAATCCTGCAGTACACCCACTCATTGAACCCTCCAGTAAAGAATCGTTGTTATTCTCAGCATCTTGTGTGTTTCCTATCATTTTCAGCGGAAACCAGATGAATGATTTGGAAAAGAACAGCCTGGGGTTAATACACACAGTTCCTCATACAACCTACTGAGAGACAGGTTTGATTTTCTGATTGCTTCATCTGTGCCCCATCCTTCCATTCAAGACGGGGGTGTAGGATGCTAAGCAGGTGGCTGTACATTGATCACGGAGGTACAAGAGAAGCAATGTGAAAGAAATACAGATTATACTTTTGTCACATTAGGAAGATCTCGATATAGGTTAATTTTGAAAGCTAGCTCATAAAATCTACTTAATCTATTATGTGGCCAACATATTATTATAATTAATTAGATTTTAGATTAATAACTAAGGTATAGGTTTTAAAATAAATTTAACAACAACTCAGGACTTAAGCTTGACAAGGGTGCTATGGAGAATTATAGTCCAAGTCAAATAATCCCACATAGTTGTGGGAACCACTGGGTGATGGCAACCTCAGTCCCTTCTCAGAGATCTTGAAGCTGGTGGTTCAAGGTTTAGTTCAATCATCTCCAAAGTAGGGTGTAGGAATTCTATGGGGACAGGGAGTACAACAGACTCCTCTTTATTGATCCTAAATAATAAATGAGGAACTCAATTCACCGTTGATATATGGATTAACACATATTCTCATTTGGCCCAAGTGTCAGAGATTTGTGAAACCTACAGTCTTCAGAGGTGTGATTTTTAGGTAGCAATTTTATTTCAATATGTGAATGAATACACAAACAATGGATAATAAAATAACTGCATCACACAATATAGAATATTATTCAACCATAAAAATATCGGTCATGAATATGAAAGTCTCTTAAGTATGCACTGCTAAGAGGAAAAAATCTTAAAATGTACTGTATGATTCTAACTTTATGACCATCTAGAAAAAGCAAAACTACAGCAAAACAAAAGATCAGTGATTTGTAAGGAGTTGGGGGGAGGTGATGAAACATAGAACCCAATGTACTTCTAGGTCAGTAGAACTATGCTGGATAATATGTAGTGGTGAGTGCATGATGGGCTTCCGTTAATGTTAATGTACTGATACTGGTTCATCATCTGTAACAAACATACCGCACTAATGTGAGATCTTCACACAGGGAACACTGTGTGTATGGAGAGGGTGGGGGCAGATAGAGTGGGAAGTTTGCTTTCTGTTCAACCTTTGTCTGTAAACCTAAAAGTGCTCCAAAAATTAAAATCTATTAACTTATTTTTTATTTTATTTTTTTTGTCTTTTTCCTTTTTATCAGTACTGGGGATCGAACTCACGACTGCCTGCTTGCAAGGCAGGCGCTTATGCCACTGAGCTAAATCCCGAACCCCTATTAACTTATTTTTAAGTGATCACATATTTGGCTTTGCTTCTCTGGCTGCTGGAATGCTGAGACCATGTTAAGGATTTTTTTTGTACTAGGAATAGAACCCAAGACCTTGCCAGGCAGCTGCTTGTGCTGCTGAGCTAGAGCCCTGGCCCTGAGACCATCTTATGAGCCCCAGGCGGCCTGCTACATGGGCCAAGTGGAGAAGGCACAAGACATCCAGACTGCTGTTTGTACTTGAGCCTGCCCTGGACCATCCAGCCACAGCTGAGTTGCCAGGTCGCTGCAGTCTCAGGAACAAGCCCGAGTGAGACCAGCCCACCCCAAGGTGCTGACTCTCAGAATTGTGAAAAAATACATAGCAGTTATTTTAATTCAGTACATTTTGGGCTGTTTGTTATATAGCAAAACTCACTCAAACAGCACTATATTCAATAATAATGCTCATGATAAGAGAAAATGTACTATTTTCCAGTAAGAAAACATGTATTTATTATTAAAGTATAATTTATTTAGTTACATTTTATCATTTAAACCATATTGTATTTGAACATGTATATGCAAATTACATAAGTGCATATTATAGTGATAAATTAATAATTGTGGTATGAATGAAAAATACAATGGGTGTTTATGGTGTTTGAAATTTATGATAAAAAGTGCATTGCCATTATTTCCCCTCAGAATACAGCCCTCACACGGAACACACTAGATTCGTTATTCCCGCCACTCTCCCAAGCAGTGCTGAAGTCCCCTTTTATGAATGTCTTCAGTTGCACTGCTCTGGCTATTTCCATGCCTGAGTCAATGCAAAACACTTACCTTTTGTAGTCCTTTTGACTCTGGGGAAGTGCCAGCAGTCATACGGTGCCAGGTCTGGTTAGTAGCTGGATAAGGACCCACTACAATGTTTTTATGAGCCTGCCGTTTCATTGACTGGTACTGGGCAGCTATGTTTACTTTATTCTTGATCATACCTTGTAGAGACAGGAAAGAGGACTTCCACAACTGCTTCAGAAAGCTGTAAGAGTGATGGGATAAATGTGTTCAAAGTAAGGGGAGGTGTTTTGAGGGGGTTCATGGCACTGTCTTTTACTGTAATAAATTTTTTAAAATTTAAGCGTTCACTGCATATTTTGACTACCCCTTGTACAATATTTTTATGGTAAGAGGGAACAATGAAAACATGTGGAGGGTCGCCTCATGCAGGGGATGAAGACTCTGGAAACTCAGGGAGTTCTTGCCATGCTGCAGCTCACGGGAGTGTCCCTCCCTCCTAGTGACGTTCTGATGGTCCAGCTATCGCATAGCCCTGAAACAATAAGGCAGGTATGTACAACTCAAGGTGTTTCCTGGTTATTTTATGCTGAACAGAACTTTAGCTATTAATGAAATCTACATCCACTTAAATTTACATTTAAAAAACAAACCTCCTGAGCTGTCAGTGTCTTTATATTTCTAAATATGCTACTGATTGTAATTTGGTGTGAGAATTTGGTGTGTAGAAGTCCTCAAACTTAATCTCCAAAGCACCAAGATGTTTTGATGCCCAGTGATAACAATTTTGATATCCAATTAATATTACTATTCTTGTAAAGAGTTCATGTTTATTTGAGTGTTACTTCTCTTTCAGAAAGACATTAAATCCAGAAAACTTAATCTCAGCGTAAACAAAGTTGATATTAATTCTGCTAAACAGACTATGAGCATCTTTCTTCTAACAGAAGTTGTAAATCCATCTAGTGTTTACAAACAAAAATGCTTATTTTGCTAGAAAGCAAGACTATTGGAATATCGCTGCTTTGGTCCCAGTGTTTCATTTAGATGGGCGGGCATTTATTCTTATACTTGGTTTGCAGATTGAAACACGTACTCCAGTGATAAAGGATTTATTCAAACCTCACAATGAGTGGATAGCAGATATACAACTGGGACCTGTGTCGATGAGCTGCTTAGGCTTTCCTCATGTATAATACCTCCACCCCCATGTTGTAGCAACAAAGAATGTCAGTATATTACTTTATTTAATTGGTTTTAAGATAATAAATTTTTATATAGGATGTAGATTATTGCTTTAGAATGCAGGCATACCAAAATCAACAATACATAGCGTTTGTCTCTTCTAAATAATGGCCATTTTGATAACCTTGATTCAAGATGTGACAGATATTCTAGTGAAAGTTATGCTAGGTTAATTATGCTTCATGTTGCAAGCATTGTTACAGCCATTTATTGCAGTTAGGAAGTATTGTCATCAAATTGACTTAGATAGATTTTAATGAGCAAGGGTGAATTGGAAAAGTTTGAAAAAGTTTCTATTTTAAAACAAACCAACTATTTTCTGGGTTTCAAAACATAAGACCAATATCTACTGCTCCATACTGTTTCCTGAAAGTACTTGATTTGAGTAATGAAACTTAAACTGAGTAGTGAAACTTATGCCCAGAATACAACTTACACAACTTTAAAGTTTGGAAAGTACAGAATTGTCAGTTACTTGAAGAGACTTAATTGTAGCGGTTATATGTCAACCTACCCTCAGACACTATAATCTTCATCAAGTAATTTCATATCTTTGAATAGACTCACATCTTTGGAATCTGAAAAAGACCAAGAGAACACATTTATGTTAGAAGGACTATGATCTTGATTTCATGAAAGGGTACTGAGTCATATAGCTTCATTGCACACTGAGTACACAACTCCACGTATTCATCAGCAAATACTTGTTCAGCATAACACAGCCCACATTATTCTGGGAACTATGCAAAGAGTACTCTCCAGAGAGAGGGGAGGGCAAATTTCATCTAAGCAGTGGTTTTCACTGATTAAGAAGTCTTATTTAAATGGCATCAAAGAAGTCAGCAAGAGACTCAAATCCTATGTAAAATTAGTTGTAAAGACTTTTACGACATATTTATTTTTTTAACATAATGTCTCTTTTCTTTGAAATAGTTGAGCATACCTTCACACGCAATAATATCAAATATAACAATATAGTAAAAAAAATTCAAAAGAATGAAAGCATTACAGGACTTCAAAACCAAATAACAGGAAATGAACAACGGCTGCTATAATACCTCATTTTCCTCAAAAAATTTGTGTATATCACACATAATAAACTCAAATAAAACACAACAGGATAGACCCAATCAAAACAGAAGAACAAAAGCATTACTATCATCAGAACAAGATGATAGTAAATCAGCAATAGCTACCATAATGTCTTGTTTTCTTCAAAATAGCGTTCATACCATCTCACATAATAAAATCAAACAATAAAATAAAATAAAATCAATGAATGAAAGCATTATAAGACTTCAAAACAATATAATAGGAAACCATGATTACCATAATATTTCCCATTGTATTCAAAACAGCTGCCCTTACTAAATGAAAGCATAAAATATAACAAAAGACAGAACAAAGCCAAACATAATAAAATTGTGTAAACAATGCAAGAGTTCAAGATAAGACAATCAGAAACTGACAGTAGTTTACCTTTCCCTCCCTTTGCCCTTTTTAAAAAAAATTTTATTTAAAGGAAGACTAAACAAAATAGAAAATGGGTAGAAATAATAATACTTTCAAAGAAAGAATAAACAGTAAGAAATCACTAGTTGATATTTGCATATTGTCCTCTTACAAATAGTTATTCAAGATACAAAAGTGGAGCATATAAAGTAGAGTTTCAAACAGCGAGACTGCAATCAGGTCTGTTCAACAAAAACTTAGTAATATGGTTATCAATCCTACACACTTATACATGCAGTTATCTGTATCTTCATTTATGTTGAGCTTGAACAAACTCAAGCAGGCTAAAATCACTCTGAGCAAAGAATAATAGTATTGCTGGGTTTCACATTATAATACTCCTGGATCAGCACTGGGTACTGTAGTGTGTCTTTTTCTTCAGAGTATTTGTTCATTTCATCATGTGTCATAAGATCAGTTCTCATAAACTGTTTATTGGTTCTATGCATGCATGAGTCTTAACATGTATTTCTATCCTTTCTATATTAGAGGGAGGAACAAAACAAAGCAAGACAAATAAAACATATTCCTATAAACACATGAAATGAAAAGATATATAAGACCACTGTACAAGGTGTTCTACCATGGTTACTGTGTTGTCTCTTGTTATCTTTAATAGAATTGGCCATATCATCAGACATAGTATAATTGAATATATCAGCACATAATAGTATTAATAAAAACACAATTTTGTATGTACTATAAAACTTCAAAGACAGGTAGTAATCAAGCCAGAATGGGTATTGTAGTCTTGTTATCTTCAGTGTAATTGTCTAAACACTCTGACTTGATACTATCAATCATATAAGTTTTGAATAAAATCTGTCAATACCAAAACAGCAATCAAACAAAGCAGATTTAACTAAGATCAGTCATGATAAAACAGTATAAGTCTCAATAGGGTTCCAAATTAAGTTAATAGGAAATTAAAGTTGATTACTGTGCTGTCTCCTGGTGTTTTTGGGATAGCTGTTTGTGCCCTCAAATCTAATGCAAGTAGGCAAACTGGGACAGAATAAAATCTATCTAAGCAGAGTGATGCGAGTTATATGGGTTTTAATTCTTGATACACTATTAAAAATATCTTCTGCCGTCTTTTTAAAGACCATTCCTCCTCTTTCACTTCCCCAGAATACACTGTGTATTTTTGGTCTCACCTAGACCCTTGGTTTTAAATTGGGGGCGGGGGGCAACCTGCTATTTACCTAAGTGGTTCCGAACCTTCTCTCTCCTGGATTTGATCTCTAATTATATTCCTTTACCTATTAAAGCCTGTCTTTCCAACCTACCCAAAAATACTGGTCTAGTTGCCCCTAACAACATATTTATTTTAAAACATATCCTTTCTTGTGTTACTAGAGCTTTAATCTCGGCATCCTGCCACTCCAGTATCTTGTCATAAATAACACTGTATTTTAAAACCTGCGAAAGTACTTTCTAAGGTCATGTCACATGCTATAGACTGAATACTTGTGTCCCCTTAAAGTGTGTTTGTTGACACCTGATCCTCAAGGCGACGGTGTCAGGAGGTACCTTAGCGTGATGACTTTGGGGGTGGGATGATGAGGCCGTGGAATTTGTACCCTTATCAAGGCAGCTCTTCTTTCCTTCTGCTCTATATGAGAACACAATGGAGGATGAGGAACCAACCTCAGAGGAACCAAGAAGTGTGTGCCCACCAGTCATCAATTTGTCAATGCCTTGATCTGGAACTTTCCAGCATCTAGAACTGTGAGAAAGAAATTTTTTGCTATCTGTAAATCTATCTGTGGCACAGTTTTAAGGCAGCTGAAACTAACTAAGAATGCAAGCTTTATGCCCCTCCTGCACCTCTGCTCATGACATCCTTTTCGACTGGAATCCTACAGCCCCTGCCTCTCTAGCCGTGCCTCAGGCATGTCTACTAATCCTTCATCTCATCCTCCGGAGCATCAGTGAAGACTATTTTTAGAACATGTTCACTCTTCATACCACAAAAAGAATCTACCACTCTGTTGTATTTATTTTTCAGAACCATCAAAACAACATACCACAGACTGTGCTTATCTCATGCCCTGAGGCTGGAAATCAAGTAAAGATCTGCACAGGATTGGTTCCTTCTGAGAGCTGCAATGGACGGTTTCCAATCAAGCCTCTCTTGTTTGTAGAGCTTTCTTCCTTCATTTCTTCCAACTTCCTCCCCTCTACATCTGTCTGTGCCAAAATTTCCCTTCTGATAATGCCAGTCAGGTTGAGACCCCAGGTTGAGAATTAATTTTTAACTAAATGTCCCCAGAAAAAAACTTTATCTCCAGATAAAGCTACAACCCAGGTTCTGAGGGATAAGAATTCAACACAGGAGTTTGGGCCAACAATGCAACCATTTCTTTTCCTCTGTTTTGTAATAATTTCTAGCAGTAGTGTATTTCTTCTTATCTGACATCTCATTAAGTCATAGAGCAGAGTGGGACCTATGTATAGTTTTGTTTTGCTTTGTTTTTTTTTTTGTCCCCCTTACCTGATATAACTACAAACCCAAAAAACTGTTTCCTAGTCAGTTTGTTGGTTTGTGGATGGAATGATTTATCAGCAAAGACTTTTGTCCTAGTTACTTTATCACTGAAGCACAATACTTGACACCCACAGATTAAAGAAGGAAAGGTTTATTTAGCTCACAGTTTGTAGAGGCTTCAGTCCATAGTCAGCTTGCTTCAAAGCAGGGTTGCATGGCACAATAGCATAACAGAGGAGAAAGATTTCACAGCACGGCAGGTAAGAAGCAGCTGGATTGACAGAAAATTGGAATGGCCTTTTGAAGATACAGTTACAGCACCAGCTAGGTGGTATTACCTTTTAGGGCTGGGGAAGGTTCTTCAAAAGGCTGTATACACTTTGAATTAGTGTCTGCTATACGGTACTGTGTCTCCCATAGCCAGGACTCTGAGATCCAGGAATCACAGGAGGAGGAGGAGGAGGGGTAAATACCCTTGTAGGCTGTGACTCATCTTCCAACATCACACCCGGCTATAAACTCACCAGTGGCCTAATCAAGTGATAAATACCACACTCATGACTCAATCACCTCCCAAAGCCCCACCTATGAGCACAGACACTTTGGGGGGACATCTAGATATAAACCATAACAACCTCATATGAAAATAAAATTTATTCATTTAATACATAGGAATTCTATATTTAATTCCTGATAAGGATGTTTCTTACACTAGCCCATGGTTCCTTTGGGGGCACAGTCATACTTTATCCTTGATTGTGACAGAAATAATTAATTAGTAACATCTGTCAACACTACTGTTTCTTTATACAAACAGAAACCAAGTTTGGGTGAGGGCGGTAACATATTTCAGACTCTCACACAGGTAAATGAGGCCATGAGATGGACTTCTGACTGCTAACATAAGGGGGAGTGCAGACTGGGCTTCCAGGAAAAGAGGAACAGGCCTGATTGCATGGTTTCCTGTCCTTTGTCTTCCTTTAACTGCCAAGGATGCTGAAGCGATGCTCAGAGGTGACGCAGCCATTCTGAGACAAGCAAAAAGTAAAGGTTGCTAAGCAGAAGGATAAAAATATATCTGCATCAACCTCATTCTTGAAGAGTGCTTTCTTAGTATGAGATTCTAAATGAACATTTGTGTTCTCTCAGCATAAATAAATTATAACTGTCCTTGTTGATGAAAGGTTAGCTCCACTCTGATTGTCTTTTCTTTATAGATGACTGTGTTTTCTTGCTGGTTTAGAAAAACCCTCTATTTGTTCTGTGTGTGTGTGTGTGTGTGTGTGTGTGTGTGTGTGTGTGTATTTTGCATCACTGTGATGCATTTAGATTTGGATTTTCTTGTTGTTTATCATACTTCTGCCTCACTGGCTTCCTTTGACATGAAGAGAGGAGTCAGATTTCTCAGTTATTATCTCTCCAAATATTGCCTCTTCTCAATTATCTTGATTATTTTCCCGGACACTTTCATTACTGCTTATCAAATATTCCCACCTTATCCTGATGTCTTTAACCTCCTTTTCATATTTTCTGTCCCTGAACCCCTCCAGACTGTATTCTATATAGCTTCTTTAGTTACGGCTTTCAATGGATTAATCATCTCTAAGTTGTGTCTGTCTTGTTTACTGTTAGAAGTGTCTATTCATTGCAGTTTATATATTTTAAAGTTCTTTAGTGATTATTTTACAAACATATTTGGTACTTCTTTTCTAATTACCTATTCTTGTTCAACATTGTCAAGCTTTCCCTTTATTTTTAAATATGCAGTAGGGTTCATTTCCAGGGGGTGTCTCCTCTAATATCATGCTAGAACTTGTTTCCCAGGTAGGTCTTATTTTTGGACAAACAGACTAGTACAGAGCCTGACACAGCATAAGAACTTAATAAATTTTCACTTGTATTAATTTTTATTTAAAAATATATTATTAATTATTAATTAAAATTATTGATGTATTAATTTTTTATTTAAAATTATTGTTACATAGAAGAGTATAACATGATGTGGCAGTGATTCATGATACGCTACAAATCAGTAATAGACCTCAGGTTAGTATCAGGGACTGGCCAAGAACCCTGATTGCCCGTGTCAAAAGTATGGTGAGAAGATAAAATAAGAAACAGAGACAAACTTAGTAATACATGGTGAGTGACTGGGAAGTCGATGTCTCCAGATGAGCCAAGATAGCAACCCTCCAAGACAGCTACTGTATTGGGTGGATACAGCGATAGGCAGGGCTGGCTAGAGATTTAAAGATGGCAGAAGGCTCAGAAGCCTATAACTCACTGGGCAAGAATAGTCTTGGGCTGACTCCGGAGGCAGAGATGATCCTGTGCTAAGAAAGATCTTGCCCTAAAGAGTTTTTTTTAAACTTAGTGGTTTTAGTTTTAGTCATAGAGGGTGGGAGAGGATGGCTCCGCCCTAAAGAGTTAATGGGAAATCTCAAATCTCAAATGGGTGGTACTGATAATCCCAAACCTCCATTTATACCTTACGGAAAAACGCAAAATTAGCCATTGTGAATTTGTGGTCCCCAGTGTACTTTTCTTTTTGATTAAAACTATTGCTGGTGCTCTCAAACTGTAATTCATAAATTATTTGTCTCACTGATTGCCTTCATATGTTTATTTAGATTATTACAAAAAAAGAGAACATGTAATCAAATGAGTGTTTAAAATACTAGGCTATAAAAACAGTACTTTAATTTTTTAATAGTCGTGTTGTCAAGATGGTACAATTCTTTCGTGCATTGTGAGCCTAAAACAAGAGGCATTGTATGAAATGCCCCCCAAGCTTATTAAGCTTCAGAAGCCTTTCTCTCAAGCATCTCTGGAGCTTTTCTTTCAAGAAACACTTCTAAGGACTACTTCCTTACTGTAGTATATAGAACAGACACTGCAATATCCACTTATTGACTCTGAACAAATGGCAATTTGTTTTAAAACTCAGCTATCATTTTGCTTAATAGATAGGACATTTTCTTTTGTCCTTTATTCATCTAGAATGATTCCCAGTATAAACACTCAGTTGTTTTTAAGCGAAGGAAAGAAATCTTCCTTGACTATGCCTCAGAGCACAGAGTACTTTTTTTGGATTAGAAATGATCAATGGATGGAAAATCTGATGCATCTCGGGCTGCTTCCTGGTATTGAATAACCAAAAGTCAAACAACATAGGGCAGCCATGGAAAATAAGAGGAGACAAGAACAAGAGCCCTCATGTCCTTGTTCCTGCTGTGACCACAAAATCAAGAACCCTGCTGACCAGGGAAAAAATGCATTGCCATAACCCAACTGTAATTGGATAAAAAAAGTGTTTGTTGCACATGCATTGTCTGCACAATCGGAAATTAATGAAGTCAGAAGACATCAAAACAAACATGCAATTCATTAGCTGTAAGCTAATCAATAACCAGTATATGGATCATGTTATACATCCTTTTTTTCACCTTTTGCATCTGCCAACTGCATCATGTTTACAGAGAGCTGCTGTCATGGAAATCTTCATCCTTTTAAAAATACATCATTCAAACTCGGAAGTTTCTGTGACAGCATTAACTAAAGGACAGACATAGAAAAGAAGGGGACAGAGCAAGACCCCTGATGTCCTTGTGCCTGCGGACTGTGCTTGTATTCAGGTATGTTCATTCTCAGGGCACAAATAATGAACAGCAGACTAGCAAGAAAGGGAAATTACAAGGTAGAGATACAGAATAGGGCCTTGTGATTTATACAGGCAGAAAGAGCTTCCATTTGTAGCAGCGAAGGTTGACTTACTTTTAGACTTATCAAGGTTTGACAGTAGTTTTGAACTTGGCAATGCTGAGAAAGTAAAACATATATAGTAAGTCCCAAACTTATGAATGAGTTCCATGCTGGGAGAAAGTTCATTAAGTTGGATTTGTTATAAGTCTCATACACCTTTGACACAAATACACAGTGTAAAGCATAAAAAACTCTCACCCCCTCCACATCACCCCTGCTTTTATTCTGGCTTCCAGACATCCTGGACTCTGACTGAACATTGCACCACTGTACCCTGCAGCTCTGAACAGTAACACACAGCAGCACACTGACAGTGTCTGGCAGAGGCTTGAGCTGTTTCCATGATATTTTTGCACCTGTGTAAGGTTTGTAAGGTGAAGTCTGTTTGTAGCCATGAAAGCTCTGAACTCAAATGTTCTTAAGTTAGAGACTTACTGCACAGTAGAAGCTATGCTTTACATTTTTAATTTTAATCTTTTCCTGGAATAGCAATACACCATATCGTGCTTTCTTGACAAGCTTGATAGCAAAAGCTTTGGCTCCTGGTCAGTCACGTGATCATGAGGGTAAACAATAGGAAGTGGACGTGTTGATACATTACACTGTTCAAAGATTCCACGGATTAAACACATTATATTTAGGACACTTTCAATTTACATTCAGAAGTAACTCCATTATAAGTCAAGGAACTTTTGTATTTAGGATACTTTCAGTTTACGATTAGAAATAGCTCCATTATACATCAAGGAATCTTTGTATTGGCAAGTGGGTTTGATTTAGATTATTCTAGATTACAGGGAAGCAGATGGTTTTTACTTGTAAAAGAAGTCTACAAAAAATGTCTATGAGATAATGATTTTTATAAAAGGAAGAGACCGCTTTGACAACATCAAAAGAAGTTTCTCATTCTAGTCCAGAGAAGATGGATTGAAGTAAATAGAAGCCACTCGTACAGACTGAAATTTTATCATGAATTTTCTTCTCATCCAGAAAGCAAAATGTTGCTATACGGGTTCTTTAAGGCTTCAGGCATGAAAGTACTAATCAAGTGCAGGATTTTCTGACCCTGGCTTCTGAGTGGTGTAGGATAATGAGGGCACTGTGAGAAGGAGGTATCTTCTTACTGGCTGTGCCCAGGAAATTCTTGTTTCTCATAAGGCTGAAGTCCACCATTCAGTTAATAAGTAACAGTACCTGGACTTTCACTTTCACTGTTCTATATTTGTTAAACTGTTCATCTGTGTTCTTTTGCTGTCCATGAAAATGACAATGAAACATAGCTGTCCATTAACCAAAGAAAATGTAATGTGGGAATGATGAATGAAGTTTTCTGTAGCACTGTAGTTTTTAGAAGTCATTAATAATAAATTAGCACCAATACCAAGGACAGCCCATCAGTAGACAAAATTCTCCATTATAAAATAATAATATATAAGTCATATGTCACAACCTTCAGCAATTTACTTAGAGGTATTTTACAGTAAGAATGGCGTTGCCAATATTTTACTGAGATCACTGCTTTAGTTACAGCTTAAAATCAAAGCCTTTGGCATATTTGTTAGTGTCAGAGGAATGGGAAGAAATCACTGGTTAGTGAGTTGGGGTTGGAGTTGAGATGAGCTTTATTAACCACAAACTCTGGACCCATCCATCACTGGACCCATCTGTCCATCAAAGTCAAGAACAAGAAACAACATGATGAATTATTAACAGGTAGACTCGAGCCAAATTTCTCAATGCATTGAGGCTACATTGCAAAACAATCAAATGTTCACTTAAAGCAGAGGAAACCATCACAAAGCTTGTGAACAAGTCTAAGATCCTTATTTATCAGCTCAGTGGCTCAGTGCTCAGTTATCAGGGCACAGGAGGGGTCCACAGCAAGCAGCAAATCCAGACCTCTTGGAGAGACTCAAAATGTGCTCAAAGAGGGGTCTCCTCCTCTTATTTCCTGTGGTTTAATCAGCTGAAAACCTGACAGCTTCCTCCTAATGACAGAGTGTTCAGGAACTCAAATTAAGAATAAATTGGCCTCAGCACACTCAGAGACCAGAGCCCAGAGCCCAGAGCCCAGAGAAAGACTTCATATGAGACAGTCTTCTCCATTGCTAGCATCTGAGACTTTCTTTTTGCCATACACTATGTCAGTCTGTTACAGTACAGATTGTTCACCATCTTGCTTGTTTTTTCTAAAGAAAACTCCAAAGAAAATGAATTCTGAGATATAAATCATGTGACTTTTAGGGGAGCACTCCCCTCAATTCCTTTGTTTCTTTACAGATAATGAGACGGAAGTTTGATTAAAGTAGGTCAATTCTCCAGGCACTGACCTTCCAAAGTGTTGTGACTACACCATGGCTTAAGTCCCCCAACCCCAATATCAATGGTGAGCGGCACTGGTATTAAGCAAAGTCATGGTTCATGATCCAGTCATCCTCAGACCAAATATATGTAGTTTCTTATTTTACAAATGTCTAACATGACAATCATCAGACAAATCAGACAAATACAGAAGATCACATAAATAACAAGGTCCCAAATATCTATCACTTCCTTATGAGTTACAGTTAATGGCTTGTAAAACAGCCGCAAACAATTTGTCTTCTTCTATATTCTTTACCTAGTTACAAAACTCAGCATCTCTTCCAAGTAAGGAACCAGAGCTCTTCAGTTCAATGGATGATACTTTGGGGGAGACTCAATAATAACAATCTGGGGCAAAATCTTAAAATTCAAACTGATTTACAGACAACATCATAAAAGGGCATTTAATCTTACAATCATCATTCAAATCAAATACCACCAACAAATTTCTTATCAGCTCTTTATAGGTAGACATTCAGTTTCTTCTTTTCATTTAAACCCTGAAACAATTAAAAGGCAGATGAGCGCAGACAGAAAGGAAAGTGTACTCAAAAAGGGGGCTTTGCACATCCTTATGATATTATTGGTCAATATCCTCAACTAAAAAAATAGTCACAGTTTCATTTCTTCTTCTTTTTTTTTTTTTTTTCGTGGATGTAAATAGACTGCAAAGGCTATCATTTTCTCTGTGTTCTTTCTCATGGAAAAGATTTCAAAATTATTTGCCAACATCAATTCAACCACTGTAAAGCTGGGAGAAGTGTTATCTCCCACCCTGAAAGTCCAGCAGGAAACTGCTTTGGAAAAATGGATTGGTGTCTCTTTTCATACGACACCTGATTCATATTCAATGAAGGAAGAGCCCATTAGTGCTTCTCTGAAATGGTTTGTGTATTAAGAGCCAATTTTCCTGAACTTGGCCACTCATCCATGCACAGCATCTTCCAGAAAAGCAATCTGCATGTTAGATGGCTTTGATAACAGAGCCAGGAAAGTTCCCTGACTCATTTGGACTCTGGGGTAAGTGTCCAGCACCCTGCAAGTCCTCCTGGGGATAGCAACGAATTTTCCATCCTCTCTCTTGTTTGTATTACGCCCTGAGAAGGCTCAGATTAGGCACGCATCAATATTTTGATGTGATGACATGATAAACATTCAGAGTCAGGGCTTGCAATTGCAGTTTTTGAAATGTTAGACTGGAAGAGGTAATAGAAGCAAATAAAACCAACCAAATACCACGAACAGAAAATCAGTTAGGAGCATTGTGACGTCCTATAGAACAATGTCAGACAGAAAGACTCGATCTCAACATGTCTAACACTGAATTTCTGCTTTTCCTTCCAAAACTCTGTTTCTTGTCTCAGAGAGAATGGCATCACTCTCAGACCTATTTGCACAAGCAAGAAACTGAAAAGAACTCCTTGCTGACTGCCTGTCCCTCATTCACATGTGAAATCCTTCGCAAGTCCTGTGGATTTACTATATCCTGAATATCTTAGTACCTTAAGTAGCTCTTAAATCCAACTCTTCTTCAACTCCATTATCACCCCAATCCTTCGTATCTCCAGAGACTGGTAAAAATTGCTGGGTTGTCTAACCTCTTCTGTTGATTCTGACCTTCTACAACTCATCCTCATAGTACAACCAGAATAATCTCTTCGAAACATAAACCCAACAATAATATAAACCAGCTTTATAACTTTTTGTTGGTCTCCCATTGCTCTCTGGACAAAGAACAAGATCTGTAATGTAGCATACACCTTCCCGAACATTCTGGCCTTCCCCATCTCTGTAGCATGGCTTCGATCTATTTTCCTTCAGATGCTGTGCTTCCGTCCCTTGGGGCCTCCTTCTAATTCCTCAAACTCATCTGCTGCCCTTCCCACCAGATCTTTGCAGATGCCGTGACGCCTAATGCCCAATGCACTTCGGCCCACACTTCCTCTCTCCCACCTAATTAACCGTTATTCCTCCTTTAGAACACAAAATTTCACTTTCTCAGAAAGTGTTTCTTAATGTCTTCAGCCCAGGTCACGTTCATTGTCAGAAAACTGTCTTTCGTTAGCGCACATAGCTAATGTGCAGCTTTATATTCATTTGTGTGCTTATTTACTATCTATGTATGTATTTTAATGCAAAAATTCAACATGGGCAGAGACTTTGTCTGACTCTGTTCACCATCATTTTTGTTTGTTTGCTTGCCTTGTTCTACCAGTTTCGGTGAGAAATGTGTTTAAAGCTTCCACTGCGATTGTGGATTTCCCTGTTTTCCCTTAAGTCTATCATTTTAGAACTGGGATGTGGGAAAGGAAAAAAGAAGGAAGGAAAAAGAATGTGTGTGTGTGTGTGTGTGTGTGTGTGTGTGTACACACAAAAACTAAGTTAATTACAGTAACTTCTGTTGAAAACAGTTTGTGCTTATATTGTTTGATGAATCTTCCATGCCTATACCTTATAATTTGAGCAACTACTTTGAAGATAATAATATGCAATATATTATCCATTGTTAATCTCCTATAATCTGGTTTTGGAATTCTCTATCATTTGTATTGTTTTTTCTCTTTAAAGAGAAAAAAAATAAAAATATATTGTAAGGCTACCTGATGAAATACTACACATTTAAAACACTTTATCATCCTGTGGAATGAACCATTTATCATTATGAAGGGTTCCTTCTTGATTTAGTTTACCTTGATATTAGTATGGCTACCACATCTTTCTTTGGTTTTTGTTAGTGTTTGGAGTCCTGTATTTCTTTTGGTTAGGATTCTGCACTTTTATACTTGAGAGAATTCTTTTAAAGTACCATATTGTTTGTAAGCATTATATTATTGGATCATATTATGCTGTAACACATTCTGGCAATATAAACTTTAAAACTTGTTTACAGTTGATGTAACTGCTAAAACACGTGGGCTTTTTGCAATTTTTTTCCAATTCTTTTTATTTTGTTCTATTTTTGAAAAACCCTTTTTTGGGGGGAGTATTAATCAAGTATGATTTACTACTCCCTTTTCACGCGTTGGCTCCTATATAATCTTTTGGCATTCTTTCAGAGCCTATTTTAGAGGCTAAATATTCATCCTGGATTTATTAAAATATGATAATATAAAGTAGTATTTTTATCTGTTCCTACAGAATGAAAAGATGCCTGAACGTTCTGATTTTATTTCTCTTCTTCCGACTTAATGCTATCATTGTCATGTATTTTAATTCTACATGAATGGAAAGGACCAAAGATATTATTAGTATTGATTTATTCAGTTAATTATGTTTTAGATTTACATATCTATATACATCTTTCCTTTTTGGCTCATTCTTTCCTACAGCTTTCTGCTGTCACTCAGCATTGCTTTTCTTCTGTCTGAAGACCTCTCTTGTGTATTTAATTTACATATACTGGTAACAGATTCCTCTAGAAAATGCAGTGTGTAAGGCTTTAGATCTAGTGGAAAATTTTCTAGAAAAATAGAGAAGAGATAATTTTTAAGCTGTGTTTTAATTATAAGATTGATAAAATCCAGACTTTGGGAATTCTACAGGTCAAACAGCAAAGGATCTTCAAGGGGTAAGGTGTACAGAGGAGAAAGTATGGGAGAGAACTGCAGTGTATTACGAGAGCCTCACATGACACACCAACGTTTTCTTAATGAGTACAGCTATAGTGTCTAGGGATACACTCTGGGGTAATAAGACAAATGCAAGAAAGAGACTATAGTAAATGCATAATTAAAGATAAAAGTTTACTTTTAGGGAGGGCAGTGTATTTTAATTAAGTTACCACAAGAGAAAAGATTTTTCAGAGGCTGAAAAGTTCAATTTCTTTGTGTTACATTTCTGGATAATGTAACACAATGTAATACATTAATGTAATACATTAAAATAATGTATTAAAATATATATTTGAGTGGATTCTGTGTCTATGTTTATTTTTATAATAAAAACACAAAAAATAAAATTAAAAAATTTTAATATTCATATTGAAAGACTTCTTAATCTCTAAAGTTTTTATTAATCTATGTTTGCAGTACATGATTATGTTCACCAGTGTGAGTTTTGACATGTACACAACACATCTTAATTCTTTCTGTGTCCCTGTCCCATGTCCTGCCTTCTCACCTCCCCACCTCGAATTTCTTGGTCCCTGCCTATTTGCAAAAGATCTATCTCCCAGTTTCCTGCTACCTGTCTTTCATTTTGCATTTTATTTATATTTTCCACTTCTACTATGAAGGAAAAACTGTGATATTTAAACTTCTGTGTCTAATTTATCTCCTTTAATATTATGGTTTCAAGGTACATCCATTTTCTCACACATGACTCAAAATCTATCCTTTGTTACATCATAATAGTACTTCACAGTGTATGAATGCCACATTATCCATGTGTCTGTTAATGGACAAATGGGCTGCTTCAAGGTGCTATAAAACTCAGCACCTATGCATCATCGTTTTATGATGTCATTAAGTCCTCTAGGAAGATATTTTAATGGAGACTATGTGTGTTGAATATAATGTTTACTTTTACTTTTTCAAGGAATCTTCATTCCAGTCTCCTTGGTTAGATTAGCTTACATTCCCACCAACAATGTAGAAGGGTTCTTTTTTCTCTGTAGCCTCACCAGCATTTGATGTTATTTGATTTTTTTGAACATAGCCATTTTTTCTGGAGTAAGATAAAATCTCAGTGTTTTAATTTGCATTTCTCTAATGACTAGAGATGCTGAATACTTTTTCACATATTTACTAGTCAGTTGTAATTCTGAGAAATGTTTATCCATTTCAGGTTTCCATTGCATCTTTTGTTTGGGAGGGGCCCCAGTTCTGTGGAAATGAACCACAGAATTGTTGATGACACAAAGACAAACAAGGTATTGGCACACAGTAAAAACCAATTAATAGCAACAAATATGTCAGCCTAGCAATAACAATAAAATTGGAAACAATAACAGAGTCAAAAATAAACTAGATATTGACATACCATAAGAACTAATAAAAGTTACTGCTGTATCATCCTTAACAATAAAAAAGAGATCTGTAATTATAATATATATACGGAGAAAAACCAAGCACTGACATACAGTAAATATTTACTAAATGAACAACCATACCACCCTTCTTTTTTCAGGGTTTTTAAAAATTTTACTTAAAGAAAATAAAACAAACAGTAAAAGGGTACAAGTAATACAGAATTTCAAAAAAAATAAACAGTAAGAAATCACTGGTTAATAGATTACATATTGTCATCTTACAAATAGTTGTTCAAGTTACAAAATTAAAGCAAAAAAGTGGACATTCAAACAGTGAGACTGCAAACAGTTATGTTCAATGATCCACCAAAAACTTAGTAATATGGTCATCTGTCTTACACAACTAAACACACTTGCACCTGTATCCTTTAGAGCACTTTCTTTTCCTCTCTTTTTTACAATAACAATTACACATTTTGGGTTTTATTACTCCCACAGTTCTTATTACTTTTTTTTTTGAAGAGAATAAAACCAAATTTGATATAACAAAACAGAGTCAGTCAAATCAAAAGGATGGACACAGTACATAATGTAAAAACAGAATACAAGGTGATCAACAATGGTTATCATACTGCTTCTTGCTATCTTAAAAAGAATTGCCTATATCATCAGGTATAATAAAATTGAACAAAACAGTACAGAACAAGACCAATAAAACCTAAACATTGGAGACATTACAGGACTTCAAAAGAAGATAATAGTCAACCAGAATGGGCATCATAGTGAATCTTATTGCCTTCAAAGTAGTTGCCTATACCCTTAAACTTGATACTGTCAAACGGAACAGAACAGAGTAAAATCAGTCAAAACAAGATGGTCAAAGCAATATAGGACTTCAAAACAAGTTAATAGGAAATCAAAGTGGATTACTATAACATATCCTGCTAGTTATTTTTAATTTTATCCCTTACTTAAAAAATAATAAATAAATAAATAAATTTTTGGAAAAGGGGGAGATTGAGATAAAAGAGGACATAACAACATAACAATTTAAGCAACGTAGTGTTTCACCACATGATAATCCGACTTAATAGTAGTTACCATAGGGTCTCTTTTCTTGAAATATTTGACTATAATTTCATATACTGTAGCATCAAACATATAAAAACAGTGTGAAACCATTTCAAGAGGATGAAAGTATTACAGGGTATTTAGAACCAGCTAACAGAAAATGAACAATGGTTTCTATATTATCTCTTTGCCTATAAAATTTTGTTTATACTATCACATATAATAAAATCCAGTAAGATACAACATGATAAAACCAATGGAGACAGAACAACAGTTTGATGAGACTTCAAAACAAGATGATATTAAATCAGCACTAGCTATTATGATGTCTTGTTTTCTTCAAAATAGCTGTTCATATCATCACAGACAATAAAATCAAACAGCCCAGAATGAAACCATTCCAATTAATGAGTGAAAACTTTATAAGGCCTCAAAGCCATATAATGGGGAATCATGATTACCACATCCTTTTATGTATTTATATCATTTCTTACACTAGGGAAACTATTCGGTATTTATACATGTGAGTTTTATTTACTTCGCTTATGAGTATGGTCTCAAGCTGCGCCCATTTATTTATAAATATCCCAGTGTGATCCTTCTTTATAACTGAGTAGCACTCCATTGTATAAAAATACCAGAACTTTTTTATCCATTCCTCAGTTTATGGACACTTAGGTTGTTTCCAAGATCTGGTGATTACAAATTGTGCTGCTATAGACATGGGTGCATATATATCACTGTGGTATGATGTGTTCCGTTCTTCTAGGAATATACCCAGAAGTGGAATAGCTGGATCAAACGGGACTTCCAATTTCAGCTTTTTGAGTAATCTCCAGATTGACCTCCACAATGGTTGCACCGGTCTACACTCCCACCAACAGTGCAGGAGAGTTCCTTTTTCCCCACAGCCTCTCTGCAGAATCTGTTGTTGGTAGTTTTCTTGATCCTGGCCATTCTTTCAGAAGTGAGATGAAATCTCAGTGTGGTTTTAATTTGCATTTCTCTAATGAGTAATGATGATGAACATTTTTTCATGTATTCATTTGCCATTTGTATTTCTTCAGCTGAGAAGTGTGTATTCATCTCAGATGCCCATTTTTGGAATGGATCATTGAATTTGGGGGTCTGATTTTTTTAATTCTTTATATGTTTTAGACTGAAGTCCTTTATCTGAGGGACAGTTCACTAAGATTTTTTCCCAGTTTGTGGGTTTTCTTTTCACTATGCTGGAGATTTCTTTTGACATGCAGAAACTTTTTAATAAGAGGTGATCCCAGTTATTGATTCTAGGAAGTATTTCACGTGTGATTTGAGTCCTGTTCATGAATTCTTTTCCTACCCCTATGCCTTCAAGGTTTTTACCCAATTAGTCTTCCAAAGATTTAGTGTTTCTTTTTTTTTTTTTTTTTTTTTTTTGTCTTTTTCCTTTTTATCGGTACCGGGGATCGAACTCACAACTGCCTGCTTCAAGGCAGGCGCTTATGCCGCTGAGCTAAATCCCCAGCCCCCAGATTTAGTGTTTCTGTTTTAATACTCAGATCTTTGAAACATTTAGATTTCAGTTTAGTGCATGGTGATAAGCATGGGTCTAGTTTTAGTTTTCGGCAAATGGAGAGCCAGTTTTTCCAACACCATTTATTAAAGAGACTGTCCTTCTTCCAGTGAACCTGTTTGGGCCCTTTATCAAAAATAAGGTGGTTGAGTGTGTTTGTAGTTGTGGTTGTATCTTCTAATCTATTCCATTGATCTTTGGCTCTGTTTTGATTCCAGTACCATGTTGATTTTACTACAGTTGCTTTGTAGTATAACTTCAAGTCAGGGATTGTGATGCCTCCTGCCTTGCCTTTGTTGCTTAGAACTGTCTTTGCTATTCTAGGTCTCTTCTGGTTCCAGATGAATTTGAGGAGTGATTTCTCTAGATCTATGAGGTATGTTGATGGTATTTTGATTGGGATTGCTTTGAATCTGTATAACAGTTTTGGGAGAATGGCCATTTTCACAATATTTATTCTTCCTATCCATGAGCAAGGGATGTCTTTCCATTTTCTGATATTGTCTTCCATTTCTTTTTTCAGTGTATTATAATTTTCCTTGTATAGGTCTTTCACTTCTTTTGTGAGAGTAATTCCTAAATATGTCATTTTTTTTGGTTGCTAGTGTAAAGGGTGTGGCTTCTCTTATTTCTCTCTCTCTGTGATTTTGTTGTTAGTGCATAGGAATGCTATTAATTTTTGAGTATTGATTTTGTATCCAGCTACATTACTGAATTTATTTATTATATCTAAGAGTCTTTCAATGGAGTTTTGGGGGTCTTCTATGTAGAGTATCATGTCATCTGCAAATAATGATAATTTAACTTCTTCTTTTCCTATCTTTACCCCTTTTATTTCTCTCTCTTGTGTAATTTCCCTGGCTAGTATTTCCAGTACTATATTAAATAGGAGCAGTGATAAGGGACATACTTGTTTTCTGCCTGATTTTAAAGTAAAGGCCTTTAATTTTTGGCCATTTATTATGATACTTGCTGTTGGTTGGTTTGTCGTAGATGGCCTTTATTATATTGAGGTAAAGACATCTATTCCAATTTTTTGTAAAGTTCTTATCATAAACGAATGTTGGACCTTATGAAAAGCTTGTTCTGCATCTATAGAAATGCTCATGTAATTCTTACTTTAGGATTTATTGATATGGTGGATTGTGTTTATTGATTTATGTTTATTGAACCATTCCTGCATGCCTGGGGGATGTATCCCACTTGGTCACGGTGTATAATCTTCTTGATGATTTGCTGCATCCTATTTGCCAATATTTTATTGAGGATTTTTGCATCTGTGTTCATTAGGGAGATTGGTCTGTAGTTCTCTTTTTTAATGGGATCTTTCTCAGGTTTTGGTACTAGAGTAATATTTGCTTCTAGGAATGATTTAGGAAGGATTGCTTCCCTTTCAGTTTCACTGAAGAGTTTGAGGAGTGTTGGCATTAAGTCTTCTTTGTATTTCTTGTAGAATTTCTCAGTGAATCCATCTGGGCCTGGGCTCTTCTTTGTAGGTAAGGAATTAATTACATTTTCAATTTCATTAATAGAAATTAGGTTATTCAGCAGTTTTGCATCATCTTGGTCTAGCTTTGTTACTTCATATGTTTCTAGGAATCTGTCTATTTCTTCTGTGTTATCAAACCTTTGAGAGTAGAGATTTTCAAAATAGGTGTTGATCTGTATTTCTACAGAATCTGTAGTGATATCACCTTTTTCATTCCTTATTGCATGAATTTGAGGTTTTTCTTTCCTTTTTAAAATAAGGGTGGCTAGGTCTTATCAATTTTAGTTATTCTTTCAAAGAGCCAACTCTTTCATTCATTGATTCTTTGTATTGTTTTCTTAGTCTGTATTGCATTGATTTCTGCTCAGATTTTTATAATTTCCTGTGTTCTTTTGGCTTTGGGCTTGACTTGCTCTTCTTTTTCTAGATGTTTGAGGTGTAACATCAGGTTATTTATTTGTATTTGTTCTGTTTTCCTGATGTGGGAACTCAGTGCAATAAATTTTCCTCTGAGGCTGGCTTTCATTGCATCCCACAGATTCCGGTAAGTTGTATCTGTATTTTCATTTTCTTGTAGGTATTGTTTAATTTCTTCTTTAATTTCTCCTGTGACCCACTGATTACTCAGGAGGGTCTTATTTAGTTTCCATGTGTTTGTGGGATTTTTGCATTATCTCTTATCGTTAATTTCTAATTTCATAGCACTATGATCTGATAACATGCAAGGGATGATTTCAACTCTTTTGCATTTATTTAAATATGTTCTGTGAGGTAATATATGGTCTATTTTAGACAATGCCCCATATACTGCTGAGAAGAATGTGTATTCTTATGTTGTTCAATGGAACACTATATGTCTATCAAGTCCATTTGTTCACAGGTGTGATTCAGTTCTGTTATTTCTTTGCTGATTTTCTGTCTGGTTGATCTGTCCCTTGGTTCAATGGTGTGTTAAGGTCCCCTGTTATAATTGTGTTACTGATAATTTGGTTTTTCATTTTTGTTAATACTTGTTTTATATAACTGGGTGCTCTGGAATTTGGTGCATATGTATTTAAGATTGTTATCTCTTCCTCTTGACATTTTACCCTAACCAGTATGTAATGACCTTCTTTATCTCTTCTGATCATTATTGGTTTAAAGTTCACATTGTCTGCAAACAGAATGGCTACTCCTACTTTTTTGGGGGTTTCTATTTCATAAAGTATTGTTTTCCATCCTTTGACTTTCAGTCTGTGAGTATCCTTTTGGTTTAGATGGGTTTCTTGTAGACAGCATATGGTTGGATTTTGTTTCTTGATCCATTCTGCCAGTCTGTTTCTTTTAATTGGTGCATCGAGACCATTTACATTAATGGTTATAACTGTTCTATGTTGGTTTATTGTTGACATGTTATCTTTCTGCTGTTGCTTCTTTATCTTTCTGTTCTGTTTAATTGTCTGCTTTGCTTACTGGTTTTTTCCTAAGTGTATCTAAACTGTCTTTCAATATTCTTTGCAGAGTTGACATGGTGATCATGAAATTCTTCAGCTGTTCTTTGTCATGGAAGTATCTTATTTCTCCATCAATTTTGAAGGACAGTTTTTCAGGGCACATCAGTCTAGGTTGGAAATCATTTTCCTTTTGGATCTGGAATACTTCACTCCATGCTCTTCTTGACTTTATTGTTTGTGCTGAGAAGTCTGCTGTGATTCTAATAGGTTTTCCTTTATAAGTGAAGTGTCTTTTTCTCTCTGACAGCTTTTAATATTCTATTCTTACGTTGGATTTCTGGGATGGTGATTATTATATGTCTGGGTGTAGGACCCTCTTCGCTGGTCCAGTGCACCTGGAAGCCACAAAGTTCCCTGTCTGGGCCGAGTGAGGATCCCAAAGTAGCTGGAGTCAGGGGGAAGTGCGAGGGGCACTTACACCAGGCAGCCCAGCCTCTGGAACCAATGGTGCCCACTTGCTTGCTTAGAACTCCAGGGTCTGCCAAGCATGGCCATGGCCGGGAGCAGGGAGGCCATTGCAGGCCCACTCAGGACCCGACACGCTCACCACCCTTAACAATAGAAAAGAAAACAACAGCAATAATAACATAGAGTCATATCTAAAAATTAATAAAGCTTAATATTAATTCTAGTAAAGATTAAGGGAATGGGAAAGAATAAAATAAAATAAATGAAGTTTTAAAAATACAGAAATGGAAGATGAGAAGGAGCAGAGAAAAATAAGATGAAGAAGCTTATGAAGGAGCAATGGAAAATAAATATAGTTTGATAAAAGTAACAAAATAACAAACAGGCAAAAGAAGGGAAAAGAAAAAACAGAAAGCAAAAATGAGTAAAAGAAAAAGCAAAAAACCCCAAACTCCCAAACTAAGTAAGAAACAGAAATGAGGCTAAAAATAAACCTTGTAAATAACTCAATTATCTTTCTTTTGGCAAAATAGTATTCCATTGTACAAAAACCACATTTTCATTATCCATTCATCTGTTTTTGAACTTAGAGGTCACTTCCAAGATTTAGCTGTTATGAATTTTGCTGTTATAAACCTGGGCATGCATGTATCTTAGTAGTATATCTTTATATCTTTTGGGAAGATATCTAGAAGGGAAACAGCTGGATCAAATGTATTTTTTATTTGATTATTTGAGAGATGAATGGTGGGGAAGATAGAAGGGGAAATGGGGTAAAAAAGGAATTAAAATATATTGTGTACATTTACCAATTTCCCATAAGGAATATAAACATTATGCTACTAATAAAAATTAATGAATTAATTTTAAGAACAAGAAAGCATTTCTCTATGAATGAGTGCTTCTTTCCAGCATCTGCAGTGTCCATTCTCATGTTTTTTTGTGTGAATTCTGGAGCCCATCCCACTTTTCTTGCTGACTGTGGTCAGTCAATGATTTCTCTTTGTGATCTGTTCACTCGCGCTATACCTGGTTTTGGGCTCCCTTTGTGTGCCCGACTCATGACTAGTCTTTGTCTCCCTGTCTGGTCTGAGAGTTTGTGAGGAAGCCCCTGACCCAGAGGACCTTCCTTCTGTGTACTGCAGGATGTGGCAACCATCCTAGGTGTGGTATATCCTTGATCATATTGGTAAACAGGGAAAGAAAGCAGCCCTCTGCATTCTGTGTTGGATGTTAGCAGCAGCAGCAGCAGCGCTGACGGCCATCTAGCAGTCTGCAGCACTTATGTAGTACGTTCAACTTTAGCTCCATCCCAAAGCCACACAAGATCAGCCTGTCTGCTCACCCTGGAGGGCTCGACCCTTGTGTCTGAAGGACATTTGTATAATTCAAATTTGTCAGGGATATTTTGCACCTTTGGATGGTATGTTATTATCTTTGATCTCCACAATTTTTGTTAAGAATTCAGCTGTCAGATTTATAGGTTTCTTTGAAGATACTGTGTACTTCTTTCCCGTAGTTGCTTTTAGTGCTATCTCTGACTTTAGTTTTCCAACTGTTTTATTTGTGAACCTTGTGGAAGTTTACTTGTATTTGCCTATCAATAGATTTGTAGATTCTCTCTCTCTCTCTCTCTCTCTCTCTCTCTCTCTCTCTCTCTGTCTTTTTGAGACAAAGTCTCCGTATGTGGTTCGGGTTGACCTTGGGCTCACTCTGTGACCTAGGCTGGTCTCAAATTTGCAATGATTTTCCTGCTTCAGCCTCCTGAGTGCTGGGATTACAAGAGTGTGCCATCACACCCAGTTTATAGGTTTTCTCATATCTGTAGTTTGAAGTTTTTAATCAGTTTTGGAAAGGGCTTTTCAAATTTTATTTCTACCCACTTATTGACTCTCTCTCTCTCTATATACACACACACACACACACACACACACACACACACACACACACATACACACACACACATATCATGGACAATGAAAAGGCATTTGATTACTTTGTCTCTTTCATTTATCTTTTATTTATTTATTTATTTATTTATTTATCTATTGGTACCAGGGATTGAACTCACAACCTCATGCTTGCAAAGCATGCACATATGCCACTGAGCTAAACCCCTGGCTTTATCTTTTATCTATAATGACAATATCCCAAGTAACTCTTATTCTCTTGTTTGTGTCCCTTTCCCTCTATAGGCTATCTGTGTATTTCTATTGACCTACATTCTGATTCATTATTTCTCTTTTCAAGTATGTCCAATATGGCCCTAATTCATTTATTTAACTTTAAATTTCATCTATTGTATATTTTAGTTCTATAATTTCCTTATTATTTTCTAAGATTTTCAGTTCTCTATTCAGATTCTCCATCTTGTCATCCACTTTGATTATTACATATTTATAGGAGTGAATGTCTGTGTCTGGTAACTCCAGTATTTACATAGTATCTGTATCCTATATGGGTCAATTTCTGTTGTCTTTAAATGATTTTTGATCATTTGGCTTACCTTTTGGCAGACTAGATTTTTGTGAGTCAAATGATGGGCCTTAGTCTATGAAAAACTAGAACATTTTTGAGACTCTGATGATGTTATTTTAGCACAGAGGATAATGCCAGGCAATCATCTAGGCAATCATCTTAACCCATCCAAACTTGAATTGTTTTAGTTTTCATGAGAGCTTTGTGCTTAGTGTGTTGCCTCTGAGGGATCCCAATTGAAAGCCTAAAGCAGGGGTCCCCATCCCACACCCTGTTAGGACCCAGGCTGCACAGCTGGAGGTGAGCTGTGAGCTAGCCACCCAAACTCCATCTGATTTTACAGTTGTTTTCCATCACTGGCATTACCTGGATCAGATCTTTGAACCATCCTCCCACACCACCTCTATTCATGAAAAAATTGTCTGCTATTAAACTGGTCCCTGTGATATAAAAATAATATAGGGATGATAGAGGACCTCCAAATAATCCACACAATACAAGGGAAATGTAGCTCCCAACATGTAGGCATCCAAAACACCAAGTTCGTGTTCTCTACAATCAAGGAATGAGTTCTAGGAGCAACAAAAGTTAAGAGTAGGGAAAATCTAATGAGAGAAAAAAGTTAGCTTCTAAGAGGACCAGAAAGGGACCAGAAAGTGGGTTGCCCATCAGCCCTATTTCTCAAGGGTATTTTATTGAACAAAGTCACGAGGCAAGGCAGGTTCAACATGGGACAAAACTACAGTCAACTAATAAGATTACAAGTATAATTGCTTAGGTAATATTGATCCAATGGGAAATCACAAAGTGGGTAGAAGGTGGGACAAGACTATGGTGAACCAATAAGATGACAAGTATAGTCTATAGTCACTTAGATAATATTGAATAAATGGGAATCAAATGGAGAAGGAAGTCACATAGCAAGTATACATGGACCAAACAAGGACTTTCTGGGAAGGAATGTGGTAGGGAGGTTTTGGTCCTCTGCCTAAGAAAATTGATGCCTACTTAGAATATCAATCACTGCTGCTTATCCCTCTGGAAAATATGTGGATTTTTAGTTGCTCTTCTTTTTCTTGAAGCCTGGCCTTCAGTGATTGTGCCTCTGGCTACAATTATCTTCGGTGCTGAGGGCCTACCCTTGTCTAACTGCCTGTGATATTTATAACTAACTTATCGGTCTATGATACCTGTCGCCAAAAAAGTTAGGGACCACTGTATAATGGTATTTTTTAGTGCTTTGTAAACTTATTCCTTGTTAAATTCTAGTTTTGTCTGATAACCATCTCCTAGTACATATGAGTTGGTGAATGATTCAAGGCAAAGCAGAACTTTATTTTGATCATATGTCTTTTTATTTATCTTCTCCTGGAATCTTGTCGATAATACCCTATTGACTTGGTAGCTCTTATGGTCCTTCAAACACATTTATTTAAAAAAATATGTTATTCATTTTCACTAATTGTTCTTTGTGGAACAGTTTTGTTTTGGTTTTGGTACATTGAACTCATGACCTAGCTCTTGCCAGGCAGGTGCTTATACCATGAGCTAAATCCTCAGTTCCATGAAGAGTTTTTCTGAAATTAGTTTTATGAACTATTCAATCATAGTTCTTCAAATAAGTACTATTTATTAATTTATCAATTATCTTCAAATAAGTACTGTTTATTAATCATTCATTCAGAGGCCTTGCTATTTTCTCATGGTATGTTGATATTTTTTCTTTATTAAATTCTCCACCATTTTTAATTAATTATCTTTATTTTCTTTGCTTACATTTGTCTACCATAGATTACAAGCTCAGTGATCTAGCAGGGATCTGTTTTGCTCACCACTGAGTCCTTGATATGTAGCCCACAATAGGCACTCAATAATATTTTAATATTAAATATTTTAGATATAGCCTCTTAGTCTAAGCATTTAATATACTTGATGCAGTCTAATCCTTATAACTATTTGTAGCAGGTATTGTTATCCTAGTTTTAGAGAAGAGATAACAGAAAATTAGAGAGGTTAATAATTCCCAAGGACACTGTAAGGAGCAGCATAAGGCAGAGACTAGCCAAGATACTGGACTTGTATAAAGCAATGAGGTATAGAATGTAACGTGCTTGACTGCAGACAGACAGAGGGCAAAAAGGTTGTCTGTAGGGAGTGAAGTGTTGTTTTTTTAAATAGGGTTTTAAAGAAGGCAAGAACCATAAAGCAGGACGTTCTTAGTAAAAAACAGTGGTCAGTGTTATCTGGATGTCTTGTCCCTAGTGGGAAATGTTCTTGAGATGTCCAGTGCAAATGATTCTGTGTCTTCAGATGTCCAGATGTTTAGAAGATTCCATGCTCCATCTCATCTCTTTTACAATATCTTATGTCTGCTGAGAGCACCAGTTTTACACTGAGAACAGTGCCTCTGCTGGAGACAGGATGGGTATTAAGAGGATGACATCCAATCAAGCCTCACAGACAGACACTATGTATTAAGTATTCTGCAAAACTCTTTCAGGACGTATGATCATTGCGTTTGTGTGCATGTACAAGCAGCCAAGTTTTAAATTTTCCCTATGTATTTGATATCTTTCACTTTCTTTTCATTTTCTTCTCTGTCTCTGTCTCCATCTCTCTGTCTCTCTTTCTCTTTCTGTCTCTCTCTCTCTCATTTAAATCCAAATATTGTGTAGTCATTTAAATATTGTAATCCTCTTTCTAGTTTTCCTCACAATCCAAAAAGTTATATTTGTAAGCCCATTGAGACATTATTGGAATCCCAGCAAGTTAATTCCAATCTACCACCACCAATGAAACCCATGGGGAGAGTAAAGACACTAAGACATGTCTCAAGTTAAGGGCAGCCAAGGGGTCCTAAGTCCAATCCTTGTGGGGATGTGCGGACAAAGGCCCTGATCCTAAGCCTCTCCCAGAATTTATTGTCTTGTGAAGAAGGCGGGTGGCTCAGGGATGAGTGACAGTGAGGATGGCGGGTATTATGTGGGTAACTTGAGCTGACTAGCCAGGTGCAAGACTGGCACCTCTGTAAATTGCAGAGATAAAGATATGCAGAAGGGTCAATTCACATAATCTAATTAAGGTAGCAACTGAATTGCTTTGGAAGGCTGTTGCTCCAGTTTTGATAGGCAAACTCTTGTGCCCTGGGGAGTCATAGCCTCTTTACCTTGAGGCTCATACCCAGTTGACATTCCCGGAGCTATTATCTTTAACATCCTGTTGTACTCATATCCTTTACTCCCTTTACATGGAGAACATTATGCAAGGAGACAGGACTGTGTTGGCTTTAGAGATTATATATCAGTACCTCGACTAGCCTTATTTGCAATGCTTAGAGCCAATTGAAGAGAGAAGGAAATACCATAACCAGGTCTCTACATATCAGTATAATGAAGTAAGTCTCCAAAAAATCAAGGTTGCAGTAATTGTTTTGCACTCAAGGGCAATCACTGGAGTTTCTCCCACATCTCTCTCTTAATATTCCGTGTCTTGCTTTTTTGGATCTTTAATGTTCAGAAGAATTTCATTAGTAATAAAATTGGAAAAATAAAAGACATCAAAGTTCATTGGCTGAGCGGGACATCTATGCTGCAATGGAATGTGCTCTTCTCCCTTCCTCCCACAACAAAGACAGCTTTGGCACCTGGGCTAATTCATTGCAATTTTTTAAAATTTAAATTTATTTTTAAGTGTACTTTATATTTTAGAGTAGTTGTAAGTTCAAAGCAAATTGGAGCAGAGAGTGCAAAGAGGTCTTCCCTATAGTGCTCAGTGAAACATTTGTTACCACTGAGGAACCCACACTGGCTCATTCATTTTTACTTCCTTGTGTGAAACCATCTGGGACTGTGTACCTGCCCATTCTCAGCTACCTCTTGCTTCTTGGTCAGCATTTTTCTGTTTTTAACCTAATGCCATGAAGTTTGCTTATTTCTGAACTTTAACCAGTCCAGCACCTTTTGGTGTGTGTGTGTGTGCTCAAAACCTGCCAACTAAATTTAATACTGCATTCTTGAGGAATGTGCCGTAAATGATCACATTGTCACAATGAGTCTGAGGTCTTTGTAATGCTGCTCACACTGTGCTCTCTCCTCCGGCTCACCCAGCCAAAGTCTGGCTCACAGCCACTGCATCTGTGAGGCCTATTTTAACAAGCTACAACCACAATTTTTTTTCTCTTTGGCACCATATCTAGCATTAAATTCTCCCAGAGAAAGTCATTAACCTACCCTGAGCCTCCATTCTTTCATTTGAAGGTTTGGAATGAAACATATCCCAAAGGACTTGTCCATAAATTTAAGTATTATCCACATCTTAGTATATGCACAGTAAACATCAGGGCTCTAGTCTCCTTCCGTGCTTAGGGACCTTGGTTTGGAGAATGAATACACAACATGGGAGGCAAAACTATACAGAGATGGACACATATTGTAGCAAAGAGAGAAATATCTCAGTGATACCAAATCCATTCTGAATTTGTGAAGAAAGAGAGCCAATAAGTAGCTAGAATAAAGGAGCTGAAGGTATTAGAGATGCCAACAAAAAGTACATGTGGGGACAGGGGCTCCATCTTGCTCAGGGATATCTTATTGATCCATACCCATTTATGGATAAACATAATCAGAACACAAAATTATTGCCCACCAAGCTATATATATGTGTGTGTGTGTGTGTGTGTGTGTGTGTGTGTGTGTGTGTGTGTGTGTGCAGAGTGTACTTCCAGTAGTGGCAAGAAGAGGACATGGGCTGAATTTGGATAGACGTTGAGGTGGAGTGAAATAATTCCTGCAAGAGAGAATGCAGAGGGAGCCATAACTGAGCTCAAAAGGAAGCTATTTTGGTGTGATCGCTGGACAGTGAGGGACTGAGTAATCCCTTCTGGGAAGTCAGGAGGAATCTGACTGTAAGCACACTGAACGTCTAGTCAAGAAGGAGAACATTTACTTCCCGTCAGTGAGAAGCTACTAGGAAACGTTGAGCCGGCACATCACATGATGACTGAGATATTTGAGCAGCATAGCCTGTAGGAAAAACAGTCTAGAAACTAGAGACAAGGCTTACTTCTTACAGCAATCCTAAAATGAGTTGATAAACCCTCGCCTCAAATAGCAGAAGTGGAATGCAACAGAAAGGAACAATGCTTTCAAGCTGTCTTCTAAAATATTTCTGTAACTTCTGCTTATTATGGATCTTCCCAGTACCATTATATAGCAGACCATAGTTGCCTAAATATGTTTTTAAAAAAACTTTTAATGAGCAATAACTATCTATTTAAAATTAAAAGTAGATAATAAAGTGGGATTACTTCTGAGGGTTTTTTTTTTAAACTACTGTAAGGGAATGAATTGGCAATCCCCCCCCTCCAAGAAAGAGATCTAGGATATAACAAAATGTGTTATAAGAATATCAAATAACATCAAAATTAGTCTCATTCCACTTAGCCAAAAACAACCTGTGTGTTTTTTTTTTTTTTTTTTTTTTGTATAGCAAACAGGCTTGGCACAGTCAGAGAGAAGTCTTTATAACATTATTGTATGTATTGTTCTAAATTAGCCAGGGTGAAGACCATACTCATGGAGATATAAAATAATGTTGCTGTGGCTTGTGTCTAGGTGTCCCCCAAAGCCTGATGCAGTCATAGGTGGATCTTTTCAGAGGTGGCTGGCTCTACAGTGTGTGATGCTGGGATTAAGGATGTGTGATCACTAAATTAGCCCACTGATTGGTTTGGCATAGTTCCGGGTGTGGGTGACGGGATGATCCACACAGGATGTAAGTGCGCCCTGTCCTACGGGCATAGAGCCAGCCTAGAATGTTAGGGACAGAAAGAGGGCTACACTTCTTTGCTGCTTCTCTGCCTTCTTCCTGCCATGAACTATTTCTCCTCCGTGATGCCAGTCTGCCATGCCATCTTGTTTTGGAGCCAGACAACTATAAAGTGAAACTTCTTTAAACTGTGAGCTACAATTTCCTCCTCTAATTTTAGGTTTTGGGTATTTTATCTCAGCCATGAGAAAAATAATCAAGACAGATTTCATGAGAACTCTGGCAGTGAATGTATTAGGAGACAAGGAGACTGTAGCAGTCTCCGAATTCCAACCTCCCTCCCTGCCTGGAGTATAAACTGAGCAGACAAGTGTCCATGAACACTTTACTGAGGACTTCAGGAGAAGCAGAAAAGTATTCAAAAGTGGAGCACCCACTTTTGGGAAAAGTAGGCATGTCTTAGGGTGAGGATTAGGTCATAGACTTACAGGCCTGAAAGGGGTCTCCCCTGTGAGGGAGTTAGAAACAGATCAGCTCAGTGGTATCAGCAGCTTACATGAAGAACTCCCTTCTACAAAGTTCGTTTTAGAAACACTGCTTTCCCAAACACCTTTCCCTGGTGAAGAGAGCCAGGGAAACTCTCCTGGGTCTCGTACTTTCCAGCCATTTCTTTGAGGTTAGAAGAAAAACACAGAGAGTGATTTGACTGACACCAGTGGGTTGAGTTGTGTCCTTTGAAAAGATACACTGAACCCTAACTCCAGGTACCCTGGAATTCAACCTTATTTGGATTCACAGCTGTAATCTTGTTAAAATGGGATTGTATGACATGAGAGGGCAGTGCAAGTCATCTTATAAGAAGAACAAAATCAGACAGAGAAATAAACAAGAGAAGGGTTATATAAAGATGGAAGCAGAGATTAGAGTGATACATCTATAAGCCGAAGGATACTAGAAGCTGGAAAGGGCCATGAGAGTCCGTTTCCAGTTTCTGTTGACTGGCCTTGCTTTTTGACTTCCAGCCTCCAGAACTGTGAGATATTAGATTGTAGTTGCTGTTTGGTTTGGTTTTTTAAGCCACCCCGTTTGCAGGTACAGCAGGCGCTCCTTTTCCCCATGGGGTCAATGAGGAACTGGAGGAAATCCTGGACCTAATTATGGTTTATGCTCTCCAACACAGTAGGATTGAAAAAGCAAGTGGAGTGCCTCCTCTGTCCTATAGGGAGATGGTTTCCTTTTGACATTTCAATGCCTGTTGACTGCACTGATTTATAATCCTATCAACCTGTACTTTCTGCTGGTAGAAGGACAGAGATTCTTTGAACCCTTGTCTAGGACTGTTGAAAAATCTCAAAAACTGGCCTATGATGGAACCAAAATTAAGGGAAAGAATACAAGGAACACTGCGTTAGTCAAGTGGAAACCAGGTTTACACACACCTTCCAGACACGCGTGTAATGGTGTGATGTTCTTAGAACACGTGAAATTAGGAAATCTTAAGTCAAAAAAACTTCAGAAAAGGTAAGAAATTGCAAAGTAGATCCTGTTCATACATTTGAGGCTTCCTTTATATATTGTTAGTGTTTTTGCCTTCACAGAAATTATTCAGAAGACTATTCAGCTTGATCCCATATTGATCCCATATTTTGGAATGTATTGGATTATACAGTAGCTATCAGTAGAGCATGAGATTGTAGTTCCTTTTTTTCCTTTTTTAGCAGCAGTCATGGATTTATATTGACTCAACCTGAGCCTTTCCTCAGTACTGAGGCTCAACACAGACATTTCTGAGAAGAGTCCCATTTACAAACTAGGTCACATGGGGACTTAGCCGTGACTTTTTTCTTTTTAGATCAAGTACAGTTACCAAGGAAACCATGAAGCGCAAATACAATTTGCCAAATTCTTTCTGTGCCAGGTCACAAGTGCTCTTCTGTTAATATCTCATCTAATTGCTACCTTCAAAGTAGACTTGGTGATGTTCTTAGAACTTTTTCTGTATGAAGACTGTGATGCTCAGATACCTACAGCAAATAGCCCAAGATCCTACTTGGGCTGAAATAGAGCCAGGGCTGAAATCCAACTCTGGCTCACTCCAAGAATCTGTTTGCCCAGTTAGGACATTTAATATTATGAAACATAATGCTTACCAAGGAGGAAAGAAACCTTTAAGCCATGCCTGAGCTTTGTGCATTTGTTGGCCTCATTTGACTCTTGTTTTCTGGTTCAAAACATCACTCTCCTCCCATCTGCAGCAGCCTCTCCCTATGCCTTCTTGGGAAAACAGCTCTTTGGTGTGGCTGGCAGCTCTTTGGAATTGCATGCTTCTATTGACGAAATAAATGAGTTAGAAATTTTGTAGCAGTCAGACTAAGCCCTTTGGCCTGAACGTGGAGAAGGAAGAACATGCCTCTCGCATCTAGACAAGAAAGAGTTTCTGGAGCCCAGCCAGGCTGACCTTTCAACAAGAAAGGCCCTTTTACCGAGGCAAGGGACAGAAGCCTGGGCCTGTGCTGAAGCTGCCCCTTTCATTGCAAAGTCAGTCCCCTACTCTCACTTCTTAGATTCCTGCAGTTATTTGGTACATTTTGAGTCAGGAATTGGCCCTCCAGGAAACTTACCTTCTTGCTGTCCTCACTAATCCAGGGCCCCTCCCTGAATTTCCACTGTGCTGGTTTTTTCTTTATTCACTGTACTTGATGTTAGACAGCTTCTCCCCTTAAGATAACTTCTGACCTATGAGCCATTAAAGGTTCCCTTCCTCTTAAGTATTGAATGAATGAATGAGTGACAGTAACTGAGGCTTCATGGGGCTATAAGTGGAGAGTTTCCATCTGGAGTAAAGAGAGGACCAGATAATTGACCCCAGACCGCCAAAACGTCCCATCTCTCCTCGTTCCATAGAGACTGATCCTTTCTCTATCTCTTACAGTGGTGAAGCCAGACATACCGTGAGTCATCTTTGTCTATAAAGTGTGTGTGTGACGGGGGATTTAAAGAGCGTCAGTGCCTTGATTTGTGTCCATGCTTCACACTCCGAAGCTGAGAGTTCAGGACACTTTGCTGGTGAGTTCCCAGCATGGGGGAAGGAAAGTCAAGACTTCAGAATCCCATGTGACACTTATTTCAGGCAGTTATGGTGAAAGATACTGATGATAGGGAAAAATGAGGACCCAAGGATGCTTCTTTGATATTCCATAATACATTAAACCGTGTGACAGCTACTGGGTAAACCCCATATTTCAGAAGTACAGGTAGAGGCAGAGGTAGTCTGGGAAATCTGGTGATTGCCTTGAGATGATGTAATGAGAAGGACATTATTAGAAAGGATGTTTCTCTTTCTGCAGCAAACACAAAGGACAACAAAGTGCTGGCGGGTGCCTGCCTGTCCTTGCCTGGTCATGTTCTGCTTGACCTTGTGCCAGGTAACCTTGTCTGTGCCAGCCATGGGGCTTGAATGGAGGCCAGGAGCTCCTCCTGCAGTCCAGGAGCTGGTTGTTCTCTCACTTGGGCTATTCTCCTTTGCAAATCCTCTCCTGCAGGCTACCTCTGTGCCTCACACGCAGCTCAGGCTCTTCCTTACCATGTGCTTGGGTCCCTATGGGGCACTGCTCCCCGGGCTCCCTGGGCTTCCCCTGTGGGCTCTCCCTGTTTACAGTTTACCCAAGAATTCACTGAACAGTACCTGGAGCAACTTGGGAGCAGGGCTTGATGACAAGGCAGACTGAAGGCTCAAGTCCCTGATCTTCCTTCTTGCGAGTTGTTTGTTCTCACTGGGCCCTGTGCTCCTCATCTATACAAAACAAATAAAAACTCTTTTCTTGAAGCCTGTGGGGATGATGAAACTCCACCTCAGAAATCACTGGGGTGGGGGCTTAAAATTTGGCTGCACTCAGATCAGTGTTCCCAGATCTCAGCATTTTAAAGCTTCATTGGTGTATTTCGGTGTTATAGGTACCATGTATAACATTGAAGACACACCTCTTTTGGAAAATAACACACTGTTAATGAAAAATACCAGTGTTACTACTATGAATATGTTATTATTGTTACCCTTAATCCCACTTGTTTCAAAAAGGAAGTTATTTGGCCTGATATATCCTAATTATAAATCACAAGTACATTTAAGTGATGCCCAGCATATCTAAGCTACTCAGTAAGGTAATAATGTGAGCGATCTGAAACAGCTCTGAGGTCCTCAGTTTTTCAAAATGCGTGCATGCATTCACTCATGTCCTCATGGCACGACTTCTCACCTGGCACAATTCTTCCAGCCTGGGTCTATGCCAAGGAAACATTTCCCGTTGAAGTCCAATGCTCTCATTTCCAGTACTGATGTTCTCCTGGGAGGCTGCTGTCAACTTCTGCATCCAAAGGTACCTTTGCTCTGTAATAAATAGATGAGTCACAGTTGGTCCCAGCAGGTCAACTAACAAGCAGTTCTGGGCTATCTGTGTGTGGTGGCTTGGGCCGCTGAGACCTTACCCTTGGTGCCTGTGAGAGTCATAAAGTTGGGGTTAACTGCTCTTTAAAGTTATCTTTATTTGCTGACTGTGGCTACAGAGCTTGGTATGGAGCTATTCTTAGCTACTTTAGGGCCCTGCAATGATAAGCTTCATTAAGGTGATGTAAGACAACCTGCCCTTCACGAGGTACTAGGTCAAGATTAATGCGGTTAACTGACATCAGTAAACAATCCCCAAGCTACACTTCAGCTTTGGTTCCTTTCTTTTTCCAAACTAAATTTGTTCTAAATGCTTTTAGCAAAGGAGGACAAACTCCAGATTCGTGTTTCTAGTTATACTAGTTTAGGGAATGGAAAAGCAAGCTTAATTGTAAGCCAACTATTTGAAGTTTTTCTAAAATTTATCCAGTTCTTATCCACATCTGTACCAAAATCAGAAGAGGTTGAATGAACGCCTATGTGAAGACAGTAGTTTTCTTCCAGGATCCCCAACAGAGAAGACAAAATGATTCTCCTATTCTCACCCTGGACCACTCTCACACTGGACCACTTTCCCTCCCTGCCTTGACTTCCTGCAGGGATTCTCCATCACCCTTTTCGTTTTTGTTTGCAGTTTTGCAACAAGACCTTTCTAAAATGCCCAGTCTGGGCTCAAACTTGTGATCCTCTTGCCTCGGCCTCCCAGAATGCTGGGATTACCGTCCCCCACCCCCTTTTCGTATGGCCTCTAAGATGAGGCAGACATCATGGCCAGCCCGCATCTTTCCACTCCATCTTACTACAGACAAGCCAAAGGCCTCCCTCCTCTAAGACCCAGGCTTCTTTCCTGTCCAGGCCTTGGAAGCACATTCAGTCACTTGTGAAGAACACTGTCTCCAGTGCCACTAATTCTCAGAAATCGTCAGTTTTGAGCTTCACTTTTACTTCCCAAAGAAACCTGTCCTTCCTTCCCTATGAGGCTCCTTACTCCTGAACCCCTCATGATCAGGAGTTTCCCATCCTAACACTTTTTTTTTTTTTTGGTCTTTTTCCTTTTAAATCTTCACTGTGGCTCTTTGCCTAACCAGCATTCATGTTCCATGAAAGAAGGTGTTGTAGTCAGGGGTTGTACACAGAGAACAACTAGGATTAGGACATGGACTTTATAATATTTTTATAATGGTCACCGGAAGTTAACACAGGAAAATGCAGGAAATCGATCCACAATACCAAAGACATAGATTATTTAGTCAAGAGCCTAAATCCCACAGCAATGTCCCACATGAGTCCAGATAAAAACCCAGAGCTCAGGACAATGCCTCCCATGAGTCCAACTGGAGGCCCAGAGCCCACAAGAAGGACTCACACCAGACTCTTTTATGGATCCGTGCCGGGAAGACCCAAGGGTCAGCGGTGGAAGCCAGAAAGTCTATGCCAGCAGGATGAAGGAGCCACAGCTCCTAGTGGGATGAGGGTTCTACGCTGGCACTGAGAAGTCACACTCACAACAAAGAGCAGGGCTGTCCTGAAAGGCACCACAGCCGTCTTCAGCGACACGGAGGCCCCGAGCTCCTCTGATGACAAGCACGGTCCGGTACGTGCCAGGAAGCAGTGTGACGAGTTCATCCTGGAGACCAAGCAACACATGTCTTCCCCTCTGGAGCCAGGAAGCAATGCTCGATATGTGGACCAAAGCTTCTCCAGGAGAACCAGCAGCTCAGACAGCAACTCGTAGGAGAACCCACAATGCCTCCTTAACACCTCAACCCTCAGTGCCTCCTTCTTCACCTATTTATCCTGGCAACTTTCCTCAGGTGAAGCATCTTCGCTCAGTGCCATGCTGATGTAATCCAGTTGGCGTTAAATTGACCACCAGTTCTTAATCCATAACAGAAAGATTCTATCTACAACCTCCCTTTAAATTCTCTTCACCAAGGTGCTGAATACATGTCACAGAAACCCCAAGGGTATTTGCCAAAGGCAAGGACAAGTCATGGAATAACCAAGGAGAACATCATTTCAAGATGTGCTGTTTCTTCATAGAACAGAGTGGTTGCCTGCATTATGTAGGATTCACAACAATGGGCAAAGTCCTTGGTAATGTGAAAAATAACATGAAGTATTTTCCCTATATGAAATGTGCAGTTTGTTGGTAATTGTACTTTTATTCAATGAAATTTTTGCTAGACTATTGAGGTGAATGTCTTACAAGGGCTACTATAGTTGACAATTATTTAGCACATACAGTACACCAAGCAAAACAACCCTATGAGGTAGACATCGGTTTTGTTTTGTTTTATATTTTTATAATTTATTTTGTGTTAGTGCATGTTCACAGTATATAATGGTTACATTCCTTGTGGGAAGTTGGTACATGCACATAATACATATTCATTCTTGTTTCATTCCCCTCCTCTGTCTCCCAACTGTCTGCACTCCCATTTAGTGAATAAGGAAACTGAGGTACAGGAAATTAAGGAATTTGCTCTTTGATGTTTTTGAGCTGGTGCATTGAAACCATGTTTGAAGCTAGGTAGCCCTTCCAGTGTAGGTGCTCGTTACCATGTTTCCCTGTGGAATTGACTACCATCTCCCCAAATTTGGTGTCTCCTGTATTTGCAAGGAAATTCCATAGTCTCAAGATGTGCACTAGGGCTTACCCTGCCCTCTGCAAAGGTAAAGTCATTGCTAATGCCTCAGAACATAAAAGGATAGGACTTGATTTCTTCCCCACGAATGATTCCTGAAGAGTTTATTGTATTACCATTAACTAAGTAACTGTGGTCATGAGGCGTTGTAAAAGTGTTTTATTACAGATGGTGTAGTCTTCAGCTTCACAGAAAGGACCCTGAGCTCTGCAGTTTCACATGTGTTTTGTGATCCAGACTTGTGCAGATCTGAAAGAGCTCTGTGGATTTTGGGAAGCTGTTATGGCTGAAATAGCCACAAGTTCTCCTCAAAAATTGATCCAAGGAGGTCTGCAGTGTACGGCCCACACCAGCCTCCTGACCCACAGAACTTATGCAACACTCTGACTTTCTAATCTAAGTGAAGAGTACAATGGATGCATTATTATGGGCCTTTCCATTTTAATTACATTTCCAACCATGGACATCTGCTAGGTTTTACTAGTTCTGCAGGTGTGTCTTCTATGATTAGTGCAGATCCACTGAGCAGAGTCATTACGCTACTAATCGTTAAACACCTGTAGGCACTTTGAGAGTTCAGCTGTCAACAACATTTCCTTTTTCTTTTAAAGATAGTAAAATACAACAAAGCAAGACAGCACAAAGCCAATGAAGACAATGCAGCATAATTGGTACAGAACTTCAGAGGAGGATACTGGGAAAATAATAATAGCTACCACAGCATATCTTGTTATCTTCCCAATAGTTATCCATTCCATCTGGTATAGCAAAATAAAACAAAAAACAAAACATTATAAAACCTATCAAAATAGAATATTGAATAGAGCAAAACAATCAGAACAAAGCAAAATAGTGAAAACAGTACTGGACTTCAAAGACAATGTAGAAGGAATCCCCCACAATAGCTGTATTGCATACTGTCATCCTCTGTAGAGATGCTCAGAGTGCTGGTCCCAGGCCTGCAAAATCAACCAAACAATACAAGCTTTAGTTACTTTATGTACCTTAGTTGCTATCAACTCAGGCCTTGGAACCATTCAGTTGCTAACTGGGGGGTGTGTGAGGGGGTGTTGTTGATTTTCCACCCATGTTAGTGGCTTGCACTGCTTACTAGCGGAAGGCTAAATCTTTGAATTCTTGGTTGGTTCCCCCATTCTCTGTCAGCAACATTTTGATAATTGCAATTTATTGGTTAGATATTCTCTATCCTTTGTGTCCCTGTGTTATTAAGGTTATTATGACATCACTATAAAATCCTTTGCTATATTTCTATTTTTTGTGACAATTCCATCATGATTAACTCTTTCCCAACTTCTTGAACTTTAGTAATAAATTATTCTATTAACAGATATTTGAAAGGGCTAGTTTTCCTCCTTTTGACAATAACACACTTTCATGAAGTGTTAGATGCTCCCTATACACTTTCTCAATTAATCTTCACAATATACTTATTCATACTTAATATTATTGTGCCCATTTTATAGATAAGAATCCCAAGTACACAAGAGTTGCTTGTTTTTTCATGATCACCCCATCAAATGTCTCACAATTAGCAGTTGGCAGAACTGGCCTATAAACTCATGAAACTGACTTCAAGCTTAAGTAATTCATGTTTAACTATCATGCTGCTATCTATTTTACTTTTTTGTACAGTTTTTATCTAGTATAGTTGTAGCAATTATAATTATAGCTATGATTACTTATTTTCTTATTTATAAAAAGTATGCTTCCTATTAATTAGGATGTATTTTTATTTTGAAGAGAAAAACAATAAAAAACATACAAAATTTCAAAACAACAGAAAAGAACATTAACAATAGTTAATACATTATATATTGTTATCTTCAAAACAGTTGTTCAGATTAAAAGATATAGCTATGAAAAATTGACCAAGATAAGCATAAACCTGTCTTTTTAATGAACTAATAGCATGTGTTTTTAAGCATCATTTAATTTCCATGACATATCTTCCTAACACAAACATGTACAACGTGCTCACTGAATTCAGACATGCTCCTTCTCATAGGGTCTGCCTTTCTCTTTCTCATAGGTCACCTTTCATTCTTCCAAGGTGATCTAGAACTTATTACTTCTAAGTCTATCTGGAAATTAGGAGAACTGTAATAACAAAAGCAACATGGTACTGGCACAAAAGCAAAGAAGTACACCAATAAAATAGAACAGAAGAGAAACAAACCCAAAAACTCAGAGCTAACAGTTTTTTGACAAAAAAAGACAGCCAGCTCACCAACTGACTCTGAGAAAACTAGATAATCATATATAGATTTAATCGAGGTATCTAACCTAGCTCTTCCTTTATGCTAAAATTAAAATAAAAATGAATCAGCGACCTAAATATAAAGACTAGAAACTTTGAAACTTATGGAAGAAAAAAAATAAAGGAAACTCTAGAATTCATAGACATAGGTAAAAAGTTCCTGAATAGGACTCCAATAGCACAGGAAATCGTAGCAAGGATTAACAAAAGGTACTACATCGAATTAAAAACTAACATACAGCAAAGAAAAAAATCAACAGAGTGAAGACACATCCTAAGAAATGAGAAAAAAATCTTTGTTCACTATTCTTCCATAAAAGATTAATATCTAGAATATCTTTTAAAAAATCAAAAAACTTAACCCCCAAAACAATGTAAATAAATTAACAAAGAAATTGACACTTCTCAAAAGAAGAAATACATATAGCCGATAAATACATGAAAAACTGTTCAACATTGTTAGCTATTAGGGAAACATGAATCAAAAGTACACTGAGATTCCATGTCACCCCAGTCAGGATGGCTGTCATCAAGAACACAGAAAACAATAGACACTAAGGAAACTGTGGGAGAAAGGAGCACTTCTACACTGTTGGGGAGAACGTAAACTGATTTCCACTATTATAGAAATATTGTGAAGATTCATGAAAAACTAGAAATACAAATATCCTGTCTGATCCTGCTGTAGCGCTCCTGAGCATATTCCTGAAGGGATGAAGCACACTGCAGTGGTACGTGTCAGCGGTGGTTCAGTTCACACTTGCTATATTGCGGAAAGGGCTCATATGATTCTCAGAGGAATGAATAAAAAAATGTGCGTATACACCAAGGAGTATTATTTGGTCATAAAAAAAATCAGGTCATTGATAGGAAAATGGACGGAACTGGAGACCATCATTTTATAGGAGAAGAAAGGAGACGGGGGGAACAGGGATGAAAATAATCAAAATGTTATAAATCAATGAACAAAAAAGTCTTATTATTCTGTTTTTTGTTTTGTTTTGTTTTAACCTGGGGTGCTTGTAGACGCCCCCTCTTTTTTTTTTTTTTTTTGTACCAGTGATCGAACCGTGACCTTGAGCTTGCCAGCTCCTATGCCGCTGAGCTAAATCCCTGGCAAAATCTCATTATGGTGTATTATTATGTATTGTACACTGATTTTAAAGATCATTCAAGGATATATAGTATTTAATAAAAGAAACTAAGAGGGAACTTTTTGAGAAAGAAGCAATGACCCTGACGAATGTGGATTTCTAGGGAAGTGTCTGGGCCGTGGGGCAAATGGTGCTTTTTCTCCTCAAATAGTTTGAAGTTAGGCCTGAAACTTCTTTGGACTAATTTCATTTTGCTTTGGAAATTAACTGCATAATTAATTAGTCTGGATCAATACAGTCTCTGTAGCTCTTGGAGGAGGAAACAGCAGAATTTTCCTTTTAAGATTAACAGAGGCTGTGGTCATATACAGTTTGCAGTGTAGCAAGGAATAAGCAGTACAGACAAGAGCCCCGCGCCAGGCGTGGCCTCAACTGGGCACTTTCCTGCCCCTTTGAGTCCTGCTTTTGTATCCTTCACACTGAACCTGACAACATCTGCTCTCCATCTGGACTGTTCCAAGAGCTAACAGAGATCCATGGGGAAGCTGCTGTCATGGGGCCGGCACACAGTAGGCTCTCACTAAATGTGGAATCTAGACCTGATATGTATTTGAGGCAGACTGAAGAACATTCTAGAAAGATCTAAACATTTTTCCTGTGACATAATTTGTTAACATGAGAACACTGCTAGATCTCAGCTTCCCACATTTCCAAAGGTGTAACAGAGATGAAATTTCAGTCACTTCACAGTGAAGTAGCAAAGAAAGTAAATGGAAAATAAATGATTTAAAGACTACGGGAAACACAACAAGGCAGTCTTTAAGAATCATTTTCCTTCTAGATTCTGAGTTTTGGGAGTAAATTATTTAGATCTTTTAAAAGTTAAATTAGCCAACTTCTAAAATGTGAGGCTATTCAAGGTTAAAAGGAGTGAGGAGAGATAAAGGGTAACAATCCATTTGATGACAGGACAAAAATATAAATCATAATACAGATAATGGAATAAAACCTATTTTTCCCCTTAGGATAGTGACTATTATTATGGATAGAACCCAGAGAAAATACTTTAACAGTATTGTTTGCTGAATAGAATTCTGGTAATTAAATCAAAAATATTTTCATGGGCCCTCTACCAAGGCATAGAAATAATTTTGTTATTACAGGTTTGATTTTCTAGAGATGATTTTGTGCAAAAACTTTGTAAATGGTCATTTTTGTCTTTTGAGGATAAATGATTAATATTCTGAAGAATAATCTGTAATCTGCAGGGCATGTATGGGTTTCAGATTCAACACCAAGGTGAACTATTTCTTTTTTTTTGTCAGAGAAATAATACTCTCTCTTACATGTTGACTAATGCACAGAAGCAAAAATTTACTTTTTCGTTCCCCTGGGTGCCACAGTGGTGGAATGGACCCCCTTGTACTTGGTCTTCCAGCACGTGCCTTCTTCCTTCTGGAAGCATCCAGGTTCTTTGTGGAAGCCCATCAGCAGAATCTCTACTCCTGGGCTTCTGGGCTTCCAAGTAGGCTATTAGTTGTTGATGGTGGTGGTGATGGTGGTGGTGGCGGTGCCTTAGAATTTACCAGGAGAAAATGAAAGATGATTACAAGCTTCTTGAGAATTGTTGGGCTTATAAAGTGAAGCAAAACAGAAGTGAGGAACACTGACTGTGAAAGAGATCTGGGATTAATTTTTTCAACTGTAAGAAATAGTGCTGATTGGTACTTGATATGGCTACTATAAACTGCTAAAACTTCCCCAACTGTTTTTCTGAATGGCATGGGAGATGTAGGGTTCTGTGTTGTACATTAATTGTATTTTTTTGTTTTTTTACTTTCAGAAAAGAAAAATGTATCTAAAAATCTCTGCTGAATTCATTCATTCATGTGTGTAGAAGCCAGAGTTCCTTGCTTGCTGCTATGGTGATCAGAGCCAGGCCCAGGATGAGACAGGTGAAGTATTTATTCAGGAGCATCATTTAAAGAAACACAAACAGCGACCACTTAGTAAGAAAAGTAACACCTCAACACAGTAGTTTAAGGAATTAAAATTAATGCAAAGAGACGTTAAAAATAAAAAATTAGTGCAAAAAACTATGAGCAAAATATCAAAATTTCTAAGAAAGACAGACGCAGTAACAATTTGCATTAGGCAGTACTGACGCTTGAAGCAAAAGAAAAGTCTTTAAATGAAATGAGATGGAAACAAGAAAAATAGCAATTCTATCCTCATGTATTTTGACTGCTTTTGGGAGACCTCTTCAAATTTTATATCTGAGGCAAGCTCCCCAGTCAAACCTTCCACGAGTCCTTGCTCCGATGTTGGCCCGGATCATACTGGCTGTCAACTTGACTGGATTAATGCCTAGAAGACGAGCACACTCTGAGCATCTGTGTGGGTCACGGGCTAGATCTGGTCTCTGACCTCCCCGACCCTGGCTCTTCCATGCTCTCTGCTCCCAGAAGCCACGAGGTGAGCAGCGTCTCTCTGCTGTGCTCATCTTCTCCTTAGGGCCAGCTGACCTTGGACCGATACCTCTGGCACCAGTGAGCCAAAATCTCTGCCTACTTGCGTGTCTCAGCAATAGAAAGCTGACTAATACAGATGGGGATGTGGAGATCTTGTTCTTTTGCAGATTGTAGTAATACAGGCTAAGTATCCTTTATGCAAAATGCCCAGGAGCAGAAGTATTTTGGATTTCAGTTTTTTTATTGGATTTTGGAATATTTATATATGCATAATAGAATAACTTAAGGATGGGACCCAAATCTAAACATGAAATTCACTTACTTTCTTATACACATAAGGCCCTTATTATTTGAAGGCAATTTTATACTATTTTTTTAAATTGTATGAAATCATAATCATAATATTTGTAATAATTTTGTGCATGAAACAAAGCTTCATGGTATAGAATTTTCCATTTGGCATGTTACGTTGGCACTTAAAAATATTTTGGCACTCAAAACTTAAGATTTATAACATTTCTGAATTCAGATTTTCATGTTAGGGAGGTTCAGCCTGTAATAGAAGCTCTAAATGCTCTGCAAAAATTACTGTATGATGAGGTAAAAAGCGATAAATAGAAGAGTATATTTACAGATAAATGAATGCTAAGAGGAACGCAGAGCACATTTCTGTGTGTCAGAACAGAGAAGGCTTTGGAAGAAGTGTTTAAACACAAGCTTACCATGCTCTGGCTGGAGACTAATAGGGAGAACATTTCAGAAACCTGATCAAGCTCTTATGTGAAGAAGAAAGCTGTAAATCAGAAGAAGGGAAGTGAGCTCACAGGTTATAAGTGGAAAAGATATGCCAGGTCTAAAGGAAGTTGAGTGTTTATATGCCGCAGAGCAGGACCAGAAGTCCTTCTCTGTCTTGGATACTTTTCTCTCTTGCTGGGACAAAATATCCAACACCAAAGTGAACAAGGAAAGCTTTATTTAGCTCACTGTTGTGGATGTTTCAGTCCATAATCACCTGGCCCCAAGGCAGGATGGCATGGCCCCAGGCAGCACTTCAAGGTAGCTGCCAGCAAAAGCACCAGAGCAAAAGGCAGGAAGAGGAGCCAGGGATTTAGCTCAGCGGCACAAGCACTTGCCTGGCAAGTGCAAGGTTGAGGGTTCAGTCCCCAAACTCCACCCTCCCAAAGCAAGCCCTCCCCCCCTCTTTGTACACAGGTCATACACACACGCCCCCACCCCCAACCCGGGTGGCTGTAGCCCTCACAAAATCTCCTTGCCCTTTCCTTGTCCTCCTCTTGCACAGGATGAGAATATTGACAAAGGATGGACCCTGGCTCCCTGCTGAGCTGCTTAGTTTAACTTCTAAACTTTGCAAGTTGACACAGTGCATCAACTATAACATGCCCCTAGCCAAGGAAGAGGTTTTAGTAAGAGGGGATTCATTTTACAACTACCTTAAATAAATAAGAACCTTTTCAGTCCTGTGGTTAGAGACAGAGGCAATGTGTGTAAACAAAAATTGTGGAATTGTGGGAAGAGCTTTGAACCTATGAGATTATCTTTATTCACCAAATGCAGTCTTGATGTAAGTACTGGCCTCTGAATCATCAGCAGGGTTCTATAGCGGTGAAGATCCAGGCCATCAGCAAAAATCCTAACTTGGAAAACAAACTGTTTAAGCCACAGTTACACAAAAGCAGGAGAAAGCACAAATTAAGAATCTCCTAAAAATTAATGTCTGAGACACAATCAGGAGTGAATTAGGTTTGACTCTGAAACTTGTAATTCACTCAGCACTCATCTCCTTTGTTTCCTACTGAATGCTTTTTACTTTCTGGGTTCAGAAACAGAGATTTGAGATTTTGTTTTGACCCAATTCTCTGTTTTGAACAAACTGAGTCATTTGTAAATCTGTACCAACCCATCCTGGAGGAGCAAGGTGCTGGCGGAAAGATGGTGCTCGGTATGCAAAGTGAAAAAAGAGCTGAAAATAATTAGTAGACACAGACCTGAGATGGACTATGTGTAGGCCAGCAGTGCTGTAGTTACCGTAACAATTATTTGTTTAGTTAAAAAGTGAACCCCACAAATCCTAGGGACTGGAGTTTTTAAAAAAAATCAGCCACAGTCATATAATATTTAATGGGGTGGGGAATAAGCAACCCAAAGATAAAATCCATGGCATTTCATGCCCACCAAAAATACACATGTTCATATTCAGAAAGAGCCATCACTTTTGACTGGATGACTTGAACACCCATATTATTAAAGTTTATCCTTTACTCAATGCCTCTACTTCCTCAGAATTCCAAATACCAGTTTAGGAAAAACAGTCTCTTTTAAGAATCAGAGGGTTTTGGCTTAAAGTATTTTAATTCACTTGCTTCCCACAGAGTAATCAAAACCATTTTTCATAGACTTGGAGGATGTAGGCATTGCAAGGGACCATGGATGTCACTCAGTCCAGTGGCGTCCTCCCCCGAGTGAGGGAGCTGCCATGGCCAAAATGGAGAAAAGCACTAGAAATCTCAGCTGTGGCTTTTGCCTAATCCTAAATATTTAAAGAATAATTTCCAAAGGGAGAGAAATCAGAGAGAAGCAGAACAGAAACTTTAGAGTTGCTTCAGATCATAAAGATATAAATGATGGTTTTAGGGCACAGCCCCCAGGGCCAGGGATTTAGCTCAGCAGCTCAAGTGTTTGCTTGGTAAGCATGAGGTCATGAGTTTGATCCCTAACACCAAAAAAAGGATGCAGCCCCTAAATTCAGGTTCCTGACTTTTCACGCTTTGCCCACAGAGAAGTTGTCAGATCCTAATGGGAACATGTCCTATTCAAGTGTATGTGTGTCCATGTTGGCAGATTTTCCCTAATTTGGTTCAGAGTTCCTCAACCCTTTTCATAATAAGATCTACCTATGATGTCTGTTGAAATAACCTGGGTAACGGCCAGAGACCACTGTCTTTGGAGGCTTGGGTGATTCCAAACCTGGCCTAGCTACCCTAAGGGCTGTGAAAAGCCTTTCTCTCCCAACACCTATAGCCCAACTTCATAAGAAACATGAGCTGGGAAGCTCTCAGCTGTGTAGCTGGGTTCCCTGCTTTTCTATAGGAAAGTCAGTTACGGAAGGACCTGGGCACGATGGAGTTCTAACCGTGTTCTCAGTGCCTATTTTGTTCTGTTTTCTGTGTTCTGTTTTCTAGCACTTCATTGGCAGCAACATCTACACACTTGGGACAGGACTGTGTGTAACAAAATCAGCAGAGCCCTGTGACAGTAATGCAAAAAGCATATTATTTTCATTCTACAAAATATTCGTAGCAGCTCTTTGACCTCTTTCCCCCTTAAAGATTGGGGTGAAAATGAAATTGAACATATAAGATTGTGAAATATGTATCCTATCAGTGATGTCAGAGAAAGATCAACCATGTGTTAATTGAAATGGGTTGGCTTTGTGGAACAGATACATGGGCTGGCTCTTGAAATGTAAGTTTTCAACAAGCGGAGAAAAGCAAAATGCTATACAGGTGGAAGCAATAGATTGAATAATCAAGGTGCAAAAATTCAAGACTTACAAAGGTTTGGTTTGCAATGGTGGTTTGCAAGAGAATGGAGGCCCAGAAAGAGGACAAACTGGAGAGGCAGACAGGTCAAGATATGAAAGTGTTAGTTTTATACCACAGAGGCTATCCTCGCCTCAGCATTCATTCCTAAAACGAGATGCTATATACTTACTGGGCCCTCCGCACTGCAGTAAGCACTGGGAATACCAATATAAAATTATCATCTTGGAGATGAGGAAGAAATTTACAGAACTAAGACGTTATAGGTTACACTGCTGAAGTCTGTATCAGAAACAATAGGTAAAAGGAGGATAAATGAGAACAGCTCTGTAGGGTTTAGGATATCTTCAGAAAAAAAAAGTTGGAGAAATTAGCATTGCTGGGCCAGGAGCATGACTGCAGATACATCCTGGAAGGATGGATCCCCTTCACTGCAGCGTGTGTGGAAAGGGGAGTAATACACTGTGTGGACACTGCAAGCGTCCCAGATGGCCGGTCACTGTATGGAGCACAAACTGCAGAGGTGGAAAGGAAGACATTGGTGAAGCTGGCTGATCATTGAACCAGGTAATAAATGCACTGCACGGCAATGACCCATAACAAAGTCTAGTACATATAATTATCCCGTGTAAACAGAAGTAGACTTTTTGTCTACCAGCTATACAGGAGGACAGTTAACATTAGTGTATCTCAGGTGCTTTTACTAACAAAACTTGTTCCAGTCCTTTAGTGATGAACTTTCATATTATATACTCAGTCTGAAATAAATTACTCCTCTTTCTAAATAAACACTTTTAAATCCATGTTCTGGCACTTTATCTAAGATCCTTTATCAGTGTTCCCACTCTTTGTTTTTAGAGTAACTGAATTTTTTCAAAGAATACTCATAGGAGATAGGGTAGTAATCACCAACTACTTGAAGATTTAATTAGGTACACCTTGTGTAGATGGTAGCACAGACCTGTCTACATTTGACCCCCGGGGGCTGGCAATATATAAATCCAATAAATCTTTCAGTGAGCCTCTGTGTACCCTGCTGTTAAAGTACAGATCAGAGATTAATGGAGAAAGATCCTTCCTGATAATTCCTATGGAAAGCAGTGCCTAACATAGAGCTCAAAGAAGCTTGGGGAAGCTACTGATTAGGTAGGCTCAGGGAAAGCGTTTTTCAACCTGGAAAATGAAGGCATTGCTTATGGGGTGGAGAGAGCATGTAGGCTATATTTGGATCAGGAAATGAACTCTGTGTCTGAAATGGGACAATTTGAATATAGTCATCACTCAGTGTGTGCTTATGGGACTGAATTTTAAGGGAGCAGATTTCAGATAAACATGGGAAAAAATCTTTTTAATAACTGGAAATGTCCAGCCATGATAACTGGTGAAGCCAAAGCATTCTTTAAGCATCTTTTCCTCTTTCTCTTTGTCCTCCTTTTTCTTTTCTTTCTTTCTTTTTTTTTTTTTTTTTTTGGTCTTTTTCCTTTTCATCGGTACCGGGGATCGAACTCACGACTGCCTGCTTGCAAGGCAAGCGCTTACGCCGCTGAGCTAAATCCCCAGCCCCTGTCCTCCTTTTTCATTATCAATGTCATATTTAAGATCATTTCACCAAGCAAGATCATAATAAAACTACACAAGATACAAACTCCTAGAAGTTGAAGAAATATATAGATGCTTTCCTACTTACAGTGGTACTATTCCCAATCAGTTGAGGGTTCTTTTGCCCCACTCAGATTAAAATCATGACCTGCCAAAGTATAGCCCTGCCAGCAGCCCTGATACTTCTGGTCAGCATCACTTGTTGCTGGCTGCCAGCAATGGACACTGCTGGCCACTGGTTCCTGCTGATGTAGGCCACTGCCAGCTGAGATGTAGGGCACAGGGAGTGGCAGATAAGGTTGGAATGTTTGTTAGGCTCAGATGGCAAAGTTTATTAGGGGCAAGGTGGAGGAACTTGCATTTGTTCTACAAAGTTATTTAGGGTTTGGTTCCATAACTTTATGGATTTAAACTATGTTTGGGGGAGATGCGCTTGGCAATAACAAAATGCAAAGATTATAAAGGGAAGAGGAAAGAAGGAAACAAGTTGACAGATAATCATGTACAAGTAGGAGAAGGCCGACTTGAGATAAGGACAGAGCAAAGGAAAGCTGAAAAAGAGGTGTGAAGGGATCCTTGAAATGTCCCCGAGAGGAAATCGGGTGAGTTTGTTCTACTGATGGAGCACAGAAAGGACCACCACAAAATAAAGAATAAGAACAAGAGGAAAATGCAAACATGCCCTTTTGTCTGTGCATGGAAATGTACACATTCTACACCTGCTTTTTCTAGGCTTTCGGGCAGGCACTGATGGCTTAGCTATATCCCCAGCCCTAGCGAGGCTTTCAACATGACTTGGTGGCAGCTCTTTGGCTTCTTGCAGAGAGTTTATTATAAATAATAGTGTAAGTGCTGATGTTATAAAATACTGTTTTGTGCAAATAGCTATAGATTCACGTTATGACTCCAGTAACCATGCAGGATACACATGCATTCTGACGAGCCTTCCTAAGTAGCAGAGAAGGCAGTAAAGACAGCAAATTTATCGTAGACCTGAGAACACTCATGAGTAGGTACCATGCACTAGAAGAAAGCATCTTCTTTATTTCACATGGGAAAAGCAAAAAAGAAGCACTGGTTTAAGAGATTAATGTCTGTGAATTTTTTGAATAGTATCAAAGCAGGTTGAGTGAATCAACTGAGAAATAGTTTCAGGTCATGGCAGACTCTCATCAGCTACTTGGGCCTAAGGGCCCTTTGTCTTCACTTTGTCTGTCAATTATTTGGAAGTAGACAAACTTCAGCCTATAACCGTGTGTGTGTGTGTGTGTGTGTGTGTGTGTGTAAATGAATGATTGGAGTCTCATAACGACTCATCTTGGCTTTGAATTTGATTTAAGTTTCAACTAACAGGAAAATGGACTTTGGAGTCAAACAGTCCTACAGTTGAAGGTTGGTGCCTCATTTAGCAGCCTTGGGAACAAGAGCAAGTTAATTAACCTCTCTGCACCTCAATTTCCTGATATCCAAAATGAGAACATGCACACCATCTCAGAAGTTGGTGATGAAGACCAAAAGTCATGGTGGAGGCCAAACCACCCGCGTGATGCTGACCACAAAGGCACTCAGTGAAGAAGGATGCCTTTGTACTTGAGTCCACCTCTGGAAGTGAGATCAATTACAGACCTGTATAGTAGCAGAAAAGCTGATTTCCAATAAACCAGGAAAGCCAAACTGCTCCATTGAAGAGAAGGAACTTTTGTTTTGGATATAGCTTTAAGGAGAAAAATGATTTCTTTTCAAATTAACTTGAATATATCTAATATTCAGATGCTGGCTATAACCATCCTTGAAATTGTTTCAGAAAATTCCAGCAGTAACCAAGTAGAAATTGAGGAATGACTGTCACACCACTTATCTGTGAACTTTCTGTTCTGAAACTGACTGTAACTGTTTTGTTTTATTTCACAGTTTCCCATTTAGAATGTGGCTGAGCTAATGCACTTCACATAACTGTATCCTGTGTGGTTTTTAATTTCTATTTAAGTACTAATATATTACACATTTCCTTGCATTAGATGTAACCAGTATAGTTTCATTATATAAAGATACAAAACAAATGATCCACAAAGGCAGCTGCTTCTAAATAGTTGGGTGACCCTAGACAATTTCATTATTTTCCTGGGCCTTCAGCTGAGAAAATAGGTTTAATGATGCTCACATTGTTATGGAAATTAATAGTGAGAAGGATTGTACACAAATAAATTAAAATTAATTGTTGGTGGAATGATGTACACAAATTTTCTGGCAAAAATTCTTTTCCCAGTGTCTTGTAGTGAGATGACATAATAGTTTAGATTCTGAATATAGCATTATACTTAAAGTGCTTTCTTTGCATTAACTCAGTCTTCTTAAGAACTCATTGAATGAAGAATTGTGATTGTGATTATTGTGATTATTCCTATTTTAAAGAAGATGAGACTGAGGCACAGAGCAATTAAGGAATTTGCTAAGGTCATTTACAACAAAGTAGGGTTAAATTCATGAAACAGGTCCCAGAGACTGAAAACATACACTTCTCATAGCCTTTGTCAAATTTGTGTTTATGGGTTCACGACATAAACACGTTTGGATGATTCCATATGTCTATGATCCATGAATCTTTGTACAAAGTGCAGGACAGAAATTTAAACATTCTTTTCATTTGAGTTTCTTTACTCGTACCAAGTCATAAAAATGCCTTCCCAACTATCTTCCCCTACTTTGGTAAATCTCTTAATTTAACTAAGAATGTGAGAAAAACAAAATCAGTTTTCTAAATCTCAAATGAATTGTTCCACACTCCCGTTGGAGAGGGTCTTGCATCCCTTCCTAACCCTGGATTCCAGACGACAATGAAGGCATGATATTGACATTGTGTGATGCTGATGTTGCAAATTCCAGTTCCTCCCACTGAAATATTGAATCTGTGTATAAATAGGTGTCTCCCTTATCATCTTGACTTTCTCAAACATGAATATCCAGGTGTTGAAAACCAGTTCCTCCCCTTGGTTTTCATATACATGTGCCTGCACGCACACACCACACACATATTCCCATTCACAGAGACACACTGCATGTACTTTACTGTAATTTACATGTAACTCACGTGCTTTACTGAAGACTTGGATAAACAAAGGGAATTGTAGCAAATAAATGTCAAAAAATTAACACAATGTAAAATGAATGTCACATAATTTTTTTCTATTAAGCAGGGCTGAGCCAGACAGTTCACTCCTCCTCCCATCCACCTACTCGTATCCTCACTAGTGAAAAACATTACACTTTTTGCACAGCAATTAAGTTCCACCTTCACTCTTTAATATCCCTGTAACTTCCCTGAGAACTTCCTGTTTTACTCATCACCACAGGAAAAATTCTAAAGCCCGGTGGGCGGGTGGTCTGCTTTCACCCCACTACATTGTATCAATACTGTCTACAACCTTAGTGAGCAATGCATGTCTGTAAACAGCTAACCTTTACTCTTAAGGAACAAATTCTTACATCCTACCTTAATTCTCCCTCTTACTTCTGGGGGCAACTGATTCGAGTCCTTCATGTAGAAATCCAGAGGACAAGATTCACGAACCTGATCTGATAATTCATTCTAGAGACTTTCATTCTAGAGATTCCCTGTTTCTTGGTGAGAAAGCTGTGACCAAGGAGGGGTCTCAGCACCACAGAGGTGGAAAGGAAAAGGGTGCCAGTGTGTGCGTGGTTGGGGAAGTGGGCAGAGCTTTGGTGGCACCTCTGGGTAATAAATCAGAGAAAGTAGCATGCAGGGAATGACCTGTAGCTTGGCTGGGCAGATATTTGTGCACTTCAAGAATAATCTAGAAGTTGAGTATGGTGGTACATGCTTATAATGCCAACAGTCAAGGAGGCTCAGGCAAAAAGATGGCAAATTTGAGTCCAGACTGAGCAACTTAGTGAGTCTTTATCTCAAAATAAAAGTTAAAAAATACCCAAGGATGTAGCTCAGTGCAAAGGCCCTGAGTTAAATTTTCAGTACAAAAAAAAAAAAAAAAAAGTGAAAGAGATTTATTGAAATTACATACAGGTCTCTTGGATGTTCAGCCATGTTTTAATCCTTTGCATCCTGCATTTTTCTCTCCTCATGACCAGCATTCCTAATCAATACTTGTTTAATGTCAAGAATGGGGAGCTGTTTGGGGAGCAGACAGAGAAAAGTTGAAGGTGTTGCCCAGTGGTAGAGCATGTGTGGGGTCTTGGGTTCAATTTTCAGCATCAACTAAAAACATAGACCACTAAATAAAAGCTTCAACCTTGCCCTAGACGCTTTTGGGCTCTTTCCTGGAGATGCCTGGCTTCTCCTGGGCCTGTCACACTTGGAAACTTTAAAGCAAGGGCAAAACTCATTCAGCTCATGTTCAGTTCTAACTATCCTCCAGCTCAGGGAAAGCAAATGTAAGAGGAGTGAACGAACTTTCTAGTTATGCCAAATACATGGACTTTGGCGCACACTAAGTATGAATTTATGAAAGTTTAAAGTGCCTTAGGAAGGGGTGAACTCACAAAAAAGAAAGCTGTTAACTGAGTACTCCCTGGCTGTGGCATGTGCATAGCCTGGACCTGCAGGAGGGTGCCTGGCCACTGTCAAACCTTCCAGCAGCACTTGAGAGGAGACGCCATCAACAGTCTCTCCTCATGGAAACCATTCTGCCATCAAAGAAAAATTATATTTTCCCCTCATTTAATTATGTGGTCTTTTGCTAAATTAAATGCACTAAAAGGCTGGGAGCCAACATCTACAGAGAAGAAATCTCAGACTCTTTTCTTTTCTGCCAGTTTGCGCTTCCTTGAAAACAGACACTGGCGATGGAAAATGTGGTAAAAGTTTAATGTTCATGCTAAAAGGAAAAACACCTTTCCTTTACATTGGCCAGATGCACCTGGCAAGGCCCAGGCCAACTGAGTGAAGAGTCACTTGTGCACAAGCCAGCAGGGCTGTCAGTGAGGCTTAGCAAGCAGTGACTTGGAAACAGAAAAAAAACCTCAGCTTAAGAGAAATTGTTTCTAGTTTTAGAAGAGATAGGTTTAATTTTTTAAAAGTGAAATGAAATAGGTAATTCACTTTCCAAAGAAGGTTCTCAAGGAAAGATCCCAACACATGCAATTTTATTTTATGTTATGGCAATATCTAACACACAATGGGGAAAAAATGGAAGTAGTGAAATCCATTCCCCATAAAGTAAGAAAGATTTGGTGTGAAGTTTCCAAGGAGAACTTGGTTCTTCGTGAAGCTCAGTGGAGAAAGAGCCAAGAAACTGAGGCACACAATAATTCCTATAAATCTTTTCTCTAATTTAGCCAGAGAGGAATTAACGTGTTGTTCTTCCCTTTATCCAGCAACCAGTGTCCTAGGTAGGCAAGGAAATCTGCTTGTAGGGAGAGGAGGAAATTCTTCTCAGCTTTTCAACCGACTTTATTTTTTAAAAATTGCCTCATTTTGGGGGAGACAATTTTTGCATTTGAAAAGTAGGATCGCAGATGTTTCCTAACAGATTCCTGGTTGAAACATTCCCTGAGACTGCATTCAGAAAGGTTAAGAACCTAGAGGAATTTCTACCTGCTCACAGACCAGTGGAGTGGTATCAGCACAGGCACCTCCCTGCCCTGACACCCAGGCCAACTGGAAATGTTTCAGAGTTTGCACAAAACATTATAAAGAAGTCTGCAAAAGGGCCCCCTAACATTAAATTCTCTCATTAACTCTTAGGCCCCTTCAAACTGTGAACAAGACGATCCTTGTTCTGGAAAATCTATCAGCCCTTGCCAACACACACACATATATACAAAAACACAACTGTTGAGCAAATAAATCTTTCCAGAGAAAATAGATTCCTTTCCAATTCAGTCAACTGTACTGAGCTGGAAAGCAAGAAATGTTATTTTTCCAGGAAGAAGGGAAAACAACCTCTCTCCTTGTTTACCCTGTCTAGCCGGTTTCAAAAGAAGGTCAGCTTAATGCCTTCATTAAAAGAAAAAACCCTCAAGCGTTGTTTATCAGAGGACACTTGGTTCCTTTCAGGCTGAGCATCACACATTGGTGCTCTGTGCTTTTCCCTTTGAGCTCAGATGCACAGCTCAGTTCCCCACTGCTCCGGAGATGTCCAAAGTGTCAGGAGTGGGGAGGACAGAGGGTGGGGACAGAGCCTGGTGATGTGATGTTCTTTGCTATTGTTTGGTCTCCCTATTGCTAGTCTGTGTCCCCAAAAGATCCAAGCATGGAAGGTCCAGCTTAGGAGTTGGTCCCCTCTTCATCCAGGGACATTCACATTCCCCACACTTAACTGTTACAGTTTCCTGTGATTTGTGGACCTGGGTTATTCCCTTGATGAATGCAAACACATGGCATGAGACGTGCTTGGAGAGGAAGCTGGATAGACTCTAAATCTGTACACGATGTTTGTCTGTTCCCCAGAGCCTCTTTAGGGTATACTGGAGTAAGTTGCAAGGAAGTCAGACTACAGTTATAATGGTAGGAGGTGAGGACTCTAGCATCCCTGTTCTAGCTGCATGTTATAATGGACAGCATAGAGCTGTTGCCCTGTAAAAATCTAGTGAAAATAAATCAAATGCGTTTTTAAAATGGTAAATCTGGAAGATCAAAGTTTTAAAAAATCTTATTATAAAAATAGTTTCTGCATAATTAGATTTTTAAAAACCTAGAGATTTATAGACTTGAAGATTTATAGACATGAAGATTTATAGAACTAAGAGAAGTCATCTGGTCATCCTCTCACCCGAAAAAAGAGACCCTGTCATGTGAGCTGAACATTGCAGTAGCTATTGAAGAAAAACGTAATAATTTTATGTATTTTAATTTGTTCCAACCTTGTCTTGGCCAATATGTGGCTGCTATAGCTTATACAATTATATTTCTTTCTTTTTGGACCCTTTCCAAGCCAAATCCAAAGAAAAGAGACTGGGCCATTAGTGGCATGTGAGCAGGAGTGGAATGGAAAAACCTGACACCCTCTATCCCATGGCTTGGGAGGGCTTACTTTGTTTTAGAATTAATACTCTAAATCCCAAAGGGAAGAAATAGAAAACCTGTTCCTTGCCCCACACTGGTCCCCCACCCACCCACGAAGTAAAAACTGTTTGACGGGCTCCTAGATCTAGGTACATTCAGCCCATATCAAGAATTTCCTGAATTACTTACCAGAGGGTAAATAACAAAGTCTTCGGCCAGAAACACAGCCTAATGACTGTTTCAAGGAAACCTCCATTTGTAGTGAGTGAAGTGACCCAGCATGGTGGCCCACTCCTATAATCCCAGCACTTGGGAGGCTGAGGCAAAAAGACCACTGTGAATTCGGGCCATTCTGCACTACACGGTGAGACTACCTCAAAACAAAGATTTTTTTTTTCACATCAAGAATAGAGGAATAAACCCACTTTTATGGTGATCTAATGCATTGTTTAAAAAGTAACTAACCAGTTATTTTACGATAAGCACTCTAACCAAATCTAACTTTCTTTAGATGCTGTAGATGGACAAGCTGAGTTTTTTTTAACCTACACTGAACATATTTACTAATACTAAGAATAAAAGAGAGTCTTCACCAATTATAAGAAATATAAATGAGCTTGTTCCAAAAATTTTGGCAACTTAGATTTAATGGACAAATCATTTTAAAAATAAAATGATGCAAGTTTACTGAAGAATACATAAACTCAGTCTGTGCAGTAGTACAGAAGTTGAAGATATTTTCAAAAACACAGTTTACAAAAGAGTTTCTGTGTTGAAAAGAGAAACTTAAAAGGTATAACACCAATTCTACAGAAATTTTCAAAGATGTTTGAAGAGGATACTCCTAAGTGATTATGCTACTAGCATTAATTGAATTCCAAATCAGATAAAGTTAATACTAGAAAACTTCAGTGCAATATTCCTCAGTCACATAAACTCAGTGGGATATTTAACATATTAGCAAATAAAATCAATATGTAGAAAGGGTCAGCATAGCATGACCAAGTGCATTTTAGCATTAATTCAGCATTTAAAAATTTTTTTAAAAAGATTAAGATAAAAGAGGACATAACAACACAGTTAAGAACAGAACAATTTAAAACCAATGGAGACAGAAGAACAAAAGCTTGGTGGGACTTCAAAACAAGATGATATTAAATCATCACTAGCTATCATAATGTCTTATTTTCTTCAAAATAGTTGTTCATACCATCGCAGACAATAAAATCAAACAATCCAGAATAAAACCATTCCAACTATTGAATGAAAACATTATAAGGCTTCAAAGCCATATAATGGGGAATCATGATTACCACATACTTTTATGTATTCATATGATTTCTTACACTGGGGGAACTATTCTGTATTTATACATGTGAGTTTGATTTATTTCACTTATGAGTATCGTCTCAAGCTGCATCCATGTACTTATAAATATCTCAATGCAATCATTCTTTATAGCTGAGTAGTACTCCATTGTATAAAAATACCACATCTTTTTTATCCATTCCTCAGTTGATGGGCATTTGGGTTCTTTACAAGATCTGGCTATTACAAATTGTGCTGCTATAAACATGGGTGCACATATATCACTGTGGTATGATGTTTTCAGTTCTTATGGGATTATGCCTAGAAGTGGAATAGCTGGTTCAAATGGGACTTCCAATCCCAGCTTTTTGAGGAATCTTCAGACTGACCTCCACAGTGGTTGCACCAGTCTATACTCCCACCAACAGTGCAGGAGAGTTCCTTTTTCCCCACAGCCTCTCCACAGAATCTGTTGTTGGTAGTTTTCTTGATTCTGGCCATTCTTTCTGGAGTAAAATGAAATCTCAGTGCTGTTTTAAACTGCATTTCTCCAATGACCAATGATGCTGAATATTTTTCCATGTATTTATTTGCCATTTGTACTTCTTCATCTGAGAACTGTGTATTCATCTCAGATGCCCATTTTTGAAATGGATCTTTGAATTTTGGGAGTCTAATTTTTTTTAGTTCTTTATATGTTTTAGACAGAAGTCCTTTGTCTGAGATAGTGTTCACTAAGATTTTTTTCCCAGTTTGTGGGTTTCCTTTTCACTATGCTGGAGATTTCATTTGACTTGCAGAAACTTTTTAATAAGAAGTGGTCCCAGTTATTGATTCTGGGAAGTATTTCCCATGTGATTTGATTCCTGCTCATGAATTCTCTACCTACCCCATATGTCTTCAAAGTTTTTACACCCCATTTGTCTTCCAATAGATTTAGTGTTTCTGTTTTAATATTCAGATCTTTGATCCATTTAGATTTTAATTTAGTACATGGTGATAGGCATGGGTCTTTTAGTTTTTGACATATAGAGAGCCAGTTTTTCCAACACCATTTATTAAAGAGACTGTCCTTCTTCCAGTGAACCTGTTTGGCCCCTTTATCAAAGATAAGACGGTTGAGAGTGTTTGCAGTTGTGGTTGTGTCTTCTAATCTATTCTATTGATCTTCGGCTCTGTTTTGATTCCAGTGCCATGTTGATTTTACTACAGTTGCTTTGTAGTATAACTTCAAGTCAGGGATTGTGATGCCTCCTGCCTTGTCTTTGCTGCTTAGAACAGTCTTTGCTATTCTAGGTCTCTTCTGATTCCAGATGAATTTTAGGATTGATTTCTCTAGATCTATGAGGTATGTTGATGGTATTTTTATTGAATATGTATAAGAGTTTTGGGAGAATGGCCATTTTCACAATATTTATTCTTCCTATCCATGAACAAGGAATGTCTTCCCACTTTCTGAGATTATCTTCAATTTCCTTTTTCAGTGTATTATAATTTTCCCTATATAGATCTTTCACTGCTTTTATGAGAGTAATTCCTAAATATTTCATTTTTTGGTTGCTAGTGCGAAGGATGTGGTTTCTCTCATTTTTCTCTGTGATTTTCTTGTTAGTGTATAGGAATGCTATTGATTTTTTAGTATCAATTTTGTATCAAGCTACATTGCTGAATTTATTCATTATATCTAGGAGTCTTACAATGGAGTTTAGGGGCTCTTCTATGTAGAGTATCATGTCATCTGCAAATAATGATAATTTAACTTCTTCTTTTCCTATCTTTACCCCTTTTATTTCCCTCTCTTGTCTAATTGCTCTGGCTAGTATTTCCAGTACTATATTAAATAGGAGCGGTGATAAGGGAAATCCTTGTCTTGTGCCTTAATTTAAGGTAAAATCCTTCAGTTTTTGGCCATTTAGTATGATACTGGCTGTTGGTTTGTCATAGATGGTCTTTATCACATTGAGGTAAAGACCATCTATTCCAATTTTCTGTAAGGTTCTTAACATGAATGAATGTTTCATGTTATAAAAAGCTTTTTCTGCATCTATAGAAATGATCATGTGATTCTTACTTTTGGCTCTATTGATATGATGAATTACATTTATTGATTTATGTATGTTGAACCATCCCTGCATTCTTGGGATGAATCCCACTTGGTCATGGTGTATAATCTTCCTGATGTTTTGCTGCATCCTATTTGCCAATATTTTATTGAGGATTTTTGCATCTGTGTTCATTAGGGAGATTGCCCTGTAGTTCTCTGTTTTAGTTGGGTCTTAGTAAAACTTAGCAACCTCAGGTTTTGCTACTAGAGTAATATTTGCTTCCAGGGATGACTTAGGAAGGATTGCATCCCTTTCAATTTCATCGAAGAGTCGGAGGAATGTCAGCATTAAGTCTTCTTTGTATTTCTTGTAGAATTTCTCAGTGAATCCATCTGGGCCTGGACTCTTCTTTGTAGGTAAGGACTTAATTACATTTTCAATTTCATTAATAGAAATTGGGTTACTCAGCAGTTTTACATCTTCTTGACATAGCTTTGGTATTTCATATATTTCTAGGAATCTGTCTATTTCTTCTGTGTTATCAAACCTTTGAGAGTAGAGGTTTTCGCAATAGGTGTTGATGATCTTCTGTATTTTTACAGAGTCTGTAGTGATTTCGCCTTTTTTATTCCTTATTGCATGAATTTGAGCTTTTTCTCCCCCCTTTTAAATCAGGTTGGCTAGAGGCTTATTAATTTTATTTATTCTTTCAAAGAACAAACTCTTTGATTCATTGATTCTTTGGATTGTTTTCTTAGTCTCTATTGCATTAATTTCTGCTCTGATTTATATAATTTCCTCCCTTCTTTTGGCTTTGGGCTTGACTTGCTCTTCTTTTTGTAAATGTTTGAGGTGTAGCATCAGGTTATTTATTTGTATTTGTTCTGTTTGCCTGATGTGGGAACTCAGTGCAATAAATTTTCCTCTGAGGAAAGCTTTCATTGCATTCCACAGATTTCAGTAAGTTGTATTTGAATTTTTGTTTGCTTGTAAGTATTGTTTCATTTCTTCTTTGATTTCCCCTTTGACCCACTGATAACTCAAGAGTATGTTATTCAGTTTCCATGTGTTTGTGGGAATTTTGCAGTATCTTTTATCATTAATTTCTAATTTCATGGCACTATGATCTGATAACATGGATGGGATAATTTCAACACTTTACAATTATTTAAATATGTTCTGTGGGCCAGTATATGGTCTAATTTAGACAATGTCCCATGTACTGTTGAGAAGAATGTGTAGTCTGATGTTGTTGATTGGAACACTCTGTATATGTCTATCAAGTCCATTTGTTCACAGGAGTGTATTCAGTTCTGTTATTCAGTTCTGTCATTTCTGTGCTGATTTTCTGTCTGGTTGATCTGTCCCTTGGTGTCAATGGTGTGTTAAGATCTCCTGTTATAATTGTGTCACTGATAATTTGGTTTTTCATTTATATTAATACTTGCCTTATATAACTGGGTGCTCTGGAATTTGGTGCATATATATTTAAGATTGTTATCTCTTCCTCTTGACATTTTCCCCTAACCAGTATGTAATGACCTTCTTTATATCTTCTGATCATTCTTGGTTTGAAGTTCACATTGTCTGCCAACAAAATAGCTACCCCCACTTTTTTGGGGGGTTCCTGTTGCATGAAATATTGTTTTTCATCCTTTGACTTTCAGTGTGTGAATATCCTTTTGGGTTAGATGGGTTTCTTTTAGACAACATATGGTTGGATGTTGTTTCTTGATCTATTCTTCCAGTCTGTTTCTTTTAATTGGAGACCATTTACATTAATGGTTATAACTGTTATATATTGGTTTATTGTTAACATGTTATCTTTCTGCTGTTGCATCTTTATCTTTCTGTTCTGTTTAATTGTCTGCTTTGCTTACTGGTTTTTTCCTAAGTGTATCTAAACTGTCTTTCTGTATTCTTTGCAGGGTTGGCATGGTGATCATGAAGTTCTTCAGCTGTTCTTTGTCATGGAAGTATCTTATTTCTCCATCTATTTTGAAGGGTTAGGGTAAGGGTTAGTGTTAGATTGATGTCCCCTGAAAAACTGCCCTTCAAAAATGATGGAGAAATAAGATACTTCCCAGACAAAGAACAGCTGAAGAACTTCATGACCACCAAACCAGTCCTGCAAAGAATATTGAAAGATATTCTAGATAGACATAGGAAAAACACATTAAGGTAGCAAGGCCAACAATTCAACACAGGGGAAAGTTAAAGAATCAACAGCAGAAAGATAACATGTCAAAAGTAAACCAATATATAAGAGTTATAACCATTAATGTAAATGGCCTCAATTCACCAATTAAAAGAAGCAGATTGGCGGAATGGATCGAGAAACACCTAATCATGTGTTGTATGGAGGAAACCCATCTAACCCAAATGGAAACTCATAGACTGAAAGTAAAAAGATGGAAAACAATACTCTATGCAACAGGATCCCCAAAAAAGGCAAGGGTAGCTATTCTGTTTGCAGAAATTGTGAATTTCAAACCAAGAATGATCCAGAGAGATAAAGAAGGTCATTATACACTAGTTAGGGGAAAACTTCAGGAGGGAGAGATAACAATCTTAACTATCTATGCACCAAATTTGGGAGCACTCGGCTATACACAACAAATACTAACAGAAATGTAAAATCAAATAAGCAATTACAGAATTGTAAGAGGAGATCTTAACATGCCATTGACACAAAAGGACAGAACAATTAGACTGAAAATCAGCAAGGAAATAACAGAACACCTGTGAACAAATGAACTGGGTAGACATATACAGAGTGTTCCAACTAACAACATCAGAATTTATATTATTTTTAGTAGCACATGGAACATTCTCTAAAATAGACCATATACTAGCTCACAGAACATGCTTAAGTAAATGCAAAAGAATTGAAATTATTCCATGCTTCTTATTGGATCATAGCACTATCTAGAAATTAATGACAAAAGAAACTACAAAAAAACCCTACAAATACATGGAAATTGGATAATACACTCCTGAGCAATCAGTGGGTCACAGAGGAAATTAAAGAAGAAATTAAACAATATTTACAGGTAAACGAAAATACAAATATATCTTACCAGAACCTGTGAGATGCAATGAAAGCAGTCCTCAGAGGAAAATTTATTGGGGTGAACTCCCACATCAGGAAAACAGAGCAAATACAAATAAACAACCTGGTGCTACACCTCAAAATTCCAGCAAAAGAAGAGCAAGTGAAGCCCAAAGCCAAAAGAAGGGAGGAAATTATAAAGATCAGAGCAGAAATTAATGCAATCAAGACTAAGAAAACAATCCAAAAAATCAATGAATCAAAGAGTTGGTTCTTTGAAAGAATAAATAAAATTGACAGGCGTCTAGCCAGCCTTATTTTTAAAATGAAAGAAAAAAACTCAAATTCATGTAATAAGGAATGAAAAGGGTGAAATCACTACAGATCCTCTGGAAATACAGAAGATCATCAATACCTATTGAGGAAACCTCTACTCTCATAGGCTTGATAAAACAGAAGAAATGGAAAGATTTCTAGAAACATATGAAGTACCAAAGTTGGGTTAAGAAGTTGTAAAATTGCTGAATAGTCCAATGTCAGCTAACAAAATTGAAAATATTATTAAATCCCAACCAAGAAAGAAAAGCCCAGCTCCAGACAGATTTACTGTGTAATTCTACAAGAAATTCAAAGAAGATTTAATGCCAACAGTCCTCAAACTCTTCAATGAAATTGGAAGGGAAACAATCCTCCTTAATTCATTCCTGGAAGCAAACATTACTCTAATACCAAAATCTGAGACAGACCCAACTAAAAAAGAGAACTAGAGGCCAATCTCCCTAATGAACATAGATGCAAAGCTTTTCAATAAAATTTTGGCAAACAGAATGCAGCAAATCAAGAAGATTGTACATCATGACCAAGTAGGATTCATCCCAGGAATGCAAGGATGGCTCAACATACGCAAATCAATAAATGTAATACACCATATCGAACCCAAAATAAGAACTACATGATCATCTCTATACATGCAGAAAAAGCTTTTGATAAGGTCCAACACTCATTCATGATAAGAACCCTACAGAAAATTGGAATAGATTGTCTTTACCTAAATATGATAAAAGCCATCTATGACAAACCAACATCCAGCATCATATTAAATGGTCCAAAACTGAAAGCCTTTACCTTAAAATCAGGAACAACATAAGGATGTTCATTATCACCGTTCCTATCCAATATAGTACTGGAAATAGTAGTCAGAGCAATTAGATAAGAGAGAGAAATAAAAGGAGTAAGGATAGGAAAGAAGAAGTAAAATTATCATTATTTGCAGGTGACATGATATTCTCCATAGAAGATCCCCAAATCTCCACTGAAAGTCTCCTAGGCATAACATATAAATTCAGTAATGTAGCTGGATACAAAGTCAACACTCAAAAATCAATAGCATTTCTATACACTAACAACAAAACCACTGACAGAGAAATAAGAGAAGCCACAACCTTCACACTAGCAGGCAAAAAAATGAAATACTTAGGAATTAGTCTAACCAAAGAAACAAAAGATCTATTCAGGGAAAATTATACTACCCTGAGAAAACAAATCAAAGAGGACCTCAGAAAATGGAAAGACATCCTTTGTTCATGAATAGGAAGAACAAACATTATAAAAATGACCATTCTCTCAAAATTGTTATGCAAATTAATGCAATTCCAATCAAAATGCCATTAGCATACCTAACAAATCTAGAGAAATCACTCCTAAAATTCATCTGGAACCAGAAGAGACCTAGAGTAGCAAAGGCAATTCTAAGCAACAAAGGCAAAGCAGGAGGCAATCCAATGCTGACTTGAAGTTATACTACAAAGCTACTATAATAAAATCAGCATGGTACTGAAATAAAAACAGACCTGGAGATCAATGGAATAGATTAGAAAATACAACTACAACTAAAAACACACTCAGCCACCTTATCTTTGATAAACAGGTCCACTGGAAGAAAGACAGTCTCTTCAGTAATGGTGCTGGAAAAATTGGCTCTCCATATGTTGAAAACTAAAACTAGAGCCATGCCTATCACTGTGTACTAAACTAAATCTAAATGGATCAAAGATCTAAATATTAAAACAGAAACACTAAATTTGTTGGAAGACAAAGTAGGTAGAAATCTTGCCATAGGGGTAGGTAGAGAATTCATGAACAAGAATCAAACTGCACATGAAATACTTCACAGAATCAACAACTGGGATAGCATCCTGTTAAAGAGTTTTTGCATGTCAAAAGAAATCTCCTGCATGGTGAAAAAAATCTTAGTGAACAGTCTCCCAGACAAAGGACTTCTGTCCAGAGCATACAAAGAATTTTAAAAAATCAGACCCCCAAAATTCAAAGACCCATTCCAGAAATGAGCATCTGACATGAATACACAGTTCTCAGATGAAGAAATACAATTGGCAAATAAATACATGAAAAAATGTTCTCCATCATTGGCCATTAGAGAAATACAAATTAAAACAGCACTGAGGTTCCATCTCACTCCAGAAAGAGTGGCCAGGATCAAGAAAACTACCAACAACAAATGCTGGAGAGGCTGTGGGGAAAAAGGAACTCTCCTGCACTGTTGGTGGGAGTGTAGACTGGTGCAACCACTGTGGAGGTCAGTCTGAAGATTCTTCAAAAAGCTGGCATTGGAAGTCCCATTTGAACTAGCTATTCAACTTCTAGGCATATTCCCATAAGAACTGAAAGCATCATACCACAGTGATATATGTGCACCCATGTTTATAGCAGCACAATTTGTAATAGCCAGATCTTGGAAACAACCTAAATGCCCATCAACTGAGGAATGGATAAAAAGATGTGGTATTTTTATATAATGGAGTACTACTCTGGTATAAAAATGTTCACATTGAGAGATATTCATAAGTAAATGGGTGCAACTTGAGACCATACTCATAAGTGAAATAAATCAAACTCACATGTGTAAATACCATATAGTCTCCCTAGTATAAGAAATGGTAAGAGTGCATAAGTTAGGAAAAACTCAGTATACAATGAAAGCACAAGAATCTGCTTAAAAGGGAAAGAATAATATCTCAGGGAAAATGAGGAAAAAGAAAAACGAAGGGAAAAGAAAAATGTAAAATTATATAAACACGCAGCATAGCTAAGATGATTGCGCTACAAATTCTGTAAGTTCTTGAATCAAAATAATTAACATTTTTAGGATTGGAACAATTGTGCATATTATTGTATGGTGATCTGAGGAACTCTTGAAGATCATTATGTAAAATAATGACCCTTGTTACACTCCTAGCACCTTGTTTGGAAGGCCTATATTGTCAGTGTTCTGGGCTCTTTGCTAATGTTGTTTATATGTTTTTTTCACTTTGTGTTTTTCTAGGAATTTGGTTTTTTTTCTCTTGTTTTTTTTTCCCTCTAATACAGAAAGAATAGATATACATCTAGAGAGTCATGCATGCGTAGAACTTCTAAACAATTTTTATGAGAATCGATTGCATAATGCATGATGAAATGAACAGCTAGTTTGAAGAAAAAGAGACACTAAGGTATCCAGTGCTGATTCTTTAGCATCATGATGTAAAATCCAGCAATTCCTTGTTCAGAGTGATTTTAGTCTGTTTTGTTTGGTTTAATTTCAACATCCGTGAAGATATGAACAGCTATTTTGAAGAGAATGAGAGACATTATGGTAGCCATTGTTGACTTCCCTATCGTCTGGTCTTGAAGACCTAAAATGCCTTCATATCCTGTTCTGATCAGTTTTATTCTATTTTGTTTTGTATGAATTCATTGTATGTGAAGATATGGACAACTATTTGGAAGAAAACAAGAGACAGTATGACAGACAGTGAAGATCTCCGGTTGTCTTGCTTTAAAATCCGTTTCTCTTATACTGTCTTATGATCTGTTTTGTTCTGCTTTGTTCTGTTTAATTTTACCCTCTTTAAAATAAAATTTTAAAAAAGCTACTTGCACAAGAGAAAAAGAATGTAATTTTCTTTCTTTTAAAAATATACACTGTTCATTTGACATTTAGTGTTTTCCATTTTGTCTAACCTCTCAAAATTTTTAGTTCATAAAACTCTAAGTATTTTAATATCTTTTGAAAATGATACTTGTTCCTAGAGAATGAATGAGTATTGTAGAAATTTTAAAGAAATTTTAAATCTCACTCCAAATAGTATGCTTACAGTTAATCCTAATATAATCATCTCAATACATGTAAATTGTTCTAATTTTTATGTCACACCCATCTGTAGAGAATCATAATATTAGTAATAAATATGGACAACATGTATTTTACACAGAGACTTACAGAATTACATACATATATGTATATGAATGGAGCTTGAATGGCTACTTGATAGTGATCACTACACACGTTTCTACTATAACTGCGTGTGTTTCTATCATAATACTTGCAACGATTTTTTTTCTTTTTGCATTTAATGATTACAGGTAACCTCCCAGCACCAGATTCTGTACTGAGTTGGAACTTTGTGTTATGCATCATTCCAGGCATCCTGGTTTCTGGAATTTTTTCTCAAGTAATAAGGATGTTTACTGAAGAAGTGAGTAAGTGAATCAGTATGTGAAGCTGTGTGCAAACAACTTTATGGGAGCTAATACAGTCCTCCCCATCTTGCAAAGGAGGCAGCGTTGCTCTCATTTTCTAGCTGAGAATGCTCAAATGAGAGGTCAGTAACTTGACCAGAATTTAAAGAAAAACCTGCTGTGTTCAAACACAGGCTCTGACTGACCCTGACACTTGTTCCCTTCTCACGATAGCACACTAATATCAGAATGAGCAACTCAGCACAAGGGCAATTAAAAAAATGCAAAATAGCCCAACAAAAGACCACGAATCTCCAGTTCTTTCACTGTATGTTAGGTAAACTCCTCCAGACACCATGCGTTGCAATAGGAACTGAGACTCTGTGACTTCCAAATAAAGCTACTGCCTTGTATCCCAGCCAATCAGAGAAGATCTCAGGGCTGTCCTCAGTTCTGGAGTGTGTAGTAGACAGGAAGAAAGAAGCATAAAAAGCAAGATGGACCCCAGAAGCTTCCTGAGTAAAGGCAGAAAGAAGGTAGGAGTAGGCGGAGTGGAAGGAGGACAGCGCACTACTTTAGTAGACACAGAGCAGTGGAAGGGGGTCTATAAAAACAAGAGGAAAATAGCGCCCACATTGGCCTACTAATTAGCAAGAAAGGCCTGTCAACAGACCAATTAGAAGAATCCTGCCCGGGCTCCTTTCTTCCAGATGACTTAGCTCCGTGCTACATGCACTGCAGGGGACGGAGCAAGAGCAGCTTTCAGCCCCCGCTGCAGTGGTGAGGCTGGGTCCGCTGGTCACTGAAAACCCAAACTATCACCCTGCTACTGGGAGAATCTCCCCACAGGGCAGTCCTCAGCATAGCCCCCCTTACTTAAGGTCACTTTAACGAGTCATTAGAACAGATCCTGGTTGGTTTTAGGACATGTGCCATTTAAGATTAACAAATATGTCAATCAAAAGGGTTACAATCCAATTGAGACAAGGAAAGCAAGAAAGGTTATTTCCTGGTGACTTGCGTATTATCAAAAACTCCAATTAAGAATTTCAGATTTCTTAACACTCTTTTTCAAATAGTTCCAATAATTCTCTAAGAATGTATGTATCCCGCTTCTGGACATTTTCCCAGAAGACTTGAAAGCATCATACCACAGTAATATATGTGCACTCATGTTTATAGCAGCACAATTTGTAATAGCCAGATCTTGAAACAACCTAAGTGCCCATCAGTCAAAGAATGGATAAAAAAAGATGTGATATTTTTATACAATGGAGTACTACTCAGCTATAAAGAAAGATTGTATCGAGATTTTTATAGGTAAATGCACACAACTTGAGACCATACTTATAAGTGAAATAAATCAAACTCACATGTACAAATACTGTATAGTTCCCCTACTGTAAGAAATTGAAAAATTATATATGTTCCAAAATCTACAATGAATACTGTGTAAGGTAAGAAATGTTAGAAGATAAAAAGTAATTAGAATAAGGGAAAGGAGGAAAGAAAGAAGCAAAAAAGAAAAAAGACATAAATTTGGGTATGTGTGTATATGTATATATATATATATTATATATATATATATATGAAATATGTATGATAGCTAAACTGACTATACTACTAATTATATTACTTATTGGAAAATAACAGTTAATACTCATATGTTTAGATCATTTTTACATGTCTGTGTCTGTTAATCTAAGCAATCCTCTTGCAGCTAACAATATACAATATTACAACCATTGTCAAATTCCTATCATCTTGTTTTTTAAACCTAAACTGTTATTGTATTTGGTTTCTTGTTATTTGTTTGTCTGCATTGCCTTTTTGTTTCTCCTTTCTGTGTCTTTTTAATCTTAAATAAATAATAATAATAAAAGAATGTATGTGACCTGGCCAAGGGTGTGTTAGAAACAACAGTGACATGCAACATTTCAGTGCCCTGTTTGTACCTTTTAAATTTTGTTGAGCTATAAGATATGCATAGAAAAATTGACAAAGTATAATTGCACAGCTTTAAATACTTGCAAAATAATATACTCAAGTAACTGACACCCACATCAAGAAACAGAATTATTACTGACACCACAGAAGTCCCTCCTGCCTTTTTTCATCCACTGATCCTTTTCCATCAGAAGCCACTGTTGTAACTTCTAAGAGCACGGACTGTTTTGCCTGTTCATGAACTTGACATAAATGGGACTATTCAGTGAGCCATTTCTTTCCTCCACCTTCTAACAGTGAGATTGGCATATGTTCTTGCCTTGAGCAATAATTTGTTCATTCTCATTGCTGTATAGTATAACCTTAACTACAAATGCTTTAATTCATTCTACTGTTGATGGATGTTTGGGTCATTTCCAGTTTGGGACTGATGCAAATAGTTGCTGACCTTTTTGATCATTATTAACATTCTCCTGCCAAAACCACATCACATATGATTGTGAAATTCAAAAGCTGATAAATTACCAGGGCTATAGGAAATAAAAATAATTGTATAAAGTTTTGGTTTTGCTTGTTTGGAAAACTTAAAAATAGTATATAAGGCAATTATATACTGTATAAAGCAATTATATGGGATTCACTGCCTGATACTCAGAAACTAGCCAGAGAAAAGCAAATGTTGATGAAGGTTTGGGTTAAGATTATGGGTCTATGTAATTCCAGCAGCAGCTGGTTCAGTTTACCCTCTGCCTTTAGCAAAGCTTGGTAATGTTTTTATGATATGACAAGTTGATATTCCCAGGTTTTAACAAAATAAACTGCTGATTGACTTCCAACTGTGAGGTAGGTGGTAAGTGACACGGCTCTCATTTTCCAAAAAAGGAAGGTTAGACAAATTGCATTCCATTTCTCCCGCTGGCCTCAGAACGGTGAGTCTGTGTCACAGATGCGGATCACAGCAGGCTTCTGACAGTGAGCTCAGACTCTCCAACTCTCCTCCCCACGCAGCCAGCCTTGCAGGATGCCCACCATGTGACTGGGAAGGCCGTGGGAGGAACTGCAGCCTTGAGGTGGGAGAGAGTCTATTAATAACTTTGATTTTTAAAGCATTCTGTCTCTAAAGGGGTGGGCGCATCCTTCCAGAGAGCTGGCCAAAGTTGGTGACTCATATGCCAGTACACGGAGAAATGTCATTTTGAAGATGGGCCTTCACATGCAACTTCTGGGACTCCTTGTTTAGGGGCTGATTCCTCATCTCTGATCATTACGCTATAGAAATTGATGAATTAGCCAAAGCACAAGCCTCTTTTCTCCTCCAAACATCACACACAGGGCTGCATCTATGAGGCTTTCTGTGTGTCTCCAAACAGTCTGCCTCCCACCACCGCTGGAAAGCTTGGCCTTTCATGCTCCAGATTTCCTTGCTATTCTGGCACGGGCTGTTAAATAAAATTACAAAGGAAATACATTATCAAAGTAAAGTTATTCAAATCGTGAAATCAATAAGAAGCGCACATTTTTAAGGTGGGAGTAATGTGTGTGCTTCTTTATTGACACAATCTATAACCAGATCTAGAGGTGAGAAAAAGATTAGCATGATTTCAAGGTAATGAGATTTCTGAAATAATATTATATCAAAATACTTTCATTGCTATTGGTGACTGACACAGGTACTGCTAATACATCTATGATTTCTGCCTATATTCATAGTGGAGAGAGACTGAAAATTTCCACTAGAGATTAGTAAAAACTTAGATGTATCCCCTTTTTCCATCTAAATTCACAGGCCCCAGGATTCCATCACAATTACCACAAAGAAAATCTATTCTAATTTTGTTTATTTATTTATTTTAGGGGATACCAGGGATTGAACTCACTACCGCATCCTTGCCAGGCAGGTGCTTATGCCACTGAGCCAAATCCCTTGAGATTTTTAATATATCTTATAAATATATTTGTGAACTTTTTATGTAGATTTCTCCCAGTCAAGTACCTGACATGCGCTAAAAACTGTTGAATGAATATTTGAATAAATGGCAGTTTAACATATTTGTTAACAAGTTAGAATTCAACCCAATCAGGACTCATATATCATCAAGGAGTTGATACCAGTTCTGCTCCCAACTTTCTGCACCTTCCTAATCTATTTAGATAAGGCCTGGTTTCAGTCAGAAAACATGATGTCTGGATGTCCCATGCTGAAATGTATAACACTTCTCCATGGGCTGCAGCTTCAGGCTGAGGAGCAAGTGTACCTGGGCAGGTTGGTGTGAGCATGTTACTGTCTCCGGGCCTGGCAAAGTAATCCCAGCTACGCTGCCTGATGTAAAGGGTCATGTCCAAGAGCACAATGGCCCTGTGAGTAAGCTAAATGGGTGGGTGTGGCCTCTGAGTCACTGGGCAAGCCGCTGGAAACCTACTGTCCCCACATTCCCCCACACTGAACTCCCCATTTCCTGTCGTAGTGTCCAAAATTCCACTGTCACTAGCTTTCTGTGCTGCTGGGTCTTTCAATTTAGTGAGTAATTTCTTTCTTTCTTTCTTTGGTGCTAATACAAATGTAACTCAAGGTCTTCACACTGAGTTTCATCCCAAGTGCTTTTTATTTTGAAACAAGATCTCCCAAAGATGCCACGTTATCCACATTGGGCTTGAACTTGTGATCTTCCTACCTCAGTCTCCTAGAATACAATGAGTAATTTCTTTATTTTTGCATCTGTGTAGATTTCTGAAATGGGTGGCCAGTGCAAGGATGGCAGATAGGCAATGACAGAAAAAAAAATAAAGAAATGCGAAGCAAATACAGACAGGCTTTGTCCCCTTCTATGAGTTCCTGTGAAAAACAATACTTTCTACCAAAAATTGCGTTAGGCTCTTCCAAAGCCGCCCACACAACATTGAAAATCTTAGAGTCAAGACTCACCTACACTATGCCATTTAATTCTTTTCTTCTTTTAAGTGTTATGGGACATGTATAGAGTTATTATAGTAAAGCAAATTAACATAATCGGTATCTTACACAGTCACTTTTTTGTTTGTTTTTGTTACCACACATACTTTCTTTCTTGGTGACACAACGCCTGAGAACTCAAGTATGTGAGAAGAGACAAGATCAAAGTCAAGTGTGCTGAACAACAAAGGCTGTGGTCTAGGCCTGACACCTCAGGTCCACACATATAATATACTTTCTTCTTCCAGGGAAGACCCAGGATCTGAGATCTTCTAAAGGTGAAGGCTGGGTGTGGCCTGGAACCTCCTGTGCTCTGCCTTGTGAGCTGAAAGTGTATGCAGCAATTTCCATCCCATTGGGAAGCCTCCGTGTGTCACTTGGAGACTGGTAGTGCCGCGCCCAGCATCGCTCATGACTGGGGGACCCACCAGAGTGGGCCCCACCCAGTGAACCCAGTGACTGGGAGTCACCTGGGAAGGGCTGTCTAATGAACTCCACTCAACTGGAGAAACTCGCTGTAGTATGGATAGATATTCTCAAACCAAGAAACAACAGACCTTGCCTTCAGCTTCCCTAGTGGAATATAGGAAAATGAAATAACAAAAGACCAAAATGCAATCTCGAACCTCCAGCCCATCTCAAGCAAGCTTAGGAGACATGGACACAGAGGACAATGTAATCCATACAACTGAAACTGCTAAAATGATAGTGACTGAAGTAAAGAAAAAATTACACAAAGCTATAAAGAACTCAGATCAGAAATAATCTCCCAGACAAAAGAAGAAATGATGAATGTAATGAAAGAAATGCTGAACATGTCTAAAGAAGACATAGTTAAAAATTAGAGGAACAATGCAAAAAGATGGAAACCTTGAAGGAACAATATAAGAAACAAACAAAATGTATGAAACAGATTCAAAGAGATATACAGGAAATAAAAAATTCCATCGAAAGTTGGCAAAACCACCTCAATAAAAGTGAAGATAAACTTTCACACCTTGCCATGAAGACAAGATTGCAGCTAGTGAACAGAAAAGGAAAGAGATAGAGATAGAGAAGTAAGAAGAAAGTTACTTTAAAAAAGTAACAAGTAAGAAGAAAGTTACTTTTAAAAGTAACAAGAAATGAGGAAATAACAATTCAGGAGCTGCAGGGTGACGCAAAGAAAAACAACATAAGATTTATAGGTATAAATGAAAAATGAAACAACACAAATGATATCAAGAGGCTATTTATAGAAATAATAGCTGAAAAATTCCCAAACAGGAGAATGGAAACTGACATGCAGATAGGTGAAGCATACAGAACTCCAAATAGCCATAACAAAAAGAAAAGCACACCAAGACATATAATAATCAACATCCCAGAAATCCAATGTAAGAACAGAATATTAAAAGCTGCTACAGAAAAGACAGATCACCTATAAAGGTAAGCCTATCAGAATTACAGCAGACTTCTCAGCACAAACAATGAAGTAAAGAAGAGCATGGAGTGAAGTGCTTCAGATCCTAAAGGAAAACAACCTCCAACCCAGATTGATGTATTGTCAATATATATCAGTTATAATCATTAATGTAAATGGCTTCAATTCGCCAAATAAAAGAAACAGACTAGCAGAATGGATCAAGAAACAATATTCAACCATATGCTGTATACAAGAAACCCATCTAACCCAAAAGGAAACTTATAGACTGAAAGTCAAAAGATGGAAAACAGTACTCTGTGCAACAGAATCCCCAAAAAAGGCAGGGATAGCTGCCTTTTTTGAAGGCAGTGTTTGAAGACAGTGTGAACTTCAAAACATGATCCAAAAGATAAAGAAGGTCACTGCATACTAGTTAGGGGGAAACTTCAAGAGGAAGAGATAGCAATCTTAAATATATATGCACCAAATGTGGGAGCACCCAACTATACCCAACAAAGATTAACAGAAATGAAAAATCAAATAATCAATAACAATTATAATGAGGGATCTTAACACTCCATTGGCACAAATAGACATATCAACTAACTAGACAAAGTCAGCAAAGAAATAACAAAACTGAATCATATCTGTGAACAAATGGACTTAGTGGACATGTACAGAATGTTGCACCCAACGAAGTCAGAATATACATTCTGCTCAGCAGCACACAAGACATTCTCTAAAATAGACCATATACTACCCCACAGAACATGCTTAAGTAAATACAAAAGAGTTAAAATTATCCCATGCTTGTTTTCAGATCATAGCATCATAAAACTAGAAATTAATGACAAAAGAAACTGCAAAAACCCCATAAACACATGGAAATTGAGTAATACACTCCTGAGTAATCAATGGCTCACAGAGGAAATTAAAGAAGAAATTAAAAAATATTTGCAGGTAAACGATAATATAAATACATCTTATCAGAACCTGTGAGACACAATGAAAGCAGTCCTCAAAGGAAAATTTATTGGAGTGAATTCCCATATCAGGAAAACAGAACAAGCACAAATAAACAACCTGATGCTACACATTAAACATCTAGAAAAAGAAGAGCAAGTGAAGCCCAAAGCCAAAAGAAGGGAGGAAATTATAAAGATCAGAGCAGAAATTAATGCAAAGGAGACTAAGAAAACAATATAATCAATGAATCAAAAAGTTGGTTCTTTGAAAGAATAAATAAAATTGATAAACTCCTAGGCAACCTTATAAAAAAGGAAAGAAAAACTCAAATTCAAACAATAAGGAATGAAAAAGATGAAATCACTACAGACCTTGTGGAAATACAGAAGATCATCAATACCTAGTTTGAAAACCTTTACTCTCCTAGGTTTGATAACAGAGAAGAAGGACAGATTCCTAGAAATATATGAATTACCAAAGCTGGATCAAGAAGATGTAAAACTGCTAAATAACCCAATTTCAATTAATGAAATGGAAATTGTAATTAAAATCTTACCAACAAAGAAAAGCCCAAGTCCTGATGGATTCACTGCTGAACTCTACAAAAATTCAAGGAAGACTTAATTCTAACATTCCTCAAACTCTTCAATGAAATTGAAAGGGAAGCAATTCTCCCTAACTCACTCCTGGAAGCAAGTATTACTCTCATACCCAAACAAGAGTAAGACCCAACCAAAAAGAGAAGTAGAGACCAATCTCCCTAATGAGCATAGATGCAAAAATTCTTAATAAAATGCTGGCAAACAGAACGCAGCGTATCACCAAGAAGATCATACACCATAACCAACTGGAATTCATCCCAGGAATGAAGGGATGGTTCAACATATGCAAATCAATAAATGTAATAAACCATATTAAAAGAGCCAAAAATAAGAATCATGTGATCATCTCTATAGGTGCAGAAAAACCTTTTGATAAAGTCCAACATCATTCATGATAAGAGCCCTACAGATGGTCTTTATCTCAATATGATGAAAGCCATCTATGACAAACCAACAGCCAGCATCATACTAAATGGCCAAAAGTGAAAGCCTTTACCTTAAAATCAGGTACAAGACAAGGATGTCCATTTTCACCACTCCTATTCAATATAGTTCTGGAAATACTAACCAGAGCAATTAGACAAGAGAGAGAAAAATAAAAGGGATAATGATAGAAAAAGAGGAAGTTAAATTATCTTTATTTGCAGATGACATGATACTCTACATAGAAGAGCCCCAAAACTCCATTGAAAGACTCCTAGGTATAATAACTAAATTCAGTAATGTAGCTGGATACAAAGTTAACACTCAAAAATCAATAGCATCCCTGTGTTCAAACACCAAACTCACTGAGAGAGAAATAAGAGAAGGCACACCATTCACACGAGCATCCAAAAAAAATGAATTACTTAGGAATCAATCTAACAAAAGATCTAGTCAGGGAAAATTATAATATCCTGAAAAAACAAAATAAAGAGGATCTCAGAAAATGGAAAGACATCCTTTGCTCATGGATAGGAAAAACAAATATTGTGAAAATGGCCATTCTCCCAAAATAGTTCTACAGATTTAATGCAATTCCAATCAAAATCCACCAGCTTACCTCACAGATCTAGAGAAATCACTCCTAAAGTTCATCTGGAACCAGAAAAAACCTTGAATAGCAAACATAATTCTGGGCAACAAAGCCAAGGCAGGAGGCATCACAATCCCTGACTTGAAGTTATTAAAGCTATTGTAATAAAATCAGCATGGTACTGAAATAAAAACAGACTTGAAGATCAATGTAATAGATTAGAAAATACAACTACAACTACAAACACACTCAGCCACCTTGTCTTTGACAAAGGGGCCAAACACGTTCACTGGAAGAATGACAGTCTCTTTAATAAGTTGTGCTGGAAAAACTGGCTCTCCGTATGCCAAAAACTAAAACTAGACCCATGCCTATCACCATGTACTAAACTAAACTCAAAATGAATCAAAGATATAAATATTAAAACAGAAACACTAAATCTGCTGGAAGAAAAAGTAATTAGAAATCTTGAAGAAGGTAGGTAGATAATTCATGAACAAAAATCAAATCACACAGGAAATACTTCTCAGAATCAAAAACTGGGATCTCGTCTTAATAAAAAGTTTTTGCATGTCACAAGAAATCTCCAACAGAGTAAAAAGGAAACCCATGAAGTTTGAAAAAGTTCTTAGTCAGTTGTCCCTCAGATAAAGGATTTTTTTCCAGACCGTAAAAAGAATTTTAAAAAATCAGACCCCTGAAATTCAAATGCGCCCAATCCAAAAAATGGGCATCTGAGATGAATACACAGTTCTCAAATAAAGAAATACAAATGGCAAATAAATACATAAAAAAATGTTCATCATCATTACTCATTAGAGAAATGCAAATTAAAGCCACACTAAAATTCCATCTTACTCCAGAAAGAATGGTCAGGATCAAGAAAACCATCAACAACAAATGCTGGAGAGGCTGTGGGGAAAAGGAACTCTTCTGCACCATTGGTGGGAGTGTAGACTGGTGCAACCACTGTGGAGGTCAGTCTCGAGGTTCCTCAAAAAACTGGAATTGGAAGTCTTATTTGACCCAGCTATTTCACTTCTGGACATATTCCCAGAAGAACTGAAAACATCATACCACAGTGATATATGTGCACCCATGTTTATAGCAGCACAATTTGTAATAGCCAGATGAATAAAAACGTGTGGTACCTTTATACCATGGAGTACTACTCAGCTATAAAGAATGATCACATTGAGATTTTGTATAAATAAATGGATGCAATTTGATACCATACTCATAAGTGAAATAAATCTAATCAGATGTGTAAATACTGTATTTCCTCCCTGGTGTAAGAAATGGTAAGAGTACATAAGATACAAAATCCTCAATAAATACTGTGAAAGGATAAGAATCTGCTCAAAAGGGGAAAAATAATATCCCAGATAAAAGGAGAAAAAAAGGGAAAGGAAAAAATATCTAAACTTGTATAAACACACTTATGATAGCTAAGATGATTGTGATACAAATTCTATTAGTTCTTGGAACAAAATAGTTAACATTCATAGGATTGAAATAATTTTACATGTTTGTATTTGATGATCTGGGGAACTTGTGTTTAATGATCTTGAAGATCATTATGTAAAATAACAACCTTAGTTATGTTCTTACCATGTTTTGAAGACCTATATCATTATTGTTTGGGCTCTTTGCTATTGTTATTTATTTGTCGTTTTTGTTTCTTGTTTTTCTACTAATTTGTTTTTCCCTCTAATGCAGAAAGGGTAAATGTACATGTAGAGGCTTATGCATGCCTAGACAGTTTATGAGAATCAATTGTATTATGATCATGATATGAACAGCTACTTTAAAAAAAGAGACATTATATTATCCATTGCTGATTCCCTATCATCATGCTGTGAAATCCAGTAATGCTTTTATTCTTCGTTCAGAGTGGTTTTAGTCTGTTTTGTATTATTTAATTTCAACATATATGATGGTATGGACAGCTATTTTGAAGAGAACAAGAGATATTATAGTAGTCATTGTTGATTTTCTTACACTGTTTTGATCAGTTGTATGCTATTTTGTTTTGTATGAATTTGTTGTGTTTGTATGAAGATATAGACAACTATTTAGAAGAAAACAAGAGACACTATGGTAGCCACTGTTGATCTCCTGCTGTCTTGCTTTGAAATCTGTGTCACTTATGTTGTTTTCTTTTGATCTGCTTTATTCTATTTTGTTTTACTCTCTTTAAATTAAAATTTTTAAAAAATATGAAGTCTAAAAATTTTAAAGGCAAGGCTAGATTGTATTTTCCTGACCCCAAATGAGAATATAGGTTCAAATATATCTGTACATTTTTTAAACCTGTGAAGTCTTGAAATAAAAAAGTAAGAAAGAAGTTGGTTTCATTTACATGCAATAAATCTTTATTGATTAATGCGTATACCTTTACTGAGCCCTAGTCAAGAGAGGGCTCTTGTCGTCCATTCTGTCAAGACCACTTTGGGAGATGGCGTGACCACTTTGACCTTAGACACAGAATGATTCTGGGATCTGCATTTCACTTGCCTTCCTTAAATAGCTTAGACAAGTGATGTGTTTTACTTTCTCTTTTCATTTTAAATATTCACCTTTCTATTTGCTAGAGTTGGATGTCATCTGACCCCAGAGGTTGGCACGTCTGAAGCTTGGTTCTCAGTGTGGCAATGTTGGTAGGTGGTAGAACTTTTAAGAGGTGGAGCCTAGTGGGATTAGGTTGGTAGGATGCTGACTGGTTCTCTAGAGAGTGCGGTAGTTATAAGACAGCAAGACTGACCCTTGCCTGCTCTCTGAATTCCTATCTTGCTCTATGTCCCCACTATTGTGATGTCATCCATACCACTGTGGCCCAAAGGATAGTGCCATGTTTATGGACCCCCAAGACCTATGAACTAAATAAACTTACTTACATTGCAAATTACCCAGCATCAGGTATTTTGTTACAGGAACAAAAAAATAGATCAATATCCTATATAATTTTCCATCTGTGTTACTTTTCTTCCAAAATCTCCTTACTATATATTCAGTCCCAGAAAACTGTATCACATATTCTTCACGTGTGTATACAGTAGAAAATTTCAATTCATCAGATATCCTTGTAACTGTGATTCTTACTTACTGTAATGTTCTCTGAATAACTCCCTTAGAAGCATGAAATCTGAAGAAAGCAAGCAGATCCTCCATATTTTCTCCAGCTGACTGTACAGAAATGAATGATAACAGCTAACACTTCCATATAATTTTTGTGAGCTCTTCATTTGCTCTTCACAGACACCTGTCAAGGCAGATAAAATAATTCATTGTACAGATTAAAGCCATTAAAGCAAATTTTCCAAGATTACATCTAATATAAGGAATAGCTAGTTGTTGACATAGCCTTCTGGATTCAGAATCTAAATCTGCACATCTATGCTGGACAGTTATGTATGATCAGTGTTTATGCTTGAAAAAGATCCAGCCACACAGAAACAGATCTTTGCTTTGTTTTCTAGTGCTAAATTCTCCCTATGCCTCTCAATACTCGGGCTAAATGAAATTATTCTTGCTTTTCTCTCAGTTTCTCCCTTCCTCTGGTAGGAATGACAGATGTCCCTGGGACATCTGTCATAGCATAAGGGGTTGAGGTGGGCTGAGTAGTGCCCCAACAGTTGTCAGTTATGAATCTAGAATCTGTATTACTTTGTATGGTAAAATTTAAAGATGTGATTAAATTGAGGATGTTGGGGAAGGGTGAGCCCTAAATACCATCAAAAGCACCAAGACAAGAACATGATGGCAGAGGAAAAGGTACTCAACCCATGGTAACCAGGAAGCAGGGAGGAAAGCGAGGAGCAGGAGCAGAGGACAAGAAAACACCCTTCCTGGTCAAACCCGCAGTAACTCACCCCATCCAGGGCTTACTCCTAACAGCACATTCAGCTACTGAATTCACCCATGGCTGAAACTATCGGTGACCTCCGCACACCCATGATCCAATCACCGTCCACACGCAGGAGTTTCAGACACCATGCTAGACCTAAACCATAGCAAGTATGAAGTGCATGACATACTATCCCCCGTTTCATTCCCAGAGGCAAGAGAAGAAACTGAGGCTACAAAGGTCTTACATGACAGAGGAAGGGTTTGAACCCAGGTCCATGTAACTCTAAAACCACAGAAAGAAGTGTTCCACTGTATTGTCCATTCCAGCATGTCCCTAGGACTTATTAACTGAACATGGTAGCCAAACCTAAACAGTTCTTAATGATTGCTGAGGCCAGGGTTTTTCTTGTACTTCGCCCATATATCTTCTCCCATGTAGTTATTGGTGGATATTAGTGTCTCTTTAAAAAATGAAATAGGAGCTCTGTCTCATTTCTAAATGAAGAAACTGAGGCACAGAGAGATGAGATCACTTGCTGGAATTCATCCTGCAAAGCCTGGCCCTGAAAACTAGCTTTGCTACTCTTTTGTACAGCCCTGAGAATTTTAGCCTAGGTAAGACAAAGATGGCAATTTTTTTAAAGTGGATTTTAGTTTTTGGAGTAAGTGCACCATTCTCTGTGCATCATCAAAGGTTAATTAAACCACCACAAAGTGCACAGCAGCCAGGGCTTTGTCTCTGAGGTAATCAAACTGTAAGTGATTCTGTTCAAGATGAAGCTTATAATATCCTGTTGCCAGTGAGTTGTGTGCATCTCCCTGTTTTAACAACATGTACTTCTTTCTTTGTCTGATGCATTAGGTCACAAAAGCCAATCTCATCTACATCTTTACAAGGTTGTTTATCATCTTTCTGCTTGCAGAAGATAGAACTGGTAATGAAACAGCCAAATTGGATTCCAGTGAGGATTTGTTCTGACTCAGAATACTTTCAGAATCTATTCAGAATCCATCCAGAATGCTTCTGATTTATCATTAAGCCCTCTGAAGCCATTTATTTATTTGGGAACAGCTTTTCAAGGATAAGACATCCATTGTGTGCCAGCGATGGGAATTATCACACTGCTGATGAGGTAGGACAATACAGAGACCATTGGATTTGCAAGAGATTATAGGAGGCTATTACTGAAGTCAGCAGCTAATAAACTGAAAATGTCAGTGAGCGGAGAAGAAATAGGAAAAATAAAGAAATAGGTTCTTTACTGTCACCTGACATCTCTTCTTTGGTCTCTGGGTTCAGACTATAGCAATCCCCTCTCCCCTAATTTCTTTTATCTAGCCCTGAAGGTTTTTAATAACATGGTCACCCATATTTTCTCTCTCCCTGAAGCAGATATCATAGAAAACGAGGAGGAAGCCTGGAAGGTAGTTTGATATTTATGGGTGTGTAATGGTGGTTAGTTAATGCAGTCACATTTGGACACACTTTTTAAGAAAGGCTATGTTACCTGGTGAGATTTAGCTGACCAAAATACATTTAAAGCCAAAATACATTTAAAACCCTGAATCAGGTTTTCATAAACACAGCTGCATCCACTTAAAGGTGTTCTGGGTCGGCCAGTCTGCTTCTTATGGTAAATATAACGTGTCCAGAGAAAGCTGAGGCAAGGAGGCAGCGCTGAATTGTTTCAACATCTGCAGCAGGATTTTCTAACATAACAAATGTGCACACATTGTGAGCCAACCTTTATACTTTGATGATTCTTTCCTAAAGGAAAGCAAAAGAATTTTTAAAAATTAAAAGTTCTAACATATAAGGAAATATGTGCCAGGGTGTTTATTTCAACAAAATGCCTCATGGTAGGAAACTGTCTTAGTTACTGTAATGGTTGATATATTTATGTGTCAACTTGAGAAGTTTGGAAGCTTAACTAACTCAGCAGTTCTATAGCCTGTGGTGTACAGGACATGCCCTTACCTCTCTAGGATGTTTGCTTTGTTTCAATTTTAGAAGTTTAACTAAGTGACTCAGCAGGGGATCAGGGTCCTCACTTGTAAACATCCTGAGCCTGTGCAAGAGGAGGCTGGGAGATGGTGTGAGTGCTACACCCATCCCAGGGGTGGGGTGAGTAGCGTGCTTACAGTATAAGAAAGGAAAGGAGGCGTGCACCCTCATTTGCTGTTGTCTTATGCCGTCTTATGCCACCTAGAGGTGCTGTTCCTGTCTCATGCCGCCATTCTTTGGGGCTAGCTGATTATGCACTGAAACTCCACAAACTGTGAGCTAAATAAATCTTTTCTTCCTTATTTCGAGCATTAAGTACATTTTGTCAGCATTGAGAGAAAGGTAACCAAGATAGTTACTTTTCTTGTTGCTAAGACAACATACTCAACATCCAAAGTTAAGGGAAGGAAGGTTTATTTAGTTCAGTTTGCAGAGATTTCAAAATTGGCTGGCTCAAAGGCAAGGTAGCTTGGCACACAGGTACTTCAGAGAAACAATTTGTTCTGGACAGAAGGTAACAAGAATGATCAGAGCTCTTTCTCTTTATTTCTCACCCAGGCTACTTAGGATGTATGTGTGGGAAGCAGCACTCAATGCTAGGCTCAAGGACCTTAATCTTAATGCCTTTGAATCTAGCATTGCACCATGAATCAATTCCCGCATCACACACTCTAGATCCAACCACCTCTAAAAAAGCCCCCTCTAAGACCACGTAACATTTGGGGGGTTGTGTAAACACAGCCATAACAGAAATAATCTGTATGTGTAGCAAAAAGAAGGATTTTAAGAAAGAATGCAATATATACATTATGGGATATTATGCAGTGATAAAGAGTCCAATTCATGTACATGAACCTAGAAGGATGACCATATAAATTACTAAGTGAAAAAAGTCAATTGCAGAGTACTGTATCCAACACCATATGATCAAATTTTAAATTACTAGGGCTTAGTCTCTCCAGAAAGAGTTCTATCATGATAATATTATGTATAAATCTGAGGTGACTCATCAGTTTATCTACAATGCTAAAAGAAGTTAGCACCATAAACTGGTTGGTTTTAATCTAATTTTCTTGGAGACGGAAGATGTACTTTCAAAAATACGTACATACCTTGCACAGGATTCTACTAGCCTAGTTAGCCTCATAAAGTAAAAATACTTTGCGCTTTCCACTGGGTGTTAGGTTGAAGGGTTGGACCAAGGATACCACTTCAGATTTACCTTTTTGAAATATATACCTTCATTTCTCACTCAAGACCTATTGAATCTTTTAATCACCACAAGGTTGGGAATGGATGATGATGAAGAAAGGCAGAATGTATAAAACACCTCAGGAAATCTGGCCATACATTCTTCCTTTTGAAAAACCAATTGAACTGTTTTAAAAACATATGCCCTGCTTCAATTACCAGCTACAATGGTGATAGTGACTATAACATTTATAACATGCCAGATACAGAAGAGAGTGCTTACACAAACTAATTCTCCAACAGCCTACGAGAGATGTGTTAAATTTTATTATGCTCGTGTCAAATTCAGGGTATGAATTATTACAGAGTACTTAATGGTAGGTAGATCCATGGTGATTGGCTAGATGGAGAAATGAATCCGCGCTAGCAAAAAAAGTGAGGTTCATGAGCTCAAGGAAATATTTATATGCTCAAGTTTCTCTCATCTATTGTGTCCCTTGGAGACACCTAAAGAGTTTTTCTATTTCTCAGAGCTAGCTAGACTCCTGGTTACTTAATGTCTCTTGTCCTTTGAATTAATGACCTTGAAGAAATGATTCTGAGATTTGCTCTATTATGTATTATTATATATGTATTATTATGTATATATTTGTTCTAATCTCTTGAAATTCCCTTCCTCATTTTGTCCCTTGCCGTGGAAACATACTCCTTTCATAACCAGAGAACATCGTTGACTTTTCTCTTGGAAGATTGCAAATGTGGACTGAAATAATCGCATAATGTCCTTCTCAACCAAGTTTTTAACAGGCATCTTTCCAGATTTCTCTGTAAAATTAGCCCGTGAGTACTGGTTTGCCTCTGCAATCATTTGCCTAGAGGAGGAAGTACAGGAGGGAGGCACACAAAGTTATTTTCTCTAAGATTTATTTTTGCCTACAATGTGGTAATTGTTTCTTGCCTTCAACAATTATGATTTTATGGAAAGAAAATATCCTAATGCTAGTTTTGCCCCTGTGTAACAGTGTTTCAACTAAGTCATTTAGCTTTCTGAACCCGACTCATCATTCCTAAAACTGGATCATTAATCGCTACCCTATTTATCTCACAAGTATATTGTATTGATCCAAATCAGAACACAAATCTTCTGTCTTCACATCCATGGTGATCATACACCTATCCATCCACCAACATAAATATTCATTTATACGTTCATTCATTTGGCATGTCTTGTATTTCCCAAGATTTAGCTACTGAAACAGATTTCACTGAAGACAGAAAGGGGGAGAGGCACCCCAGATTGAAAAGAGCACTGAAGGCAGAGACCCAGGTGATGAAGAGCACAGTATGAGCACAGACCTACACCAGCCCGTGAACCCACTTTCAGTATTTTACATGATATTCCAATGCCTCTTCAGGTTTTCAAGTTTTGCTTAAACAGAGCCATGTTTACCTCATCTAGGCCAGACATTTCAGCTGATACCTTCTCCTGCCTTCTCTCTCGGCCCCCATGGCTCAAAGTACAATTGGTGAGCAGAGCAACAAGATTAAAACCAGGCCTACTCCTCAAGATGCACATAAAAGAAATCTGTGAAATACTTTAGATTCATGCCTGATAAAAGAGTAACCTTAGGTATTACACACTGTATATAATGTACAGTTTCTACATAGTTTAAAAAGGGATCTTAAAGGTAATTCATGGTATGCACTTTGGTATAAAGGTCATAAATTAACAGTACTTTGAATTTTAAAAACACTTCTCCATGTACTGTTGGATTTATTTTTGAAGCATCTCAAAGTAAAGAAGAACAGAAAACACTGGCTCTATTGTATAAACAAAGAACAGAGACAGGAAGAAACATGTGGCAGATTACACAGAAAAAATCAACCAAGACTAGACTTTAGATTTCCTGTTTTCCCGGGTAACTGTCTTCCCAGAACAACGGATTTTCCTTGTCATTCGGATTATGGAGGGTTTCTTCTTCTGTTCTGATAATATGGCTGATAATTTTAGAAATAACGAATCACTGTGTGCTCATCTCACAAAATGAACTGGGGAAACAAAATGGAAAGCGTCCAGAGATGAGACTGAAACTGTATGCAGGAGACCAGACCTTTTTTCCCATTGCCTTAAACGCCAAATTCTGTTGGGCCCTTATCTGAGGTGAAAGGAAATCCGAGGCGCGTTTCAAACAGTGGAATATGGTGTTTGGACTTGCTTTTTGCAGCATGCACGCTGCTGCGGGGACCTGACAAAGCTTGGAGTTGCAAGGCTTGGAGCAGAATTCCAACCCTGCAGATCCCACGCCTGGAGGCAGCCAGGAGAAGCCACAGGAAGTAACGATCCTATCAAGATGAAAGAATGCAGCCATTCGGTCCCAAATCCCAGTTTCTGCAATTCCCCCTTTAGGAAGCCTGCAAAGATTTGTTTTCTGCAGGAAAACCTTCCCTGCTGCGCCCTGGCCTTCTCCTGTTGTTGGAAAACCGAGGGAAGGGCCTGAGTGCAGGCTGGTCCCGGGCTTGACCGCCGCGGGCCGTCATCCGACAAGGAATGCACAGCCTGAGCCCGCTGGGGAGTCAGGGGGCCGGGGACACAGAACCGTGTCGTGACTCCGTCAGCAGCCAGCTTCCTCGCTAACGAGATTTCTCCAGGCTCCCTGGACTAAGGCCAGGCTCGCGGTGCCGCCGCCAGCGCTCGGAGGCTGAGAAACTAGCCGAGCCCACCGTAGGCCGCGGATTCCCAGCCAGGCTGCAGCAGAGCTGGCGACCGAAGGGCGCGGGAGGGGAAGCCCCGCCCCTGCCGCCCCTGCCGCCTCCAAAGCCCCGCCCCCGCCGCCTCCCGTAACCCTATTGGCCAAGGTTCCTGCTACTCAGCCGAGCGCCCGCCTCGATCACGTGTCTCTCTCCTCTCGGCGTCAGGCTGCCCCGCCTCCCTTGCTGTGGCGGTCTCGGCGTGCTCGCTGCGGTTCCGCTGCCGCCTGCCACTTTGCGAGCCGCTGAGGCTTGCGTTAACCCTTTCTAGTTAGAGCCTCACCCGTGAGGCAGGCAAGGCAGGAGTTTGCCACTATTACAGGCAAGACAAACAAGTTGAATGACTGTCCTAAGAACCATGTGCTGGGATTATAAATGTGGATTTTCACAGTGGCTCCAGAGAGACTTTTTTTTAATGCTTCCTAGCATTAGTTCATTCGTATTGTTTAGCACGTATTTTCTCATCTGTGAAATGAGGGCAGCTTGCAGAGGTAGTAAAGAATTTATAGAATGCCAGAAGACCCCTGGCACTAGGGCTGGCCCATCTCATGAATGAGGTGCGTGTGGCTGCAAAAATTCCCAGGTCCTCTGACCTCGCGCTGGCACTCTGTACTCAACTAGTGATTCTCAGAAGTCCAGAGACTTCTCGGAATCTGGGAACATATGCGAGGAGTTTGGTGAGTTCTGACAAGAGGACAAACACAGCAAGATCTCTCTGGCAGTAATAAATGTTATTTCCAAGAGGGCTGCTGCAGATATGTAGTATGGTGTATTTTTTGTTAACTTTGTCAGGGACTAAGTACTTTATATGCATTAAGTCATTTCACCTTCCTAGTGACCTGTGAGATGCCTCTTGTTACAGAATTCCCATCTTGCAAAAATGAAACCGAGGCACCGAGCATTAAGTAACCTATCCAAGTTGAAATAGTGAAATATATCCAGGCAATCTAATTGTTAAAGTACACACATTAACATTTCATGACTTATTAAGGCAAAATGTACTTTATGCAAGAACTCTCTTTTATAACGATACCATTTATATGATGCTTATGACTTTTTTTTTAAAAGCCATGATAAAAGACAAAAAAGAAAAAGAGAGATGACCCAAAGTCCTGAGTTATACATAGACTACTTATAGACTGATTCTTAGAAGCCAAAGTTGTTTGCTATGCTTGGAATTCCATGTTAGTGGAATCGGTTGGACTGTCATCCCTTCAGTGGCCCCATAGGAAGAATGACAGGACTCGAGTGGAATGTAGCAGTCATCTGACCACCCACCAGATGAATGTCTCACCTCCTCGTGATAATTTTGAAGAGAAAGTGGTAATAATATCCAGTTACCTCATAATCATAATCATCATAATCAGCACAGTGACTGCAAATACTGTGTGCATCTGTTGACAAGTGTCACAGAACAAGGGAAAAGATATTGGGAGGAAGGTGGGAGCTGAGTCGGTAAATCAGGGGAGACCAAGCATTTAAACTGAAGATTAAATCATGGGAAATATGCACAATGCCTGGGTAGGGGCGGTGAAGAGAAATAATATCTACAGGAGCAAACAAATGGGTGACAGTTCTCCCTGTGGTCCAGGTTAGGGTCCCTGTTACAGTCCATTGACCTCTGCAGCTCTGGTGATCTGGAACTACACAGCACCCTTCCACCCTTCCTCTGTGTGGAACCTGCAGGTTGAGAGCAGTTCTGATTGTCACCTAAGGAAAATGCCCGAGCTGTTGGGCTACACCCTTCATTCACTTCTGCTTTCTATTTTTCCACCTTTCTGGGTCGGCCTAGGAAATATGACACACGAAGGAGGAACCGAATGGACGCTGAGTTTTGCTGAATGTTCTATGATACTTACATGTGAGTAGTAGCCACAGAAAGAGCTTTTGGGAGAAAGATCTGTGTTCTATCCCTTTTTTCTTGCCCTTTGGGTTAGTTAGTTCTTAGAGTCAGTGTGTGGTGGTGGTGGTGGGGATGAATCCCTATCTGTGGGACTGGTAAAAAGCAAAGGACAACAGATGATATCAGACAAGAAATAGTACCGAGACTTGAGTCCCAAGGGCCCTATCAGTATTCCAAGATGATATTTTGAGTTACTAAAGAACATGCAATCTCCAATAAGGTGGGAAGTCTAGAGTGATCCCTGTAGAGAAATAATTGGTCGTGAAACTTAAGGGGTGAAAGTGTGCATATAGGTGAGGAATGAAGCAATGGGCTGGAGGACAGTGGCATTTTTGCTTTGGAACTAGAGTAAAGTCTCTGGCATAGACTATCAATTAGTTCACTAGAGCTTAGTCCTGAGATGTAAGCCACATGCAACATGAGGAGGGCAGCAGAGTGAAGGGAAAAATAGTCAATAAATAGGTCATCACCCAACTCCCATCCCACAAAAGCCCTGTGTTCAACCAGTAGATATTGGTTTTTTTGTCTTTTTCGTTTTTATCGGTACCAGGGATCGAACTTACGACTGCCTACTTGCAAGGCAGGCGCTTATGCCACTGAGCTAAATCCCCAGCCCCAAACCAGTAGATATTCTTGTTATGGTAGAAATAGTAGGTGTGGTCTTGCTGGATATTCTGAGACATTTATTATTTGTGCTGAGCCTTGAGTAATGGCTATAAATGACAACCTTTTAAAGTAACACAAGAAATTATGATTTCTCCACAGCACTATAGGTATTTGTGCACCCAGCCGGGGGGATGAGAAAAAAGAGCTGGCTTTGCAGACCCTTCTGAATAGTTTCGCAGACGTAACCCAGAGAGATCCAGAATGAAATGCAAAAGCCAGTTTTCTCATTTGGAACCTGGAACACTTGAATATGGATGCATACCTTGATGTTTACCTTGTGAGTTATCAATAGCAGATTTGTTGTTAGGTCGAGCCATATGTACTGATATTTGATCATTTTTATATTCAAAAATGGCCATTTCATATGATCAAATCTATTGGGCTCCTAAGGTAAATGACTATGCTAGGAATATTTAACTTGTAGACTGGCAAGTGAGAACTAGCAGCTTAGTTTTTTAGCAGGAAACAGTCTGAACGCAAGTAATCTATTAAAAAGTCTTGCAAGATCTCCTGTTAAAAACCCTAACTTATTTACTCATTCATTGCAACAGCAGCAAAAATCATTGCATATGTCATACATACCAGCAGGTATGCTAGCCATGAAATGAAGCAATGGTCACTGCCCGAAGGAGCAACACAGAAGGGGGGTAAAGAGTGAGATGGTGCAGTGGGGAGAGACTCGGGGACAACAGCAAAGAGGGGCGGAGAAGATGACATGCGAGTGGGACCGTAGGGAAGAAAGAAGGAGAGAAGGGCAGCGGGGATGTAGCTTTACTTGAAGAAGTTTTTTTTGAGCAAATAAATCAATTTGATTTTATTTTGAATGTAGTAAAAATACAACAGAACAAGACAGAACAAAGCTAATCAAGACAATGTAGGGACACTGGTACAGAACTTCACAGCAGGATACTGGGATAGTGTAATAGTACTATAGTATATCTCATTAACTTCACAATAGTTGTCCAGTCAATTGGGTATAGTGAAATCAAACCAGTAACAGACCATTGTAAAACCAATTGAAGGACAATACTGAATAGAGCAAAACAATCATTACAAAACATAACAGTTGAAAATAACCTTTGCCTTCAAACAGAACATAGAAGGAAACCCCCCATATTTACTATATTGCATATGGTCATCCTCCCAAGAGATGCTCAGAACTCTGTCCTCAATTGCTGAAATGGGGGGATGTTTGATTCTCAGCCCGAGCGCTGGTAGGCTCACGGGAACAGCTGACTGGTTCTCCTCCCAGCTGCGCCAGGTGTGCTTACCAAGAGGGCAGGCAAACTGCTTTCTTGTGCACCCGCCTAAGTCCCAACATGGCCAGTGCTTGAAGAAGTTTTGATGTGGGAAGCCTAAACAATAATGAGCCAAATGTTGAGCATAAAAGAAAGTTTCAGACAGAACCAGGTAGAGATATCCACATGATTTAAAGAAATAATTTTATTTCTTTAATTTAATTTAATTTAATTTAATTTAATTTAATTTAATTTAAAGAAATAAATTATATTTAGTATGAATATAGGTTTAGTAAGTCTGCAGAAGGGCATTTTTCAAAGGGCTATGTTTCACAGTCAGAGACCATGTCATATTACATGTTCAGCTAGCCAGTGTTGTATTGAGAACAGTTCCTGACACATAGCAGGTGCTCAGCAGAGGTTGAATTAAATTGACGTGTGGAGGAAAAGCCTGAAATTGAAATAGACCACAAGCTTGAAAGAATCCCTTTCAAGCCAGACAGTGGTAGTCCATGCCTTTAATTCCAGCTACCTGGGTGGCTGAGACAGGAGGATGGCAAGTCGGAGTCAGACTCAGCAACTTAGTGAGACCCCATCCCCAAAACAAAGACAAAAGCCTCTTCTCCCCTACACCCACTAGTCTGAATTGATGTGGTTTCAGTATAGAAAACATGCATCTAACTCTGGAGGGATGTGGTCATGCAGTGTTTTAATCTGTGTGCCTAAGTAGATACCGAAAGTGTGTTTTGCCTGGAGGACTTCTTCAATTCTTTATTTGAATATTTATTATGCATTCCCTATAAGCCTGGTGATGCAGCATGCCTATAACACAAGGATGAATAAGACCAAGAGCCCCTGACTTCAGTTAGTAATTAAAAGTTATTATTTGTTAATTTGTTATTTGTAACATAATTAGAAAAATATTTTCTAATTATAATTAGGATAAATAAGATGAAAAACCAAATGCAGGTGCCATGCAGACACAGTGGCCCTCCACAGCCTGAGAAGGGCTGGAACGGTACCTGATACAAGCTTCTTTGGGGGAAAGTTTTGTCAGCTGGAATCATATGCAGAGGACCAAAAAGTGTTCTAAGAGAAGGAAACAGTAGATATGAGGATCTTGAGAAAGGACAACTGGTCTCACAGTGGAAATGTTAAGTATGTAACTGTGACTATAAGTTGATATCCATGGTGATGCACAGAAAATATAATCGACTTACCTCTCATTTTTATCTAGAAGATCCTACCAAATGAGAAAAAGAAAACCTACTTCCTTCATGTTTTCAACATAATATTAAATAATGGTTACATACATGACAGCGGGCCAGGAAATTGATGAGATATCCTCATGAACTCCTAGCATTCAGTCTTCTAAGGACACGGACAAGGCAGTCCGATGTCTGCCTAGCGTGTGGGGGCCCCTGTGCAGAGTGGCAGATGCAGTGCAGGGAGTGATGTGGCCACGCCGGCTGGTGAGTCTGTGAAACTCCCAGAGGAGGGTGTTTGAGGGAGGAAGAGCCGCGTTGGCAAAGGCACGGAGGCCTGAGAAGCACCATGTACTTGAAAAGTACAAATGATGACGTCCACAGGGATATTGGGCATAGGAAAGAAATGTTGGAGACAGAATCCTAAAGGGGGGCCAGGTCTGGGTAGCAAAGCATCGCACAAAACAGTTTATATTATCCTGTAGTCAACGAGGAGTCAGTGGAGAAAGCTGAGCAAGGAGCGGACGAGATCGAGGGACCGGAGCAGCCTGGGAAAGGAAATGTGGGGGAGACCGTAAGGCAGCAGCTGCAGATCAGTCACCCGGAGAAGAAGGACCGCAGAGCTGTGATCAGGACCAGAAAGAGAGTGGCACATAAAGGTGCTCAGAGAAGAGAGTCCACTGAAGGCCTCTGGGAACGCCGGGACGGGGCCAGGCACAACACGTGGAGTGGAGAGATCTCAGCTGGCCCCAAGGCCTACAGTTCAGGAAATGGGTCACACTCTAGCACAGAATCACCAACAAAGCCGACTTAGAGTAAGACCTTGGGTTTCCTGAATCAACCCACTACTAGTTCTTCTAGGATTTCACATTCCTACAGCCCAAGAGGCCCCTGTTTGGTGGTGGGGGGGATAAAAATGGGGCCCTAATACCTGCTCCCAACTGCATAGTTGAATCAATAATAGTTGCAGTGTATTAAGTCATTACCATCCATAGCCAAGTAACTCCATAAAGGCACAAGGTAGTAATTATTTTCCCATTAGCACCAGCTACACTAATTCCAACCTAGAACAATTACCATTCCTAAACTCATGGTTAGGCTATACCCGCTGCAGGCCTTGCAGGAATGGGTGAACGCATGGCATGGAGGAATGAGCACGGATAAGGCGGTGGGCAGTGAGCCTGCTGCATGCCAACCGTGTCTGTGGGCACCCACCATGCCGTGAGGTGGGATGGCTGTGGGAGAACATGGCTTTCATTGTCATTGAGCCAGCCAGTCCCCAGACAAATATTTCCTAATTCAGCTGTTCTTTCTTTGCGCCCCAGGAAGTAAGCTTTGAGTGGGAGAAAAGCTACAGCAGTAATAACACAGCAGGCAAAATCTTTTGCATTTATGTCTTTTTATTCTGTCTATTACTAGGCAACCATTCTTTGTATTCCAACCTACACAGCTTTGCACATTGTAACACCTTATCCTTTGAAGGAAAAGCTCTGGTTTGCAGTTATACTAGAGGAGATCCATTCTGTTTATTGTTGTTTAGGTCAAGCACAATGAAGGACAAGTAGTTTTGACCTCTTTCCTCATTTAGAGGCTCTCCTCTGTGCTCTCATAGCATTATGTTACAGCACGGGTCGCAGACTTCACCACAGTTGTAAACACTTGTTCCTTTCTCCTTCTGGACAGTGAGTTCTTGGAGGGCAGGTGCTGTGTCTTGTCTGTAGCCACATCCTAAGCTAGTAGTGCAGTATCTTATGACAAGGACCGTGCTCAGTAACTGTTGGATGAATGAATGAATGAGCTAGCCAATGTTTTCCTTGAAATTCAAGCATTGGTGGTTAAAGGAATGATTATTTGGTTTATTGAATAGACTTGGCCGGTCAGAATTAAGAAAGCATTTAAGATAAAAACTCTTGGTACCCACATATCCATCTGATGGAAGAGGCCTATTGTGTGTGAGTAAGTACTTGGTGCCAGCTATGAATCAAGGTAATTTTCTTCTGCTACCTAGGAAAGTCACATTTTAGAAACTAATTTAGTGGTCTGAACATCAGAATCACACTGAGCAAAATGACTCATTATTGTTCAGGTAGAAAAGAGGAGCTCTCTGTAACTAAGTTACATTCCCTAGAAGCACAGCCTGCGAATAGGATTCTTGTTCAAATGATTTATTGCGTGCATTCTTTCAGGAGAGAAGGAATGAGAGGACCTCAATAGGCAGGAAGGAATCTAGATAGAAGCTTGCTGGAGGCAAGCTGCAATCTGACCATGACGAGCTGTGGAACTGGCCCCACTTGAAGGCAAAGAGACCTACCATTTGTCTCACCATATGATTCCATCAGTGGTTGTGAGCTATGTTCTCAGACAGAAACTGTAACCTTCTAGTGAACTTATTTCAATGGAGGGAAACCTATGGAGAAGGAGGCAGCTGTGAGATATTGGCACTAAACACCCAGAGCTAGGAGATAACTACATGGCTGGTAGAAATGGTCTGAGCCTAGCATGAAAAGCATCTATAGAGCTGGATAGTGTGAAATAATGTTTGTGATAGAAATTGCTACTGTGTGATAAGCACCTGCTATGTTAAATTGTGTGTGCACACACACCTGTGTTTATTGTATATTCCTTAAAATATACCTACTGGAAAGGTAATATACTATGGCATGTGAGGAAACTCAGAAAACACTGTATTTAACGCTTAGGACATTTCCTTTCTCTTTCTACAATCAGGAGGATCCACACATTCATTGAATTCATGAATTCCACTAATTTTTCCTAGCATGGATGACACATCACCTTTTGGCTAGGCCCTGGGTACACATTACTGAAGCAGTATTCTTGGGCTGCTTAGAGTCTGCCTTCAATGAATGAGACTTTAAGCTTCAGGCAGGCTCATATCTAATAGCCCATGTGACTCAATCAAAAGTATTGTTTGAATACCTTCTGTGTACATTCAGATCCAGCAGATGCTTGATCAGGAAAAGAACCGAGTCTCTGTGTCTGTAAAACTTTTTTTTTAATTTTTCATATAAAATCATCACTGGTTTAAGCACAACTGTTCCCCATATCCTGTACAAGCCAAATACCTGTAGGCCCTTTTCCTGTGCATCGAGGAGGCTGAACGTGGCAATCTCTAAATTCTCTTCCCATGGTCACATCCTAGAATTCTTGCCCCTGACCATCCATCCAACAGCGCCCATGGCTGTGATAGTCATTTGGAGACTGTGATGGTCCAGTTTGTCTCACTTTGGCTTGTCTATAGCCAGTTACTCAAACAAATTCCAATGTAAGTGTTGCAAGATAGGTATATTTTGTGCATCACTTGACTTCAAGTGTTACTCTCCTCAATAATTTGAATGTGCTTCATTCAATCAGTGAAAAATTCAAGAAGCAAAACCAAGATTTCTCTGAGGAAGAAAAAACTCCAACCCTGGCATTCAGCTCCAGCTCCAGCTCCAGCCTGAGTTTCCAGGCTGCTCATCTGCCCTCTCCATTTCAGACTTGCCAGCCACCCCCGCAAGCACTTACGCCAATTTCTTGAAATAAATCCCTCCAGATTTTTTTCTCTATATATCTATATATTCATAACTATAGATACAGATCTTTCTTTCTGGTTCAGTTTCTTCAGGGAACCCCGAGTGACACAGGAAGCTACATGCTGTTTTCATTTTATATCTTCTAGTGTATGGAGTTATATCTTTTCTTGATTGCTAGCAGGCTGACAAAGTCTGTACTTACAACATCAATAAAACAAGGGCACCAAAACACGGGATAAGTTCATCTTCAAGTTTGGACAAGTTCAGATTTATCCAGATTTTTGCAACCAGCAAATCTGTGATATTTTACATACACTTAAGATCTGTGATTTTTTATTTTTATCGGGGCATGGGTGGCAAAGACTATAATCTCAGATAGTGTTTCTAAATTCCTAATCTAGCTCTACAGATCCCAGTAGAATGTAAGCTCCACAAGGTAAGAGGAAGTCTTGATTTCTTTGCAACTCTTTAGTACCCAGTATGACGTTCAGTACAGAAACACATTTATAAGATGTCCTGAATCAATCTATTATTTTCCTTTATTCATTCTCCAGAATTTGTTACCACTGAAAACTGGGAAATAGGTTCAGAGAAATGTATGTTTGTGTGTTTTTAAGCAAATGGATTTACAATCTCCAAAGGAAAGGCTGCTTCCTCGGGATGGCAGGAGATTTATTACCTGGAAAGAATTCTAGCAACTAGCCTTTCTATTGTTTGTATTCTTTAGTAGGTTGCTGGGACTCCAGATGACTGATGTGCATCAGGCTTTGCAAGCATTTTAAGACATTCATTTTCACAATCTCACGTAGGCAGGTTGTCCCAGCAGCAAGCATTGTTGGCAGCTGGAGGGTCTGAAAAAGACTTGCTGAGGCTCACAGTTCAGACTCTTGAACAGAACCTAGCATAGTAATCTGATGTGATATGCAAACAGCAGGTGTCCAAAAATTCTGAGTTCATACGCAAATTAACTCTGGGCCCCTGAATCACCAACCCTCTTGATGGAGAAAAGTAGGGAGAGGTCAAGGTCCTTAAACAAATCAAGATTCTCAAACTTTGCATCAGAATCTACCAACTTGCAAAGGGAAAACATAAGTAGATGGTTTAGGTCACAAAGGAAGACCTCCAAGTTGAGTCCACCTTGTGATGAAGAACTTCCATTAACCTTAGTTAACGTGGCTTCCCTCATCTTCAGCCAAGGACCCAAGAAGCTATGCAACTTGACATCTCAGAAGCAGAAAATAGAATGCAGAGCCTGAGGGACATGCATCCGTTAGAGTAAGAAGATTAAGAAAATCAAGTGAAAAATCAGCTGCGAATAGCATAGCCTAAAAAGTACCGAAGACAGAAAAAGGGAAAGATAAAAATGGAGACAACTTCATCACCTACACACCTAGAAACTTCTCTTCCAGTCCCACTAGTCCTGCCCCTCACCTTCCCTTCAGTCCGTCCTTTTCACAAGACCGGAGTGGGTCTCTTCGCAGGATCTTTCCACCTAAAGTAACATCATTCACAGCAGACTTGGAATCTTCCAGAATAAGTCTTGAGCTCTCTCTAGTCTCATCCTTTCACTATGTCTACTCTAATGTGTTCTGATCACATAGAACTATTTCACATCCTTTCAGCTGTACCATGTTCTTCCAAATGTCCTTAGCACACTCTTCCTAGTTCATCAGTATTTCTAGGCCTGGGTCAGATCTGGGTTCCAACTCCTCAGACTAAGTCCGTAAGTCCCCTAATGCTGTTCTCACCTCTCTCTAGAACCATCATATTCTCGTTATTTGTATAGTGCACTTGGACTCTATCAAACTGTGAGCTTCTTCAAACCACAAGCAATGGCTTTTCTTTTTTAAAAAACCTTAGGTATCTGTCCAGGGACTTATTATTTAGCAGGTCCTCAATAAATAGAATTGGGTAAATGAACCAATCAATTGGCTGAGACTGGTATCTCCAAGTCTGCCCTCCAGTTCTCATTCAGATATTGCTCTCATGCATTCTCCATTTGATGCCATTTGACAATCACGCTCATTGTGTGCCCAACATCACTGCCTCGTAGTCCTGTAGGTGCCCTGCATCTTGCACACGGCATCTGTGCCCTCATATTGCAGAAAGTAACCTCCTAAATTGCATAGCGTGTAGCATCAAGCAATGAATAAAATGCATCTAATAAGTACCGTTTCATTATGTTGATGAGTTAAGATAAATTTTGGCAACTCAACTCTCTGCTTTTTAAAAAAGAGAGATTATGATGCCCAGGGTCAAAGGCGGGTCTGAATTCCCAGGAAATTCACTTGTTAGAATGGCAGGACTGTACCTCCATTCACTCCTTCCTGTAGTCACTCCATCCACAGCTAGTGGGTGGCCCCCAGACACAGGAGGACTCCACCACAGGTCCCTGCTTGGGGAGGGCCTGATTAGTGACCACCCTGAAGTCAGGTGCAGCCCCGAGGCCAAGAGAGAAGTAAGAAACTTGCTGTGACATGCTTCTCAGACCTCCAAAGGCCTCACTGGGGGATGTCCACACAGGGAAGGGCCCTGCTCTTCAGAATAGAATCATTCGTGCAATTGCAGAGTAATTTAGCTCAAATCAGCATTTAGAACAAACAGTAGCAGACGACAGCTTTTCATTGTTGCTGTAGCTTCATGAGCAAAATTGTCTAAGCAATTAGAGGATAATTATTGTCTGCAATCAGGGGAGAAGTGTCAGAAGGAGGCCAGCAGAAGCAGTGACCTGGTGGATAATTTATTAGATGTTGAGTGGCTGTTTTTCTCCCTCTAGGCCTTTGTGAGAGAAGCATGCAAGTGCCACAAGTATATCCCTAGGGAGCCGCAGGGTGGCAGGAGCCCAGGATTCAGGGACACAATTGCCTTTTATTTCCTCTGACTTAGGCTTTATTAAATCTTTTGGCTCTTAAGGCATCCTGCAGCAGAAGTGGGCATGGTGCCCCACTCTGCAGAGCATTTCTGCTATCACTGCAGGGGGGAGTGTGGGGGGGGTGCAGACCTCCCACCCTGCCCCTTCAGGGCCTCAGAGCCTGTGACAGAAGCCTTGATTGACATTCCTGCTGAGTTCTTGGATGCACCAAACTTGTCTCCTGCATTCCAGGCTGAGTTTCTTCTAGTCTGTGCACCTGTGGAAGACTTGCAAGGTTAGATAAACAAGAAGTATTCATGAAAAAAATCAATTTTGTCCTCCTAGGAGAGAACAGTGAGGCTTTGAGGGTTTTGTAGGATTCCTCCTGTACATCCATCCATCACCCAGGAAAGTCCTCTTGTGCTCACTATGCTCAGGGATTCTGTCATGAGGCAGCTCACAGGAAAGAGAAGGAATACAAACAAGAAACAAAATGAGGTGCCTAGAAAGTACAGGATCACTCCCCTCTACAAACAGTCAGGAGGTATAAGGAAACCTGGAAATATACACTCCCCAGTGCCTTCCAGGAAGATGAATTAAATGAAAGCGTCTGCTACCAGTGTTTGGTCTCAGAAAAGAGATTCTAAAACCTGTAGGGACCACCAAGAGCTAGTGGTTAGCAAGGCCCCTGACTTCTCCCAAGCTCCACATACCCCCATCCTTTCCATGTGTCACAGTCATACCCAACTTTGCTGCTCTTTGACAAACCAAGCTATTTCTACTTATGCTGTCCTGGTGCTCTGTCTTCTAGGGCCTGATCTAGCTCAGAAGACCTCCTCCACACCTTCATAACTCCAGAGACCTCTGGGCGGACTGGACCCCTTCCATCACTGTTTCTACACACATCTTCCTTGCCTTTACATCTTGGAGTGTGCATGTGGTCACAGGCGAGCAATGAGATCTGTCTTGATCTCTTCTCTGCATCTCTGGTGTCTAGAACACAAACAATGAAATGTTTTGAAAAGCAATCTATTGAATGCGCTAGTATCTTCCTGTCAAAATATTCTTTCTTATATCTCTCATTTCCACTCATTCACTAATTCAATTTCAGACATTTATTGAACATTGACTGTTCAAGAATTATGATCAATTCACCTGCATAGTTTTTTTCTTAACCTTCTAAACTAGCATCTTAAAATTGCTTTTGCAGGGAGTATTTATAGTATGCTTTCAGCTGTGAGGTAAACTGGACAAAAACCATTGTATTGTATATTTACATGAGTGATTTTTATGAAAAGAAAATCCTGGGGCTGGGGATTTAGCTCAGTGGCGTAAGTACCTGCCTGGCAAGCGCAAGGTCCTGAGTTCGATCTCCAGTACTGCAAAAAAAAAAAAAAAAAGAAAGAAAGAAAGAAAAGAAAAGAAAATCTTTTTGGTCAAATATTTTCTTGGCTGAGTAAGTAGGGTCACATTCATTTTAGGGAACTGTGAAGTTTTAGAATCCAAGATCTGCCTTCTAGGGAGCTAGAACAATATTCACCAGCTCCTGATCCCACTTTGAAACAGGAATGGATGATAAATGGCATTAGTGCTTCTCCAAGAGTTCCCTTTTTCTTCTCTCTACTTGGTATCTTTTTCTCTCTTCCTGTTCCCTCTTTGTGTTGAGTCACCCTTTCCTACAAGCATACCTTTGGACATTGCTTAGCATCTGCCACTGGGCTCTAGAAGTCTTTGCTCCTCTTTTGTTCCCTGGCTGGATTAAACTCACATTCCAGAGTATAGCATGAAAAGTGGTAGGAAGGACAGAACTGGCCTAGCCTCTTATTATCCCATTCCACATCAGACCCTCTGAACTGAACCAGTAACTCAGGCCTAGGCCACAAACAAGGGAGGGCCCAGAAGGGGGGACATCATCGCTTTTTCTGGTTTAAGCAGAAAAACTAACCATATGCTCAGCTTTGTGCAGGTTCCGCAAGAGTCCTGGGAGCAGAAGCTGGGCTCCAGCTCTGGTTTCCTTCACTCTGTTACAAAGCCACCAAGCAGTAATAGAAGGGCGGTGCTTGCTTTTCTCCCAGTGCACACAGGAAAATTTCCCAGCCCAGCATCAGCTTCCCCAGCTCTGCTCAGGAAGCAGTGAATCTTGACTGATGCTGATTGATTAGAGCAGAGGAGAAAAAGAAATGGCAGCCCTAAAGGTCAAGGCAGGAGACGTGTAGCCTGCTTGGAAGAGAGCCCAGATACTCTCTGGGTAGAACACAGAACTGGGCTTCTCAGGCCTGGAGGGATCAGGAACCAATTCAAGTGGGAGGTGTCGGAAATGCAAAGTCGGCTGTATACTCACCACGTTAAAAATGTCAAAAACAAGCCAGGGAAGAATGTGAGGGAAAGCGAGCCTTCTGTTTTGTGGGAGGCAGGTTATGAAATGTTAGAAGCACACGTTTGCTCTCATGTGTCTGCTCACTGCAAGTCCAATCTGCAGCCTGCTGGAACCCAAGAGAACTGGTAAGAACACAACACGCAGGAGTCTGATCCCACTCCACAGAATTCTACCACCACCTTCCCATTTCTAGCAGACTCTCCTGCCCCTGCAGCAAGAGCAATTTGGAGAGTAAGTCAATCCAAACTTGCCTGATGCATGTGAACCCAAAGAAACCCAAAGAAACGGTTTGCTTTGCTGACGGATGACAAGGACTCACTGAGCCCACAGCTGCTCTGATGTCCATGTGGTATGTCAGACAACTTTAAGCTTGCTTCGACTTGGCATTGTTTTTAAAGACACTGAGTCCTTTTCTCTATTCTTTATCAATGCTGTCCTGCTGCAGGGCCTTCCTGGGTTTATAGGGGATGAGATGCTTCCAGTTTGAAGAACTCTCTACCATTGTTTCTGCCAGATTCACAGTCTTTTGCCCCCAAAGGGCAAAGCTAAGCCTGCCAGTTTTAGCAGGAACCTGGCTGTGTTGAGCCCACTACACAAGAGGCACTCCAGGAAGTTGGGAACTGGACCACGGTCTTAGTTTTGATTCCTGAAGAGGGAATCTGCGTGCACATTTTTCTAGAGGATATGATCCTAGGGAACATAGTATGGACTGAGGAAGCAAGACCTGAGAATGGAAAGCCAGTAAAAGGTATGTTAATGTGCAGGATATGGCTAAGAACGAATGAGGCTTGCGTCCATAAGAGACTAGATATACTGGCAAACACGCCGCAATAGTCCTACAAAAGGGCAAAAAAGGCTGTTATTTTTTTCACCAGCTCCATTCCTCATTGGCTGAGTTTCTCTAGACATCTTTAACTTCAAGCCTTCAAAGAAGGGCCTCAACAAATTTCTTGTGGCTAGAAAGAATCTCGGAGCTGAGATGTTAATGCTGGAGGGTGTGTCCATGAAGCTACAGATGCTCACCAAGAAAATCTGCACCATCCACCCACTCATCCATCCATTCATCCATCCATCCCTCATCCATCCCCCATCCATCCCTGGTGATAGCCATGGTGGTCAGAACAACTCCTCCTGCCCCAGGCGTAGGCATGCGTGTGCACAGTGCACCAACACACTCACATACTGCCCCACCTCCCTCTCATTTGCACTCCCCTTCCACAGCCTCATAAACAGTTAAGTTTCTAGAGAGCCTCATCCCTGCTGATGGCTTTGCCTTGCCATCCTAGCAGGTGGAAACAGCCCCTGCAGCCTCCCAGTGCCTGGCTACTCACTGTAAATCCAGGCCAACTCTCGGCTTCTGCCCTGCCCTTGCTCTTTGTTTAAGCCTTGCTGAAAAGCAACATAGCATAATGGAAAAAACTAGAGCGGATGTCTGGAATTTGAGGTTTCATGTCTCAAGTCCACCTGTAATTTATTTAGTTGGCTCTAAAGAAGTTAACTAAATTTTCTGGAACTTAATTTTGCTGTTAGTAAAATTAGAGTAACAACACCTGCCCTACATACTTTGAAATGAAGAAACACTCAGAGGAGCCAATTTCTAGAAACAACTTCACAAGTAAAAGATGCTCTGTGGAACCTGACCAGGATCAGCCCGGGCCTACTTGCATTGTGTTTAGGAAAGCAGGGGTCTTGTTGCTTCTTTCCTTTCATGCCAAGATAGTGCCATCATTGAGCCCTATTGATATATAGGATTCTGCCCTTGGAGCACTAAATGTCCTCTGATCCAGGTCTTTATTTGCAATAGGTCCAGGCAGACCAGGCTGCAACAGGTCACCTAGAGCCATGCAAGTATTCTGCTTAGGATGGCACATCCATCAGGATACCTTGTTGCCTAGGGTATGCCAGATCCCCCTCGCCTCTTACCTTGCTTAAACAGCAGATTTCCAAATCACTATACAAAGTAGTGGATGGAACAGTACTACCTCCTTAAAATGTTAGTGGGGGCAGCGAGGGCACCAGCAACTGTGCTTCCTATGTGTCATTAAACTCTTTGTTATATTAACAGAGAAGCAAGTGTCAACTAGATCTGACCCCTGTGGCTAAATCCAGATATGCTTGTCAGTAATTTGGGAAATGGTAAAGGATGAACATAGAGCCCAAGGGTTTAAAAAGAAAACTGCTTGTTCTGAAAAAGGACTCCAGATTTATCATACAATGACACTAGGGGTAATGCTTAAGTCCTCCTAAAGTCCACAACAATGGTAATAATACCCATTGTAACGTCCAATGGTAGTAATGCCCACTGTGGGCCCGGGCTATATATACGAGGGAGACATGCTGCAAGAGGGATGCTGCCCACTGCTACAGAGGCTCAAAAACAAAGGTCCTGATCATCCTCCAGTTGAACACAGTGAACACAAAGTGGCTCTCCGGGATAGAGAGTAGGTGGAGGAGAGGCTTGGGAAAATGCTGCACAGTTCCCAGAATAGATTCGCACATAAACCCAAAGAATACTAATGGAGAGAAGCTTCTGCGCGTCCTCCCTTTAAGCAAATACTATCCTTTGGCTGGAACAGAGTAGTTCTTGGCATTTGGAAGTCAAAGTGAGGAGGGAATCTAAACATGATGCCAGAGAAAGGAGTCCATAAGGAATCTAAAGGCAGGGCATAGTGAGAAATAACAAAGAAAAATGGTTGGGTTGTAAGAACAAAGATTAACGGTACCAGAGGAGGTGGTACTTTGGCTCTTAAAATAGAAGTCCGTGCAGGTCAGACTTAGGGGCTGGAGCAGCCAAGTGGCAGGCACATGTGTCCTTCACCTCCACTCTGAGGACTCCAGGAAAGGCACCTGCTCAGCTGCATGGTGGCACCAGCATGAATGCTGGAAGCTGAGGCTCCAGTCCTGCTGCCTCCTTCCATGAATCCTAGAAGGACAATCCATCCAAAGCAGCAATGTTCATCTTGTGATGCAAAAGCTCCTCCCTGAGAATAATTGATATGGTTTGTGTCTGGATATCCTCCCAAAGCCTCATGCCCTGATGTTAGGACTTTTGGGAAGTGGTTGGATCATGGGTGTGTGATACTGGGATTAAGGGCATGGGATAACTAGATTGGGTTAGCACAGTTCTGGATGTGGATAATGGAAGCCTAATTTTGAGTGTGGGTAGCACCGCCCCAAGGATTTGTAGTCTGAATGGTATAAAATGAAAGGGAGGCTTACTGTTTCTCCTCTGCCACACCATCCTGCCTTGGAGGCAGCCAACTATGGGCTGAAACCTCTACAAACTGGAGACAAAATAAACCTTTCCTCCTTCACTGTAGGTGTCAGGGATTTTGTCTCAGATATGAGGAAATATCTAAGAGCATAACTAACACAGAAAGTACTGGAATCTGGTGGAGCATTCTTGTTCTCTGCACCTTTAATATTGAAACTGGCCCCAGAGGACTTCAGCAAGTTTGACTAATAGGAAAACAATTCAGGAGTTTCTTTGCTGGCTGATTAGGTGCATATATGGTTGTAAAATGCAACTCTAGATTACAGGCTGAAATGGAAGTTCCTTTCAACTCTTTTCAAATCTAATCCCCTTGCCCAAGTTCCTCAATCTACTGCATTTTCTTAAATACTCAGTTCCCCTTGGAGGTGGGAACAAAGTCATCAGATGCCGTCCTTTCCAGCCAAAGGCACCACTATACGTGAATCACCAAGCAGGGACACCCACACTCGCCCAACTTCAAAATCCTTGACTCACAGAGGACTCATCTGTACCAACACTTCCCATTCACACAGCAGCTTCTCAGGTGGCCCCGAACAGTTTCACAAGCTGCTTGCTCATCCCTCCCTCATCTCACTGCTTGGAGGGAGAGGAAAAGGTGGGGCAAGGGAAGGGCAGGAAACCCTGCATTTCATATGTCCATGGAGAGCCAAGATGAATGGGCTCTTCTGGATGCTGTTTTGAAACAGAACCCTGTAAACAGGGGAGCCAAAAGCACATCCACTGTGTTTTATATACCCCACTTTCTGCCTCTCATTCCATCCTGCTTGTATATTAGATCAAACTTTTGTTTTTTACTTTGGAGTCCTCGTAACTCTCCTGTAGAGGTCTACCTGCTCCCAATTCTAATGGTCACTTTATTTCTGACACTGCATTCTTGAGCATTACCTGGTCCCTGATATTTTTCCTATTTTCAACTCTACCAACCCTTTCTTTCACCTGCCCCCAGTCCATACATTTTTGATGCCCCACATGGGATTGACGATGGTGTAAAGATCAGCGTTTGGTGCTACTTACCAATGAAGTATAAAATATCCATTTTTTCTCATTACTTTAAAAAAAACTGATCATTTATCAGCTAGATTTTGGGGCCAAACAAAAATATCTGCATGTCAAAATAAGCTGCAGTACAATGGTTCTATTAAAAAAGCTGTTTTCAAAGAATTGAGAGTCCAGATGTCACCTGCTTCTGCACCTGACTCTTGTCCTCTTCAGTATGGCCCTGCCTTCTGTTCCAGTGTATTTCAGGATGGGCTCATCGGAACAAGAATGAGCACCAGGGCTGCTTTTTATCCTGCTGTTCCAAGCAAGGACTGTGTAGGTGTCACAGATGAATCTCACACAGGAGCCAAATAGGACGCTAATGACATGGCCTTGTGTTCCATCTACCCTTGGGGCAGCCTAGTTGGCATCAGTCCTCTCTCAAGCTTCTTCCTGTACCCCTCCTCCCACAAGCTCTTGTTGGGTCAGAAATGTAACTTTTTGATGGTGCCAGACACCCAGATGATGCTGGAGAGAAGAAAGAAAAAGCAAAAGCAGATTTCTAAATTCAGCACAAGGCTGGTTTATAAAAATAAACAGCCACCGCCTAGCAACAAGCTCACAGCTCAGCTTTCCTTGGTGATGAAACCTCTGTGGCTGGAGCACAGGGTGACACAGCCTTCAGAGTGCTCCACACCCAAGCTCCTCCCATGCGTAGTACTCATCTAGGGAGCGTGGGCAGTGGCTCTTAAAGGGCCTTGCTCTTCACCCAAGGCCAACCAGGCCCACGCTCCAAAGAGCAGAAGGAAGAGCACTAGAGCTTTCTAAATTTTAGTGAGGATCCTTAAACACCAGCACGCTTTTGGCAGTTAGTAACCCATTGAAGTAGAAACAGATGCATTTCGTTGAGCTGTTCTAGGGAACCAGAATCATACCTCAAAACTATTACCTTCTATGCTGACCACTGGACGCCTAATCTAGGCACTCAGTTACTATGTGAGGGAAGATTGGGAGGCAGGTATAAATGAATGAATGAATGAATGAATGAATGAATGAATGAATACTGCAATCTTGTCCATCATCAATGCTACCCAAACTTCCCATCCTAAATGCAATGAGCACCAAATCCAAAAAGTGGCATCCTTCTCCTGATCATGGCATACGCCAAGGAGGAAAGGTCTCCTGGTTGTGTGATTAAGCGTGAGCTCACAGCTGGGTGAGGACCCACAGGTAAACAGAGGACACAAGCTCTTCCTGCCCAAGTGTGTGTGGTACGGGTGTTTCAATGAGGCAAACACAGGGCATAAGATATGCTGTTGATAATAATAGTTCGTGTTCCTGAAACTTCTCCTGTACTTTAGGTAGCAGCATTTCAATGTGAGGTGTTGATAAACAGAAACACTACAGGATAGAATGGCGTATGAACTTTTGTTCTAATTTCTGTTGAGATACAAAATGTGGAGCTCACAACATCCTTAGAAATGGAACAGGTCAAGTAAGCCAGGAATGGGCCACAGTATGGATGATTTACTCTTGTCACCAACCTCCAAGTTATGAAATAATTATGTAGGGTTCAGGGCGATCCTAGGACAGCCCTCAGAGTGCTGAACATGTAACCATTACGAACTATTAGGGTGCTAGTGAGGTTGGAGGAGGCCATGGGGCTCCACCTGGATTCCTCAGAGTGGTTACTTCCACATGTTTCCTTGTGACCAGAAAGTAGCCAAGGAAAGTATGTCAAAGTCATAAATCACTATCTCAGAGAGGGGCGCTTTGGATATAAATATTAAAAAGATCAAAGAAATTGGCTTAGACATCACTCAAAAATCTATCTTTAGGTATTATCATCTGGCCTGGCCAGAAACATAAAAATCACATTCATTTCAGTGAAAAGGTCCTTAATTAAATTCAAGTGTTCAAGAATATATTATGGGTCTATTTTGGGGATAATAATGTATAGGTTACAAAACCTCTGAACACCAGCAAAAAATGGTAAAGCTTCACATAACAGCATAGAAAAAAACAAAAACCTCGCATTGGGACATTTAGAAAGAGACCTGATTAAGGCACAGTCCTAGCAGTCAGCCCACAAATTGCAAGCTACCTGCAAATCTACAGTGATGTCTCTTTGGTGGTTCCAAGGGATGCACACACTTTCCCAAGCAAGCCAACCACATCTGCAGGTCTCTGCTCCAATCTGAAGAGGCACAGTGTGTTCCAGGGGTCCCCCCACTTTCCACCCAGTACTCCTACTTCTAACTTGGCTGCTAAGCAGTAAGATGCCACTGTTGTCTGTAGAAGCTATTGAGATTTATGGAAAAAAAAAAAAAGAATCCACAACCTTAATTACTTGGAAACTCAGTTTTCTCAGTCATAAAATGGGAACAGTAGAACCTGTGCTTTCTACCCCTCATGATTCTGTCAGGATCAAATAGGACATTATTATGTTCAAGTGCTTCTCAGTCTGAAAGCTACCAAGTGACAATGCGTTATAAGCTATAAAAACATCCAATGAGAGGTTTCCTTCTTATCTGAACTGAAAAATCTGTGTTGCAAAATTTTAAGATGCTGCCTGGTCTTTGGGAATGTGAGGCTTGTTCCATCTTATAATCCTAATTTTTGTGGGATGCCTGATCAATTCTTTGACATCACATACCAAAGGCTTCTAATATTTGTTAGATAATTAATAATCATAACAGTTCTCTCATAGAATTCCTCAGAAGAGGCTGGAGCTCTAGGACGCATGAGGAATCTTTCAGTTCCCATAGATCTCCCTTTAATTTTGCAGATGCAAGCACAGAGGCAAGAAATGTTGGGCATTTGTCAAAGGTCACTTATCAAGTGTCACTCACCTTGTCCTCGTTTCTCCTAGCGTGGCAGCATCTGTTCTCCCATGGGTTTTCTAGGGTCACAGTTCAAATTCCACCCTCTTTGGAGCTGAAACATCCATTTTCTCCTGGACACCAGAGCTCTAGGATCTCAGGCCTTTGGACTCGAGAGAGGATATCAGCCCAGCTTCTTAGCCTTTGGCATCAATTAATTAATCCACCACTTTCCCAGCCCTCCAGCTTGCAGATGGCATATTGTGGGACTTCGCAGCCTATATAACTGTATCCAATTTGCATAAAGATCTCTTTTTAGATCTATAGATCTATGTGTCAGTGATGGATCAATCAGTTCTAGGTAGATGCATAGATAGATAGGATAGGATCTGGAGAACTTGGATAACAGATTGGGAGTGCTTCCTTTCCTAACAGGCACATTTTTATACTTTTGAGTGACTATTAAGCTCAGTGTGGTTTTAGAATTTGAAGCAGGCAGGATGCTTCAATATGAAGTAGGAGGCTGGTTGAGGGCAGCGGGTATTAAAGTTCACTTCCAGGAGCAGGCACCTCTGTGGTCCTTTGCTCCTCAACTTCATAGACCACAACTTTGGAATATGCCTTCCAGATTTGAAAAATAGATATACAATTACTGAGTTTTTGTCATTGCTTTTTGTTAATTTCAATTCTCTCAGAAATGAGAGATTACATTTAGGCAAAGCATCGATGCACCTACTATATATAAGTTGTTATCAAATTGTTAGAATACGAAAAGGACTAGGATTCTTTGAGTGATAATTCTTCCACCACCATCCACCTTCCTTTGACAAATGACCTTCTTTTATCCAGGAGAAATACTGAGGTAATTTTATAAGACATCCCCTTCTTTCCCACCCCTGCACCTACTTACCCCACGAAGCCAAGCACCTCTCTCCCTCCATTTTCCTTACTCAAGTGAGGAAGTCTTCATTCCGCCTATGACAGACAACTCTGCTTGTGCTGGATCTAAGGTGATCAAGCATTCTGTCTTTCTCAGTCAGGTCTGCAGGGATTCCTGAAACACGGGACTTCTGGTGCTAAAATTAGGAATGTTCCAGGCAGTGGAGGACAAATAGGTTACCTAAGCAGCCACTATGCCCTCTCCCCAGGGATCTTTCCAAACAAATAACAAACCATGATTGAATAAATTGAAACCAAAATTTTACTACCCTGCTATGCAGGAATAGCAATCAGAAAGAGAAGTGGAATGGATAAATAAATGAAAGGTACTGATTTGTCACTAATGAAAAGACCCATGACTAATGTGAAAAACTGCAGGGGGATGGTATCCTACTATCTGATGAAGGGAAGAACAGAAAATGTACATTAAAAGTAATATAAGGGTGTATATCCCATTCATCAAAAAGAGGAAGGCTTGATGCTAAGTCAGAAAAATTCGTATAAGAAACAGAGCACAATGCTGTTTCCTGATTGTTTAATCTTTGTGGTATATTTTAAGTGCATGAACACACACACAATCTGCAATATAAGATTTAACTGAAGGGAGAAAAGAGAAGCTACTTACAGCCAGAAAAAGACCCAGCCTGAGGAGTGAACAGGTAATACTTCATTTCACACTGAACCATACAACACTACACCACTCGAAAATATTTTGACTGTGTGATTACAGTACAAGTCCAGACTTCTTAACAAACCTCAAATCTCAATCCATGTTTTCCCTAGATTTCTGATAAATCTAGCAAACCCTCTATACAACACAATACTGCAAAGTTTCTTCCCAGAGCATTTCCAAAAATAGAACTGTTGTGGGTTCCTGTTTACATTTAGATTTCCTTAGCCAAGATTTGTTCCATGTGTGCATAGAAAGAACTGCAGGTTGAACAATGCCTGAACGACCTTGGTTGAAAAGGAAATAATTCCTGACCATATCCAGCTCACATGCAATTGACCTATAATATTTTGGTTCTTTTAAAAAAATTTTTAAACAAGGTATTATTAACAATGTAAATAGAATTTTCTCAAAAAATACAGTTTAACTGGCTCCCTTAAAAAAAAAAAAGAGGGAAAACCCAACTCTGGGACCATGCTCCCAAGGTCACAATCATATAAGACTGGTGGCCTGAACGGCAGGTACTGTTGATGGGTTGGTTGACTGATGGGATTCAAATCCCATCTTTGATCCTTGTAGATAATGGTGATCATAAACTTAACTCAGTTTTTGTTATATGTTTAAAAACAGTGTAAGTTAAACTATTTATTTTAGTATAATTTTATGTACTTTTTGAAACAGTGCTAGCACATAACAATCATTTAATAAATATTGACTGCTGCCATGGCATCCCAACCACACAGATACCTTTGCTATATTTCTTATCTTCCAGGTTCCGTGAGCATAACTGCTAGTCTAGATAGTTCCACTAAATGCCTTTGGCAATTGTGACGTGTTAAATCACTAGGTGTAGACTAGCTCAAGTCTATATCATTTCCTGAGTGGATTTGGCCCCACGGCCAGGGTGACACATGAGCTTCTTCCCTGTCCTGCCAGACCTCATCATGAAACTCAAGAGCAGGCCAAAGGACGCACAGCCAAGCCAAGTGTCAGGTTTTCTAATTGGAGGTTTCCGGACAGAAGAAATTTAGTTCCCTGGTTGCTTAAGTGTGTCTCATCTGCTTTCTAGCATCAAATCTTACCCATCACCTGTCTCTCCCAGTCTTCCCACAGATACAAGAAGAAAATCTTTAGTGTAATCCAGCTGGCAAGTCAGCTAGAGAACAGAAATTCTTAGGAAAAACAAGAGATACTTTCCTCACAGAAAATTGTTACTAATAAACCAATTTCTGCTGCTAAGCAACCCTGATGATGATTCGTTCACAAAAAAAAAAAAAAAAAAAAGCCCTTGGTTGTCTCAGGAGTAGATGAGAGTTCTTGTGAGTTAGAAGGCATCAGAGAAAGTTTTAGTCAGGATTTATATGAAGGTAAATATTGCATAAGGAGCAAAAAAGGGGAGGCATGTCTAGCTTGTGTTGTATGATGAGTATTTTACTCATGCTTTGGGATTTGCTGTATGTTTGGGGAGTTACCCGTAAAGAGCTGGATTGTTCATTCATTGCCGAGTAGATGGAACCACAGCAAATGGAATATCATCTTCCTGGTTCACTTGAGAAAACTAGTAATTAAAAATTGTGGTTGGAGTACAGTGGAACTTTTTAGAAATAAGAAAGAGCTTTGCAGGCAGATTAGATGTTGCAACTGTCAAATCCCACAGCACAGTCATTATGCTAAGAAGATGAAATAAACTGTGAGCCAGCCAATAAGAACAGCTGGAGGGTGGGATCATTTCTCCTTGCCCTTGTCTCCCGAATGGCTCAGCCCCTCAATTCCTTTAACCAAATTTTACATACTGGGATACACCTCTTATTGCTGAAAGCATGGAAAATCCTTTGTGTAATTTCTTAGACCTCTAAATATATGTTTCCCCTAACAAGCAAACGTGGTTATTTCAACAAAGTCAATCAGCTGACTCAAAGGACAGTATTTAAGAGTGGACTTCCCAGAATATTCGTCCCAGTGTTTTCTTTTAACTTTTTCATCACTGTCCTTTTGATGCTTAGTTTAATCGAAAGCATCAATCTGTGTTTACATTAGTCTACTAATTTGTTGAAACTCGTACTGTACTTTAAAGTGTAAGTAAAGCAGGAGGATAAAACTGTAAAAACTAGGAAGCACTGCTGTTTGGGCTAGTTTTGGTCACCTTTGGCTATTTATTCTCTTTTCCTTGTTCCTAGTCTTCAAAAACATCACGAAGATGTAAGGCTTTGCATACCAAATCTGCTAGTGTCTCTTCTCTGGGCAGTTTGCTCTCAGCTTTTGCTTCCTCATTTCTGGACTACTGAGTAGACTCTCAAGTAGAAAGAGAACAATTGTGAGGTTTAAAAGCATGATCCTTCCTCCTCAGCTCCCCCACATTTTCCCTCCTCTTGGAGGGGAACAACATGCTCAAAGCCGTAATATGAACTGAATCAAAATAACTCTGTGTTGATGTCAGGTTCGTTGCCTAGGAAACCATTGAACTACATTTCTCAAGGTTTCCATCCATAAAAGCAAAGCGTATGATGCCTTGCTTTTTGCTATGACTCAGGAATGTGTTGGAAAGATTTATGAACAACGTTTTCTGCGTGATGCTGGAGAGAGTGAAAGAGGAGCCTATGTGTGTTCATTGTGTGTGTTCATTGTGAGGAAAGGTCATTTGAAGACAACAGCCACCCCTTGGAAGAAAAAAAATGGAAATTGTTTCTTTCTGGAACAGTGAAAAAAATCTCCTTCTGTTCACCCCAAACTACATGGGTGGGGTCAGCAGAAGAAAGGAAACATACATAGCAATGAAGGGTGCCAAAGTGATGATAATGAGAAGAGGGTGAAGTTACCCCAGAATCCAGCACCCATAATCCCTATCGGGAAGCTGAATTCACTCTCTTGGAAAGTGCAAACTACAAAACACTTTCTTCAGGTGTATTAGCTAGCTTTGCCATTGCTGAGACACAGTATCCAAGATGCATAATTTAAAAGAAGAAAGGTTTAATTTGGCTCATACTTTCAGGAGATGCAGTACATGATCAGCAGGCTCCAAGCCACAGACATTATGGCAGAAGGACATGGCAGAGCAAAGTGGCTTACTTCACAGCAGCTAGAAACAGCAGAACAGAGCCAAGAAGGACCATACACAGTATCAAGGCCACACTTCCATGACCCATCCAGACACATGCAAAAGGAGCTTCACTTGCCTGCTAGATGTTTATTAATCCAATAAAGTAGTCATATCAGGATTAATGGTTACAATAGATAACCTCTGCTTTGGAAATATTCTATGTCTTGGAATAATATGTTAGTTGCATGGGTTTATACAGATTCCAACATCCATCAGAGTATATACCTAATATAGTATATTTTTTCTTACTTAAATGTTAATCTTTGTATCCATCCAATCTTATTTTAATCAATGATTTCCTTCCTGTGCCCATGGAATTATGCTCCAACTACCAATTTTTCTAAGAGTTCTCATATTTATATTCAATAGGGTTAATGTGTGCAAATATGGGTAATCATGTACATCATAACCATAGAGGCAGTCAGGCTGAAACTGGTTTTATTTGTCATTTTCTAGTAACTGTTATCTCCGCAGATTTGTGAGGCATCTATCATCATTCAAATGTCAAGCGTCTTTATAATTACAAAAAATAAAAGTAAATTGTGTGCATCAGACTTTTAGGGTTAAGTATATTTTACTGCTTTTGGACTCATTGAATATTGGTAAAATCATGTATAGAAACGTGACAAGTGTATCCGAATATTGGCTTACCTAAGAAATCCTATATTTTTACTAAGCCTAATAATAGTGTTTATGATACATGTGATTTAGATTTTGGAAAGGAGTAGATAGCAATAATTAGTACTGAATTCATGAACCAGTTGTCTAGTATGCAGTTGTGGCATAAAAATTTAGCATTTTTTGATCTAGACTCCATGTATACTAAGAACGATGTCTGAAAGCAGATAAAAGCTTTGTCTTTGATAAAGAAATACCACACTGTTCACATCTATAATCCCATCACCCTGGGAACCTCAGGGAAAGAGATTGGAAATTCAATCCAAGTCCAGCCAATTAAACAATTTAGTGAGATTTCATCTCAAAATAAAAAAGGGCTTGGGATGTAGTTCACTGCAAAGGCCCTGGGTGTTTAATTCCCAGTACAGAGAGGGAGTGGATATTATACTTGTTCACACTTTCTTGTGAAATTCAGGTTTGTGTGTTTTCTTCCTAATAGGAATGTCAAATAAACAAAGAAATAACGTATTTGAGAATGATCAGTAAATATAACCCAATTAATTTATTTCCTGTCAGTTGAATGTTCTTGTCCATATTAGCTCAGGCTTGGCCTTTAATGACAGCAAGGTGTAATCATCAGGATAATTTCTTCAACATTGTTATAGCTTGGGTCACTGAGACTCTGAGATTGCAAACAGGAAGTTTTATAACAATTGCTCAAGTCCTATGCAATCCAAATCGTTTGTCAGGGACCTAATCCAGTCTCAAAAGACCTGAACAAATCGCTCAAGAAAGATATTACTCTATTCATGAGGGTGGGTCCCCTATGACTTAATCATCTCTTAAAGGTCCCATCAACTCTCAATACTATTACATTGGCAGTCAAAGGTCAACATGAGTTTTCATGGGGCCAGACCATATCAGTGCCCTTCGTGTCTTCTCCCAGAGCAGCAGGGCAAACAACTGAGCACAGCTGGGCAAACAAGTGTTGGGAAGCTTGGGGATGGGGCAGAGAAGGGAATGTTAGTGTTCCACTGGCCCACCAAGCCAACACCAGTGTACACCAGAGGCTCTACTTGTAATACTCGTCCCCTGGACTGTGCAAGCAACGGGAGGAATCAGACATCCTGCTTAACGACTTTCAGAGTCTAAACTAAAAGGATTCAGAACTACAGGGACCACCATGTAGAAAAAGCCACTATGTATGATCCTACCTCATGTTTATTAGCAGTTGATGGAATGATCATGGGATGTGGGCTCAGATACACCTGCAGTCAAGTCCCTAGTCTTTAATCTAAAGCTATAGAATGGAGGTGAAGGGCAGAATCTTCACCTCTTCAAGACAACTTCTGGAACTTGAACCTAAGATTTCTCCACTTTCTAGCTGTGTGATATTGTGGGTATTATTTAACCACTGTGTCTCAGTTTTCTCATCTGTGAAGTGGAAATACTAATTCTTTCTTCACTGAGCTATTGGGAGGATTGAATTAATAATTGTAAACTTAGAATAGAGCATGATATGTGAAAGGTACATGACATATAAAAGGTATATGCTAATAAATCATTCTGAGCCTCTGTATTCTTATCAGAGAAAATGGATGTATGTGGACTCTCTTGGTCAATTAGCTCATATATAGAACACTATTAATTTTTGTTATTACATTTAGTTATTAATGCTTCTCTGATCAAGTGGAAGATGCTTTTCTGAATGAATTTAAATATTAAAAGGCTTCCTGTGATCTCTCGTGCGGATGCTGGAAGAACAGGAGATGCTTCCATGCGGTCCCAGGGCATCCACTTCCCTTGTGCTTTTTCCCCAAAACTCAGAAAACCTCCATGGACCTAAACTTAATTCATACCCATTTTTCTTCCAGATAAGCCAATGAAGTATACTTAGTTTCCTGGACCTACCCCACAAAGTACCACAAGTCTGGTGACTTGAAAAAACAAGAATGCAGCCAGGCATGGTTGTGCAAGCCTGTGATCTCCACACTCAGGGAAACTGCAAGTTTGAGCCCAGTCTGAGCAGTTTAGCCACTTATTGAGACCCTGTCTCCAAAAGGAGGGTGCAGAGATATAGCTTAGTGGTAGAATCCCCCTGGGATTGATCTCCAATACTGAAAAAACAAAACCAACACCAAAAAACTAGAAATGTGTTCTGGATACAGAAATCTGTAATCTGTCCGCAGGGCCAACCTGTCTGAAGGCTCTCAGAGAGCATCGTGCCTTGCCCTCCTCCAGCTTCTGGTGGCCCCAGGCATTGCTTGACTTTTGGAAGCATAACTCCAGTCTGTTTTTGTCTTTACATGGCCTTTCCTGCTCTGTGTGCTTTTGTCCTGAATCTCCCTGTGCTTTTTCCTTTTAAGGACATCTGCCACTTGATTTAGGATCAACTCTAAATTCTGGGGATTCTCATTTCAAGATCCTTACCTTAGTAAGATTGGAAAAGATACTTTTTCCAAACAGGTTTATATGCACAGCTTCCAGAGATAGAACATGGTGGTATCACTTGGGGCCAACTATTTAACCCACTCTAGGGTTCTCACTGGGTCTATAGAGAATGCATCCTTTTCCCTTGTTTGGACCTATCCACATCTCCATTTCCCCCCCCCCCCACTTTTACTCAAACACTTGCTCCAGTCTTGTCCATCCATCCCCCTGAGATTTGTTGGTCATACCACGGGAGCAGCCAGACATCGTGTCCAAGCCATCTGTCCCTTCCTGGCTCCACTCCGGCTCATGTCTGTACCCGCTTCCTGCCCGGGAACTTGCTGTGGGCTGCACACTGGGAACTTGAGATTTACTCCTCTGAATGCTAATTTGTTTGGCCCTTTCAGCTTCCTTGCAGAGAGCCAGAAGAATCAGATGTTACCCTGGGGTTGGCAATGCTACCTTGCCCTGCCTGAGTCTTCACCAGGATTGTCGTGGGCACACAGCAGGTTTCATAGATGGAGTGTGTTAAAACAGGAGACTGGTAAACTAGAACCAGGAGAGTTAGTGGATCCAGGTTGGAGCAGGAATTATGTTCATAGTTGGTTCAAGCAAATAGGCTCAGAGAAGGAATCTGTGTCAGAAGCTTGGCAGACTGGCAGGAAACATAGTCCTGGTGAATAAATGAAAATGGAGTCTTGCCCTGCATCTGCACAAGCCAGTTCTGGGTTCCTCTAGGTCTGACTAGGACGGATCTATGACATGTGGCTTACCATGGATTGCAAGGATCACCTAACTTTAGCATAAATTTATCAAAGATTCACTATGTACCAGGATCTAGGGAGACAGAGATAAGATAATACTTGTCTAAAGTAAATGAAACCAACAGTGGATGCATACATACATCAAACTAATTGTGAGAAACGTGATAGTTCTATGTACATAGCATTAAAGGAGGTCTACAGAGAGAAGAATAACTCAGTCAGCCTTGGGCTAGGAAATGGGTCATGACGGAACACGAGGAAGTAATGCTTGAGCTGGATCTGGAAGAACTAAATGCAGTAAGTTGAAAGAACAATCCGAGAGGTGACCTGTTCAGCTGACCACCCAGAGCTTCCCCTGCCTGCCCCTTTTTTTCCTTCTTTTTTTAAAATCTCAGCCATACCCCAGACCTCAGGTGGAAAGCACGTTTGTATAGAACATTTTTTAAACAAGCAATAAAAAAACAGATATTAAACATATCTTACCTCAGGTGTAAAACCAGGTAGAAAGGACTCCATTTGTGAGAACTGGTTTGGTAGATATAAACTGAGTATCAGGGGATACAGCGATTATTAGAGGTAATGAGTACCTTATTCAATAAAGTAAAAACTTCAGGATGTCCACCCATCCCAGTGATTCCTCACTCTTGAGCATATTATGTGACATATTCAGATATATATTACTAAAATGCTTTTCATTTATTTTGCATGTAATATTGTTGTGTCTCAAACCCCAAGAATGCAGGAATGATTTCACTCTCTGGTAGAGATGAGACAGTAATGGCTCATGGATCCTTATACCATATGTTTCTGTACTTAAGTGAATATTTCTTTGACTTTTCTTGGGAATGTCTTCCAACCCAACATCTTTATAATGTCAGTGATGTGTTTATAATTGAAAACAGTACATTTTCATGTAGTATTGATTCTATCTAATTATTATTAGGATATACTTAAGTAACTTAACCGAATAAGGTTTACATGTACCCTTTAAATAAGTCCCTGCAAAGATGGATACACTATTCACACATATATACATGTATGTGTGTCAGCTTTGAATGTAAAGTTTAAAAAACTTTAGAACCAAAACATTAACCTCATGAACATAAAAGGAGCCAGACACAGAAGCTTGCATGTTGTCTGAATCCATTTATAGTTCGAAAAGATAAGATTACAAGGAGAAAAGATTAGTGGTTATCATCAGCTGGGAGGGTGAAGGGGATTATCTGCAAATGAGTAGAAGGAAATTTGGGGATGACAGAAATGTTGTGTACGATGAATGCGATGGTTAGTTACATGACTGAATGTACCTGTAAACATTCAGCCAACTGCACAATCTCAGGGTGAGTTTCATTTGATATAATTATATTGCCATAAACCTAACTTTAAGAAAAGTTAAGCTACTTCAGGCTTCCTTCTAAGGTGAATTCCCTGTTGCATCCCTTCTTTCCTAGCTGCTTTTGGGATGAAGAGTTTGAGTATTGCCCATCTAATGTCTAACGTCTCTTCTCTCTGAAAAAGAACGATTCTGAGTAAAATGAACCTCAAGATCCAGTAATTTAGAGTAATCATTTCAGGAGTAAGAAGTATATAGGTCACTTTTAAATATATAAACACCAACATAGCTCAACATAGAGGTATATGATTATTTTAGAGGTATATAATTATTTTAGAGGTACATGATTATTTTCCAGTATTTCTAAATTTTTTATTTTTATTTTTAATATTTACTTTTGAAATGTTTGCATGCTACCATGTACCAAAAAGACGTACGTATCGGTTTGCTAAGGCTGCTACGATCTAGTCCCATGAGCTGGGTGGCTTAAAACACAGAAGTTTCACGGTTTTGGAGGCCAGAAGTCTGAGATCAAGATTTTGTCTTAGGCCCCTCTCTTTGGCTTGTGGGTGATCGCCTTCTCCCTATATCCCACATGGTCTTCTTTCTGTGTATTTGGGTCCTGAGCTTCTTTTTTAAGACCACCAGTCAACTGGGTTAGAACCCACCTTAATGACTTTAATTCAGGCACCTCCTTAAAGCTGTATCAGTCTGAAGCCAAAATGCAGTCATATTCTCAGATACTGGTGGTTAGGATTTCAAGATAGGAATTAGGTGTGAGGTACAAAATTCAAGTCATAGGCTGGGGATTTAGCTCAATGGCATAAGCACCTGCCTCGCAAGCAAGCACAAGGTTGTGAGTTCAATCTCCGGTACCTCAAAAAAAGAAAAAAAAAAAAAGCTGGAAAAAAAATTCAAGTCACACTGTTCTGTTCCCTACTCTTTCTTCCTCTACTGTGTGTGCTTTTTATTCCGCGTGCTCTCCACATTGTCTCTCCAGAGATATAACATTTTCTGTCTTTTTCACCATGGTGTATTGGTCAAACATATGCAAAAGGCGGAAGGAACTGATTCACTAAAAAACCAGAAAGATGCCATGAAAAGCATGTGGATCTGCATATACAAAGCACTTAATGTTTTTGTTTATTTCTTTGATTTGGTGTATTCCTTCAAAAGGTTATATAGGGCAGCTTTGAACATTGAAAATACATCAGGAACATATCCAATATGTCAATAGAAGCTTAAAATTGCCCATGACACACCCAGTTTATTTTATTTTATTTTATTTTAAAGAGGACAAGAGAAAACAATGAAACAAAGTAAATCAGAACAGGAAAATGCAAGCAATACAGCACTTCACAACAAAACAAATGGACAACAGTAGCTAACATGTCTCTTTTCTTTGAAATAGTTGAGCATGCCTTCACACACAATAATATCAAACATAACAATATAGTAAAAAAAATTCAAAAGAATGAAAGCATTACAGGACTTCAAAACCAAATAATGGGAAATGAACAACGGCTGCTATAATACCTCATTTTCCTCAAAAAATTTGTCTATAACATTACACATAATAAAATCAAATAAAACACAATAGGATAGACCAACCAAAACAGAAGAACAAAAGCATGGTAGGACTTCAAAACAAGATGATAGTAAATCAGCAATACATACCATAATGTCTTGCTTTCTTCAAAATAGCATTCATACCATCTCACATAATAAAATCAAACAAAACAAATAAAAAAAAACCAAAATCAGACCAATGAATGAAAGCATTATATAAGACTTCAAAACAATATAATAGGAAACCATGAATAGCATAATATTTCTCATTATATTCAAAATAGCTGCCCTTACCATCTGAAAGCATAAAATCTAACAAAAGACAGAAAAAAGCCAAACCTAATAAAATTGAACACACCCAGTCTTATACTTACCACTACCACATCTACAAATGGATAAAGCACAGAGAGCTAGCAACTGTGCAGCCGGCAACAGTTGTCCAAATTTAACCCCAGGTTCGATAGCTAGCTCGTATAAATAAATGTAATACAGGTATGTACAAGAATTTGTTGGGCCAGGTATGGTGTTGCATGCCTATAATTCTAGTACTCAGGAGGCCGAGGCAGGAGGATTGCTGCAAGTTTAAGGCCAGCCTGGGCTATGAAGTGAGTCAAGGACAGCCTGAAGTGCATAGTGAAAACTGTGTCTCAAAGAGACCAAAAAAAAAAAAATGTCACTTATAATCCCAGCATTCAGGGGGCTGAGGCAAGAGGATCACTGTGAGTTCAAAGGAAGCCGGGGCTACAAGGTGCATCCAAATCATTCTGAAATGCATATCAAAACCCTATCTCAAAAAGACAAAAAAAATTTTTGTCTCTGAGCAACATAATCTTTTCAAGCTGAAAAAAAAATTAAAAAAACAGTCTCTTCCTATTGAAAAATCTGATTCAACTTCTAATAGAAGAAGCATCAACTGGTTCTGCTTCCTCTACAGCAGGACAGTATTCCCTGCAAGACCTGAGAGGATTATGGCAAGTGGCTGCTCCAGGGTTTGCATGGTCTCACAGAGAAGCAAACTGAAGTATTTATATTTCCAGTTGTATGCATGAAGACAGTGGCAGATGATACTTTTAGGTTCCACTTTTGAGAAAACAAAATACTGAGAAGTCCTTTGCAATTGATTTGCAATTTGACAGTTGAGCATAGTAGGATGGCAGAGCCACATAGCTCCAGGAATGAAAACTGGGTTTGGAGCCTCAAGATAAGAGATTATGATCTCCCAGGGCACAAAAGTCCTTTGCAATTAGAAGTGATGAACTTACCAGGGGCGGATGAAACACACAGATGAAGATCAGAATGGTGAACCGGTGAAGGGCACTAGATAAAAAGAAAGGAAGGAACAATTCCATTTAGAGCATCACTCACTGTAAGAAAAGAAATGGACCAGTAATGGTGGTGCAGGCCACCCTGTATGGAATGCCTAATCTATGAAAGACCCATAACCATACTTTGCATATCATGGGCTCAACCTTGGAACAGCACTGCCATTTGCTCTCATCATCCATGCCTTACACATGCGAATAAAGAAGGTCTATAAGACACTGTAAATGACATTTAGGATCCAAGCACCAATTTTTCCTGATACCCTCTCCTGTTCTCTTTCACAATCAATTATAATGATCCTACTCTGTGGTTAAAGTGAGTGTAAGCCATAATTCATCATATGGAGTTCACAGAATGAACTCTGTATAAACTAAACTTAGTTTGTTTTAAGTGGATTTCAGCTCTCCCAAGTTATTTATTTTTAATTGTCTTCATAAAATTCAAAGAAAATCTGTTACGTAGAACCTGTTAAGAGGAGGATACTTCCAGCAAGGGAACACAGTTGACTCTTACCACCTCAACTAGCTTTGTTGAACCATGCAGCCCCTTTATTCAGAGGTTCTAGGAAGACACCCTTCTGCCCTAGCAGAAGTAGCAGTGGTAAAGCTACAATCTCTCCCCACATGAACTTACTTTCTAATAGGAGATGGGACAGATCAAGTTTTCCTACTGCCAGGTGCATTTTATTGTATTATCTGCAGAGGGGTTGCCATAATGCTTGCTGCAGCTTGGGAAGGCCATTAGGAACAAATGGGAAGAGTCTAGAAGGAAGAAGCTCCTGATGAAGGAAAGTGAATAGAATAAGCACATCCAGCCACAGCCACAACGACAGAGATGAGTGCCATTGCCCTAGATGGTGAGCACTCAGGCATGAGCAGGCACAGTGAAGGTGGCTGGTGATCCTTGGGCTGGATAGTGTTCAAAACATTCAGGCAGGCCTGGGGTACCTACTTTTAAGTTCCCACAGCTGTGATTCAGACCAGGTATTTTCTCCAAAGGAGACAAGGACAAGCTATTTGATCAGAAAGGAAAGTAAGAATGACCCATTATAGAAGAAGAGCTAGACAGCTCTCCTTAATTGCAAAGCAATTGCTTCAGCGTTAGTTAAACCAAGCCTTGTCTCTATGTACTGACATGTACAGAGCTGGCTAACCTATTTCCTTCTCCCCTCAACTGACTCTAAGCAATGTGAATATGGCTAGCTGAGGTACCGATATGTAATCTTTGAAGCCAACCAACAGTTTCTTGTTTCCTCGTGTGATGTCTCCCATTAAACAGTTGAGCATAGTAGGATGCAGAGCCACATAGCTCCAGGAATGAAAACTGGGTTTGGAGCCTCAAGATGAGAGATTATGACTTCCCAGGGCACAACAGTTTGCATATCAGAAACTAAAGTAACAGCCTCCTAACCATTTAGATCTACCCTAATTTAGCTACACAGGTTGGTCTTTCTGCATCCTCTTCTCTCTGCATATTGCACAGGTGCTTTCTGGCCTCCTAGCTAACCCTAGCGCACAGAGTCATGTAATTCCCACCATACTCACTATCACTCATCCTTGAGCCACTCCCTTCTTTACAAGTTAATAAATGCTGGGTGATGCCTTGGATCAAGGCCTCTGTTCTGTGAATCCTCACCTGGACTGGACTCAGGATCCCTTGGCTTCCTGTAACTATAAATATGTCATAACATTTTTATTCTCACCACTGTACTAGAGGTGCTAGATTAAAATTAATTCATGGGAATTCCAAAAATCATTCAATAAGATTACAAATATAATCTTCCTGCACCTTGAGGGAGAATGGGAAAAACTATTACAATACTTGGATTACAATAACTGGTGATCATTATACCTGCAGTCCTAGGGAAAAGGATCTTACCTACCTGGCCCTGCTTTTCTCTTAATCTCATACCTTTGCTGTCATAAATCCTCTGAATCATGCAGTTTACGACCCAACCAGCAACCTTGCATTTTAGAGCCAGTCTCCACCACTGAGGGAGGTGAGTATCAGACCATTTCAAAAACCAGTCCCAGTCCAAACCTACTGTGCGCATTTTGGACCCTCCCATTTGGTGCCTTCTCTCATCCGAACCAGCTGGAACCTCCTACCCAGCCTCCTTGCCTCCAGTGTACCCACCACAGTCCATTCTAAACTACCAGTTGTATGATCTTTCTAAGAAATAAGCCAAGCCCATCACTCCCCTGATTCCTAATGCCAGAGGAATGGTTCTGACTGGAAGCTCTTTCAAACCCACACATCCAGGAGCAAAGTTGCGTATTTATATCATGTGGCAGAGACAGGATTGACAAATATTGCAGGTATGGCCCTGTGTATTCCAACTTCTTTGAAGTTAGGTTGAGATATGTGACAAGTTTCCACTCAGTGGTACAACATGTTATATCTCATGCTTGTCGATGGCTCTGCTTGGAAGTTATAGAGGTTGGATGACTTTTTGAAAGGGTCATAGATAATTACAGTATTGGGGGAAATTTTTAAAAATGTATGAATATGTGTTTAAAGGGAAAGTTATTAAAAGGAAGTCCCTGAGAGTGGGATACCACTGAACTACTAGGTTACAAACTAAAATCCAAACACGAAGCTTACATCAAAGCAAAGGAATTGCAAAGGCCTTTCTGGTTTTACCTAGTGGCTCTTAACTGCCTTGTACCTTGCCAACCTGAACCTCCATTCATCATCCCCCAATTTCACTCTGCATTTCCTTGTGGTCCTTGCAAATGTTAGTCCCTGAGCCCCAACATTCCAAGTCTTCTTCATCCTGGAAGACCAGATGAAATGTTACCTTCCCTACTGAGCTCCCATGGGTCTCAGTTACAGTCTTCATCATAGCACCTCTTCCATGATATCCGCCTTTTATCTATGTGTCTACTTACTCACATGAGCTTTTCCCATGAAGGTGGTGTCTCTTTCTGTCTCTGTATTCCCTAAGCCTAGGATACGATCGGGCTCCCAGGAGATGAGCAGTCTCCTTAAAGTCATCCTTCCAGGCTTCAAGGTTTGGCCACACATGGCAACCAATAAACCATTTCACCAAGTGGTTTCCTTGTCTTCTTTCCAGTCTGTGAAAACTGTCAAGGCCCTTGCACTGTGGCTGCTCCTGCCCAGAAATCTCTCCCCTTGACCTCATGCTGTTCGCTTCCTCCCAGTTCCATTCTTCTTCCTCTCTCCTTCCTCTGCTTCATGTCTTCATTACACGTATCATCTGGCAAGGTTTTCTTTTGCATTTGATGTTTGTTCTGTTTATTGTGTTTCTTTCTGGGAGAATCTGCGCTCTGGAAGGCCTTGTCTTATTCACTGCGCAAGACCAATTTCTGACACATTAACAAGTACTCAAAACAAAACAAAAAATTCTGCATGAAGAAATACATGCATGTTTAAAAAAAAAGAAAAAGAAATATATGCATGCATACATGCATATGCTAACTAAGGAAATCAGGAAGCTGGCCTTATGTTCTCAGGGATCCGCATCATAAAACCATCAATCATGAGAGTGAGCAAGTGGTTTAGGTTTACTCTAGTTCAGTGTTAACACTAAACGAAACGTAGGTGGAGTCTGAGACAATGGAGTGTCTTATCCACTCTGTGCAGGAGCCAAGAACCTCTGTAACCCCTGGGCCTTGACTCCTAGCACAATGTCTGGTGCGTGGTAAGCACTCAGTTAATTACTGAGTGTTAAATTAAAATACATAAAGACTGGACAAAGTTTGGTGTTTGTGCATATTTCTGCACTGAACTAACCTGGGCTTGAAAGACATGAGGGGTGTCAAGAGAGTCACTTGAGAAAGCAGCAGTGTGGTAGCTGGCAGTCAGATTCTCCTCCACACATGCCCATGCTGAGTTCAGTCACATTAGCCACCCAGCTGCTCGACTCCAAGAATGGGCATCCCCAACTCTGTGGAGAGCTGGTACTATTTACCAGTCACTAAAAGGATGTTAAATGCTTCTGGCCAAGTAACATTGAGAGAAAAACAAAGACAATATCAATTTGGTGTGGTAGGCAGTAATGGGGGGATTTGGAACCAAAGCTCTTCTCTCCTCAGCTTTGCACTCTGGACCAGCTTCTGAGGTTGTCTAGACATTTACATGTATGGGAGACAACCCCAGTGACTCCCCTTGAATGCAAAACAATTACTGTAACTTTGATTATTTGGAGACTCATTTCCTTATACTGATATGCAGAGAGCTGGCTACGATATTTCCTTCTCTCTTCAACTGGCTCTAAGCATTGCAAATAAGACTAGCCGAGGTGCTGGTATGTAATCTCTAAAGCTGTGTCTCCTGTTTCCTCCATAGTGTTCTCCGTAGAGGATATGAGCACGGTGGGATGTTAGAGCCAACAGCTCTGGAATGTCAGCTGTGTACAAGCCTCAAAGTAAAGAGGCTATGACTCCCCAGGGCACAAGAGTTTGCCTATCGGAAACTGAAGCAACAGCCTCCCAAAGCAATTCAGTTGCTACCTTAATTAGATTATGTGAATTGATCCTTCTGCATATCTTCATCTCTGCAATTTACAGAGATGCCAGCTCAAGTTACTCATGTAATTCCCACCATCCTCACTATCACTCATCCCCAATCCACTCCCCTTCTTCACAAGACAATAAATGCTGGGAGAGGCCTAGGATCAAGGACTTTGTCCTCATGTCCTCATGAGGATTGGGCTTAGGACCCCTTGGCTGCCCTTAACTTGGAATATGTCTTGGTGTCTTTCGCCATGGGTTGCATTGGTGGTGGTAGATTGGAATTAACTTCCTGGGAGTCCAATTATGTCTCAGTGGGTGTACAAATATAACCTTTTGGATTGTGAGGAAAACTAGAAAGAGGATTACAATACTTGGATGACTGAATTTGCCATTTGGGATTACAATAACATGCTCTTATAGCTAGAAATAGTTCAGGTCTAATTACCAAGTTCTTGGTACATATTCCAGTGCTGTAAGACCTGAATTATATGTGATAATGGTACAAATTGCCAATCAAACAGGGTCTCCCACAAGAGATGGACATACATTAAAAAAAATGTAGTTTGGTGGATCATAACCAAATTTTTACTACTTCCTCACCCCTCCTTCAGGTAGAAAAGTATCCTATTTTCTATGTATTCCATGTGCATTTCAGGCTAGAACTATTAAGAGTAATGGAAATTTCTTTAGCTGAACAACACCCACCATTAAATCAGAAGATTCTGTGGTGTGTGTGTTCTTATCCAGTATAGAACCAGGTTCCACATCCCACCTTTCCTGCAGCTGTAGTCAACAGCCTTCAGTGAAGGCAGATGTCCTAACCCTCAATTTGGGGTCTACCTCATAATCCCTCCAGAGCACCTCGGACTCTCCTTTGGAGTTTAAAATGAAATTAGTTGCCATCTTGAGTTTTTTTTGTTTTTATCTTTTTTTGGTCTTTTTTGTTTTTATTGGTACCAGAGATTGAACTCACAACTGCCTGCTTGCAAGGCAGGCGCTTATGCCGCTGAGCTAAATCCCCAACCCCACCATCTTGAGTTTTAACTTGTATTAAAGTCACGATCAAAATGCATAAACCTTCCCAAATCTTTCTCTAGGTCACGTGTGTCAGATGAAATCTGATTGCCGGTCTTACAGTCTTGGTTTCCTTCCTTCCTTCTTTCCTTCCTTCCTTCCTTCCTTCCTTCCTTCCTTCCTCACATCTTTTATCTGTAAGCTATCTGTACAACTGAGAACACAGAATTCAACCATTATTTCTCAGTGAGCTAAATATCAAACTATAATTATTCAACCCCTCCATAATCTATTACCTCTCTCTTTCATTTTTAAACAAATAAAGCAGTCTGTGTCTCCTTAAACTATGTCCTAAACGTACATGGGTGTGTAAGAAGATGCAATGTTTTGGTGAGTCACTAGATGGCATCTCATTGAGGCACTCGGTGAACTATCCCAGAAAGTGTGTTTTGTAGAGCACACCACAGTTCTCCAAGTTGGCTGCCATTGTCTAGTGGGCGTGCTGGAGTTAATCCATTGCCATCTGTCTTTATTTTGCTAACTTACTCAGTCGGACGCCACACAATTGAATTCTGCAAATGTCGGCTCTCCAGTACAGCAATTACCAAGTCTCTTTCCAAACAATATTCCCATACAGCTTTTTTTCTGCTTTGCATAGAGCTTGAAGCATTCAAGCTCTTCTAGACTTGCTTTGCTTATAGGGCTTGTCATATTCAAAGATTAAGAAAAAATTGTCTGAACTCTAAGCCACAACAAAGCATGGTTTCTCTTTCCAGACTGACAACATGCCAACTGACATATTCCTTTTACATAAAACCCTCACACAGAGTGCTGGGGCTGTGTATCTGCACCGCTATCATATATAACTCAGGGCTAATATTTCTGGAGTGGTGCCTGCCTCCTCCAGGATGAATACATTTAGAGTGCTTTTTGTTATTGGTAGTGATGTTATTTTAATATTTGAGAGACTAGTGAGAGAAGTAGGGTAAATGGCATATGGCAGTAGCAGGAGAAGTAGAAAGAAAAAGAAAGAAGAGAAAGAAAGGAGAAAAAGAGAAAGAGAAAAGAGAAACAGAAAGAGAAAGAGAAACAGAGACAGAAACAGAAACAGAAAGAAAAGAAGGAACCACAATGAACTGATGTTTGAATAACCTATCTAATCTCAGTGTCCTGCGAGGGTGTCTCCTTCTTCCACTGTTTGCTCATTTATTTACTTATCATGTTTTGGAGACTTATTCTCCGTGTGGAGCTCTATATGAGATGCTCCAGGCACAGGTTGGATCAGTCCACCAAGAGTCATCCCGCTTGCTTCTTACAGTTTGTGAGCAGATAGATATTGGTCAAGAGACACAAACGCAGAGCTGTGATGAAAGACATACACGGGATGTTATGCAAGCACACGACAATGCTCTGACCTAATCTGAGGGTCAGTCATGGGTATCTGAGGTTGGTGAAGATGATGAGATTTTCAGAGTAGCATTCCTGGGCTGGGGATTTAGCTCAGCAGGCATAAGTGTCTGGCTTGCAAGCGCATGCTTGTGAGTTCGATCCCAGATACAAAAAAGCCAGAGTAGCATTCCTTGTGGCACTGCCACATGCTAAGTGTTCTACTTTGCAATTAGCAGATGCTGAATTGGTATTCGATGCTCAACCTCCCATGACTTTTTTTTTTTTTTTTGAACATAGAGTAAGGAAGGTCTTGCAGCATAAGAATGACAATAAGAATGCAGGTCAATCTGTGAGGGAAAAGCAAGAGTCTCTCATGCAAGCACAGATTTTAGCTTTTCCTGGGTCTATTCTATGCTACCTCAGACTTGCTGTTCCTTAACAACCTACCTTCCTCTTCATCACTTGCTTTTGCCTTTATTTCTCCACCAAAATTATATTAAGATCTTTATCCACCTTGCATCTTTATTTAAGTCCATTTTGTTCCAGGCTTTAACGTTCTGATGAATCAAAAATGAACTGAACATTATGATGCCAAAGGCATCCCTGTTCACCTGGAGCGTGTGGAACCATCAGCTCTTGGAGGGTCATGGTGGCTTGGAATTGGTTAGTGTGGGGGAATTAGTGCTCACTAGTTCCCAGCGCATTTGTGAACAACCTGGTCTCACAATACTTTATCCTGACAACAGAGTATATTTGTCATTAAATATTTGAGGTCTGAGTCCTCCAAGGTCATCTCCTAGGAGACCACACCACCAGTTACTGTGATGATCAAGACTGTGTTTTGCTTTGTCCATCTAAGCAAATTCTTCCCCGAGGCTGAATCTAGGATGAGGGCAGTTTCCCTTCAGGACAACGGGATTCTCCTGTGTGAAAATGAAACCCAGCAGAAGACTCAGCCTGTGGGTGTGGAGGTCATCGGGGAGCTTCGTCAGTGGAGTGGCTTGAGGGTAGAGTTTGGTGCCATTTTCTTTCGGCAACTCTGCAATCTGCAGATATTATGGACTTGGTGGGCCAGGGAAATAGAAGACACCTAGGAATGGCAGGGAGGGAGAAATGTCGCTGAAGGTTTAAGACACTGGACAGCCAGGCTCATCAGGAGCTGCGCAGTTACCATGGACACCTCTGAGGATGCTGAAGGCCATTGGAAGCAGCCCTGGCAACTTTCTCCCTTTTTGACCTCTTATTACACTTGACTTAACTGACCAAACACATTCTGGGGGCTTTTCCTTCCTCAGTGTGTGTGGTGTGGATGCCCCTGTGTCTGCCCTTCCACCTTGAGTTATCTTCAGCAGCGTCATGTGTGGGTACCTGCCTTGTCCTCTCTCCATTCACACATCAGCCATGGTTCTAGAAACCTGAGTGTCAGAACCCCTGGTTTCCTTCTCTCCTTACCTTTTTTTGAGATGTTCTCCCACTTTCTTGGTCTAAGTCACATGTGGTATAAGAAAGACATAGCTGGATTTCAGTGAAGGCAGGGAAAGCACAGGTGTTTGTTGACTTGTTGAGTGCTAGGTACCTAGCAGCCACATGTGGCACCTGTGGGGTCTCTGTTTCTCTCCATAACAGCAAAGCACTACATTATGCTTCCCCTTTTTTGTACATGCTGTTCCTTTGGTATCACGTTCTTTTTTCTTCCTTTCACCTTCTAAATTTCAACTCCTTTTCAAAACCATCCAATTAAACTCCCATTTCCTTTGCAGATCCCCCAAACTCCCCAAGCCTTTGTCTGAATTCCACGATGCCAACATCATCTTTCCATTAGGCCATTTACCACGTTAGATTACCCCCTACCCTGCCTCACAAAGTTTTTTCAGGGTTCTAGAGAATGAGATGTCTTTCCTATCTTGATTTTCTAGTACTTATCACAGTGCCCAACACATTGGTAGGTGCTTAAGAAAGATTCACTTGTCATACAATACCCAGCCTTTGTTAGTTCGGTGTGTGATTTCAGGCAGTCCTCAAAATAACCTTAAGAGATCAGTCATTATTCCATGAGAAGAATGAGGTTTAGAGGAGTCAAATAAATTGCCCCAAAGCCGCACTGGCAGAACTGGGACAAGAGCCAATGTGGATGAAATCTGGAGTCTACACTGCTGCGTGGTCACTTTCTAGAGGACTATGGTGTCATCTAGAGCTGTCACCCAACAGCTATCAAAGAAGAGCACTTAACAGTCCCCAGTGCTGAATAAAACATGCATGAATTTAGGAATAAAAAGACAGAGAATAAAGCGAATGAATCCACGCTAATTCTTTCTTAATTCAGCCTTCGCTTCTGCCTCTGCACCCTGCTCCTCAGCTCCGCTGTACTCTCACACCTACTCCTTCATTCCTCTCATGTCTGAGTCCCTCAGACCTCGGCCTCTGTTCTCCTCTACCCGTTCTCACTCACACACGGCTTCTCAAAATTAATTCCCAAGCTTCTTGTAGAAGACACATTCAAGGATTGAGTTAGGCTCCTGACTCAATGTTATGTAAAATCTAAACATTCAAGGTAAACTTTTACAAGAGTCATTTTCCTAAGTGTATCCAGTGTTTTAAATCAAGAAATATTCTTATGGCCTCTGGCTCACCACTAATCTCTGTTGCCTCCAGAGTTTGCCTGAGTCATTTTTCTGTGTTTTGAACACCTAATGTATATGAGGAATTCAACTACATTCTGGGAATACAGAAATTAGAGTTTAGTATCTGAATCTCATTGTTAGTGAGAGACACTTAAAAGAACAACTACAAAGCAGTGTAATTTCGGCAGCAATTCGGAAGCAGCCCTGGTTCCTCTGTGGCATGGAGGACTGCACTTTCCACATCTCCAGTACTGTCCCCGTCACTTCCTCCATGCCTGGCTTGAATCGCCTCTCCTGGGGGGCAGAAGGTGCTCTATATGCCTCACCTTCCATATGTGCCTTTGAGGCCTCTCTTCCTCATTTGTGCAATCAGACTGTTCTACATTCATCTGTATTTATTGATCCATTCATCTACAAAAAAGTGTTTCCTTGAACTTCGCCTTCTCATGTGCTGAACTATAATCAGACAGGAGGTAAGAAAAGATGAATGCGTGGAAGAATGGTGTGCCTGTTCTGTGTCTGGCCCAGAGAAGAAAGAGTGTCTGGGAAAATTGTGGAATTTATCCCTGACTACACATTTTGGTGGTGTGTGGGTGCACCCCCAAAAGAAAGGGTTGTATGTAACTCAATCTTGACCTAAAAAACTTCCATCATCCAAACAACTCTGGGTGGGACTCCTAAAGGATCACATTTGTAAGACTGAATGCTGTTTCTATATATCTAAACAGTTCTCAGAACAACAGTTTTAAAACTCTCAGAGACACTGAAGGGGACAGTCTGTGAAAGAAGAATTGAGGCCTCATGAGGAGCACTTGAGTAAGCAAAGCTGCCCCAAGTGCTGTCAGTCTCCTTTGCACACTGTCCAGTTGTAGCTCTGTGGTGATTTACCATTTGAAACAGGCCCCCCAGAAGATGCTCCCAGGAAAAACAGGACAGTAGGTGTGACTCGCCCAACCAGTGCATAAGCTTCCCCTCTTTCCTGCCAGAAACTCACTCACCCAGCACCTGGCTCTAAAACACCCTGTTGATGTTTCTTCATATCTTGTCCCCTTTCCTAACTTGGCCAAAATTCTGTGTTTGTCAAACTCTGACTTCAGCAACAACTTTCTAAAGGTCTTCTGATTAAAAAAAACAAAAAACAAACAAACAAACAAAAATACCTGAGACCCAAAATTAAGGAAAGAAAGGTTTAGTTAGCTCATAGTTTGTGGAGGTTTCCGTCCATAGTCAGCTGGCTCCAAGGCAGGCTGACACATGGCAGAGAGGCAGTACTTCAAGGTGCCAGAAGACAAGAAATGCAAACAAGAGCAAAAAACAAGCCTCTTTGCCTCCCTTATACTATAAGCAGGCTACTCTCCACCCCACCCCCACCCCCACCCACCCCAGCCCATGGTGGGTGTAGCTTTCACCCATGGCTTTGCCCTCCTCTTGCATAGGCTCAGGATGTTTACAAAGTGAGGACCCTAGCCCCCTGCTAAGTTGCTTAGTTTAACTTCTAAACTTGTCAAGTTGATGCAGGATATCAGCCATTATACCTAACTTGGACAAAATTCTGTGTTTGTCAACCTGGATCTGAGTAACAACCTTCAAAAGGCCCTCTGATCAAAACAACTGTGTGTTTCGGTTACAGCACATTCTTCTCGGGCTTCAGCCCCTTTCACTAACCTTCCCAAACACATTTTTCCACTTACGTCACCTGTCCTTGGGACCAGCAAGTGCCCCAGGGTTAAGAAGTCTTCACTGTGCTCCGGTCCTGAGGAGTGGGCTCTGGAACCATAGTGGATATTCTCCTTCCCTGTTGCTATGCATCCTCCAGAGGCTGGTCAACACTGAGTTACCTCCTGAGGGTAGAAACTCTTGTCACAGGATTTCATTTTAGGTCAGCAGTTTTGTAGGCAGAGGGGGAGATAAGACAAACATAGAGAGAAGAGCACTTGCCACAAACCAACAAGCTCAACATAGCTTTGGGGCAGAGATGCAGAGATTTGGTAAAGGTCCAGAAATCTAAACACAGGCTACGCTTAAGAACTGTGCCTGTGCTTTGAGCTAGGCAAACAGATTCCCTGTCTCCTTGACAACCAGAACATAAATGTCTCTTACCTACACGAACTACTTCTTTGCCAGTGCCAGGGACAGGTGAAAGAGTCTGTAGGTCTCACACAGATAACTTCATTGTTCTCTGGTAAAGGAATTTACCTCCTCAGCTCTACTAAAATCTCATTTGTCTCATTGGTCAGCCATGACCTTGACTTTTTGATAGAAAGCAAATACAGCCTTTCACTCAACACTCTTAAGAGTCTGGCAAGAAAATCTGCCAGGAAAGTTTTTCTGTAAAGTTGTATTTACACAGACATGCTTAGATAGTCAGAATCACTAACCTTAAATAGCCTTCCTATGTCAGGGCAAAACGTGTTGTCATCATCGGGACATTTCCTCCTCCCAAGGGACCTCAGATTCCTGTTGCTCACTTGACATGCAAGACAAACCACAGCAGTGATAGAATGTTTGGTGTGAACAGAGTCCAGGGTATTGCCTTCTAAATGAGATCATCTCATGGACAGTGGAAGTCAGGCGCCCCTTTAAATGGTCGGGAATATCATGGGTACAGTCTGTAGCGACCAACAGCAACCAGAATACGAAATTCAGGGCTAGGAAGATAGAATCACAGCCCTCAGGCCCTTACATTATGACTGTCCTCACCACGGCAGCCAAGTCTGGACGGATGGACTCAGAGTGAGAGGACAAAGGGCCTTCAAGCTTGCATTTGATGAGTCACTGCTGCTTTGAATGCATACTTACACACCCCAGCTATACCCTTAAGGTAGAGCATTCCCAGTGATGTAGGAGGAAAGGATGTGTGTCCCAGGGGATGAGAGTTAGAGATATAACACCCAGGTAGAGCCCCGGTCCTTCAAAACAAGAATGAAGCAAACAAGATGAGAGAAATAAAAATTCCTTCTTCTCCCATCCCTCTTCCTATGCCAGATCTTTTCAGGATAAGTAAAGTTGTGCAGGAAAAAGAAGGTGCTTGTGAATGTGTGTGTGTGCAGGTGGATGAATGCACTATCGCATGTGGATCTGTATGCAAGTTATAGTGCTTCTGGGCATGCATGTGAATAATGCTGCAAACATGTTAGCCTAATGCAGAACAATCATTAACCCAACTCTGACGGGAAAAGTCTACTATTTTCCAACAGGTTCCCTGTTCATTCCAGTGTACCCTCTGGGAATCACTTAGCAGAGTCAAGGTGAAAGAGGAGTACAGAGTAAAGGAATGAATGGAATGTCTACTCGTTGTCATAATCAATCACTTACCACCCCTTAGGGATAAGTTGGCACTGGATCTCTGGAGCCCTTCACAGACAGCATTCTTCTGGGTTGAGCCCAGAAGCAGAAGATAGAGCCCTAGGGGCTGGCTGTGCAAACTAGCTTCTATCCCTACCAGGCACTGTTTAGCATGAAGTGCAGGGTGATTTTCAAGAGATACATTTCTTGGAAATGGGGACATATTATGACAACTGATTGCACAATAATAGTGTCTGGCTCAAGCAGAGCTCTTGTGCAGTTAATGGAACTATGCACTTCATCTATTAATTGACATAACAAACATTGTACACTTATTGAATGAGAATAACTAACATTTGCTGAAGTTCACGTACTGTTAGAGCTCTTCATCAACTTTAGCTACAGAAGAACCCAATCAAAAGGGTACTGTTTGCATTTTATGAAGAGGAAACAGATGCACACCAAGCTTCCCTAAAGTCTTTCACTGCATGCAAGAGCCAGGATTTGAACACAAGAAGTTTTACTCCAAATCTAACACGTTTAGTCACTAAACATATTTGCTTCCTATGTTAACTATTATATGAATCACTACATATTCCAAAGGTCTTCTTTAAACTGAGAGAGAGAAGGAGAGAGACAGAGACAGAGACAGAGACAGATAAAGAGAAAGAGAGAGAGAGAGAGAGAGAGAGAGAGAGAGAGAGAGAGAGAGAATCTTGTAAGCTGAGGGAGAAACATAGTATGCTGGTTTCTGTAGTGACTTAATAGTATTTTGAAGTTGGAGACACTTGGGAACTATAAATCTCCTCTCCCATGCCATTCAAAACGTCAAACTGAACCCCACCAAATATTGGTATATGCATGGAAAAGGAAGCACAATAAACAGCCACTGAATTGGTTCAGCAGTTAGGGAAGACTCACCTTAGCCCAGGCAGTCCAGAGATGCCAAGTGCATGGAAGACCCAAGGTGAGGCAGATGTTATGATATCCTTAGGATGGAGGCTTCAATTAGAGGTCAGATCAGCCAACAGGGTCCTCTGTGAAGGAAGAGACAGAATTGGCGTCTTCTGGGAAGACGCCCTTTCTTAGTCCTTGTTTGTAAAAGGGAGTGGAGGCTGTACAATATTCTCAACCAATCACCAATTTTGGCACTACTCATCCTACCAAGGAAATAATTTTACTAAAGATGTGAAGAGCACTAGATAAACCCTCTGCAGATTCTGTGCCATTGACATAGTGGCTAACTACTCTGGAACGTTGTTTCCTCAGGTTTCCTGTCTCAGAGAGTCCATCCAATAACCTCGAGGTGGCCAAAATCAGCATTGTTGGATCATTTGTGTCTTTCACAAATGGTAAGTCATTGTTTCTCACTTTGAATGGATGAAGCAGCTCAGAGAATTACAGTAACTTGCCCCAGTTTTCTAAGGAAGTAGATGGATTCATTAGAACCCATGTCTCACTATGTTCATACCTTAGCTCTTGGCATCACATCATGTGGGTGGAGCCTAGGAAAGATCAAAGGGCTGCATGTGAACTGAGACCAGAGCCCATGCCCCACTCATGCATGGCAAGAATCTGCTAGCTCATCATGTTACAGCGCTGCTCCTAAATCTTAAGTTAGCAGCTTGCAGGGGCCACTTTTAACAAGCACAAATTCATCAATGTTTCATAGCTTGTAAAATACTTATCTCTTGTGTTCTAATTCAAATGTGACCATTGTAAAAACAGAGCGGTAAGATGACCATACCCTTCAGGCTGGATGGGTACAAACCACATGCTATTCTTATGTTGGAACCCAGGCCCATGTCCCATCAAGGTCTCTTTTCCTAAGTGACAGTCTGCATTCTCTCGCTTCCCTTCTTCTCTTTGACACTACCTTGATCTTCTAGGTATAATTTTCTTAGTATCCTTTTAAAAATATTTGCTTATAGTATGATTAGTCAAGAAGTATATGCCTTTTGAAAATAATTTAGAAAACAGTATACTATACAAAAGAAGAGCATTATCAAGCATCTTACCAAGACACGGTAATTTTAGTGTCTCTGTCTACACTTTTGTTTATATATGTGGATATATGTATGTATACAAACATAATGGTTTCATAATATTTTATCCAGTGTACATGTATGTGTGTACCGTTATTTATGTAAGCATCTCATCCTAGATTCTTCATTGCTTGGTTTGTTTTCAACATGTATAAAACCATTTAATGAAAATCCTTGACTATTCATCTTTGTATAATTGCCTAAATTTCTGTATGTGCAATTGACGTTCATGGAAATATACTTTTTAAGGATTTTTAAATATGTATTGAGAAATTACTCTTTGGAAAAGATGTTCATTTCTTCTCTTTAGCAGAATATAAGAATATACATTCTCATACCTCCACCAACAATGAAAATTAGCAAACCTTTTTTCTTTAGCAAATTCATAGAAAAAATTATTGCTTTCAGTCCTTGAGAAGGGAAATGTCTTTTTATTAGTTTGTCAGTAAGATGACCATAAAACTGGTTGTCCAATCTGGAGTGCTTTAATAACAAACAGGGACATTAAATGGAGGGTAAGAAAATGGACTCACAGTCACACTCCTCCTGCACATTTGTATTTCTTAGTTTGATACTAACTTTTTTATTGAGTTGTCTCTTCTTTTTTTTAATGGTTACACAATGATCATGTTATAATAATAATAATAGACTTTATAATACGTATTAAATGTATTTCCCTAATAGGTCTCTTGTTTAATTTTAATTCAGTAATAGAAATATAGTTTTGAAAGTTTGTTTTAGATGCTTATTAAATTTGAATTTACAAATTAACTTTTTTATTTTTATTTTTTTAAGTACTGGATATAGAGCTTGTGCTTGCCAGACAGGTACTTCGGGTGCTGAGCTATGTCTCCAGCCCTGATTAACTTTTTTGAGATGGTTAGTGTTGTAGTCAGGAGTTGTGAGAACAATTAAAATCAGGACATGGAATTTATAATATTAGTTTATGATGGTCACCCACAAGAAAATGCAGGAAATCTGTCCAAAACACTGAAGATACAATATTCATCCAAGGGCCTGGATCCCTCAGCAAAGTCCCACACGAGTCCAGATGAAGACCCAGAGCCCATGACAGTGCCTCCCATGAGTCCGACTGGGGGTCTAGAGCCCATGAGAAGGACTCACTCCAGTCTGTAGTATGGATCTGTGCCGGGAAGGCCTAAAGGTGAGTGATAGAAGCTAGAAAGTCTGTGCCAGGAGGGTGAAGGAGCCGTGCTGGTCAGTTGAGGGTTCTACACTCCAGCAGAGAAGTCACACTCACAACAATGACCAGGGCTGTCCTGAAAAGTACTGCCATCCTCAGCGACACGGAGGCCTTGAGCTCCTCCAACATAAGCACAGTTGAGTACATGCCAGAAAGCCAGTGTGACGAGTTCATCCTGGAGATTAAGCAGCATACGTCTTGCCCTCCAGAGCCAGGAAGCAATTCTCGATGTGAGGACCAGAGCCTCTCCAGGAGAACCAAGAGCTCAAACAGCAACACGTAGGAGAACCCACAGTGCCTCAATGCCTCTCTTCCTCTGTATGTCTCTATTTATTTATTTTTCTCTTTTTTCCTTTTTATCGGTACCAGGGATCAAACTCATGACTGCCTGCTTGCAAGGCAGGTGCTTATGCTGCTGAGCTAAATCCCCAGCCCCTGTATGTCTCTATGCTGGCAACTTTGCTCAGGTGGAACATCTATACACAGCACCATGCTGATTTAATTCAGCTGGCATTAAGTTGACCATCACTTTTTAATCCATAACAACTAATTCATGCACAATTTTAAGAAATAATACAGCAGGCCCACTTTACCTGTTAGCTAGTTTCATCCGCACCTGGCGTAGCAACTTCCACAGTGATAGCCTAACATTGCCACCAGGACACTGGCCAGATCCTCATGCTGTCCTTTTAATAAACATCCATCACTCTTGTCCTGCGTCATGCTATCGACTACTAATCTGTCCTCCAACTCTTTAATTTTGTTATTTCAAGAGTGTTACATAAACAGACTCATAGTGTGTGTAACCTTTTGATTTGTTTTCTTTTTATTTCTTTTAGTTTAGTTTTGTCTTGTTTTCACTCAACATAATGTTCTGGAAAGTGATCCAAGTTGTTGGTTGCACTTATTAATAGTTTGTTCCCCTTTGGTACTGAGTACCATGGCTTGAGTATATCACAGATTTTTTAACTCATAGTTGTCACTATGTTTCATCCTAGACATTCGGAAAGTGTGTAGTGCTCTTTGCTTTCATTGTGGTATAAGTTTTCCCTCATGGATACTGATTTTGCATATTGTTTCATGTGCTTATGGCCATTTGTATACTTTCCTTAGGGAAATGTCATTGTATTTTGTCCATTTTCTAACTGGGTTGTTTAACTTCTGCACTGTTTGTTTTTTGAGAAGTTTTCCAAATGCAATATAAGATAGTTAAATTTCAATTTCAGATAACAATAAAATTTATTTATTATGAGAACAAACTAAATGTGATGTAGAATATATTTTTAATAAATAATCATTCATCATTTACTTGAAATTCAAAGTTAACTGTGTGTCCTGTATTTTCACTTGCTAAATCTTGGAATCCCGGACAGGTGGAGTACCCCCCCTTCCCGCTTCAGCAGGAAGAGAAGCAGAGCCAAGAGCTCGAGTGGTGGCCCTGGCCAGATCCGAGCCATTGTGACGATGCTGCAAAGCACCTCTTTTTCACTGGAGCCCACCTTGCTCTTGCACGAGGCTGCAAGTTCAGTAGGGCCAGGGTCTCATAGTGCTGGCTCACTGTTTCCCTGCAGCACGAGAGCAACGTGGCCAGAGCCCTGCTTCTTCCTGATGCCAATGAGAGAAAGCTTACTTCTGTTTGCAGCATAACTGCTCCCATCATCTTTCTCAGCAGCCTAAATGGCCCTATTAGCTTTCAATTTTCCCCTTTGAGAAAGCTGAAGCTTACTTTATGTCCTCCTGATTTCTAAATGAATCCAGAAAGTAAATCACAGTTTGGGAAGCTATGAGCCCAAGGCCTAAAAGTATCAGCCAGCTTGGGTCAAGCTTCCGGATTTCATTTTAGCTGTGCATCACCCAAACAGCACTGGTATGACAGCCCGAGGAGAAAGGAGATTCTCAGGTTCAATCTGGTGATCAGGAAAGAGGAACATGTTAGTTCAAAATATGATTCATGAAGAAACAAAACAAAAAATGTTCCTCCAAAATAAAAATAAGTACTGTTTAGGCAAATATCATTGCCAGATGACATTTCTATTGTTGTCTGCTCTGCCTAATGTCTTCATTTCCCATTCCGGAGGAAGAAGTCTGCCCTCCCATCCCACAGGTTCAGAAAAAAGCTCCCCTCTGCAGGCTGAGATGCCATTTTCAGCTTTGGAAAAGAAACAAATCTCGCTATTGTTAAGGCTCTTACTGAGAACACCATGCTCTCAGTCCTACTGGCTTGGCTATAGTCAAAAGAATCAAACAAAGCTGTTGGCTATGAATTTCATCATCTGGCTTGCATAGCTGAGTCCTCCTCCCCCACCACTACCACCTCAATTCCATTTGCAATCTGAGTGCCTCAGAATTTGTTCCAGGAACAAGTTAAAATTCCTGCTCATTTCAACTTACCAGCAATGCAAGTCACTTTTTCTTTCCTTTTCATTTTTTTTTTTTTTTAGGAAAAAAAAAAAGAAATTCTGATTGTTGAAAGATCCGAAGTAGACAGTTTCAAACTCTAAAGCTCCTGAGAAGAGGAGGATGGGATGATTGATTTGCAGGACTATAGGGTCTATATGAAGTGCAGTCTAAGGAGTAAATGTATAATTGCCTCTCAGTGAACAGGGTCATGGGCCCCATGCTGGGCTCTGACACCTGTCACCATTCTGGAGGGAACTCAAGGGAGTTGTCGTGCTCAGTAAAGGTGTTGGGGTCTTCCTGTTAATCTCTTGCCTTAAGCCTGTACCTAGTCCCATATTTATTACACTGTCAACATCCCCACCTGGACGGCAGTATGGGAATACAGTAATTGTCCCATGGGATGGGAAAAAACCACACACAAAGAAAAATGTGTGTAAACAATGTTATTTAACAGGCCACTGCATGGGAAAAAAATTTACTGGCACCTTTACAACATTTATTTGGAGCAAGCATGTACATGTGTGTTTGCATAGACACAGTGTGATTTTCTTTTTGTTTTGTTATTAGATTTTTCTTTGAAAAATATCATTTGCTAGAAGTCTTTTAAGAAAGATCCACAAGAAAGTACTAAAGTCAATATAAGTTAAAAAGAAATTTAAAAATAACTTTAAAGGAGAAATAATGAAATCTGAATTCTCACTCTCTCCTAGAGTCTATGATGGGAAGAAAGAAATTTTATATCCTCACACCCTCATTTCGAGCCCACCTTTGGGAAATGGGTTGGGAATTATAATAAAGCCTACTTGATGGAAGAATTCTGAGCATAAAATAAATGGAATATATAAAGAGCACGGCAATGCACCTGCTTAAGAATGATAACCAGCATTCAATCAGTGTCCACATGGCTGGCACTGGCATCAGTATTTTACCCAAAAGATCCTCACTGTTCCCTTAAGAGGTAAACACTAAAACCAGCCCCAATATGCAGAAAAGTGGGGCTTAGAAGGACTCTGCCTGAGGACCACCACTGTCCAGGTGGAGGCAGGGTTGGAATCTGGCCACTGCTTTCTCCCCACTGTGCACCCTACGAAAGCCATGAGCTGCGCCCATGAGCCAGATTTGACCTTGGGTGTGTTTGCTTTGACTCACTTTGTATTTGTTTTTCTAAAAATCTAACTTAGTGTTCAACACTTAAAAAGTGGAAAATACTTCACAGTTCTAGATAGTTGGCTTCTGTCTACAAGTCTGAAGCCCCGACCGTTCTGCTCCAGCATTCTCATCTGCCTCAGACCGCCTGATAGGGCACAGCATCTGCCGACTTCGAACAATCAGGAGTTTATGATGGCGCCCATCACTCTCCATCCACTCACATTCACATCACCACCGGGCCCCCAGAAAAATCTGAGGTCTGACCTCTCTCTCTCTCATTGCCTATCCATCCATCTCCATCACTTAGGTCATCCTGTTGTTAAGCAACAACCTAATATCCATATATGGCTCCTTTATGGGGCAAACTGCCTCTGTTCATTCTTATCCTGTCAAATTCTAGCCATTCCTGCCTGCTGCAGTACCATGTTAGTGTAACACTGATGGTGTTCCTGGATTCCCTGGTGCCTCTGCCCATACCGAGAAGTCCGGAAAAATCACAAAGCACTTCTGACTGTGAGCACATATTGTCAGCTGGTTGGCCTTTTTCCTCCATCTACACTTCTACCAACTATTTCAGCCCAGCCAGGGCCTCCTCACCCTGCCTTATTGCTTACTGACTTACTGCATTTACCTCCCACGTTGTCCTTCTAATCCAGCCCACACCAGTTTAATCCATTTCACACGACAACCTCATCTCTACCTTGAACAAATCTTTCTTTGTAGGCAAGGTCAGTTTCTTGGCTATAAGGTCTGTGCAGTTACAAAAGACTCCTGCTTAAAAAGACCCCTCGCTTGCTTAAAGCTCTGCTGTTGCCTATTAAAATTTCTAATGATTTTTGATCCAAAGTTTACCACATTACTTTGTACTGGAGTCAACAAGCATATAGTTAGTGTTATTCATGTTTCAGTCTTGAAACTTTTCATGACTGCTAACTTCAGTGGCCTTGCCCAGTCTGTTTCAAACAGTGACACACAGAGAACATGACAATGCATGTATGCTAGAGCAGACTCCTCTGATGTTCCAGACCCAGCCAGCTAAGTGGGAGCAAGCAGGTGTCATGGCAAACTGTGACTCTAGCATCACCCAGAGTTGCTGAAGATATCCCTGAGGTAAGTTCTGACATGCAGGATAAAGTCCCATGAGTTCACCTCGGTGCGAATCAGCTCAATTTCAGTTTTGCTGGTGGTCAGGCTGATGGATCTCTACAAGTGTACATAGCATTCCAATTCTCATTTTCAGGATCTCATTAATGTGAGTCTGGTGCTGGGAATGATCACCCTTCTCAATATTTCCCAAACTTTGCGTATTTTTATCACATCAGTCTCCTCTACAAAACTTGCCCTGTGTATATCAGCCAATACTATCTCATCCTTATATCAAACGATGACTGACTGCTCAATCCATGCAAAGGACTGAGGCACGGTGGGGCATATAACTGTAAGTTATCACATGCTCCTGCCACATGAAGCCTGCTGGAGTTTAGAATGCAAACAAGAGGGCTTTCAATCTAGTGTGATCACAAGTATTATAGAAGTGAAGCAAGAAAGTATTTGTTTCTTAGGGTGGCTATAAAAAATTACTACAAGCTTGGTGGGTGATAATAACAGACATTTATTCACAGTTCAAGAGGCCCAAAGTCCCAAATCAGTTGTCACTGAACCAAAATCAAGGTGTCAGCAGAGTCACACTCTCTCTGGCTCTAAGGAAGCTTCTTCCAGCTTCTGGTGGCTCTCTGTGCTTGTGAGAGAGTACTACCACCTTTGACTCCTTCACAAATCCTTCTCCTGTCCTCTGTCATGTGTCTTCTGTATGTCTCTTATAAAGACATTGTAATTGGGGTCTACTGGACAATCCAGGGTAATCTCAAGATTCTTTGTTACATTTGCTAAGGTAAAACTCACAGGTTCTGGGAATTAGGATGGTGTTATATTTTTGGAGGTGATCGTTATGACACCTACATAGCTGCCCCTAAACCTGCACTGGGGAATTTGGAGGATTCTCCTCGGATAAGACAACATTTAAACTAAGGCCAAGAGGTGAGGAGTAAAAGTGTTTCTGAAAACGACATGTGTAAAGATTTCAACACAAAATTAGGCAACTGGATTCCTGGGACTAAATGAAGCTAAAAGTGTCTGGAGAAGAATGTACAAAAAGTAAGAGAAGCAGCTAGAGAAGCTGTAAGTGCCAAACCAAGAAGAGCCTTGTAATCGCAGATAGTTGCTTGATTGGGGATCACAGATAGTTACTGTAATGGGGAGGCCTGGAAGGGTATTGAGCAATGGAAAGGCATTATTAGATTTGGAAGATAGTGTGGTTGGAGTATGAAGAATGGTTTGGGGTAGGCCAAGGCTGGAACTGGGGAGACAAGGTAAGAAACTCTACATACCCTGGGCTGTGCATTACAAGTTAGGCAGATAATATGAAAGGGAAAGCAAGGGCCGATGTATGCAAGAGGCTGAGGCTGATTCTTCAGCAGGATGCAGGAACTGATGAGCCTTTGGTGGGGAAGTCAGGACGAGGCCCAGGCCTCTGGCTTCTGGTCTGGACAGCATTGCTGTTGGTGAGGTGGGTACTGAGGAGGTACAGTTTCAATGGGTACTATAGCAATGAGCAGGCCGTGTCCCTGGGGCAGCCAGCTGGACACTCAATGGGCATTTTGAACTCAGAGGTATGAAGCACAGAAGAGAGGGCTGGGTTGGAGATACGGACACAGGAATGGGAAGCATATGGGTCATCTGCTAAGTCACGCAGTAAATGAGCACGCTCAGGGGAACACGCTGGGTAAAAAGGGAGCAAAGGCTGAGGACAGAGTGCTCTAGAGCTGTGACACCAGAGCGATAGGCAGTAGACAGGGGACGCCGCAAACGGCAGAAGGCCTGGAGGGGAGTGACTGCCAGGCACTCATCCTTGTATCTATGGTAACTTGTTTCCAAGACCCCCGAGCGCACCAAATCCCTGGACGCCCCTGTTCCTTCCATAAAATAGTGTGGTATTTGCATATAACCTCCGCACATCCTTCCCTGTACTACAAATCACCTCTAATGCATCCATAATACCTAATGTGATGTAAAGTATTTTAAATGTTCTTAGACTATAGTTTTAGGGAATAGCATCAAGTGGAAAAAGCACAAATGTTCAGAACACATGCAATTTTTTCTGAACGTTTTTATTTATTTGTATATGTTTGTAGTACATAGGCCTTACATTTGTCACACAGAATTGGCACATAATACACCTTAATTGTTTTAATCTACTAAGCTCTTCTCTGCCTGACCCAGTGCTTGGTGCTCTTCCCATTTGCATCATTTCCCCCTCTAGTTCTTTTTTTCCATCTCTTTACCCTCCTCACTCCATCTAGTGTTCCCCCGTCCATTAGAAAAAGATGTTCCTACTTCTGATTTATCTATCTTCTATTTTGCTTTTTTCTGTCATGAAGCAAGATACATGTTACGCATTCATAGGTAAGTGGACCCAGTCAAGACCGTAATATTAAATGGAACGAGCCAGACACACAAGCGTAAATAGCACATGGTTTCTGAATATTTTTAATCTGTAGTTGGTGGAATCCCATAGATACAGAAGGCTGAATGTATTTAGGTATTTGTGAGTTTTGTGATACAATTGGAAACGCATTATCTACTGTACTATTCTGTTACTCATTTTAAATTTTGTTGAATAATTCGTGGACAATATTGTTCTGTTGCATGCTGCCTTGGTCTCTATTTTGTATGCTTGAGAACCAAAGCAAGGACTCCCAGCAAGGACCCCATCTGAGAATAAGTACTAAACAACTGGCTAGGTGTTAACTCTCCGAGTCTGAGTGAGAAAATAGGAGGAGACATTTCCATTTCCTCTGATTCCTTACTGAAACCCCATCATCCACTGTCACTCTCAACTGTATTTTTCCTTTTCTTTTTTTTACGGAATTTTTTTATTTAAGGAGAAAAAGGAAAAAAAAAAGGGTACAAGTTATACAGAATTTCAGAAAAAATAAACAGTAGGAAATCACTAGTTAATAGATTACATATTGTCATCTTAGAAATAGTTGCTCAAGTTACAAAATTAAAGCATATAAAGTGGACTTCCAAACAGTGAGACTGCAAACAGTTCTGTTCAATGATCCAACAAAAGTCAGTAATATAGTTATCTATCTTATACACTTAAATATAGATGCAGTTATGTCCTTTAGAGCACTTTCTTTTCCTTTCTTTTGTACAATGACAATTACACATTTTGGGTTTTATTACTTCCACAGTTCTTATTACTTTTTTTTTGAAGAGAGTAAAACCAAATGTGACATAACAAAACAGAGTCAGTCAAATCAAAAGGATGAACATAATAGATAATGTAAAAACAAAATACTAGGTGATCAAAACAATGGTTACCACACTGCCTCTTGCTATCTTAAAAAGAATTGCCTATATCATCAGTTATAATAAAATTGAACAAAACAGTAAAGAATAAAACCCAAACATTGGAGACATTACAGGACTTTAAAAGAAGATAATAGTCAACCGGAATGGGCGTCATAATGAATCTTATTGTCTTTACAGTTTTGCCTATACTTTCGAACTTGGTACTATCAAGCAAAGCAGAATAGAGGAAAATCAGTCAAAGCAAGATGGTGATGGCTATACAGGGTTTCAAATCAAGTTAATAGGAAATCAAAGTGGGTTACTATAATGTATCCTGCTATTTTTTAATTTTTCCCTTAATTAAAATGATAAAAATAAAAAAGTAAATAATTACAAAAAAGGAGACTGAGATAAAAGAGGGCATAACAACAAAACAGTGCAGGTCAAAGCATAACCATTTAAGCAAAACAGTGTTTCACCACAAGATAATCTTGACATAAAAGTAGTTACCATAGTGTCTCTTTCCTTGAAATCTTTGAGTATAACTTCATATACTGTAGCACCAAACATATCAAGACAATGTAAAACCGTTCAAGAGATTTTTTCTTGTTATAATTGTTTCTATAAGTTAAATAGTATCTCCTTTCATATTTGCTCGAGATGTTTCCTTCTTCTATGTATTTCTTTTCGAGCCAGTTAAGTCCTACACAATAGCACTGCCCCATACAGCACCCTGCAGTGATGAGATGGTTCTGTAACTGTGCTGTCAAGATGCGAGTTACTTGCTTCAGGTGGCTACTGGGTACCTGAATATGGCCAGTGCCGCTGACCTTTTAATTTTAATTAATTGAAATTTAAATATACTCATGTACTAGTGGCTATAATATTGTGACAACATAGCTTTATAAACTTCCATGGACTCAAAGCTCACTTCCCTACTCTATGCTGTCTGGAGGACTGTACTTTCATTTAGCTGAGGAGGATCATCACTGGAACAATTTTGTGTGGCTTTAATAGTTTAATTCCCCCCCCCACACACACACACAGCAAAGCATGAACTCAGGGAAGCGCGCTCTGTGTTTCCCACACCTGGGACAGTGTGTGCTTTTGACAATGTGTTCAATAAACACTAAACTTAGAGAACGAATGAATGACAAAATGATTCCTTAACATACTTTGTGGGATTACATGGCTAAGAAATGTTCATTAAATCATCACAGATGGCAATTTTATAACAGTTGATTATGGGGTACTAATACCTCTAATCAACAGAAATTGGAAATGATGAGAGAGATACCAATTTTACATGATCGGTTTGGACTAGTAAAATTTGAAGGACAGGATCATGTACTTACTTCCTTTGATCTACTGCCAAGCAAAACCCCAAAGGCTTTTGCAACTCACAATGGCGTGCCATATCCCTTCTGTCTTGCATTACACAGTTAATACAAAACCACTTGCACGTCTCACTAATAATTCTCAGCCTTCCTCGAAAGCTAGTTATGTGGCTCACCCTCTTAAAGGTGCACTAAATCCTGACTTTTTCTGCGGTGCACCAGTCTCTTTTCCCTGCCTTGCATTCTTTCAATCTTAAACATATTTCCATAGCTCTTAACCTAGTTAATTTTTAAATATTGACTATGCCAAGAAGCATGAAAATTTCCCTCGAGACACTAAATTGCTCGAGTCAGCACTCTTTGAATATGCCTTTTTAATAATTATCCTGGAAACCAACGTGACCTACTCAGATGTTCTGGCTTTATTGGAACATCTGGGGGTTCCACGTAAGCTCCCTCTTTTCCTACTCAGTACCACTGCTTCCCCTTGCTCTTCACAGATACATAGAATCTAAGGGTTCCCTGGATCCAGCTGAATCCAACTCCTACACCAGCAGCAGGCATGGAGCCAGGATGCTTGTTCCTGTGCCTGACTTGCCTTGCACACCCATGAGGGGAGGTTTCAAAAGAGTGCTCTACAGTCACTTCCTGTCAGAGCCGAGATCTGAGGCCCAGGTGTCAATCCAAATGGAGTCAGGCAAGGTAGACTGCAAGCGTGGAAACTGAATGAGCTGGAGAAGCTGAAGAGAAAGAGCAGTTGGGGGTTGTGTCAGTTCTCAAAGCCTGCTGCTACGGTGATAGTCTCTGGAGTCTTGAGCGGGAGACACTCTGACAAAGGTGACAGCTGGAGTGGCCATGTGTGATGACTGAGACTTTTCTTTACTTTGAAGCCAGCTTGTCCCATGTAAGAGTGTATGCTGCATGAAGTTAGAGGGAAGGGCTTTGGCATATATCACAGAGTCACAGGCAGTGGACAGAAGCCTCCTGCATACCTTCCAGGCTTTGAACAGTCTTTTAGCACGGAAAGCACAAGTGACATCAGCAGGAGCAGCCACCCTGGAACTCCACCTGTTTCACAGAACAGCCATTCACGCCCAGGCACCCCGCTTTCCTGCCTGCTGTGTCACTGCTGCCTTCTTGACTTCTTTTGGAAGCTTAGAAGCAGCTGAAGTGGGTAACGTGGTATTTGATCATCCACCGGTAGCCTAGTTTACCTTGAACAAGAGTGATAGCACAGTGTGGTCATTTTTCAAAGATCTTCAGGGCAGATGGAGTGACTCCCAAACCTGAGCAGAGCTAGGCAGAGAAGATGAAAAACACAGCAGCAACTGATGTCATGAGTGGATTCCACGTAGCTAAAGCCCCAGCCCTGCACTGCACAGGTCTGAGAATGCCGTGGCCCACACTATGCTGCTTTGCATTTCTTTGTAATTGGTCAGCCTAGGAGCTACCTGTGCCTGGAACTCAGTGGCGAGTTTCATTCAACTCACTTCCAATTCAGAGGAGAACCCATCTTTAATAAATACCATATTTTGGCCCCTGAGGCCTTTCTGCAACCAGACCCTGTGGCCTCTGCAGTGACCAGCCAGCCGATAGTCCCCAAAACCTACATCATGGAAGAAGCCCTCTCATCCATCCTTGAAGCCAGACAGGTGCTTGTGCAGAAACTGCTCCATTTAATTCCGTTTCAAATGCTTGTTCCTCCTACTCACCCTTGCAGGGAACTGTTTCCATTCAAGTCATGATTTCAGCCTTTATCCCTGACCAGGTTTCTCTGCTCACCCACGCAAGGCCAGAGGGAACTGGCAAAAGCATCAGTCGGAGCAAGCTGCTTCCCTTGTTAAGATTTTATGTGTTCCCACTATGTTAGGGTCCGGTGGACTCTCCCAAGCTCTGATCCAAGGCCCCGCGTGGCTGCACCCGGGCACCCTTCTGTGCCCTCGTGTGCAGGCTTCTGGCCTCTCACCCTGGCCTCCCTGTGACTGTGCGGTTGACACTTCCTCTGTGAGCTCCTGCATCCTGCTTTTGTCCAGAAGCTTTTTCTAGCTCCGCCCAGCCCAGCGTAATCTTTCATTTGCTCATTCTCAATGGGGGATCTTAACCCCGAGGGAGGCAGAAGTGATTCTCAGCAAAAAAGACTAGAAAAATGTTGTTCTTTGTATTATAAAGCTCAGATACACATAAATACATAAATGAATAGTGTGTCTGTAGCATTAAAATGACAAAAAGCGCACAAAAAGATTTCTCAGAGGCCACTAATGAACAAGGTTTGGGAACACTGAAGGGATTTGCTCATGCCCCTTTCTTACCCACCAGACTGAGACTTTGGCAAATCTCCAGCATGAATGGAGGTCTGACACATGGAATCTTTTTGAAGAAATAATAAATGTTGAAAGCTGAATAAATGCATGTACGAACCAATCCTCGCAATCATCCCGAGAGATGATATTACTGCCCCACCGAAAGGAGGTAAGGAAACAGGTGTTAGATGCCCGCCCTTTCAACCAACACCATGGAAGTCACAGTTATTCAGTGCTTCAGTGGCACTGAGTATTTTAAATTCAGGACTTCTAGACTCCAAGCCCAATGTTTCTCACCTCATTTTAGTATAACTGAATTTACACAAAAACAGATTTACCTTGCAATTGCCTTCAAAACTGTAGAATGTTTTGCCTGTGATAGTCTTAGACAATGTGAGTAAGAATAAATCTGCAAAGCAAGCCCGTGATCTTGCCGACCAGCAAAGAGGCTTCAGCACTGTGATGGGTTTTGCTGGGAATGGAGGCTTTCAACTTCGTGCGTGGACAGAGGAATCCAAGGCATAAGGTGCAGCTGGGGCCACTCACTCAACCTGTTCCCTGGACTTTTGGACAGTTAATCCAATTAAATCCAGTTTTCAAAATTCTACCTCTGAGACCTCTCAATGAATACATGGGAGCAGCTCAGGGTACTTTGCCCTCAGAAAGTGGGGATAGTAGAATAAGGAAAGAATATACATAATTATAATACAAGCTTCAATAAGATCATAGCCATGTGACTTATTAAATGTTAAGCCAATGAAGAGCTAATGAAGACAGGATTTTCATTAATAAGGATGTTGTCCTTGTTGAAATCAAGGCAAAGTGACATCCATAAAACAGTTTTATGAGTCAATTTGTGAAGCAGGAGGAATTGAGTAGCTCAAATCAGTGCATTATTCTATCCAAGGTCAAAATAAAGTTTGAGATCTGACTTATGAATCTGCTTGTTGGATCAAACTTTCTTGATTTTCTTCTACTCCTGAGCTGATAAGCAGAAATGAAGCTGTGGAAAAATTCCTGCTGAGAGGTAGTTATCCTGCTAGGACATATTTTTTTTTCTTTAAACATAAACACTTTATATATACAGAAAAAGTACATTAACTATACACATAAAATTCATGAATTTTCACAAAAAGAACAAACCACTACCCAAATGAAGACTATTCTTGGGTCCCCAGATCCCTCTGATGGCCCTCCCAGTCTATCCCTTCTCTCAGGTTACCATAGATTAGTTTTGCTTCTTTTTGAACCTTTTAAACAAATGAAATGATAAAACAGACACTCTATGTCTGACTTCTTTTCCTCAACAAATAATATGTCATTGAGACTTATCTAAATTGTTGCATGTAACAATACTCTGTAAATACTTGTTGCTGAAACAATTTCATTGTATATATAGACATACTATTTTTATACTTTTCCCATTCTGTGGTTATGAATTAGGCTTCTTTTTGCCTTGTTATTATGTGTAATGTTGCTATGAATATTCTTCCTACCTGTCTTTTGATAAGTCACGGAAATGCTAGTTCACATGGTATACATATATTTATTTTAGCAGGTTCTACTAGATAAGATTTGAAAAATGGTTTGTCAACTATATAGTAACATTGTGTCTTAATTGTATATGAGCTCCAAATCTACTAAATCCTCCCTGACACTTGATATCAAATGTCCTTTTCATTTTAATGATCATGAACACTATATTGTAATTTGCATTTTCCTGGTGAGTTATGAGGTTAGAAGCATCTTTCCCATGTTTATCAAAAGATTTTTTTCATATTTTTCTTTAAAATGGCCTCTACAAATCTTTTGTGCATTTTTATATTGGGATGTCTATCTTTTCTTTATCAATTTTTAGATCTTTGTATAGTTGAGTACAAGTCTTTATTCAGATATATCATTTTAAACGTCTTTATGGTTTTGTTCGGTTTGGTTTGTTTTGGTACCGGGGATCAAACTCAGGACTGCACACTTCCAAGGCAGGTGCTTATGTCACTGAGCTAAATCCCCAGCCCCTAATCCATGGGTTTTTAAAAAAATCTTAATAGTGTCTTTTGATAAAATGATTCTTATTTTTAAGGTCATTTAACTTTTCAGTTTTATATTTCATATATTGTATGTGTGATTTATGAAATATTTGCCTTTCCTACTGTTATGAAGTTTTTTGCATAATAGCATGAATTGTCTGATCTATAAACAAGAGCTATATTTTCATTTCTTTAGGTCTTGTTTTTTCAGGTTTATAGATACATAATTTACAGATTAAAAATTACACACACTCAAGATACATAATATGATGTTTTGATGTACATACATGTTGTGGAATGATTACCACAATCAGGCTAGCGAATATATCACTTATAGTTACTGTGTGTGTGTGTGTGTGTGTGTGTGTGTGTGTGTAAGATACTTAGACTCTACTTAGATTCTACTTCTATCTCAGTCATATTCTCTAGTTTTTAGCATATACTTTATAATTATTAGGTTACACTAAAGCAAATAATGCCTATCTTTCAAATTTCAAGATATATTTTAAAAAGAAAGCCTGTATGTGTCAATATGCTTTGATACAACTGCAGAAAAACGAAACAGTGAACATTAATGCAGTAGTTTTTGCATGATGGTAGAGACTGAGAAAAGAGAGGGACAGGTAACCAAAAGGAGCTGAAATTGTTGACTAGGATGGTTTGCATAGGATGCAAGATTTGAGATGGGCTCCAAGGATAACGGCATTTGGAGTACAAAGAGATATCTTCTAAGTGGAAAAACTGGGAATTAGCCAAACTTTTGATGTTGGAATGACTAGAGAAAGTTAAGGGATTAAGAAGATACTGGTTAACATAAATGTCTACAATCTGATTCATGAGTAGGCAGAAATAAGATGAAATTTTATGCTCTGAGGTATATACATAAAAGAAGGGGTACCTTCAAGTCCACATTGGTGATGCAGTTTGATATCCTGGCACTTAGGAGGTAACTCAGCAAATATATACCTATTCTTGTTTGGTGCTAATTGGCAACATATGGCTGCCTTTAGCAAATGCCTAATAGGAGCTCCCACACTCACACTTGAACCAGAGCATCTATCCAAGAGGATTCTAATCTGGAAATGAACTACATCATATAGAATGTGCAAACTGCAAAGCCTATCATTGTAAGCCAGAACTCAAGGTTCAGTTAAAAGAACTGGATCTACCTACCACCTACCACCAAATGTTTCCAAAAGCACTGAGATTGTAAAACTCAACGGTAATGAGATTCAATATATAAAACAGCAACAAAAGCTCCCATAAGAAACAAGGCTAGAAATGAGTTTTAAAGCTCTCAGGGCACTGACTAGGGTTTTGATGCCGTTTCCATCCTAACTGGGGCACAGTTTTACCAATAGCAAAGGAAAAATCAGCAGTCCTGGAACAGCTCCAAAACACATGAAGAGAGGTTCTCAGGCCTCCTGAGAGCTACTGAAATGAATCAGGCATGGAAATAGCCAGAACAGAGTTCAGATGATAAGATTCCTAATGGGACATGAGTACGCATTTTGCCAAGATTTATTCTAATTTTGGAACTCAATTGGAAACTTCTGAACGTCATGTTCTATTTGGCTCTGCAAAACATAACTTTGCATTGCTTTGTGTTTATTTTATTCCTCAAGACCAGAGCATAATTTACTTGTAGCTAGATTTTTTTGTTTAACACAAACCTCCATTTAGAAAAACAAGTTGATTTTCTCCCTTATAGGTCCATAGGTGAAAAAATTTCCTCTAGACAAAATAAGCATACCCAATATAGAGAATTTATGCAAACGGGAACACCAAGAGAACATTTTATAAAGCCTAAATTATCATGAGTCCTAAACTTGGCACAGAACAGTGAAGATTAGGTTGAGAAAATCCCCAGATCTCCCTTAATTCAGATAAGACAGCAACACTGTAGCACTTCTTCTTTGTAAAAATTTCTTACCATATTTGAACATGTATTTTGAGAAGAAATATTATAACTTCCTTAGGAACTATGTCCTCTAACACTTATACTGAGACTTTCGTTATCATTTCTATCTTTATTTCATTTTTGCTTTTATTCTCAAATGAGAATAAAATGATTCATATTAGTAGAAGACCAAATCCACATATAATTAAAGTTTTTTGGGGTCTACAACAAAAAATTTTTGAGAAGACCTGGAAAAAAGACATATTATCCAGAACTCTTTAAAAAAAACCAGCTGAATTTTTTTTTTAAAAAAGTGATTTTTGGCTCATGTAACTAAAGAGATTTCTCTACAACCTAGAGATGAAGAGGTAAAGGACTTGGACTGCTCCAATCGCTGTGATTGAGTTGGGTCACCTCCCACGTGGCATGTGGTCAGTCCAAGTGGATTTACTTACAGAAAAAATAGGGGTTGTAGGTGGTTGATAAGGGACATTATAACTTTGACAAATCTCAAAGAAGAAAAAAAGTCATAGTGCTTCAAAGTGAGTAAATTAAGATTTGTACTAACCCTAAAAAAGTAAAAATTAAAAAGACAAAGATTCAATGAAAACAGGGTATCAAGAAGGTAGTACAACAAAGTTACTAACAGAGGGATTTGATTTCCAGCTGATAAAACTTAAACATTACCAGTGTTTGATGTTAATTTAGTATTTCCAAAAGTTTTAAACCTCTTCAATCATTAGTCGTGTCATTTTCAAAATCAGTATAACAGTTTTTCTTGGATTATTGTGAGGATTAAATGAAAATACACAAAAAATGCTTGCTATGGTGTTGATCACCTAAAATCATTAAACATTTATTATTAATTTGCTAGCATTATTGTAGTTATAATATTAACTAGCATGTCCTTTAGTGTCAAAGTCAGAAAGTTCTAGGAAGGAGGGTAATCACCACTATCCACTGTTCCTTGCAGCGTCTTTCTGAACTGAGAAACATCTTAGTATACATCCTCTCCTCTGATATGTAACCCTATCATTTGTCTTAAGTCTGCTTCAGATCTCTCTGTTCCATTTTCCATAATTTTTCTTTTTATCCACTGAAACATGAAACACTAATATGCCTCAGTACCTAAAGCAAGATAATGATCCCCTTGATAGTTCTCTGGGCGTTTCCGAAAGAGACTTCACTGGCAATTGAGATCCAGAAAATTTCAGTCTAAGCTGTGAGAAACAAAGCATAACCCATCAGAGAGACTGCGAACAGTCCACCAACTTCTAGAACCAAAGACAAAGTAATGTACAGCCCCAGTGGACTACGTCAGAAAGCAGGAAACTGTGAGGGCCTGTAGGAAAAACTGGAGTCTTCAAGGAAAATTACAAACATGTAACTACTACCTGCTTATAAACTCTTATATCTTATTTTTCATTAAATTTTCCATTGAAGATTCCAGAAAAGGGAACTTGTACACAGAGACTGGTTCTCTGACTTCCGTGACTGCTGTCAGGGGCCTCGGTAGGCTTCAGATTTAGGACACAAACTTTTTCCAAGTAAGGACAGGACAGGAAAAGAGCTTACCCTTTGAGTTTGTCTTCTGCATTCTGGTAAATGTCTGTTGGCAGCAATTACTCAGGAATCTAAGCTCTATTTTTTAAAATTCGTAATAGTATTTTTTCTTTCTAATTATGAAAGACAAATATAATAGCACCTTATATTTATATAGAAATGCCCCCCAGAAATGCTACAAATAATGCTTCTTCTTCTCCTCCTCCTCCTCTTCCTCCTCTCTCTCTCTCTCTCTCTCTCTCTCTCTCTCTCTCTCTCTCTCTCTCCTCTTTCTCCCTCCCTCTCTTTCTCCGTCTCCTTCGTCAGAATTCCTGGTGGAAGCCAAATATTTTCTTCTTCCTACTCTATATTATAGAGTGTATAGTCTGTCAGAAACATTTGGAGTTCAGAATCTGGATTTTCTTTGGATTGAAAATGTAGTATTAAGTTTCCTGTCTATTAGAAAAATATTTCGATGCAAAAGTGAAATTTAATACATAGTGCTCAAGGTAATTGCCACAAAAAGGCACTCAGTTAAGACTGCTTTTCAACACAACAAAACTATCATTTTCCAGTTTCTTATACATTCTTTAAAATTGTAACAGTAGCAATGGTTGGTATCCTGTCAACATCAGAATTACACACTCACACCAAAAGTGATCACTGTCCTGTGAAGCTCATGTGTGTTCTCAGCGACAGTGCATTTCTTCTTGTTAAACATTTGGAAATCACACTGCTGATCCAACATTTTCTTATTTTCAGATGAGAAAATAAAGATTCAGAGAAGCTAAATACTTAAGAGTTAATAGCTAGTAGAACTGAAGAGACAAGAGGTTTGTGGGCTTTACACTTTATTCTTTCTGTTTTTGTCGTAATTACAGTACTGTACCTCTTACAATACCATAGCTGCTGTAACAGACAAGTCCCTAAACATCAATGGCTTAACACCCCGCATTTGCTTTCCATTCATGAGGCGGTACAAGGTGAGTTTTCTTAGCCGGCAGGCGATGGCTACCCTCTGCCATGACCCAGGATCTGGCTTTTCTGTTTTGTGACTTCATCATCCACATCGTCCTCACCATATCCTTGGAAGTCCATTTCTCTCCAGCCTCATCTCCTGCCTCTCTGTCTCCTTCACGTCAGTGCAGACACAACACCACAGCTGCTGCCTTCCTCTGGATCAAGGGCTCCCAGCTGTGCCTTCTTTCCCATAGGAACGCCCTTGCCTGCATACTCAAAGCTGCCTCTTTGCAGAAGGAAGCACACTCCTGAAGTTGCTGTCCCTGCAATGCTCCCCATTCTGTCCCCTTGTTCCTTCATGGCTCTTTGGACCCCTTGGAGCCAGAGAATATCATTTGTTTGCTTATGCACCTTTGTCCCCCACAAGACTGGAAACTTTTGAGAGCAAAAACTTTGCCAGATTTGTGCTTCACTGTGTCTGCAGCTCCAGTGCAGTGTGGCACAGTGTAGCTATCAGCACACTCTAGTACACAGTGTTCAAACCAGTGAATGAAAACAAAGTATCATATCCCCAAGGAATGAGGAAATGGAGAACATCAAGTCTTCTTCTTCAGTTCAACATTGATCAAGGGACACAAATTCATCTCTGGTTCACATTCTGTTCCTTACCGTCCACCAACCTGTTTTCACATCCAGATAAATTGCTGATCACAGACATTCAACAACAAACAGAGATGTCCTCAGACTCTGGAATGCATTCCTTCCAAGAAAACAGATGGCTGTCATCACTGGGTTGCTACTTTGTGCTTTGTACATCCGCAAGCGACCTGTGACACAGTTCCCTTCTAGGAGCTACACAGACAGCTGCCATTGCCAAGGGGAGGGTTGAAAACCTCATCAGAAAATTCCGTGTTATTCTCTCTCAGCTCCCTGTCCAACTCTCACTGTGTTTCTTCAGCATGTCCAGGCTGCCCCTTTCTGTCAGCCAAGACTGCCTCGTGCTTTTGAAAACCATCATGGCCTGAAAATCAGATGCTCAAGCAACCCTGGAAGGTTGCTGCGGCTGGCTGGCTGGCTGGCTGCTTCCTTGAGGCCCTGCCTCAGGCAGAGCCCCCTTCAGCCTACAGGCACCTTGGGCGGCCTCTGTCTTCCGCGTCCTCATTCATCAACTTTCATTGTCTTTTATAGATTAATTTCCCCATTTCCTCAGTTAACAGCAATTGATGAGCACCACACTAGATTTCAGACTGAAGGAAGTCAGCCTTCTGTACCTTTAAGTTCCACATTCATGGATTTTTTTAAAAAGTTCCAGAAAGTTCCATTTTATATAAGGAACTTGAGAATCTGCGGTTTTTAGTCTCGGCAGAAAGTCCTGGAACAAATCCCCCAAGGATACTGAGGAACTACTCTACAAGCAGAAGCAGATTTTCCATGAAGTAAATGAAGGGTAATCTACATTGTCCGGGGTCACATATATTTTGAAAACTCTGCAAGATCAAAATATTTCATCTGTAATGAGTTAAGACTCTTCCAGTCTGGCTTCCCTTCACTGTACTTAGGACCACCTTGTTTTGGAGTCTCTGCGGTACTTTTGGAACTCTGATGAGAAGAAGTAAAGTTGGAGGCATATTTAGTTTGGGTTTAATGGAATATATTTTGTTGGTGCAGAGTTACCTCTGTACATCGTTAAGTCATTGCTATTCATCGTGGGTTGGGAATGCATCTAGAAACACTCCTCTACCCAAATGCCAGCTCATGCTACAGTGTGATGTGGAGGCACACAGATGGAAGGCTCTCACTACCTAAGTGTTCCCTGCAGAATGGAGCCTTGAAAATACAGGGGAAAGTGGGGGCTGGAGAGTCACTGAGGCTCGCAATTATGGAGACAGTAGCTGATCAGTGGGAATTCCTCTAGTCATCAACCACTCAAAGCTACAAGCACGAATTTCAATCCATGTGGTCAGAAGAAAAGTTCTCTGTCTCTTTAGGGTACAAATACATAATACTTTAAACAGAAAATATGTTGTGGTATGACTATAGGTTTATACATTCCCCTTATAATTTAAATTTTTTTAATTTCATTTTAGATAAAAGACTACATCTATCTTTCTATTATTTTTTCTTCGAAATTATCATGTGAACAAACCATCAAAAAGTATGTAGTCAAAAATTGTGAGATTGGCAATATTATAACAATATGATAGGTAAGTTATCAGTAAAAGCAGTATAGTGTTTTTCTGTATTTTTGTAGCAGAATGTGGTGTCACAAATTTGAAATTTATAATTTATAATTTATTTTGGTTTCTTACCTTATTCTGTAAAAAAATTTAATGTTTAAAAATAAGCCTTCTTGGGGCTGGGGATTTAGCTCAGAGGCATAAGCGCCTGCCTTGCGAGCAGGCAGCCATGAGTTAGATCCTGGTACCAATAAAAAGGAAAAAGACAAAAAAAAAAAGTCTTCTAGATACATTTATTAAATTTCATGTCCCAGGAAACTGAGTAGGTTTCCAGATATAAGTGCAGATGATTTATGCATAGTTTGGACCTCAAATATATCCTCCACAGGCTCACACCTTTGCAAACTTGGTGCCCCATTATTGGAAGATGATAGACGCTAATGAAGGTCTTTAGGTCCCTGGGCATGTGAATTTGGAGAGAACTGAGGGACTCTGCCTCTCCTTATTCCCATTTCTTTCCTAGCTATGGTGTTCCTTGGCCATGTGCTCGCATGTGATATGCGACCTGACTAAGGTCTAGACAAGAGAACTAATTAATTGTGGACCACAGCCTTCAAAATCATGATCCAAAATAAACTTCTTCTCTTTATAAGTTAATTATCTCAAATATTTCACTGGTTATTATGGAGCTCATAATAGACATTAAATGAGTCCTATGTGGAGTTAGTGTAGGAAAAGGGTGAAGAAATGATCAGGTTGTATCTGATGTTTCTATCTACTCATCCCCAATTACCCTCATCATTCTTAAAAATAATGTCCAACAAATTAGGTTCTTAACATTCATTCTCTTGAGGAAATGAAGAGGCTAAATTATGGTGGTTTATCAGAATCCCCTTTCCCCTTTGTCATGGCGCTGTGGAGGCAAGCCAGCAAGCATGACTGTCCTTAGAGTGTTCTTCAGGAAATCTAGGCATCTAGCTGAGGACTCCTAAGAGAGACCTATCTGATCTCCCCAGGTCAGCTACTTTGAGGTCAACGACAGCAAGTTAGGACCTGGAAGATGCAGAGTTCAGTCACAACGTGACATAGATGGATGTTCTCTCTAGAAGCCCAGGGCCCAGGACTTTCTTCCTTGGCTTCTCAGATCATAGTGATTATTCAACTACTTTCCACGCATCCACTGAGACTTTGTCTTGGATGAGAGAACTTACAGCCGGACTTGAACCAGGACTTGAGCAGCTGGACTCCAGGGCTATTTTCTTACTATTTTCTTTTGGAAACTTGATACCTGCTGCTCACTCCTGCCTTCAGTGCTCCGTGGAGCCATCACACACAGTCTATCAAGGGGAACCAGCTCACAAACCGACCATCCACCCTGTGGCTACTGTTCCATAAAACCAAACAAAGAACATCATGGTTTTCCCTCCAAAACTAAATAAAAATGTAAAGGAATTATAATCAGAACTGTCAGTGAAGCAGTCAGCAAATAATCGTGTATTACAGAGCTGCTGACCTTTGCATTGAAGGTCGCAGGTATGATTAAACAGCCTCTTGCAGAGAGGGTGTTGCAACTGAAATTCTCTTGGCCTGACTCAAGGCTTTTCAACCTTGGTTCTGGCTCCCCTCAAGCTGGTGCGGGGAGCTGGTTGCTTGTCATAACAAATTTTGGGAAATCCCTGCCTCGGGCCTGCCTTGGAACACTGGAAAACAAGGCCATGCTGATGTTTCCCTTTGTCCTTTAAAGTCTATTTGTCTGCTAGGCAAGGAGAAGCCTGGCAAGCAGGTACTTGAACTGGATAGAAGGAGAGCTTTAGAGATCAAATGGAGTCCTATGACTAAGGCCAAGGGGAGGCACAAAGACCTAATTCCAGAAAGCGACTGCAGCTGGACTCCAGGGCTATCATTATTTTCTTACTGGAATCCTTGAAATATTGTTTATTTCCTGTTGGAATTTTTGTAGGTGTACTACCTCAGGGTGATTAGGGACTGTGACTAAGGACGTCAGCATCACAGTAGAAGCATCCCTTCTAACTAGAGTGAGTTTGGGGGAACAGCCAATTCTCATTGTCTAGGGATTAAGAATCTACTTTTAGAGGCTGGGGATTTAGCTCAGAGGCATGAGCACCTGCCATGCGAGTAGGCGGTCCTGAGCTCGATCCCTGGTACCGATAAAAAAAAAAGAATCTACTTTTACGTCTGTGGTCATTGTGGATCCAAATTCCATTTTCTCTCAGTAAACTGAAGATACTCTTAAACTGAGAGTTGCTAAAAGAAAATATTTTAATCCAGTTCACACAATGCCCAATGCCCATATATAAAGGGTATTAGAAATGGTAAATATTTAAATTTTTAAAGAAACATTGTTACAGAAAAAGACACAGTGCCATTAGTCCTCCTCAAAATACTCCCCCTTTGCTTCGCATATATTTATCTAACCATTCTTGCCACTGTCCGAAGCAGTTCTGAAAGTCTTGCATGAGAGTCTTGGGTCACACTGTTGTGGCTGCATCAGTGTCCTGATCATCTCAGAACTCCTCCTTCCCATGGTCATCTTCATTTTGTGGAGGAACTGGCAGTCAAAGGGTGCCAGACTCAGTGAGTAAACTGAATGGAGAGACACAGCAACGTGTTCATACGACTGTCTTTACACGGGGTGGCCCTCGGCAGCATCACGCAAGGGTTATCATATCTTGTAAAGACGCTCGGGGAAGAGGAGTTCCAGAATAATTTCCAAGAGTGCCAAAGACGATGGGATAAGTGGGTTTAGAGTGAGAGGAGGTATATTTTGAAGAGGATGAATGGCAACGTGTCTTTTATTGTACTAATTTTTAAAAATGTAGACATTTGCCATATATTTTGATCATACCTCATAGTAAAAAAATTTTAATGGAGATATTATTATTATAATTATATTTATGAACCTGTATGCTACCCTTTAAGGTGACTTCCAAAATTCTCTTCAAAGTCAGCTCTGATAGGTTTTCTCCACATTAGTAGACGGTGGTTTCGTGAATCATTCTGACTACTTGGAAGAAGACAACTTTCCAATAGAGGATTTTAAACAAAATAGAGCAAAAAAGCTCAAATTCCTGATGATACAAAAGTCATTTATTTTATGTCTATTTCCGCAGCACCACATGAAATCAATTGAAGTGCAGTTTCATTGCTTAATTATTTTATGCCACACCAGCAGGCGCTTTGAGGGAATTAACTTCCCTCCAAGGGGGCAGCCTGACATCTTTATCCTGAATTTGTGGAACCAACATCATCTCATTTTCTAGACATTCTACTGCTTTTCAAAGCTACTTAAATGCTATGTTCAGAAAGACTACTGTGGCCATGATTCAGTTCATTCTCTGAAGTGCAAACCTGTAGATATCAACAGGGTTCCTATAGGTGAGATGTCCTCAGAGTTGGCTTGTGAACAAGATCCTACAAGATCCTAATGTTTGAGATTGATTCTCGGAGCAAAAGGAAACATAAAGGGCTCCTTACTTGTCATGTAACTGACTTGGCATGAGTGGGTGGGATTCCTGCACATGAGAAAGATGTCTCAGCAGCTAGGAGTGTTCCTCTCAGCAGCAAGGTCTGCGTGGAGCGCAAGATGCTCTCCCAGGTTCTGCCTTAGCCTAGTCGCCATCTCCCATGAGGTTTTGCAATTAGTTTTGTTTTGATTCTCTACTCATGGAAAAATCTTCTAATTCTTACTTTACTCACCCCTGATACCTCAATACCCTAAAGAAGTGTGCTAGACTATTGGAAATAAATATCTCAGTTACTAGGATGGTAGTGCCTATTGCTCTATAGAAATAAATTTATTTTATAGAATATAAATCAAATATCTGTAAGGTTAGCATAATTTACTTCCCCAAGGTCTAGCAGTCTCCAAGCAGACTTGAAAAATAGGTTCTTTTTCAGAAAGCAGAGAGCCAAATTCTAAACTAAAATTTCCTTAAGCTCTGCTGTGTCTGTTTCCTCATTTAGAAAGATGGAAAAATAACAGTGCTGACTTTGTATGGTTGTTAAGAGGCTAATGATTAGATAGACACAAATCACTGACATACTGTACACGTATACAAAATGACTTAACCTAGGAAAAGTACTTGGAATAATGCTTCTTCTCCCAGTAACCCATAGATGTTACCTTCTTGTTAAGAATATCCTACTAGAACCAGTCAGCTGTCATCTGCTAGAAGCAACTAGCTGTCATCTCTCTCTTTCTTAGACTTCCTTGCACAACATTCAATATATTTGCTTTTTCTGGCCACTCTACTCTGAAAACTGGATGTCAAATAAAAGCTACAGTCTGGGCAGCATCATGACACGGCCTTGTAGCTGTAGCGGGTCTGCACTGATCAGACTGTTGCCATCTTGACATTATTTATAATTTTTCAACAACAGATCCCTCATTTTTATTTTGCACTGTGCCCCACTATGATTTTTGCCAGTGTCTTCCAAGGGCCCTTGTGTTAAAGGCTGGATCCTCCACCAGCGCTGCTATTGGCAGGTGGTAGGGCTTTTAGGAGGTGGGGACCAGGGACAGTTCTTAGGTCACTGGGGACATACCCTCAAAGTGGATTGTGGAAGGCTGGTCTTTTCTCTTTGGCCAGCTGCTGTAAGGTGTACAGCTTGTTCCATCATAAGCCCCCCACCACGATGCCCTACCTAGTTGCAGGCCCAAATCATTTGGGCCGACTATAAGCCAAAACAAACCTTTCATCATTCTAAGTTGATTATCTTGAGTACTTTGGTACAGTCATGGAAAGCTAATGCAGTCCCACAAATTATATAGCTGGTCCTAGTTACATATGATCAAAGAATTAGCCAAGTGGCCTTTGGTGACTGCTTGCTTTCCAGGTGACTCTCTCCTAATTCCATGCCAAGGAGACAATAACCAGAGAGATGGGATTAACATAGTCACAGACACAGCCTTGTCAAGAGTGATGACTTTTTGGTATGTTGCAACATTTCCGGCTACAGAAAGTAAGTTCTTTTTCAGGGGTCTCAGTGAACTAAAATAAACTCTAAACGTGCCTTCTATATTTGTCAGCATCCTACACACCATAACAGACTCATTTGGGTAAGGGATTGTGGGATGAATCACTCACAGGGACAGAGAAATCAGCGTGGCCTTTGGCACAGGGAGTGACCTAGCACAGCAGCTGCTGCAGGAAACCTTGGAGCTCAAGGTCATTCGGACTAGGATCTCATAATGATGATTACTTCAGGGGAGGACAGAGGATGGCGCTTCAGAAAAACTGCTGCTCCCAGCAGCTTTGGCAGAGAGCCTCAGCTGTAGCTCCTGGAAGTTCCCCTACCCCGTGCACACCCTCCAGTGAACCAGGAAACCATCCTGTCTGTGTGATCGCCCCTAAGAGACAAGCCCAGGAACTGTCTGCTCAGATGGGAGGACCTGTGCCTGATTTCCTCTAAATTCAGTCACGGCCCTGCAGGTGGTGTTTTGAGGCTGGTATTACAAATTATTCCCCCTGCTGATTTCTAAGATGGAATAGCCCAAGGAAAAAATAGGTTCCAGAAATACATGGTCCCACTGTGTTCCTGTGTGTGGATATACTTTGCTTCTAGAGTAAGTCTGACTTTAGCACTGTAATCATGAAATAATTTCTCCATCCCCGGGGTAGTTCATATCGTCTCCTGGTTCTCCCATCTGAGGCCCTGCAGAAGCTGTACTTTTGTAACTGTCCCATCCAGTATGGTGACAGCCTTCTGAAATGCTGCCGCAAAACTCCTTGTCGAGGAGCCCACCTCCACATCCCAGCTCTCTGTAATTCAGTGACTTTGACCATTTTGGTTTGTTTCATTCTGATTTTAGCATCTAGAAATACAGGGAAAGACATCTCTAAGCTGGGCATTTGCCTCCTGTTGCAGGAGCACAGCAGCAGCCCCAAAGAAATATTTTTCAAGGCTGCAGAGAAAACAAGGGTTGGAAAAAATGTTTGTTTATTGCCAACTCTCCCCACAGCCACTTACATAAGAGTTCGTGCTGAGACAGGCTGTTCTCCTCCAGCTCGGGATCAAGAGTCAAAAATCCCAGGGATGATGACAGAAACAATGTGAGAACCACAGGGCCATGGCCCATGACGTCCAGGAAGGAAAACCAAGTGATGTGTAGCGATTAGGCCTTTCACACTGATATGGGAGTTTCCTGGGGTGTTTTCAAACTTTTGGGTGGTGGCACAGTGTACAAGAGAGGGAAAGGCTCTCTGAACAAGATATGGCTAAAGAATGGTTCCTGGTTTCCCATTTTGAAGACAGAACAATGTCCACACAACAATCTGTGTGCTGAAGGGGAGTGTCAAAAGTTCATCTATCTTCTAATCTTTCAAATCCATCCTAGCCTGCTGAAAACTGCACAAATAAACACTGTATCCAAATTCCAGAGCATTTAAAAGATTGGGTGAAACTGTGTACATTTTGTCCAACTGCTTATTGCAAAAAAAAAAAAAGAAAGAAAGAAAGAGAGAGAAAGAATTATACTAAATCCTTTCTTCACAAAACAAACACAAAAACTAACTCTGCCAGGAAAAAATGCAAAACCCACAGACAGATTATGTTTAAAGGTCCAGGGGGAAGACTGGCCTCCCCCACACAGAGTTACTGAAGAGCAGATGTGCAGGGCAGTCACAGAGGCTGTAATCAAGCTTGGCATAGCAGCCATCAGGCGATCTAAATTGTTCTCAACAGCCTCCTTCCAAGGGCAACGCCAGTTTCTTTGTGTTGACGGTTCCAGGCTTTAAGTGAATATCAAGAAAACATTTTCCATATGTTTTAACTGAACTTTTAACTTACACATGGGCCCATTCATTCTCGTTCCTTCCTCAACAGCTTTCATGAGTAATTGTCCACTGACTTTTCTGCTTGACAGTCACACCTGGGTGTGCTTACACTAGACACACCTAAAGCTTAGCGTCTGTCATCAGGAATAAAATTTCTACTTGTTGCTTTGGAATGACAAGTTGAAACCAGCACAGTCTTACAAATAGTAGATACTCAATCACTACTTTGTTGTTGAAATCATGTCTTGCTCTGATTTACACCTACTGCAAAGAAACACCAGATCCCAATATTAGAAACACATCCAATGGTTGGCCTGAAACTATGTGAATTTGAACCATGATTTCTTTTAACTTGATCCAAAAAAGAGCAAAGGATTCCTTGATTCATCTACTGGACTCTGCATGTAAGAACTTTTGTAATTTCTCATGTGGGTCATTTTACATCCTCTTTCTTCTACTGATTCTTCCCCAAATGATCAGGGACAGATTGGACCATAATTATTTCTGGTCTTTAATTTGCTTCACAGACTCTATAGAAAGGAGAAAACCTCAGGTTTCTCATAAAGGTCCTCCATTGTTTAGGACTTGTGAGTTTCAAATGGAAGAAACACATCTTGAAACAACTTAACCTTAAAAGGGAAATTCATTGGTTCATATAACCAAACTATAAAAAAGGATGGTAAATTAAGGAACCTTTAAACATGATTAGGATTCTCACTTCTCCTTTTTGCTCTCTCCTACTGCCATTTTCCCAAAACTATTTCTCCATGAGATAAGGGTGCAGCCAGCAGCAAAGCTCACTTCCCCATAGCTTGTGACCTAAGCGAGGAGCCCTAGCACTGCCTCCCATGCCCCCTGATTAGAGAATCCCTGAGGAACAGTGCTGACTGCCCGGTTAACTATGGGTAAGCTGTGAGCTGTGCAGCTGACTCTGCTGAGTCATGTGTCCCCTTCTCTGGCCTAGGGAACAAGGACCTGCAGGGGTAGAGGATGAGTGCCAGGCAGGTAAACAAATAAACAAACAACAAACATCAGCCACTGTAAAACATCTGAGAACAATAAAGCTCATGGGAAGCCACTGAAACTACTGACAGATAATTTCTTCCTCAAGTCTTTCTTCCTGACTTCATCATCCTCCTATAAATGAAGATTAAATGCTATGTGTGGATGAGGGATCAGACCTTCCTACAAAAGTTCTAACAATAGTCAACATGCCAGCATCCTGGGACGTTATCCGGATTTTCCTATCAATACCAAGAATTGACCAGAGATGAAATTTGAAATTCATAGAAATTTAGACACAATCTAAGTGAATCAAAATAATCCCCTATCCCTTATTAGAGCTTTTTAAAAAAGAGTTAGGGTAGGTGGTCTTATCAGGGCTTTGCATTAGGTATGGGGTTGGACTAGAAACTCTTAAGGCCTGTAGATTCTGTGAGATCATAAGTATGAAATCTCCCCGGCATGGAACTATTGATTCCTTCCTTGAATTGTCCAGGACGTACTCTTTCCTCACCCTCTCTTGCTAACTGGTTTTAGTGACCAGCAGCCCTGAGAGTTGGAGATTTCACCTCGATGTCTCGTATCAACTTCCCCTGTCCAAACTAGATTACATTCTTAAAGCCTTGGAGTTCTCAAGACTTTAGAGATTACAAGATTTGCCATTTGGTCCTCATCCAAGTTTATCCAACATTTGCAAGCCTCCATCTCTCAGGTACATTTTTGCATTTTAAGTGCTTTCCTTTGTGTCTTGACCAAATTCACCAGCTCATGGCTCATAAGGGAGGTGTGAAGTTAAATACAGAGGCCAGAACATTTTCAGATTACCTTTATCAAATCATGGAGAATTGAGGGAGCTTTTCCCCATTTTTTCCTGTTGTGATAGGAAGAAACATCCCCCACCCCCAGTGTTTGCATTCTAATTCCTAGAGCCTGGGAATATGTTGCACAGCAGAGGGAAATTAAGGGTTGCTATTAAGGCAACTTGAAATGAGAGTGTATCCTGGAATACTCAGGGGGCTCCAATGCAATCACAAGGTCCTTAAATAGAAGAAGGAAGCAGCGCAGGATGTTAGCTAGCGTGATACCACGCAAGGAGGACTCAGGTTAACTTTCTGGCTTTGACGATGGAAGAAGGGGCTCATAAGCCAAAGAATGTTGGTAGCTTCTGGAAGCTTGTAAAAGGAGGAATACAGATTTTTCCCATGGCTCTTCTAGAAAGTACTCAGCCCTGTTAACACTCTGAGAACTGAGTCAGACTATAAAGATAATAAATTTGTGTTGTTTAAGCCAGTAAATATGTAGTTATTTGTTACAGACACAACAGGAAACTAATATAGCTCTTAGTTCTTCCGTATGTGTCCTGCTGTGTCAGGGTCTTGAGTATCTCCATTCCTGACTCTGCTACAGACTCACTTAGGGCTTTCAATAAGTCAGGTTTTTTTGGTCCTCAGTTTCCACATCTTACAAAAGAAAATCCCTGAAGACTTTCTCCCTATCCATCCAAGGATTCAATACCCTCTCCCATTCCTCAGTGGCATCAAATGCTCTGGCAGCACCAACTGAACCCTGAACCAGCCTCGCACCCATCACAGCAGAGCTTCAGATTGGGAGAGAAGATTCAGAGACCACATTCTCTTAGGGCTTGTCCACAGCAAGCGAGAACACAAAGGTTCCAAGCGTGTACAGAAGCTGCCCTGCATGTTCTCCCAGACAAAATATTCAGGGCCAAATCAGGGAGTGCTGTGGAGGATGAGGTGCTGGAGGATCCTCAGTGGCCCAGTGGTCCTAAAAGGGCTGTGGGGGTGAGGGTGGGGTGGAGATGGGGTCTGGATGAGTGCAAAAGTCATGGCAAGAAGAAAGAGAAAGAAATCCTTTATCATGGTGAATAGGCTCTGCTGGTAGAAGAAAAGGTTTTGTGTGCAGACATTAAATCAAAATGATGGGACCTTGAAATGATTCCAGGGCAAGAGCAGAAAGAGTGAGTGAACTTCTTGTGATCTGCTGTAGTCTGTGACCTATTATATGCACAGGGCTAAGGAGAGTGGCAGATACACAATGCATGCTCAACACAACAGGTGCTCAAATTTTGTTGAATGAATGACCCAGCTAGCATTGTACTTTGGATTTTGATTGTCCCCAAAGCCACAGGTGTTAAAGACTTTATTGCCAGGGTGATGCTAGTGGGAGACAGTGGGACATTTTACCTTATTTTGTTTTTATAATTAAGTTTATAGGTACATCAGAGGTATATAGAATTATCACATTCATTATAGGGAATTTGTACCTGTACATGATATATTTTTTTCTTTTTTTCCCTCATACCCTCAACCCTTTTTCTCCTCCTTATTTACAATGGTTTTGTTTTCATTTCTTCCTTTTCTGATTTGTTTTGCTTTGAAAAGAAAAAATAGGGCCAGGGATTTAGCTCTGTGACCTAAGCTTGTGCCTGGCAAGCATGAGGTCATGAGTTCGATCCCTGGTACCAAAAAGAAAAGAACTAATAAAAATAGTGATAAAGAATTTCATATCCAGATAATATATTAACAGTGGTTAATATACTGAGTATTGTTATCTTCACATATTACAAGATATATACATGTAAAACTTATCAAACAATATAAGCACGGACATCTCTTTTCAATGAACTTAAAGAAGTATAATTATCGTAGCTATCGTATTTTTCTTTTCCCTTCCTTCTTTTCTCCTGTGCCTCATGCCAGTTGTTCTTTCCTTTTGATCAGTTTCTTTCCCAGTCACAATATCTATTATAGATGTTGGATCTTATTTACTCTTCCTGTTTCTTCCAGTAGCAGGACAATACTATGTTTACACTTGCTATTCAGATTCATTTCATTTATGAGTATGGTTTCTAGTTGTATCCATTTGCCTATTAAAGCCTTGAGTTTATCCTTTTGTCGTTGAGTAACACTCAATTGTATAAAAGTACCACATCTGTTTTATCCATTCCTCAGTTGATGGGCATTAGGGTTCTTTCCAAGATTTAGCTATCACAAATTGTACTGCTATAAATAAGGGTGCACATATATCACCATGACACAATGTTTTTAGGTTCTGAGAAAATACCCAGAGGGGAATAGCTGGGTCAAATGAGACCTCTAATTACAATTTTCTGAGGAATCTCCACACTGTGGTTGTATCAGTCTGCACTCCCACCAACAGTGGAGAAGGGTTCCTTTCCCCCCACAGTCTCACCAGCGATTGTTATTGATAGACTTCCTGATAATGGCTATTCTTTCTGGGGTGAGATGGAATCTCAATGTTGTTTTAATTTGCATTTCTCAAATGACCGGTGAAGTTGAACATTTTTTCATATATTTATTTTTCCCATTGTATTTCTGCATCTAAGAAGTGTCCAATGGACATCTCAGATGTCCGTTTTCTAATTGGGCCTTTGAATTTGGAGGAATTTGATTTTTTTCAATTCATTATATGTTGTAATTAGAAGTCCTTTTATCCAATTTTCTGAGGGACAGTTGGATAAAGATTTTCCCAGTCTGAGGATTTTCTTTTCACATTATTGATTTCTTTTGATGTGCCAAATATTTTTAATAAAATGAGATCCCAGTTGTTGATTCTTTGAGGTACTTTTCATGCAGTTTGAGCTTTGTTCTGGTGTTCTTTGCCTTCCCCTATGTCTTCGAGATTTTTACCTACTTTGTCTTCCAGTAGATTAGTGTTTCTGTTTTAATATTTAGATCTTCGATCCACTTTGACTTTAGTGCACAGTGATAGACATGTGTCTAAGTTTTAGTCTTCAGCATGTGGAAAGACAATTTTTCCAGTGGCATTTACTAAAGAGGCTGTCTTTCTTTCAAGGAATATCTTTCCATTTTCTGAATTTCTCTTTAATTCTTTTTTTTTTCCAGAATACTGTAATTTTCATTGTATAGGTCTTTCACTTCCTTTGTTAGACTGATTCCTAAGTATTTCCTTTTTTGGATGCTATTGTGACCTTATATCCAGCTACTATATATATGCTACTGAATTTAGAAGTCTTTTGGTGAATTTTTGGGGGTCTTCTATGCAGAGTCATGTGGTCTGTGAATGATGACAGTTTAATTTATTCCTTTCCTATCCGTATTCCTTTTCTCTCTTGTCTAATTGCTCTGACTAATGTTTCCAGAAGTATATTGAATAGGAGTGGTGATAGTGAACATCCTTGTCTTGTGTTTGATTTTTAGATTGAAAACTTGCACTTTTGTCCATTTTGTATGACATTTGGTGCTGGTTTGTCATAGATGGCTTTTATCAGATTGAGGTAAATATCATCTATTCCAGTTTTCTGTAGGGTTTTTGTCATGAATGAGTGTTGTACTTTATCAAAGCTTTTTGTGCATCTATGAAAATGACTGATTTCTGTCACTGAGTCGGTTGTTGATATGGTGTATTATTTTTATTGATTTGTGTATGTTGAAAGATCCCTACATTACTGAGATGAATCCTACTTTGTCGTGGTGTATAATCTTCTTGAGATGATTTGCTGCATTCTGTTTGCTAGTATCTTACTGAGGATTTTTGTATCTATTTTCATTAGGGAGATTGGCCTGTAGTTCTCTTTTTTGGTTGGGTCTTTCTCTGGTTTGGATACCAGGGTAATACCTGCCTCCAAAAATGAATTAGGGAGTATTGGTTTTAAAACTCCTCTAAATCTCTTGTAGAATTCAGCCATGAATCCATCAAGACCCGGGCTTTTCTTTGTTGTTCGGTTTTTAATTATGTTTTCAATCTCATTGATTTTGATATTCAATTATTCAAAATTTTTGTATCTTCTGGATTCAGCTTTGGTAATTTGTGTTTCTAGGAGTCTGTCCATGTCTCTGTTTTCCATTCTATGTGAATAAACATTAATCAGTAGGTATTGATGACCTTCTGAATTTCTAAAGTGTAGTGATTTCCCTGTTTTCATTTCTTATTGCACAAATTTGAGTGTTTTCTTTCCTTTTTAGATAATGTTGCCTAGGAGTGTATCAATTTTATCTGTTCAAAGAACCGGCTCTTTGATTCATGAATTGTTTGTAATTTTTGTCTCAATTTCATTAATTTCTGCTCAGATATTTGTAATTCCTCCCTTGTATAGGCTTTGGGTTTGACTTGCTCTTTTTTCCTTAAGCTTGAGATGCAGCATTAGGTTTTATATTTGTGCTTGCTCTATTTTCCTGATGTGAAGACTCACCACACCACTATAAACTTCTCCCTTAGGACTGCCTTGATCGCATCCCACAGGTTCCAGGAAATTGTATGTGCGTTTTTGAAATTGCAGGTAATGTTTAATTTCTTTTTAAATTTCACTTGTGGCCCATTGTTTGTTCAGGAGAGTGATATTTAATTTCCATGTGTTTATTGGGTTTTTGCAGTTTCTTTGCACTATGGTTAGATAATATACATGGGGTAATTTCAGTTCCTTTGCATTTACTTAAGCATGTTCTTTAGGCTAGTATATGGTCAATTTTAGAGAATGCTCATGTGCAGCTGAGAAGATTGTTGTTGGGTGGAATAGTCTGTAAATGTCTATTAAATCCATTTGTTCACAGGTTTGGTTCAGTTCTGATATTTCTTTGCAGATTTGTTGTCCAATTGATATATCTCTTTGTGATGATGGGTGTTAAGGTCCCCCATTGCAACTGTGTTATTATTCACTTGATTTTTCATGTCTATTAATATTTGTTTTACATAGCTGGATACTCCCATATTTGGTGCGTATATATTTATGATTGTTATCTCTTCCTCTTGAAGTTTACCCCTAACAAGTATATAGTGACATTCTTTATCTCTTTTGATCATGCTTGGCTTGAAGTTCACATTGTCTGCAAACAGAATAGGTACTCTTGCTTTTTACGTGGTTCCTGTTGCATGAAGCATTGTTTTCCATCCTTTGACTTTTTGTCAATGAGTTTCATTTTGAATTAAATGTGTTTCTTGTATACAGAATGTTTTTGGATCTTGTTTCTTGATCCATTCTACCAATCTGTTTCTTTTAATTGGTGAATTGAGGCCATTTACAGTGACAGTTATAATTCATATGTATTGATTTATCTTTGTGATGGTATTTTTCTGTTTTGGTTGTCTGCTTTTCCCGTTTAATTGCTTTCCCTGGTTGATGGTCTCTCTCTCTCTCTCTCTCTCTCTCTCTCTCTCTCTCTCTCTCTCTCTCTCTCTCTCTCTGTCTCTTGTGCCAGGGGTCAAACTCATGACCTAGCACTTGCCAGGCAAATGTTTATGCCCTGAACTAAATCGCCAGCCCCATGGGTGGTTTCTTTCTGTTGTTGTTCTTGAAATTGTAATCATTTTTATCTCTGTTCAGAATATTTTTCAGTACTCTTTGTAGCATTGTTTGGTGGTAATGAATTTCTTCAGTTGTTCTTTGTCATGGAAGTATCTTATTTCTCCATTAATTTTGAGGATAGTTTTGCAGGATACATCAATCTTGATTGGAAGTTGTTTTCTTTCAGGACTTGAATACTTCACTCCAAGATTTTCTTGACTTGAGGATTTGTGTTGAGAAATCTGCTGTGATTTGGATGGATTTTCTTTTATATGTGATCTGGTTTTTTTCTCTGACAGCTTTTAATATTCTGTTCTTGTTCTGAATTTATGGATCTTGATTATTATATATCTGGGTGTTAATTTATTTTGGTTATGACTAATTGGAGTTCTATATGCCTAATGTATCAGTATGTCAGATTCATTTTTCCATGCTTGGGAAGTTTTCTGCTATTACTTCTGCAAATAGTTTTTTTATGTCAGTTGTGTTGAAGCCTGCTTTTTCATTGACACCAATTATTCTTATATTATTTCTTCAAATCAGTTTGTAGCCATTGAATTATTTCTTGATATTTTGTTATTTTCAAGAGATTTTTCCTTTTATGATTTCTAACTGCAATCTGTCTTCTAAGTCTGAAAGTCTGTCTTCAATTTCATTCAAGCGGTTTTCCCAGGTTTCAGTGGAATTTTTAGTTTCCTCAATATCTGTTTGAATTCATTTCATGCATTCTATTTGTTTCCTATATTTGGAATTTCCATCCTATTTCTGTCATCATCAGTTTTGTGTGTGTATATCTCTATTCTACATTTTCTGAGCAGGTCCTTTAGAAATGCTGACAATTCTCCTTTTACCTGACAGATTATTTCTGATCTGATTTCCTCTATAGAGTCATGGATTTTGTTTCTCTACTTCAGTTGCTATCATTTCAGAAATTTCAAGGTTGTATCTTCTAATTTTTGCAATGTTGACGTCTCCTGGACTTGCTCTGATTAAGCTAGAGTTCCAAGATTACATTTTGCTTTTTTGCCTTGTCATTTTGTGTTTTTAAAAAATTATTTTGTTTTCTATGAGGATCCTTGTGAGTTTTTGCAGTAAATAGCTATATTACAAGTATCAAGGAAAAGCCTGTTCTTCAGGGATGTTTTCTGTGTGTAGGAAATTCTTGGTTCATGTCTGTCCTGAGAACCTACCTCCTCAATTAATTAACAGTGAGATGCTAGATTCTTTTTGGCTCAGCGCTCAGTCCTTTGGTGCAGCACTGTGGTAAGGTTATTACCCAGAGTTTCCCAGTATTGTTACAGAAGGGAGAACAACTGGCTACAACAGATATGACATTCTAGCTAAGGTAGTAAAATTGGTAATAATAATAGCCTCAAGCACAATTTTGAAACTGACAAACTGTGGTAGCTATCACATTTGTACTTTATGCCATAGGAGCAAAGTCTATAGTTACAGAATAGAACCAATCATAAATTAGGAATGTGAATGCTAAGTATTTCCCCGTGGTAGGTGGTTTTACCCTGCAGTGAGGAACTTCAGGGAGGATAGCGTACAAAACAAAGATCACTGGGAAGGAAGTGGAAGCACGGCTGGAGGACAAAGGGTGGTCACACAAGTTTTGGGAAACTAGAGAAAAGGACAGAAAGGAAGGAAATGAAGAAGCATTCAAGGGATTTTCCAAACTTGGTCTCTGGATTTAAGAGCTGGGATTAGTTTCATGTAGCTGAGGTTCTCAGCCATTTAGGAAAGAGAAAAAAGAAGAAGAAAGGAACAAAGAAACAAAGAAGGAGATAGAGAAAGAGAGAGAGACAGAGAGAGAGAGAGAGAGAGAGAGAGAGAGAGAGAGAGAGAAAATTGAGAGAAAAGGGCTGGTTACTAATTCCACCTTCTTCCCAAACTGGTCGCTTCTCTGGCAGTGTAGTGAAGGGGCCTGATTTTTTCTTTTCCTTTCTTTCCTTTTTCTCTCCAACCTTCCTAGTTCCCCTTTCCATTTGAATATTTTCTTCTTATTTCACAATATTTATTACACATTTTAGTCCTTATTTATACTTTGCTTCCAAGAAACAATGCAGTATTTACATGTGTGTCTGATTTCACTTGAGAGTATGGCCTCAAGGTGCATTCATTTATCTTAACATTACCCTGTGTGTGGCAGCATAGTACTCCACTGTGTTAAAAAAAAAAGAATCTTTTTTATCCACTTATCAGTTATGGGCATTTGGGCTGTTTTCAAGATTTAGCTATTACAAACTGCACTGCTATAAACATTAGTAAGCGTTTACCTCTATTGTATGATGCTTCTTCATTCATTCTTTTCTGTCCCCTTCTCTAGTTTCCCAAAACTTGTGTGACCACCCTTTGTCCTCCAGCCGTGCTTCCACTTCCTTCCCAGAGATCTTTGTTTTATAGGCTATCCTCCCTGAAGTTCCACACCACAGGGTAAAACCACCTACCAAGGGGAAATACTTAGCATTCACATTCCTAATTTATGATTGGTTCTATTCTGTAACTATGGACTTTGCTCCTGTGGCATAAAGTACAAATGTGATAGCTACCACAGTTTGTCAGTTTGTAAATGGCTCTTGAGATTATTATTATTATTACCAATTTTACTACCTTAGCTAAGATGTCATATCTGTGGTAGTCAGTTGGTCTCCCTTCTGTAACAATACTGGGAAACTGGGTAATAATCTCACCACAATGCTACACCAAAGGACTGAGTGCTGAGCCAAAAAGAAACCAACATCTCATTCTTAATTAATTGAGGAGGATCTTAGGACAGACATGAACCAAGAATTTCCTACACACAGAAAGATACCTAGAAGCAGAATAGCTGAGTCTAATAGAATCTTTAGACCTAGGTTTTTGAGGAAGCTCCACATTGATTTCCACAGTCTGCACTCCCACCAACACTGGAGAAGGGTTCTTTTCTCCCCACAGCTTCTCCAGAACTTGTTATTGGTTGATTTCTTCATGATAGCCATTCTTTCTTGAATGTGATGGCATCTCAGAGCTGTTTTAATTTGCATTTCTCAAATGATCAGTAATATTGAATATTTTTTCTATACTTAATTACCATTTATACTTCATCTATGAAGTGTTTTTATTTTAGATGCACATTTTGGGATTGGTTTTTAAATTTGCAGGCTCTGATTTTGTTTTCTTTCTTTCTTTTTTTTTCTTTTTTTTAGTTCTTTATATATTCTACATAGCAGACCTTTGAGGAACAGCTGGCAAATTTTTTTTCCAAACTTTGGGTTGTATCTTAACCTTCTTTGTAGTTACTTTTGCTGCGCAAAAGCTTTTTAATAAGATGAGATCCTAATTGTGCTTTATGATAGTTCCTGTGTGGTTGGGGCTTTGTTCACAATGTCTTTGCTTATAACGATGTCCTCAAGAGTTCTACCTATTCTATTTCCCAGCAGATTTCATGCTTTTATTTTAATATTTAGATCTTTGATTCATTTTTATTTTACTTTAGTGCATGGTGAAAAATATGAGTCTAGTTTTAATCTTTGGCATGCAGAAAGCCAGTTTTTCCAGCACCATTTTATTAAAGAATCTATCTTTCTTCTAGTGAGGGTTTTAATCAAAGATAGGGTCATTGGAGTTGTTTGTGCATCTTCTAATCTGTTCCATTAATCTTCAGGTCTTGGGGGAGTGTTGTTTGTGTTCCTGTACTGTGCTGTTTTTAACCACAGTGTCTTTGTAGGATAATTTCGAGTCAGAGGTTGAGATGCCTGTTGACTTGCCTTTATTGCCTTTGCTATTCTAGGTTTCTTCCGATCCCAAATGAACCTTAGTATTATTTTCTCTAGTTCTGTGAGATATGTTGTTGTAATTTTAAATCTGTACAACAATTTTGGAAGCATGACCATTTCTACTATATTAGTTCTTCCTATCCAGCAAAAGATACTCTTCCATTTTCTGTTTTTGTTTGTTTGTTTCATTTTTTTTTTTGTTTTTTGTTTTTTGGGTTTTTTAAATATATGTGTTGATATAGACATACATTTATTATTTTTTTAATTTTTTAGTCTTTTTGAGACAGAGTCTTGCTATGCAGTTCAAGCTGGCCTTTGGCACACTTTGTAGCTTAGGCTGGTCTCAAACTTACAAACATCCTCCTGCCTCAGTCTCCTGTGGCTGGGATTACAGGAGTATACCACCATGCTTGGCTTATTCTTCCATTTTCTGATAGCCTCTGCAATCTCTTTTTTCAGAATACGTTAGTTTTCAATGTAAAGATTTTCTACTTCCATTGTTAGATTGATTCATAGGTATTTCATTGTTTTGGATGCTATTGTTAAAGGTGTTGTTTCCCTGGGTTCTCTCTCAGTGAGTTTGTTATTCCTGTACAGAAAAGCTATTAACTGTTGAGTATTGACATTGTACACAGATATGCTACTGATACTGGTTATTACATCTAGAGGTCTTTTGGTGGCGTTTTTGGGGTCTTCTAAGTAGAACATTATGTTATCTGAAAATAATTATAATTTCAATTTTCCTTTCCTATCTCATTCCTTTTATTTTTGCTATTGTCTAATTTCTCTGGCTAATGTTTCCAGAACTCTACTGAATAAGAGTGGTGACAGTGGACATCTTTGTCTTGTTCCTGCTTTTAGAGTGAAAGTTTTCAGTTTTTGTCCATCCAGCATGATCTTGGTTGGTTGTTTGACATACAGGCTTTTATCAGATTGAGATAAAGACCACCTATTCTAATTTTCTATATGGTTTTTACCATGAATCAATGTTGGACTTTGTTAAATGCTTTTTCTGCATCTATTGAGATGAGCATATGATTTTTATCTTTGGCTGTGTTAATATGGTGTGTTACATTTATTGATTTGCATATAGTGAACCATCCCTGCATCAAAGGTATCTTACTTGGTCATAATGTATAATCTTCTTATTATTTTGTTGCATTCTGTTTGCCAGTATCTTATTGAGGATTTTTATATGTATGCTCATCAAGGATATTAGCCTATAGTTCTTGTGAAGTATTTCCCTGGCTTTGGTATCAGGGCAATGCTTGCTTCCAGGAATGAATCTAGGAGTACTGCTTCACTTTCAACTTCATTAAGGAGTTTGAGAAGTAAAAGCATTAGGTCTTCTCTAAATTTGTTGTCGAAATCAGCAGTGAATTTATTAGGGTGTAGGCTTTTCTCTGTTAGTAGGTTTTTAATTATGTCTTCAATTTCACTGGTTGGTGTTGGTTTGTTTAGAATTTTTATATCTTCTTGATTAATTCATATGTATTAAGAAACCTTTCCATTTCTTCGTGTTTTCTATCCTATTCAAGTAAAGATGTTTGAAGTAAGTATTCTGAATTTCCATAGGCTCTGTAGTGATTTAACCTTTTCCATCTTCTTTCCTTTTATTGATAAAGTTGGTTAAGGAACAGTGGAACATTTGAGAGGCCGAGACTGGTGGGTGATTTTTAGGTCCCTGGCTCCTTTAGAAGTTGAATGCCTCAGATATTTGTTATAGTGATAGCAAACTAACACAGGCATCAGTATTTTTAGAGCAGGACACTGGCTAACTCAAGATATTTTAAAGAAGATAAACAAGATCTCAATATGCAAAGTGAATCCAGGGAGGCACAGATGAATATCCAAATACCAGTCAAAAGGCTTCCGATACAAGAGTGAAGCTGGGGTGCTGAGCAGTATGAGCAAAGAGAAGAGACCCAGATGCCATTAAGACTTCCCTAGGCTATTCTAGCTCGAAGGATGTCATTTTCATTCATGCAAATTCCCAAGGAAGCAGACCAACTGCTTCATGAGTAAGGACGCTCAATAACCCAGACAGGCAGCACACACTAACCAGACTCCGCAGGCAGCAATTGAAGCATCTCTAACCCACATGATATTTTCAATGGAAATGACCACTAATCCCTGCACAATTACTCTCCCCACAATCAGAGTTGATTTGTAGTTCACCCTTGCCTTTCCTGAACTCAACAACTAATTCCCCTAACTGCTTTCAGAGGTCCATTCATCCAGATCCTCTCATTATTTTTCTGATCCTTTTCCAAGTTTCCCCTCTCGTATCATCCACCTGAATCTGAAGACCAGATTTGCCTCAGCCACACTCACCGGACTGGCTTACTTTTGCTCTGAGGAGTTGCCAAGGAATACAGCTCTGCGTCTCCAGGAAGGAGACCTACTCTCACGCAAACATTCCTGTTACATTCTCAGGCTGTCCTTACCCAGAGGATCCTCACAGCGATCAGCAAGAAGCCCACTTCCAGACAGTGTCTGGCTTCAGATCCCAGGGGACCACACCACCCTCTTCCTCTTCATCATCCCAAGCAGAGTTCATGCAGGCAGGGACAGAAGAGTAATTGATGCCTCTGGGGAATATCAAAGTGCTATTGAGCAAAACTTCATTTTAACAGCTGCACAGGTGTTTCCTGTGGCAGTCAGGGAAGAAGTGTCTTTAGAAAGCCCTAAATAACTCTGGGCAGGGCTGTCAGCCTGACAGATGACTGAGAGAAATAGCCCCGTTGTTCTCTGGTGTGTGATTCATCCAGAGCTGTGCTGAACTAGGGGACAAGGGCTGGCCTTGAGTTTCATTCACCCTGTCACCTGGGGCTGCTCTTCAGCTCAGTTCCTAGGAGGAATAGAAAGCTCTTGTGGCTGTTCCTTGGGCCTCTGTCATTTTGACCTTGTTTTGTGGTGGATTTATTTAGTGAATCTCAGATCTGTGCTGATTTGGTTTTAGCTGGATTTAGTGGGAAACAGGAACTGCGGGGAGAATCTCTCCTTCACGGTGTCCAGAGGCCTCTCTCCCTTTCAAGATCTTCTCGGTGCTTGTAGCCATTATGGCAGCAATAACACCGGGTGCCTCAGTCTTTCTCTCCTAGCTCCTTGGAGAAATGGCTCATTTAAATATTTGCCAATGAGGCCGGGCGTGGTGGCCCACTCCTGTAATCCCAGCACTCTGGAGGCTGAGGTAAGAGGATCCTTGCCAGTTGGAGACCAGCCTGGGCTACAAAGTGAGCCTAAGGCCAGCCTGAACCACATAGCGAGACCCTGACTCAAAAAGACAAAAAAAAAAAAAAAAAAAGTTTATTGATGTGGAATAAATACATAAAAATGTCCCAAGACCCAGGTCACAATAGCTGGTTTCTGGTGTTGGTCACTGGGGTGCTGGCCAGATACTCAGGCCTCTGGACCTCTATGCTCTTATGATAAATCAAGCTCTCAGTCCTCCCAGTGTATACTGTCAGGTCCTGAGAGGCATGACTGTGGTTCATACCAGCTCAGCAGAGAGGGAAGGGACTCACAGAAAGGAAAACTCAAAACAACAGTGATTATTCAGCATACCCAGCAGCAGAATAAACAACAGCACATTGAAAACCCAAGTAAAAAATGTATATCTTCAGTAAGTGGACCTATAATAACACTATCTAGTGACAATTAATGGGAACAGACAATAGACTAGTGTGCAGCCTGAGCCCATGCTGAACATAAACACTGCATCTCTCTCTGTTTACTGGGGCCTCTTCACCCAGGGGTTCCAGTCACCAGACCATGACATGTACATTAATTCTATGGTTTACAGTGTTTCCGCTGTGAAATAGCACAGCCAATCCATTATTAGAAGACTGTCCATTAGCAGGGGCAGTTTTGTTTGAGTCGTGCTGAGGGGTCTGTGTCCAAGGAGGGGCTAGTGGTTGGTGACAGAATCCTGGGGAGATTCTGCACTCCCGAGGAGATCAGCTGATCATCCCCACAGAGTCCATGTCTCAAAGCAGTCATCATCTGATTCATTTTCCCATGCTGGTGGATGTGCTCCGGGTTTTAATGACCTTGGTTTCCATCAATGACATCTTTGTTAGCATGAACAGAGAAATTCTTTTGAAAACAAGGTCGCATGAGTGCCTAAATGTGTACCTTCTCTTGGTCTGAAGTGATAGCAACTTTGGGATTGAGAAGCTGAGTAAAATTTGTCTTTGGTTTAGTTAGTTAGTTAGTTAGCTAGTCAGTTAGTTAGTTTTGGAAAGGCATTCTAGGAACTGGAATTAATGGTTACAAATATTTTCAGAAGTTGTAAACGTTCCAGTTTCCCTTGGGGCTGGGGATTTAGCTCAGCGGCATAAGCGCCTGCCTTTGCAAGCATGTCATGAGTTCGATCCCTGGTACCGGTAAAAATACAAAAAAAAAAAATTGCATTAAAAACGTTCCAATTTCCCTTCTAGGAATCACTTTTGTGTAGAATATCAATGCTGTGATCATTGAGTTCTTAATTTTGCAAAAATTAATTAGTTGGGATCTAACTTACCCTTCATGTTTCCCTTGCTTTTGTAAAACATCTAGTTCCTCTTTCCACCTTGGCTTAGAGTGGCTTGGCTTGGCTTGGCTTAGCTTGGCTTGGCTTGGCTTGGCTTGGCTTAGGCAGAGCGACAGGAAGGGACCTCCTGGATCTTTGCCAGACTCTGACATCCTCTTGGAATGGATCAAATCTCCTACTGCAGGGGTGAGGCAGATGCAAGCCAAAAGAGATGCTGTCACTTGAGACAGCAACACCTGCGACATAGGTGCAGTGTGGCTATCTATGTGACATTTACCTTTTCTGAAACAGATTTTGAAACAACACAAATCTGATTTTGTTTCCTGTCTCTATCATTTGATAACATGTAAAGCTGGGCAAGTTAATCTTTCTGAGGTGTGGTTTTCTTGTTTATAAAATGAGAACCATTAAAAGACGAAATCATACTGTTGTTAAAGGCTTAAAAGAAGTAACACTAAAACATTGAGCACAGTGCCTATAATATACTAAGTGCCCGGTGAATGATCGAGTGTGGAGGACTGCCTGTAAAGAGGAGCATTTGGCCCCACCTCCATGTATCGATATGTCCAGCTGTCTAGGACATTTCCTCACCCGCTCCACTCGCTTTAAGAAACGCAGATGGCTCCAGCTGATGTGCTGACACATAGTCTTTGAAACAATGCGACAGGTCACCGGTGCCAGGCCTGCAGCTTCCCTGTGACATGTGTGAGCTAAGCCCAGTGAAGCCAAGCTGTCAGCTGAGAATGAGCCTCAAGAAAAGAGGCTGTGACTTCACCTATGTCCTACCTAGCCCAGCTAGATGCACTCACACATCCCACCATTCTCACTTCGCCCCAAGCCACTACCTCTTCACGAATTAGTAGAACTCTGCTTTGGCCCTGGGTGGAGGCCTTTGTTCCGGTGGTTAGCCATTGTTCTGACTGGGCTCAGGATCCTCTTGAGTCCTCACAGTTTACCAACATGCCTTCGTGTCTGTGTTCTCACCATGCATTGGAATTAACATTAAAATTCCAATAACTTTTCCGTGGAATTAAAAATGTGAATTCTTCTGGACTGTGACAAGATCCAGAAGGGCTTTCTATTATCAAGAATCATAGTAACAATAACGAAATTCTCTTCTTAACCAAAGAGCCTCTAGCCTCTCAGTACTCTATAGACAGTCAGAGTCAGGTTCATCTCGGATTTTCCGGGGTGTTCACCATGGAGCAACTGCAATGTGTATTGCAGGCAGTTAACATATGTTGTTACAAAACACTCGTGCAAGAGAGATCATTTCCAGTGGCCTGTATTAGAGGAAGCCAGAGAGCTTGTTTTATCATTTTAAAGACAAGAATATGGGGGCCCAGAGATGCTAAGCCCGAGAGTGAGATCCCAGCGACTTATTTTTAAAGTCACGATCGAAAGCTAGTCATCATGAGTCTTGCTCTTGGGATGTTTTTTCTTATTCATTCAACATTTGGCAAGCATTTAAATAAATCATTTCTTTGAGGATCTGGGAATAAGGAAAGAAGCCTTTGCATGGTCTTTGTTGTTGTGACTGTAAGACTCTCTGGGAGCTAACATCAAAGGGAGAGAAGTCTTTGGGTGCTTAGGGATTCTCCCCACATTTCCTCTCTTGCACTAAATGCAGCCAAAACCAAAGCAGCATGGATCTGGGAGGAGCAAAGCAGACTGCCATGTGCACAGGAGAACTGAACCAAGGCATGCATAGTGAGTGCCGGCCTCCACCCTTGGAATGGAACAGTTTCTATCTTATCAAAGAAGAAACATCTCTTTTAGCAAAGAACCAATAGCTTCATCATCTTGAAGAACAACCACGGTTCTCAAAAATCCCTTCATATGTTTGTAGGTGCAAAAGGTATAACTAGACAGCTCGACACCCCATTTCTGTGGAAACAACTTACTAAAATCAAACCCTGCATTTGCCATCACATGAGAGGCGTGACTTCTCCAGCCAGGAGCTGCAGAAAAGATCGATGTCATGCTAAAAATGACATCTATGCTTTGGAAGTCACCCCCCCCCCAACACACACACACACTCAGCTCATGGGCACAGGAACCCGCCATGGCTTTGTTCACTGCTGCGACCTGAGTGCAGAAAGCAGCACTCAGACATTCCAGTAAATAAATACCAACGGGAGGAATGAATGGCTTAATAACGGGCCAAGTATAAATCTTGGAGAACAATCTAGTGTGTAGTTGAGGCAAATCCTTTAATGTCTCTGTGCTCACTGACTTTATCTTGAAATGAAAACAGATTTGTCCTGGAGATTATTGGTTGAATCATCTGTCTTCTTAAAACAGTCCAGTGAACGTTAGTAAATTTAATCAAACAAAATAGCAACTAGAACACTATATGACTTTCTTGTGTCCAAGATACTGCAAACAACTTATAGACATGAATTCGCTGAGCCTTAATAAATAAAGATAAGGGAAATAGCATTTATTTTACCAAAAGGAATTTAAAAAAAAGAGTAATTGAGCACCAGAAATTGGATGAAACTCCTAACTCTTGGGTTTGTGTTTGGTCCTGTTCTTGATGAGATTTGTGGTAAAAATTCAATGCATTAATACAGGAAAATGCCAAAATGGAGTGCACCACTCTTATTCATCATAACTAATATGACTTAATTCCAATTTAGGATCATAAAGGTCAATGCATTGAGAAAACACTTGTTTTCACATAAATATTGATCTGACCTGACATAGCTTTAGTAATGCTAAATATTTGCAACAAATAGCATGGATTTTAAGGATTTTAAGAGTGTGAAAGACTTGAATTCAAATTCCAGTAGCATGATTTGGAACAAATGATCTCTGCATTCTGACCACCAGTTTCTTTTTTAAAATGAGGACAAGAATAGCAAGCTTGTAGCACTGTTTTTAAAATGATAGACAATATCTATAAGATCAGGCTCACTCGCCTAGTTACAAATGATGCTTAATAATTGATGACCATGAAATGATCCCAAGATGCCACTCAGGGTGAGGGGGAACACCCTCCTCAAGCATCCTTAAACACATTTTGCTCTTCCCCTCAGTAACGTAAGTATTTGTAAAACTTGAGGTGCCCAGACTCCACAGCCTGTCACATCGAGTTTTTCAGTAAATCTGTCTGTAAAAATTAAATTTGTTGCATTCATTTGGTCACAACTTTCAATGGTCCAAACTGAATATTCCTATGTAACACAGGGTTTTCTTAGCCAGTAGTTTAACTCACTCTCCCACACACGTGTGCGCGCACATGAACACATGCACACACTTGCCCCAACAATTCATTTCTCATTTTGGTTTGGGACAGAGCCAGTTGGTAAAAGGTTTCAGCGTGTGTTTATTGCTGCTTTGTTCTCCAACATTTCTGGGGCCTCCTGGCAGCTCTTTGGTCTGCAGCAAGCGACACAGCCCTCAAGGACTACAAAGCCCAGACAAATCCCAGGCTCTAACCATTGCCTGGGGCTGATGTAGAACAGCTGGAAGCCTCTCCACTGGACCTCAGACTGCTGCCCAGAACTCTGAGTGAACCCAGGGCAGGAGGTGAGCATTTGGGCCCTGGGGCTTGCTCTTACTGGAGTTGTTTTGGAGTTATTGCTGCCTCTTACCAGGCCCCACACAGGACTTTACCTGTTAGTAAAAGGTCAGGAGAGTTTGGGGAGTGCATTCTCTCTCTCTCTCTCTCTCTCTCTCTCTCTCTCTGTCTGTCTCTCTCTTTGTGTGTATGTGTGTGTGTGTGTGTGTGTGTGTGTGTAAAGCTCACCATATCTAACCTTCAATAGTAACACTTCTGTTTGTACACTCCGCAGATCTCCTGTTCCAGGAGGTCCATGGGTGCCTTTCCGAAAGCATCACCTGAGCACTCAGTACTAGTCCAGTGGTCCTCCAGGCCTTGGTTGAAGCCTAAGAGTGAAAAACTGCCTGGGCTAAGCTATGTTCTCTCACCCAGCCCTCTCCATCATCATAATAATGATTAAATATGTACTCTGACAAGTACATTAAAAAGCAATATGACTCAGAGGTCAAGAGCATCACCTTGAACTTTAGCTAACAGAGATCTAACTCTGGCTTTCCTATTTTGTGGAGGTCAGGATTTTGAGCCAAGCCCATAATGTCTCTTTGCTTCAGTTCCTCAAATGGAAAGCAAAGATATTAATACCAATTTCATCCTGCTGTTGAGAGAGTTAACTGGCATGGTAGGTGAAGAGGGCCTGGTACACATTGGTAATCAATGGTGCATAGACTCTGAATATAAAACTGTGGCAGATTCAAGGTCTACTTAGTAAACCCAGCAACTTGAATTTATCTCAGCAAGCTGCTCACAGATCCCACCAGAGTGTTGGCATCACCAGAGGGATTTTAATACGGGATTCTGTAATAGCCGTTATACTCTTTCTTAACTTTGAGAATGTTGGGATGGATTGCCTAGTAATTAATTAGACAAGCAAAATTTAAATATCAAACACTGTTGAGACACAAGTCTACGAAGATGCAAAGACCCGAGTTGCTGTTCTCACGTAGGACTGAGCAATGAAGACACAGTCAGATCTTGACATTGAGGATGGTGGGCTATGAGGGGTTAACACCGAGCTGTTACAGTGGCTAAAGCATCAACATAGACTTCCTAGAAGGGTGATTCTGATCAAGAAGGAAGAGCGAGTAGGTGCCCAGAAAAGAGAAAACGAGGAGAGAATCCCAGACAGGATAAATATGCACAGGCACAAAAACAGGTCAAAGGGCCATGTTTGAAGAATGATACATAGTTCATTGTGGATAAATATAACAGAAAGAACTCATTCTAAAAAGATGGTGGGGAAGAGACATCTATTCTGCTATTTGCACGGTTTGGCCTGGGCCACTCAATGAGACACCCATACGAGGATCAATGTGGCTGTTACCCATCCTTGGCTCGCCCCTGAACCCCAGCTATTCAGGCAGTGGGACAATCCTCACGTCTTAAGATGATTTAAGCAGTTCTTTCCGCTCTTGTTCTTCTGTGTAAACAAATGTCTTCTTAAAGTTCATCTACATAATAGGATCAGGGCGGGCAACTGTTCTTCCCTTTTAAAAGAAGAATGGCATGCAGAGCTCCCTTCATGTCACACACGCATGGAAATTATTTGAGGGTATTATTTGAATAAAGGGGCTAATCAACATAACCTTCAAGTAGATCAAACAAAGCGACTTTCTAAAACCCAATTAGACTTTCCACATACAATAATGAACATGTTGAATGGCTTTTTCCAGTTTCCTCACATCCCAGCTTGATTTCTCCTTGTCACCCTCTGCTCCCACCACAGGAAGATGAGCTATCAAACCCGAATTACTGCCTCCACTTCTGCTTCCTCTAAGAAGAGATTCTCCTGTTATAGCTCAGGGCAGAAACAGTCCAGAGGTGAAAGTACTAAAAACCAAAAAACTGAACTCTATTAGGGCTTTTAGAAGGATAAAATAGATGGATTAAGTAATCAGATGGATTAAGTAATCTGAGAAATGGATTAAATAATCTTAATCCATCAGCATGACCCATCAACATGACTGGACTGGCACAGGTAGCTTCTTTTTCACTTTGGTCTTACACAGATATTTTCTTTCAGCAATTATATTACTTCAGTGCTCAGTGTGCTTATAGGACCTTCCAGAGTTTCAGCACCTTAGCTAATGCTGGAGCCAGGAAGTCTTTGCTATATGTGGTTGGCTAGAAATTGCTTATCAGAGTCTTCAGGGTACTGAGTAATCTGGCTGTTGAGAGTTCTACTCTTCACATAAGGAAACGGAGGCACATTTGGTATGTGGGTATGTTCCAGACCCAGAGAAGCCCACCCCCCACCTGACAAGAGAAAACATTTAGTGTACTTATTTATGGCCAAAGATCCTGGAGCTTCCGTCACCATGGCAACCTCAGAAATGCAGAACACGCAGTCTTCAAAGACTCTTCATAGGTGGGTAGAGTGGTAGGAACCAATAACAAGAGTTGTAGGCAAATCTTTAAATACATATATTCAGCCAAATGCCATTGACCCCGTGGGAGGTGACTAGACTTCCACACTGATTCCTGTTCTCTCCACCAAAATAACAGGAAGAAAAGCTTTCACACGAGAAAGTGAAAGATTCAAGAAGAAAATTCCTTTTACAATCCTGGTTTTCTTCCCGTTCCCCTAACTTTCTCAGAAGTTCACAAATCATTGAGAGGTTGCTTCCTGACTAAAATTGCCCTTCCCTGCTCTTATTTAACAAATGTATTAAACATCCACCCTGCTCTGGGAACCCAGAGTTACACACACAATGGCAGAGAGACAGAGTCTTTGTAACACAAACCCAGCTTGCCTCCAAAGGGAACATGCAATTGAAAGAAATAATTCTCACCATCCAGTTTGTTTGCTTCCATTGAATTTTCCCTGGCTTTGATGTAAGTAAGCCTGGCTCACCGCTCTCCTCTTTGTAAAATAAATATACCTGGAGCTTGGGGAGGTTGGTGGAAAAGAAAGGAAGACTCTGAGATGGATGTCTGGGTCATCCGAGGACACCAGGAGCGGCCTCCCCGGGCTGGGATGTGGTCCTCAAGTGGAACAAATGCAGCAGTGGGGAGCCAGCATAACCACAAGCGCACAGCCCCACCCCATGTGGGCGCATCCTGGGGTGCCAAGAAAAGGGCAGTTCGAACCACTTTTACCTGGTTCCTAAAGAGTAGGAAATGCCCAGGTGACATACCTGGGCAATGGTACAAAACCGCTTTGTGTTTTAGAAAAGGTATTTTACCCAAGTACTTTCAATAACCATGACCCTACTCTTTTTTCCAAAAGCCCTTCATGCTCTTAGAGAGACCCTTACAATTATAGTCCTGGGAAAGAAAGCAGAGCGCTCAAGTGGAGAAGAGTTATCCCAGGTGAAGGGCCCAAGCCGGCACCTTCCCGTTGCTGTCCTGCTGCTCTGCACGGTCTGCTTCAACCCAGGAGGCCATGGGGAGCCCCTGGTCCCACCTTCCTGCTCCCTGAACCTCTGGACCCAAGCTGGCTTCCTTGGCTCCTACTGCAGAGGTGAGAGCTGTCCCTTTCTGTTTCAGTTAACCAAAGACAGAACACCTACCCTGGCACATGACATGAAGCAGGAGACTATTACATGCAGCTTCCAGAATAAATTCCCATCTTGAGAAAAAGGCATAGTCTCAGCTGGAACAACCCACTGCCCCCATGTTTGTTTCTTTGAATGTGCCCTTGGTTACAGCCAGCTTACAAGTGCAGCCGAATGCAAGCTCAGGTCTCTCCAACTCCATCTCCCCATCCCTCACCACCATTCAGTCTTTCTCTCCTCACTTTCTTGGCCCACAAATTACAGCCACAAAAAGAAACCAAAATGCTAGGCAGTAAGCAACAGATAAAAGGACCTTGGTGGGGAACCTGAAGACAGGTCTGGGATCAAGTACTTGCTCTGTATTAGTGGCATGGGCTTGGGTCAGTTCATCAGCCTTTCTGAGTTTCATTTGCCTCATTAGTGATATCCAGCTAGGTAAACTTCTAAAGTGCCTTCCAGGATTTAAATTCTGTGGTCATGATTCTAGCTTATAGACACACTGCAGCCTTCCTGATAAACCACCATATTTCCAAAGCCCAGCAGAATCAACAAACCCAGACTCCATGGAGGCAACAAATTAGTGCCCCAAACAATGTGCATCTCCAGTTCCTGCGACAGGAACCTTCCTGATGTGTCCAACATGCCTCCACATCTTCTGGAAAGGCTCCACGGCCTGACACATTTGCACTCTGAAGACAGCTGCCAAAACCCTTCTGCAAGTTACTTGGTTGCTCCCAGCCTGGAATCGTTTCTTCTGTAAAACCAGGGAAAGAACAAATTGTCCCCTTTCTTAGTTCCATCCCATGTTACCGTGCACGACATACTATGAAAGAAGGTGATTTTAAAGAGGCGAACCTGTCATTGTCTCGGTGATGTTCAGATGGACAGAAGGAAGCAACAGTTGGAAATGTGGCCTGAGAAACACCCGTGCTCCATCCATCCGTGTGGGGCGCAGGCTGCTCCTGAGGCCGGCCTATGTGCTCTGCCATATAACTACACTTTCTGTCCTTTTGCGGGTTCTCATCCTTTACTCAGTGGGGAGCAAGTCTTTCTGTAACATCATCTGATACACTCGAACAACTCCAAAGCCAATGACACAAAAATGAAGGGTGAAGAGTGTGCGGAGTTCACCCCCTTAGAGCACTTCCCTACCCAGCAGCCTACCCTTTTAATGGGTAACCCCATTAAAAATAACATTTAAAATATTATGTCCTCTAAGAGACCTTTCCAGCATCCTGTTAGACTCACCTGTTTCTTTTCATGAAATGGCTCTTACTGCAGTCACTGATGTTCGGATCCATGGTTCCACTAGGAAAGAAATGTCACCAAGAAAAAAACTGAATTGAAACTACTTAAACTTAGGGCAGTCAGTGAAGCATGGATTCAGTTTCCCTTCCTGCTCCTTCCTTGTCTTTTGGTGGTGGGGGAGAGGGGCGAGTGGATCTCAAACCAAAAGGGGCTTTAACCCTGGGCTCTACACAGCTTATGAATCTGTGATTCTGTTTTTTCCTGTCTGTCAGTTGAAATCATTTGATACAACTTTTGTGGGTTTCATGGAAGCCAAAGGAAAAGTGGCAGTGCATTGTGCCTTACTTCCTTTGGAAAAACTGAACTCCAGGAAGAATTTCAAAATAACTTCATGTTGGTGCTTTTATTTTTTTTTTTTTTAACCTGGTACCAGGGATCGAACTCACAACCACACCCTTGAAAGGCAGGTGCTTATGCCGCTGAGCTAAATCCCCAGCACCCATGTTGGTAGGTTTTAACACTGAGGCTTTTCAACACCTGAAAAATAATCTACAAGAACTTCGCAGGGATCAGGAGGCTTCAAGCACTGATTCTCCTGAGAGCAGTCCCTTAACATGAGGAAGGGTTTGCTGTAAGCACAGCTGAGCTCCGCCAAACCACAGCAGCTGGGCAGAAACCCTGGGACGGGGTGTGGAGCCTCACTCCCTCTGTGGCCTTCCCACTGAGCTGCCCTCTCAGACAGGACACTGCCTTCCCTCTTTGCAAGCTTGCCTTTCCCATGGCCGCACAGGCTGGGGTTACTCCAGCTGCCTGTTATCCATGGTCCACTGCCTATGAGGAAGTGTTCGTCCTTGCTGGGCACAAACCCACTTCCAGGAGAGCAATGTTGCATGTGGGAGGAAGAATCACACAACGGCTGATTGACCAGGCTTTGGGCTAGTGCCTGACCTCCATCTTAATTCTGCATCTCTCTACCTCTGAGCTCCTGGTTGAGTTTATGTTTCTTTCTTATTCTCTGAGTTGTTAAGCTAAAGCAAATCTGGGTTTCACTGTGAAGGTTAAATGAGTTAATTTGTAGGAGACTGTAAATTAATTTCCTTACCATATGCCAAGCATATAGTAAATATTCCGTAAATGCCAGCTGTTAAAACTGCCGTGCATTGAGCATCTCTCTGGGCCAGACATTAACATGTCTGGGGTTTTACAGTGGTGGTTTAGTCCTCACAGTAATTCTGTAAGGCACAAAATATTCTGTGTATGTTTACTGGTCTGTGTGTGGGTAGGGAGAAAGGACATAATGCCATTGAGTGGCATATCAAGGGCAGGATGAGCCAGGCCTGTCTGACCAAAGTCTCACATGGAAGCCAGTGTGAAAGAGGCAGTGTCATGTCACATCTACAGGGTGGAAGTTTCCTGCAGGGCCCCCTGCACAGCCAGTGGCAGCCAAGGAGGCTCATCCGGGGTCTTTTCAGAGTCAGGATAGGGAAAGGACTCAACAACTAACCTCTGTCTCACAAGGATTGGAGGAAAGTGGGACAGAAGTCACTGGCTGACCATTCTGAGACCATTCTGAGTCTCCGTCCCTCCCCTCTGCTCACAGAATCTCAGTTGCAATAGGCTGACGTGTACCTCCTGCCTGGGATGGATGGGTTCCATTGTTACGGAATCATTGCGTCTGTCACCTCCAAATTCATATGCTGCAGCTTAATTGCTGAGCTGGTGGTACTAAGAGGTGGGCTCTCTGGGAGGTGATTAGTTCATGAGGACAGAGTTCTCATGAATAGGATTAGTGCCTTTATAAAAGGAACCCTAGAGAGTTGCCCTATCCTTCCACTACATGAGGACACAGCAAGGAAGCACAATCTGGGAACCAGGAAACAGGGCCCTATCAGATTCTGAAGCTACCCTCACCTTGGTTTTGGGATGCCCAGTTTCCCTTCCTAGTAATACATTTCTGTTGTTTATAAGTTATGTCGTTATAGCAACCTGAACAGACTAGCAAAGAAATATAAAGAAAAGGTTCTTGAAGAATCCAGGAAAGATTTTTATTTCTTAAAAATATAAAAATTTAGGGCTCAATGAAAAGGAAATACCTTGTTTTTGTTCCCTCTTTTAAGCTTGGGATGCTCATGTGATGATTGGAAGTGTAGCAGCCATCTTGAGACCACAAAGCATAACAAGAATTCAGCAACACTGAGAATAACAATGAAGGATTGAAAAAGCATAGAAAAATACCAAGTCATTGAACAATCTCTGCAACTATTTAGCTCTAAGATATCTTAAGTAAATAGTAAATGCAGTTATGAGTTGGTTTACTTATATTTACACTTAATATTTAATACTAACTATTCTGTTTCTTGGTAAAAACAGAAAGTAATCTTGAAGGAAATACGATTCTGTCCAGATCTCCTGTGAGAATTAAAACATCCAGAGTGTCATTACACACTGCATATACCTCATTCTGTTGATTCTTTCTCAAGGCTAGTTATTTACATAAATTTCTTTTTCCCCTTTCCTTATCCTGTTTAATCCATACCACTGATCGTCAGCTATTTGAAAGCAGAGACTCATCCAGATTGCTTTCGCACATATATTTCCACACGGTCAGAGATGAGTCCTTGTGCTGTTTCTATCCTTAATTGCCATGTCGATTCCAGACAGAGGACAAACACACCTGCTTGTGTACATACATATATGCATGCAAAATCCTATCTGTTCATTGACCAGAAACAGGGATCAGTGGGCCCAGAACTGAGGTCTAAACTCACTAGAAAGAGGGAGGAGAAGTTACTGTAAACAGCAAGACAGAGCTATACAGGAAAAAAAGAGGAAGAGAAGAGAACGGCACAGGGGCCAGCCTGGAGCTGGACATTAGGAGACTACTGCTCTGATGTACATGCCAAGCTGCTGCCATAGTTAATATCTGTAAAAACTGTATCAGCTCAGATTCAATTCAATGACATGATATTCATTTGAGAGCTTTCTTCTGTGATGGGAGGGCTGGCTGGGCCTCCATCTCAACCAACCCACCTGTCCTTGCCTGGCACAGTTTAGGTGACAGTCACACCATTCTCAGGTGGTTACGTGGTGAAGGGATGAATGAGTGTTTGGGTTCACGGAGGAAAAATGACACAGGAGGCAGGTCTGGTCCTGAATGGTGTCAACTTTTCGTGGGCTTAAAAGGATTACAGACCAGAAGAGGGACAGCTGAGCAGTAATTACCCTGTTTATGTTTGCTCTCAGGTAGGGTTATTTTAAAATCCCTTTGTATCAAAGATGCAAAACTGGAGTTCTAGCTTGTTTTTAAAGATCACCTGTGGGAACAGGGTATAGGTGTGTAGAACACCTTACCAAACCTGGCCTGCGGGAGACAAGCCTGAGGCTCGCTGGTCACAGCACTGCCTTGGGTGTAAACAGAGCCCTGCTCAGGCTTTCACACGGCGTGGGGGGGACTAACAGGTGGAGGTGGGGTGAGGAATCCCAGCTGGATGAGAAAAATAGAGATTTCTGCACAGCAGCACACTTGGCTGCAAAAGCAATTTCTTTGCTCTGAAACTGAAATCAATATTGAATTAAATCTGCAGGCTTCCTCTCTATAGGTGACTTTCTAACCTTCTTCCTCAGCTGGTCACAATCCTTCTCCCGGTCAATTCCACTTGGATGCTTGTTGCACATTTTGGTTGTGTTTTCCCAACTGTGTCCTCTGCAACTGAAGTCATGTTCCGTAGGACAGGGAGAGCATATGCGTCAGCTGCTCGTTCTCACTACAGAGTTGGCAAGAGAGTTGTCTCTGAAGGTGAAGATCTGCAGAGACAGAGTCAGACGACTTTAAACTCTCTGACTATCTGTTTGCTGCTAACTCCCTACGTTGCCTGCGGCTGGTCTGGTAAGCAAACATCAACCCCAGCAGAATCTGGATCGAAATGGAATTCTGAGTCTGTGAGATGTTCTCTGTTCTGCTAGCCAATAATTCTTTCCTCTTAGGTGATCTTCTAATTCCCTGGTTTCACTGTGCAGAATCTTTCTAGGTGACAATAAGTCTTTGTTGAGATTGTACTTTGAGAACTTGATGTAAAACCATAATTTAAAAAGTCCCCCAATACTTACTACAGTACAATGGAATGAGTTAATGTACAATTATTTCCCCCAGTATCTTCTCTTTTCTCTCTTAAATCACGGCAGTTTTTATCTGCCTCTTGTATCAGCACTGTCCTATGTCTATTTTGAAACTCTGATGATGCCTCTTCTTAGTCTATCACTGTCACTTTCATCCAGAAGCATGAAAGTGTCTCTGACTTAAAGACTCATGGTCAGAGGCAAATCAAAGACTCACCCAAGAACGGTGATATTAGCTAACCCAGTAGAAGTATTTCCTTAAGAACACAGTATCCTGGGGGGAAAGCTCAAATTGCTGAGCCCTTCCTATATGGTGGACACCTTATATTAGCCCAAATAACTTGTGATGCATTGCTCACACTCCGTAAGTGACAAAGCTAGGGCTTGGAAAGACGAAGTAACTTCCTAAAGTAATCCAATGACCAAGACTGAACCCCTGTCCATACAACGCCAGTCTCCATACTGTTTTTATATACAGTAACGGGAAAGCGTTTCTGCCAGCTGGGCACATCTCACTGTCCCATACCCTCATTCCTTCCTAAGGGTGAGACATCCAACCAGAAGCAGCAGCAGCACTCCCAGGAGTGGCTGGCATCAATCAATGTCCAGATGGAAAACTCAATAGCTGGTCAGTATGTTTAAACTGAAGGACAACCAGAATGCTGCGCCTCCCTGCTGACTACTGAACAAATGTCCCCCAAGATGAGGAAGGGGTATTATCACACACATACCACCAACTCATCAAACTTACTAAAATGGCTTGCTGGCCAGATGGTCCATGCATGGTGGTACCTAAAGGACTCAGGTGACTTAACAGAATTTGCCTTGTCCCTCGGTCTTGTTCTCCTAAATCAAGAGACCCTGGTCTTTGTTCAACTAGAAAGCAGGAAATTGGGAACAGGCCAAGAATAAGGTTGTTTATTTCATTAGAGAAGGCAGAAGTTTCAAGTCTATGCCTGTTCTCAGCTTGGCAACCACCCTATTTCAGTTAACCTTCTAGCCTTTCACAAAGTCAGCTCTGCCCTGACCAGGGATGGTGGATGAATCCAGCACACATAGCCTAGGGGAGGAGTTACACTCATGCATCTTCTGTTTAGAATTGTCCATTCCACCCTTGACAGTGATGTTGATTAAGAATTACAGACTCTGGAGCTAGACAGTCTGGGTTTAATCCCTGGTTGTGCTGTTTCCTACCTATGTGACGTTGGTTTATGGCAGTTTGATTTATGACTTTTTTACTTCATTATGGTGTAAAAGCAATACACAATCAAGTAGAAGCTGTACTTCAAAATTTGAATGTGATTTTCTCTGTGTTAGTCAGTTTTCTCATCACTTGGACAAAATGCTAGACACCTACAACTTAAAAAAAAAGAAAGGTTTAATTTGACTCATAGTTTCAGAGAATTCAGTCCATGGTTAGCTGCCTCCAAGGTGGAATTATCATGCTAGAAAGTTTTTATAGAGTGAAGATGCCTAGTTCCTGGCAGCTGGGAAGCAGAAGAAAGGAAGAAGGCCAGAAAGAAAGAGGCTGGGACCATGTACAGTACATAAAGTCGCGTCTCCACGACCCATCTAAACACACGCAGAAGTGTGATCCACAATCCTGACTGGCTCCTAAACCAATCAAATTGAAAATCCACCCTACCTGTCACATTTGAAGTCAGCAATAGGTGTTATGCTCTTTGTCAACATTGGCCAGGGGGAAGGAGCTCTAGCTTCCTGTCAGCCTTGTGATTATGAGGGAAACAAACAACACTCCATAGAGCATGGTGTTGCTAAGCTGTGATGTTCAGTATGGTAGGTGTAACGAAAGCTTTTTCTCTTAGATATTGCAATTTACAAAGGACTTATCAAGACATAACCTCATTAGGAACAGAGAACATCTGCATATTTAGATTTTCTTGATGTCATGTTGGTATCATTCTGCAAATCAATACATTTATACCTCAGGGGACCAGGGCAAGGCCTTGGATGGCTGTAGAGGAAGGCAATGCTCTTGGCCTCTAGTCTCATTTGGCAGCTGCTAAACAGCTCCATTCTACTGCCCTAATGATGCTGTCCTTTGTGTTGCACACGATCACTTACCTTCAAATCTTTAAATAATGTTTTATTTCCTTTTCAGAGCAAGGCCTGGAGAACAGCTTCCAATGGATTACATGCAAGGGCCTTTTGAGGAGAACTAGGGTTCCCACTCCCAGTGGCTCTTACACCTTTCCTTCACTTTAGACTTTCATCTGTTCACCAACCCCATGTCTGGGGTGCTAGGCTTGCCCTATAGGTCCTTCTTCCGATGGGATTGCTCTAAGACCCCAGGTGTTATGACTTGTGTCTAGATGTCCCCCCAAAGCCTCATGTAGTATCAGTGGAGTTTTGTTAGAGTGGCTGGATCTAGAGTGTGTGATGCTGGGACTGATTCATGGTGCAATGTTAAGATCAAGAGCACTAGGATTAAGGTATGAGTGCTACCTGCCCTAAGTAGCCTGGATGAAATACAAGGGATAGAAAGAAATATGGTTGTCCCAAAAACTGTTTCTTGTCTGCAATGTCACCCTGCTATGGCGCCAGTCAACTATGAACTGAAACCTCTATAAACTGTGAGCTAAATAAACCTTTCTTGCTTTAACATTGGGTATCAAGTATTTTGTCTCAGCAACAAGAAAAGTAGCTAAGACACAGGGCAGTTAGAGGTTTCAAAATTGATACTACTGACAGTGGGGTAAAGAAGCTCACATCTTCTACACTGGAAATATGCAGTGGCCTCTCTTTGCACAGTGGCAACTGTGGTGACCTGATGTAAAGAGTGTGCTGGTAAAGGGAGCCCATCACGGCAAGAGGATGCTGAAAGTCTAGGAAGCCAGATCCCGCACGACTGAGGTTGCCTATCATAGGATTATATGAAGCAATGAACACAGGTATCCCGAGAAGATGGAGAGGTACAGGGACGCATGGCAAAGCCCTGTGACAGCCAGCTGCGGCTATTAACTGGGCAATGATACAGTGTTCTGCGAGGCTCTTGTTTGCTAAAAGGGATACTTTTTTGGGTCCTATTCTGCCCACTTAACAAAGTCTTGTTCAAATGAATTGTCTAAATGGCTGTCCCCATGACAACGGACTGATTCACAGAATGCCAAAATTGGGAGGCAAAAAACCATGCCAAAAATCAGACCTGAAATCTGCTCCTGTTGGCGCTGAAATGTGAACACTCCAGGCTAGAGAACAATGGGAGGTGAGGTGCAATCCTCAGAGCAGCTCTGTTTTTCCCTTTCTGGGAAAGCCTATGACCGTATTCCTTTGCCCTCCACAGGGGTGATCGCATATCGCTACTGGCCACGGGAGACAGTTTATACATACATCTTTCACCAGCTAGTTCTTCCCTGCTATAAACACCAAAAAGCCTGTGCTGTGCTGTCTCAGAGTTGAACACTCATACAGTCTATTATTTCATCATCTTCTCAGTCTCCACCAGGAGGATTTTACACAGGGACTCTACCTCATCTCCTTCCAGTCTGGTTTTAAAACCTATCCTTCTGCCTTGGAAAGTTTGGCTTGTTTTGTTTCTTAAATGACATTTGGTTGCAACACTGGATCTAGTCTGTGGGAATCTGTCTCAATTCCTCTTCTTCTCTATGAAACGTTAGTCACGCTGTTGCCCTGGAGATAAGATGAAATTCATAGCTCTCATGGCAACGGTGTTTCTTCTCTCGGTGGGTGAAATTGTATGGGATTTAAAAATTTTTAAACATCAACAAAATCACCATTTCCTAAGTCCATTATTTCATCTTTATATTTGTTTCCACAATTTAGTTCCTTAAGTTCATATTACAAATAATATCACACTGAACTTACCCGGTTTGCCTTCCCTGTTCCAGAAACATTTTCTTACCCCGTTCTTCACCAGTTTGTGAACCAAATGCCTTCAAGATTAGCATGCATTTATTCATTTGTTGCGAGGCTACTACACACAGGTAGTGTACCAGCTGCTGAATGCTCAGGCAAACAAGATGCTATCTTTACCTTCTTAGGAATCAGTAAGGTTAGAAAAGAGGCTGACAGAGACAGTAATCAGGACACAGGGATAAACGCTGTGATAAGAGGACATGGAAGGTTCTAGGTGGAAGAGTGTAGGAAGGGAAGGGAAACAATGGTAAAGAGAGAATGATTAAGGCAGTCCTCCAGGAGACAGAATTGAATGCTGGCTGAAAGGCTAAGTGGGAGTATGGGCAATCTTAGCCAAAAGGCTCAAAATTATTGAAAATAATTTCAATAATTATTGAAAGCTAGGGTATAGCCCAGCTTTGGTATCCAGAAAAATGCACAGTTAGTTCAGTGGATACCCTTGAGTAGGAAATGTATTAAGAAGGAATAAAATACAATCATGTACCATATAACAACAATTCAGTCAAGGAATATATAAGCTTATATAATTTAGTGATATCATAAGCAGTTTGTGTAAGTATATTCTGTGATGTTTGTAAAACTATGAAGTCACCTAACAAGGCAGCTGTCTGAATGTATCTCCTTTGTTAGCGGACTCATGACTGTATGCAAAGACATGGAAGAAAGGCAAAGCATGGAGTGTTGGAATCCTCAGGCCATAATGATAAGAAACTTTGGAAGTGCCACCCACGGGACATGGTTAGTCTCCTTCCACCAAGACTGCCAGTAGGAATACCTTAATGCCAGACAAAAGAAGCAGGTCATAGTCATAAGCCAGGGACAAAAGCCAAACTGCCCTCAAGGTAGCCTTGTTAGCTAAGCACAGGGAAAAATAATCATGAGGCTGCCTAAATCTTGTAAGGTGCTTGTATTTGGCCAGTTGTAGTCTGGACAGCGTTCATAAAGGGCTCCCTATTGGGGAAGCTCCCGTGTTTTCTGGTCTGACAGATGACCATGCCCTATGGATGATAGCTCTGAACTCAAGGCCAAATTGCCAAGGACAGTGGAACAGAGATGATGCAGTACCACAGCTGTGCCCCAGCACAGAGACCCCTCACATGCATTCAGGTTTAAGTCTATGGGCTGGGCTCCCCTACTCAGGAGATTTCATTCAAGTTTTGATCTTTAAAACTCACGTAACTCAGAACCTAGTGAAAAGGCAGCTTCTCCATGTGACATGAAAGAGAGCACCATTAAGGTCAGTCAGGGAAGATGGGAGCTATGTCAGGATGGGCCCACTCAGGTTCACACACATTGAGAGGTGCTCTAAACAACTGTCCACTGTGTTTTCTGAGGGATTATTTGTTGACCTGCTCCACAGCTTTTCTGCCATTAAAATCAAATGGTGCTGCTGAGAATTAAATTCCCAAAAAGGGATATGCTGACAGGTTTAAAAAAAAAACCATAGCCCTACTGTGAACATCAAGATGTACTTTGTTCTAAAGTTGAAAGATGACAGACTTTGTAAGGTAGACTGGAAAGGGATGATCTTATCAGGATTCCCAAAGGCTTTCTTGTTTCTTCTGATCCTCCTTCTTCTCCTTCTCCTCTTCATTTTTGTCTTCCTCTTCCTCCTCCTCCTCTTCTTCTTCCCCCTCTTCTCATTCTTCTTTTCATTATCCTTCTTCTCCTCTTCTTCTTTGTGAAAAATTACCAAAGGTTTCCCAGCAAGGCATACAAGGCTGAGTGTGATGTGAAGGAATCTCCTGTCCCCCAAGAATAGGGGAAAAGAAGGGATTTCTGTTTCCCTTGCCCCATATCCTGTTCTCCTCCTATAAAGTGCTATGGACTCAGAACCAAGCACTTGCTGGATAAGCACTGCCAGCTGGAAATTCAGCAGTATAATGGGCTTGAACTGATCAATGGAGGAGTCTTAGAAAATGATCCTCAGGGTGATCTCACAGTGTGCTGTACAGCAGAGCATGGTGAGAGAGGGAGCCACTGAGGTCTCCACCCTTCATGTTGGAAGCAGAGTGGGAGTCAGAGCACTGAAGGAGTCTGCTGTAGAGAAGATAGGGAATAGATAATACACAAGAGAAGGATGGATGGGTGGATGGATGGATGGATGGATGGATGGATGGATGGATGGGTGGATGAGTGGGTGGGTGGGTGGGTGGATGGATGGGTGGATGGGTGGATGGATGGATGGATGGATGGATGGATGGATGGATGGATGGGTGGATGGATGGATGGATGGATAGATGGATGGACAGATGGGTGGGTGGATGGATGGGTGGATGGGTGGATGGATGGATGGATGGATGGGTGGATGGGTGGGTGGGTGGGGGGAATGGATGGATGGATGGGTGGGTGGGTGGATGGATGGGTAGATGGGTGGATGGATGGGTAGGTGGGTGGGTGGGTGGATGGGTGGATGGGTGGATGGATGGGTGGGCATATCAACAAATGGATGGATTTGAAGTAGAAAGGCAGAAACTCAAGTCCAACCTGAATAATAAGTGAAAAGTAATGATCAGGTATTAAAGATAAAAGGATCACTAGAGGCCACCTAGATGACTTGACATTTGATGATCTGCTCATCACTGAGACCTATTTTTATTGAGACAAACAGCTCTGTGGCAATCTTCTGAGGAAGAATGGGTTGGTCTGAAGACTTCTAACCAAGAAAGCTTCTTGGATGTCATTTCCTCTTTCTGACAACAAAATTTTAACCCACATAGAGCATGAATATCAATGTTGTGTGATCCCTCTGTTATATAACCATAAATTGAAAGTACAAAAGAAGTTCACTTTTAAATGGAGAAAGCAGTGCTAAACAGAAAGTACTCATATGTACAGTAAAGTCCTTATTTTTAAAAATTCCATGTGTCCTCTAAACTCTTACCTGTGATGATCTTTCTGGCATTTGCCTATAAACAAACAGTAAGCTCTATTTACATCCATACAGGAATTCCCCCCAGGATGTAATAATGCGCTCCAAAATTCTAGTCAAATTTCATTTAAATAGAAAGGCCAAGTGAAACCTTTCACTCTGTTTGCCACATCTGCTATGCCAGAATTCAGTGCTCTTACCAGAAGACAAAGAAAATGTTTTTGTAATTTCATCTTGCCACTCCCCATATTTCCAAAGACAAGCCCCACAGGCCAGACCAGATTTGGTTTTGTTATTTGCTCTAATCTACTTCAAGATTGCCTTGATTACTGAAAGTTATTTGTTAAAGTAAAGACCAGATTAATAAAATATTCTAGAAAGAAAATTGCATTCAGTAGAAATAAGACAATGAAAAATTATCCAGAAGTCCCCCTTTGTCTTAGAACTTGTTCAAATTTATACTTTAAAAATGCTTAACCTTTTAATAAGCACAGAAGAAAATGCAGTGTCACCCCATACCTGGCCCATAGGTTACAAGTCAAGAAGATGGTGGTTAGGTGTGTGATTCTGGGGCCAGCTCCCTGGCTCACTCCTGGCTTTGTCTCTCTTTTTTTTTTTTAATTTTATTTTGAAAGTATACAACAGAACAAGTCAGAATAAAGCCAACTAAGATCGTACAGTGAAATTGGTACAGAACTTCACAGCAGGTTACCGGGATAACAGTAATAGGTATCACAGTATATTTTGTTATCTTTATAATAGTTGTTCTTTCAATCATGTATATCAATGAGATGAAATATAGAACACTATAGAACTTATCAAAACAGAATATTGAATAGAGCAGTACCACTAATCAGAAAAGGGCAAAACAGTAATAAAAATATTTGCCTTCAAAGAGATGGCAGAAGGAAGTCCCCCTTATTTGCTATGGTCAACCTGCCAGGAGATGCTCAGATTTCTGGTTCCCATTTGCTAATGGGAGGGGGGAGGGAGGGAGAAGAAGGAGGATAGGGGAAGTGGGATGTTTAACTCTAGGCTATGTAGCAGTAGGTTCACTATTGCTTAGCAGGGAGCAGGATGGTCATTTTTTCACAGTGTCCTCAGTTCCAAAATGGTGTGGATCTGAGGAGACACTGCTGGTTCTTCTCCTGGAAGGGCTGCAGTATGCCACCCTGCCTCCGCTTACCAGGGAGGGGAGGTGCTAGCTTGGCTTCCCAGAGTCCTGGGTTTGTCTCTTTGTAGTTATGTGATTTGACCTCTGTATCTCCACATTCAGGTGGGAGGCTGATCATAGTCCCAACCTCCTGGGATTGCTATGAGGATGAGATGAGTTCAAGTGTGTAACACATTTGGCACAGCCCCTGCCTGGTGGTTTGTCACTGTCACACTCTCCAGAGTGTTCAAGGATTCTCACTGAGAGGAAAGTAAGGAACAAGTTAAAGCAGTGGCTCAGGTGAATCACAGACCCCTCCACACTCTACCACACCCACGTCTGAAACTTGGCTCTTGGCTTTCCTCTTGTTTTGCCATCAACTCTTGGAGACCCAACAGTCCTGAAAATGCAGGAGCTGTTAACCAAGCTGGGTATCACCCTGATCTATAGGGCCCTCTGGAAACTGTATTTCTAAAGTAAATACTGCCAATGAAATAAGGATAAGTTTGAAAATTCTTATTTAGCTGTCCAAGAAATGGCATATTTAATTATTTTCACTAGCAATGGTTCCAAGGTCCAATCTCTGTACTTCCTGGCGTCTCCTGGCCTACCAGGGTCATTCAAAGAGCTTACAGGGTTTCTGAAATGCTGGTGCCCAGCATTTTGCAATAGCAGAATCTAGTTGTTCCTAAGCCAGGAGTCTCATTCCCTGGACTTCAATATCTTTGGGAATTCAATGTAACTGTTTTTATTCAAATAACCTGTTGCTAACCCAGGGTGTGGACAGACAAATGATGAGGGTACTGTGACTCAGTATGTGTTCAATTCCCATCAGCTCCCCAGGCTTCCATTTGACACCCCAAAAGTCCTTACCTCTCTTTCTTCCCCTGGAAGCTCACAATCCAAATGCATGTCTGCCTACCTGGAAAGAAATAAGTAGGATAAAAGGATTAAAAGTAAACAATGTCTTTTCAAACTGCATTCTTCTATCACAGCATAGAGAACAAAATAGTATCACAAGACATCATCCTGATGCAGCAGCTCTGTGTGTTGGCTTATTAATCTTTTCTGACAAAACTTAATGCAACAACATAATACTAGAGAATGTGTGACCGGGTTGTCTGGATCATGCTTTAAAGTGCTTTATTTTCAGTGTAGAGGTTAGAAGTCTATTCAATATATTATCCAGTTGTATAATATTAAGTCTAAACTATATATTATCCCACTGACAGAAAAAGATGATGGTTAAAGAGTGACAAGGCCTAACTGGGCCCTAGCTAGTTACCCTGAATGGCTGGGAAATTGCATGAGTTCAGTGGTGTAAGCCAAAGGCACACACAGAGAACCCCATCTCTGCAACCTCGGCACCTTGCTTGAAACCTGGTAGTTTCCCGTCCAGTGACCACAAGTGGATCTTTGGGGTGCCATGTGGCATGAGCTGAAGGTCTGCATGGTGTACTCCATCTAGCCTTGTTATGCCACTCAGAACCTGGTAGAGTCCCACCCAGCAACCTCAAGCAGCCAGGAAGCTTCACAGTACCATGTGGGGTGTGCTGAAGGCCCACCCAGCATACTCCCCACATTTAAGGAGACTTTGAGGGCCACTGGGGGCCTGGAAAGGCCTGACTCATGAGCCCCACTCAACTGGGGAAACTCCCTGCAGTACAGACAGATATTCTAAACCCAGGAAGTAACCGAGACCTTGCATTCAGCTTCTCCGGGAGAACAGAGGAAAAAGATGAAATGAAAGAGCAAAATGTAACCTCAAATCTCCAGCCCATCCCAAACAAGCCTAGGAGACGTGGACATAGAAGACAATGTAAGCCATATTCCTGAAGCATCTGAAATGATAGCAACTGAACTAAAGAAATAACTCCATGAAGCTGTAAAGGAACTCAGAGCAAAATAATCTCCCAGGTAAAAGAAATGATAAATGTAATAAAAGAAATGCTGACCACATCAAAAGAAGACATCATTTAAAAAACTGGAGAGCACTGCAAAAAGGTGGAAACCTGGAATGAACAATATAAGAGAGAAACAGAATGCATGAAACAGATTCAAGAGACAGCCAGAAAATCAAAAATTCCATCAAAAGCTGGCAAAATTGCCTCAATGAAAGTGAAGATAGACTTTCAGACCTCACCTTGAAGACAAGATTGTAGTTAATAAACAGGAAAGGAAAGATCTTTTTAAAATAACAAGGAATCAGGAAATAACAATGCAATAGTTACAAGATGATGCAAAGAAAAATAATATAAGATTGATAGGTATAAACAAAAAAGAAGGTAACAACACAAATGATATCAAAAGAATATTTACAGAAGTAACAGCCAAAAAGTTCCCAAACATGGAATGGGAATGGAAACTGACATATACGTAAGTGAAGCATATCAAACTCCAATTAGCCATAACCAAAATAAATCTATACCTAGACATATAATAATCAACCACCCAGAAATTCTGCATAATAACAGAATATTAAAAGCTGTTAGAGAGAAGAAGCAGATCACCTATAAAGGAAAGTCCATCAGAATCACAGAAGACTTCTCAACACAAACAATGAAGTAAAGAGGAGCATGGTGTAAAGTATTTCAAATCCTAAAGGATAATGATTTCCAACCCAGATTGATGTGCCCTGCAAAACTATCCTTCAAAATTGATGGAGAAATGAGATACTTCCACAACAAAGAAGACCTAAAGAACTTCATGGCCACCAAACCAATCCTGTAAAGAATACTAAAAGATATTCTAGATAGACGTAAAAATAACTACAACTTCACGAACACCAACAGAAAAAAACTACTAAGGAAGGCAAACAATTAAACAGAGGGGAAAGATAAAGATCCAAAAGCATAAAGATAACATGATGAAAATAAGTCAATATGTATCCATTATAACCATTAATGTAAATGGCCTCAATTCACCAATTAAAAGAAACAAACTGACAGAATAGCTCAAAAAACAACACCCAACCATGTGCTGTATGCCAGAGACCCATTTAACTCAAAAGAAAATTTGTAGACTGAAAGTCAAAGGATGGAAAACAATACTTTGTGCAATGAGAACCCACCAAAAAAGCAGGGTAGCTATTCTGCTTGCAGACAATGTGAACTTCAAACTGAGAATAAAAAGAAACAAAGAAGGTCACTACTAAATAGGGGAAAACTTCAAGAGAAAGAGATAACAATCTTAAATATATATGCACCAAATATGGGAGGACCCAGCTATGTAAAACAAATATTAATAGAAATGAAAAATCAAATAATAACATAATTATAACAGGATATCTAAACATCCCATTGATACAAATAGACATATCAATTAGACAGAAAGTTAGCAAAGAAATAACAACTGAATCAAACTTGTGAACGAATGGATTCAGTAGACTTGTACAGAGTGTTCCACCCAACAACATCAGAATATACATTCTTTTTTTTTTCTTTTTGGTGCCGGAGATCGAACTCATGACTGCACATTTGCAAGGCAGGCATACCCCCCTGAGCTAAATCCCCAGCCCCCAGAATATACATCCTTGTCAGCTGCATATGAGACATTCTCTAAAACAGATCACATACTAGCTCATAGAACATGCTTAAATAAATGCAAAAAAATCAGAATTATCCCATGTATATTATTGGATCATAGTGCCATGAGACTAGAAATTAATGACAAAAGAAACTGCAAAAACTCCAAAAACACATGGAAATTAAATAATATACTCCTTAATCAGTCAATGGGTCACAGAGGAAACTTAAGATGAAATTAGGTAATATCTACAAGGAAATGAAAATACACATACAACTTACCAGAACCTGCAGGATGTAATGAAAATCCTCAGAGGGAAATTTATTGCAGTGAATTCCCACATCAGGAAAACAGAATAAACACAAATAAACAACCTGATGTTACACCTCATACAGCTAGAAAAAGAAGAGCAAGTCTAGCCCACAGCCAAAAGAAGGAAAGAAATTACAAGATCAGAGTGGAAATTAGCACTGTGGAGACTAAGAAAACAGTATAAAGAATCAATAAATCAAAGAGCTGATTCTTTGAAAGAATAAATAAAATTGATAAGTCCCTAATCAACCTTATTTAAAAAGGAAAGAAAAAACTCATATTCAAGTAATAAGAAATGAAAAGGATGAAATCACTATAGAACTTGTGGAAATATAAAAGATCATCAATACCTACTTTGAAAACTTTTACTCTCATAGGATTGATAACACAGAAGAAATGGACAGATTTCTAGAAACATAGAATTACCAAAGCTGGATCAAGAAGATATGAAATGCTGAATAACCCAATTTCAATTAATGAAATTGAAAATGTAATTAGAACCTTACCAACACAGAAAAGCTCAGGTCCTGATGGATTCACTGCTGAATTCTATAAGAAATTCAAGGAAGACTTAATTACAACATTCTTCAAACTCTTCAATGAAACTGAAAGGGAAAAAATTCTCCCTAACTGATTCCTAGAAACAAGTATTAACCCTAATACCAAAGCCAGAGAAAGACCCAACCAAGAAGGAGAACTACAGGCCAGTCTCCCGAATGAACATAGATGCAAAAATCCTCACTAAAATGCTGGCAAACAGAATGTAGCAAATCATCAAGCAGATCATACACCATGACCAAGTGGGATTCAACCCAGGAATGTAGGGATGGTTCAACATATGCAAGTCAATAAATGTAATGCATCATATCAGTAGAGCCAAAAATAAGAATCACATGATCATTTCTATAGATGCAGAAAAAGCTTTTCATAAGATCCAACACTCATTCATGATAAGAACCCTACATAAAATTTGAATAGATGGTCATTACCTCAATCTGATAAAAGCCACCTATGACAAACCAACAGCCAATGTCATATTAAATGACCAAAACCTTCAAATTTTTCCTCTATAATCAGGAACAAGACAAAGATGTCCTTTATCATCACACCTATTCAATATAGTGCTGGAAGTATTAGCCAGAGCAATTAGGCAAGAGAGAGAAATAAAAGGAATAAGAATAGGAAAAGAAAAAGTTAAGTTATCATTATATGCAGATGTCATGATACTCTACATAGAAGATCCTCAATACTCCACTGAAAGATTTAGGTATAATAACCAAAGTCAGTAAACATAGGTGGATACAGACTCAAAAACCAATAGCATTCCTCTAGACAAACAACAAACTCACTGAGAGAGTAATAAAAGAAATCACATCCTTCACACTAGCACCCCCTCCAAATGAAATAACTGGGAATCAATCTAACAAAAGAAGTAAAGGATCTATTCAGTGAAAATTACAGTACTCTAAAAAGAAGAAATCAAAGAGGTTCTCAGAAAATGGAAAGACATCCCTTGTTCATGGACAAGAAGAACAAACATTGTGAAAATGGCCATTCTGCCAAAATTGTATACAGATTTAATGCAATTCCAATCAAAATACCGTTAGGATACCTCACAGATCTAGAGAAGTCATTTATAAAATTAATCTGGAACCAGAAGAAACCTAGAATAACAAAGGCAATTCTGGGCAACAAAGTCAAGGCAGGAGGCATTACAGTCCCTGATACAAGCTACATGATACAAGCTACCCTGATAAAATCAGCATTGCATTGGAATAAAAACAGACCTGAAGATCAAAGGAATAGATTAGAAGATACAACCACAACTACAAACACACTCAGCTACCTTATCTTTGACAAAGCCACCAAACACATTCACTGGAAGAAAGATAGCCTCTTTAATAAACTGTGCTGGAAAAACTGGATTTCCATATGCTGCAAACTAAAACTAGACCCATGCCTATCACCATGTACTAAACTAAAGTCAAAATGGATCAAAGAACTAAATACTAAAACAGAAACACTTAATCTGCTGGAAGACAAAGTAGTTAGAAATCTTTAAGACATAAGGATAGCAGAGAATTCATGAACAAAAATCAAGCCACACAGAAAATACTTCCCAGAATCAAAAACTGGGCTCTCATCTTATTAAAAAGTTTTTGCATGTCAAAAGAACTCTCCAACACAATAAAAAGAAAACCTACAATTTGGGAAAAAATCTTAGTCAACTGTCCCTCAGACAACCCTCTAGAACATATAAAGAATTTTTAAAAAATCAGACTACCAAAATGCAAAGACCCAATCCAAATGGGCATCTGAAATGAATACACGCTTTTCAGCTGAAGAAATACAGATGGCAAATAAATACATGAAAAAAGGTTCAGCTTCATTGGTTATTAGAGCAATGCAAATTAAAACCACACTGAGATTCCATCTCACTCCAGAAGGAATGGCCAGGATCAAGAAAACTAACAACAACAAATGCTGGAGAGGCTGTGGCAGAAAAGTAATTCTTCTGCACTGTTGGTGGGAATATAGAATGGTGAAACCACTGTAGAAATCAGTCTGGAGGTTTCTCAGAAAGCTGGGATTGGAAGTCCCATTTGACCCAAGCTATTCCATCTCTGGGTATACTTCCAGAAGAACTGAAATGATATATGTGCACCCATGTTTATAGCAGCACAATTTGTAATAGCCAAATCTTGGAAACAACCTAAATGCCCATCAACTGAGGAATGAACAAAAAAGCTGTAGTATTATTATACAATGGAGTACTACTCAGCTATAAAGAAGGATCACATTGAGACTTTTATTGGTAAATGGATGCGACTTGAGTCCATATTCATAAGTGAAATAAACCAAACTCACGTGAAAATATCATATTGTCTCCCTAGTATAAGAAACTGAAAGAATAAGTAAGATACCAAATCTCCAGGAAACACTGTGAAAGGATAAGAAACTACTCAAAGGGGAAAAAATAACTCAGGGATAAGGAGAAAAGAAAAAAAGACATAAGTTTGTATATATACACTTAGGTTAGCTAAGATGATTGTGCTACTAATTCTATTAGTTCATGGAACAAAATAGTTAACATTCATAGCATTAGATCAATTTTGCATGTTTGTATCTGGTAATCTGAGTAACTTTTTGGAAGATAATTGTGCAAAAATTACGACCTTAGTTATTTTACTACCACCTTGTTTTGAAAGCCCGTGTTGTTACTGTTTGGGGCTCTTTTTTATTGTTATTTATTTGTCCCTTTTGTTTCTTGTTTTCCTGGTAATTTGTTTTGTTTTGTTTTCCCTCTAATACAGAAAGGATAGATGTACCTGTATAGACTTACACATCTTAAAAAGTTTACAAGAATTGATTTTATTAAGTGTGATGGTATGAATAGCTACTTTGAAGAAAGTGAGACTTTAAGGTAGCCATTGCTGATTTCCCATCATCTTGTTGTGAAGTTCGGTAATGATTTCATTCTTTGTTTTGATTGGTTTTAGTCTGTTTTGTATTATTTAATTTCAATATATGTGAAGGTATGGGCAGCTATTTTGGAGAGAACAAGAGACATTACGGTTGTCATTGTTGGTTTTCCTGTTGTCTGATTTTGAAGGCCTGTAATGCTTTAACTCTTTTGTTTTGAATGGTTTGATACTATTTTCGTCTTGTTTGAAGTCATTGTGTATGAAAATATGGATAACTATTTTGAAGAAAACAAGAGACATTATGATAACCACTATTGATTTCCTGTTGTCTTGTTTTGAAATCCTGTGTTGACTGTATTGTTTTGTTCTGATCTACTTTGTTCTGTTTTGTTTTATTCTCTTTAAAATAAAAATTTTTTTAAAAAATAGAGTGACAAGTCAAGCCAGATGTGGAGGCTCATACCTGTAATCCCAGCACTCTGAGGCAGGAGGACTGAGGTTCTAACCAACCCAACCTGGGTGACTGAGCAACTCAGTGAAATGTCTAAATTAAAACACACACACACACACACACACACACACACACACACACACACACACACGGGATGTAGTTCAGTGTGAAGGCTTTAGGTTCAATCCAGTGTACGAAAATAAAAAAAGAAGACCAACATTATTGATGCCCACTCTGAGTCCAGATATATCCAGATATATCATAAATATATCAACCTTAGTTGTCAGTTTACAGTTTAAAACATCGAGATGCACTGCCTCAAAAGGTGTGAGCTCCACAGCGGTGGCATCACCACACCTATCGCTTGATAGCAGAATCATCCAGCAATCAGATCCCTGGGGTATGCAGAGCAGGGACAGGAGCACAGCTGCTACTGCTCAGAACTGGGGACTCTGGCCTCCTGCCCTCCTCATGAGTACATGCATATGCACATCCCCAGGAGAGGTGGCAGGAGACGGCAGGACAGGTGGACAGAAGGGAGACCCTGAGTAAGCCCAGCCCTTCCTATCTAGAATCATGGCTCCCATTCACAAGCTTCAATAATCTTCAAGCCCTGTATTATAAGTTGATCCTCACTATGATACTGGAAATAGGACTGTCAGTCTCCTTGGACATGAGAAATCCATGGCAGACACCAAGTAATTTACTTGCTCAAGGTCATTCAGAAAGAACCAGGAAACTACCCAAGAATGTGGCTTTCCCAACTTCTGGGTAGAGAGGCTTATTATTACTGACGACTGTTTTGGATAATAAAAGTCATGACCTTCCAGTGAGCCATGGTGCAAGCCAAGCAGAGCCTAGGAGGAGAAAAAAGCCAATTCATCTTCATTGTGATTTAACAAAAGCCATGTGGGCCTGAGGAGTGACAAAAAGACAAAAAGCCAATTTGCCCTTCCCATGAGCTGGTGCAAGCCATGTGGGGCCGGGGAGGAGTAACAAGAAGCCAATTTGCTTTTCTTGTGAGCCTGCACAAGCTATATGGGGCCCAGGAGGAGAAACAAGCCCATTCGCCCTTCCCATGAGTCAGGGGATGCCCCACCCCACCACAAGCAACCGCCTGATTTGGAGGAGCGGCTGAGCTGATAGCATCTCAGGTACCAGAACAACTTAATTCTTGTATTGTTTGATTGACTTTGCAGGCGAAGGCCAGTAGTCTGAGCATCGGTTAAGAAGATGACAATATGCAAAATAGCAAATATGAGGGATTTCCTTTTGTCTTGTTTTTGAAATCCAGTATTGTTCTCACTGTTTTGTTTTGTTCCATTTTATTGTTTTGTTTTATTCAATGATTTGTTTTGATTGGTTTCATTCTGTTTTGTTTTGTTTAATTTTATTATGTCTGATGACATGGGAAGCAATTTTGAAAATAACAAGAGGCAGCATGGTAGTCATTGTGGATTTCTTATTATCCTGTTTTGAAATTCTGTATCACTTTCACTGTTTTGTTTTGATTGGCTGTATTCTGTTTTATTTTGTTTGGTTTCACTCTCTTTAAAATATGCTTTCATTCTTTTGTTTTGATTGGTCTTATTCTGCTTTGCTTTGTTTGAGTTTATTACGTCTGATGGGATAGACAGCTATTTTGAAGAAAACAAGAGACATTACAGTAGCCGTTGTTGATTTCCTATTATATTGTTTTGAGGTCCTGAGTCATTTTCATTGCTCTGTTCTGATTAGCTTTATCCTGTTTTGCTTTGTTTGATTTTAGTTTTTTTAAATGAAAAATTAGTTTTTTCTTACAAAACAAAAAATAAAAAAGTTCATCCCAGTTGAAAGAGCAGTATTGTTTCTTTTAATCCCCTCCCAAAAATCTAGAGGGAAAACAATATTATCCCTTCAGGAATAAAAAAAGTCAAACTGATGATTATCCAAAGTGACAGACACAGCTAATAAATAAAAAAGAATCCTTAGTTTCTAAATCCTTTGCCCACCCTCCTGTTTCCTTCCTATTTTTTGAGGCTTATTTTCTACCCCATTGCCATTCAGATACCAAATAATAATAATAATATTAACATCTCATAGAAGCAGGATGATCATTTAGCATCCAGTGAGTACCCACCATGTATCAGGCACTGTGCTCACCCTGAGAATACGGAGGTCAGTGAGAGACAGTCCCTTGTAGGGGTAAACACCGCCAGGGGAGGGCTGACTCATGGACAAATAATGTGCCCTGAGCAGCTAGTGCCAAAGGCCAGTACAAGACAAGACAAGTGCTCCGGGTTCTGGAAATTCAAAGTGGGAAAGATTGATTCCACCTGCTCAGGAAGAGGGGGGCGGCAGGGAATCCATTAAGTCTTCCGTGACAGTGAAGCAAGCACTCCACAATAGTACCCAAATGTGGGAATCAGCTTACGCGCTTTGTAACAGTTCAAAGGATAAAAATAGTATCATTTCCAGCAGTTTATTGAGCATAGTAAAAGTTACAAATTAGAAAAGGAAAGAAAAAAAAGGAGAGAGTGATCAGCAATATGGCTGATTTTTTTTTTCTATTCTTGACATTTTAATCGAAATCATCTTGAATCACACTCAAAACCCTTGGACTCATAACAGGTAAAAATCCTCAGCAATCAAGCTGTTTATCTAAATCCATCCTAGAATCTGTGCCCCATTGCCACTATATCCTGTGCAAGGAATATGGAAAGGCCAAATCTGGTAGTAGATGCCAAGTGTTATGACGGTCCACATGTTTCCCAGAAGCTATGAAATCCTCTCCTGTTTACTCAGAATCTAACTCTCCCAGCCCGGAGCTGTCTCCTCAGGAGACTGAGGTGCACACTCATCCTGCTGTTGCCTGTGGCTTTGAGATGAGGAAACCAGACACTCTTGCCCTCAGGCTGCCCTCGGGGATTCAGGGACACTTGTCTGAATGGCTGCAATCATCATTTCCCTGAACCCAATTCCCAAACAACCCAGTGATGAGAGAAGAAACCCAAACCACACAGACTGCACATGTTGACATGGCACCTGGCCCCGGGGAATTTTTAAACAAGTAGCCTTCCACAGAAGGACTAAAGACAGACAGACAGATGTGACAGGGGAAGTCCTCCAATGGTTCCTGTCTAAGACATTTTCCTAATGGGACTGCATATATCTACTGACAGTTACCTAAGGAACATGACTGGATTCTTCCCAGCTCAGGCAGATCAAACAGCTGCTTCTGGTTCGTTACTTCACAAACAGGTCCAGAGACCAAGATTTTCAATAGCGGGATCAATAATTTTCCTGATACTTATCTACCAATACATAATAGTGCTCCTCCCACACACACATCCAGGCACTCAAAATCGCTTTTCATGTTGAATGTTCTTAAAGATGCGGCTCATAGATATTCTTTTGAAACACTGACTCCCCGCCCCTGGATGGATCTCTGCCTTGTTCTCATGGTTTTACTGGGCTCCGGAGAGCTACACCCACACAGACCAGTAATCTAATTTCCATCTGGTCAACCTCCAGGAGCTATTTTGAGTTTGGCCTGCACTGAGTCCCTTTTTCCTGCCAGTGCAGAGTCAGCCCTCTGCTCTCTTGGGACTTTTTCCTCTGAGGAAACCTTTGAAAAATACAGACTTCCTATGGGGCAGAAGTCAGTACCCATCTCATCTCGGAGTGCTGCCAGGAGTTGCCAAGCACCACCCTGCAAGCCAGACAAACAGGAAAGGCGGGACCTCCTCATCCCCAGCTCTTACACCTCTGATCCCGTTCTTTCTGCCTCCATTCCTCAAGCTGTGTGCTCAAGGCTGCGATCACTTGGAGGCACCGTTCTGATCTTTGGCTCCTGCATTTCTCTGTGAGCAGAATGCACCTGCATTTCCAGTTAATTCTCACTGGTCTCATCTTTATACCCAGATGGCCTCGGTCATTGGTGGCCAACTTATGGCACACATGTTGCCAGAGGCTGTTTATGTCACTGAAAGGTCTAACACGTTCGCCATCACTGGCATAGGCAGTGCTCTTTGTTTTTTAGTTTTGGTACAAGGGAATGAGCTTATGACCTTGTGCTTGCCAGGCAGGTGCTGAAGCCACTGAGCTAAACCTCAGACCCTTGGTCTAGATATTATACTGGCTTGTCTTTTGGACCCATCAGAATATCCATTTCATACAATAGAAAGACCTCTTCTCTCGGGAGTAACCACTGTCCTGAGAACAACACTCGTGGCAAATGTTCTATATGCTTTTGCTAAATTGCATTTAATTGTGCTAGTAAAGGAAGGTTCTAGGAGGAAAAAAAAAAAAGGAAAAGGATTCAAAGAAGAAAAAAAGGCATAAAAGGCATAGGTTGATGGAAAGTGAGAGAACACTTCAAACCCCAGCTCAGTTATGCTTGACTTATGCATGAATTAACAAGGACCTGACAATGAATCAGTCAGAAACAGTGACACTATGTGTAACCTACAGAAGGGTCTCCACATCCAGCTGCTCTCAGGGCCAAGTAGGTGGCATCACTGTGGGGAAGTTAAGCGGATATTAAGTGACAGGGACTGATGGAACTATGGAACCACTGTGCAGCCTCATCAGACAAAACATTCTTATTCAAACACAGGTAAAGCCACCCTGACTTTGATGCCTGATCTCGATATATAGTGCTCTGTCTTATAAAAAGGACCCCGAGCAAAAGACAGAGGTCTCTTTCATTTTTCTGTATTTAATATGTTTAAATTAAATACACTTGAAGGTATTATTTATAGCATTGTCCTAAGTATCTTAAACTACTGTTTAACCTGCCATTTCTAATGAAGAATGTACTGCAATTCCTAACTCTAAACACAAAAGCCTCTGCGTCATATTTTTAGTGAAAACAAAGTCAAATGGGGTCATCTGAAGTAAGGGAGGGAAAGAGAAAATTTCTGGGTGTGATGGCTTGCTGTATCTCTCCATTTCCTATGTTGTGTTTATTCTTACAGTTTCTCAAATCACACCAGACAGCTACAGATCGTAAGCTGTCCCCATCTCTCTGACTTCTGTTTGTGAGTGATGCTGGTTTACTTGGCTTCTCCTTCACCTGTCTTCTGCCTTATCATCCTTGGGGTCTTTGTTCTCCTGACTGGTCACAACCAAGTCAGCAGATTCTCCAAACGCTGCCAGCCACCAGTACTCTCCCCAGCAGGTGCTCATCCACACTTGACTGGGATTGTCATTTTTAGCCAGCACCTCCACCAGACTGGTGGAGACAGGATAAGATCTGATTCATAGCAGTTTTATCTCCAACACCTGCCAAGTGTCATGAACTTAGTGGTTGGAATCAAATGAATGAATGACAGAATAAATGAATGAATAGGTAAGGCAGCCATTCCAGGTAAACCACTGGCCAGGTGTTCTCCAGCGGATCACACCATACATAGTGCCCTTAAGGTACAGACAAACCTTGAATCAGAAACTCTTTGCAATACTGTCTCAAGGTAGATGTTACCATGTTTCTTTTACAGAATGTATAAATTGATGGCCTGAAATATTGAATAATTTCCCAGCACCACACAGGTAGTAAATGTCTGACTCCCAAACTCTAAGTCAGGTCCTGGGACATTCCTGTATGCTCTCCACAGCAGGCTTGTCAGAGGATGGGAGCTCACAGGGTACCTGATGGCAAGAATGACCCTGACACTGCTTCCACACCACTACAACTCCCGCCTTGGTGTTCCAGAGTTCCATGGCTTAACCACCTCGCAAGAGAAATGCAACCCTGCAGCAGAGTCCAGTCACAGTTGGTAGAGCCCGTGATTCAGTCTTTGACCCCAACTTGATGCTTCATTTCACTGGCTGCCGTCTCTGAGCACTAAGCATCTCCAGCAAGGGCTGGAAGGCAAGAAGAGCAACATCCCATCACCCCACTCCCCTAAGCAATGGGCTGTTCGGAGGAAGTCAGGCTGAGCTGATAGCAACTGAGGTTAAAAAAAAAAAAAAAAAAAAAACCTTGATGCTTGTATCATTTGTTTGACTTTGCAGGCTTGGAGCTGGTGGTCTAGGCCTCTGTTTAGAGGGTACCAATAAACATTATAGCAACTGTGGGGGGTTCCTTTCTGTCTTGTTTTTGAAATCCAAAGTTTTGTTCCATTTTACCTTTTTGTTTTCCTTCCGGGTCTGGTAACCTGAGCAACTATTTTGAAGATAATAATATGCACTATAACAACCATTGTTAAATTCTTTTTTTCTTTTTTTTTTTTATCAGTACCGGGGATCAAACTCACGACTGCCTGCTTGCAAGGCAGGCGCTTATGCCGCTGGCTAAATCCCCAGCCCCCATTGTTAAATTCTTATCATCTTGTTTTGAAAACCTCTATAGCTTCTGTTTGTTGTTGTTGTTGTTGCTGTCATTTTGCATTACTTGTTGTTTTTTCCATCTTGATTTTTTGGGTTTTTTTCCTTTAAAATAAAATAAAATAAATAAACTCATTAAAGGACAACGTCAAGCCTCATGTTAAAGTCTTTGAAATTATTGGAGGAATACTTATAAATATATTTTGATAAGTAGAAGGAGTGAGTGATACAGAGAGAAAGAAGAAAGAAAGTGAGCAAATAAAGTACATTTATACATGACAAACTCTTAAAATACTGTCAGCTAGAGGTGTAATAATGACGCACATCACTAAAGAGGAGAACTGGATGGAAAGAATGCTATTACATCTGTGTAGCTCGTAAAATTATTGATTAAACTCATTCTTAAGCGCGTGTAGAATTAGGTGACAAGTAGTTTAACTTCAGTCGTGTGATTCACCCACTGCCTATCTAGCTCTGTTTTAACACTGAACTTTAAAATGACTCATGTTAACCATGTCACTTTTTGAATAGATCCAAAGTCCAATCTTTGTGTAGAAAAAGATAGAGAATCACTGGACTGCAGTCCTAAATGGCTGTCAGGATTTATGAGATTCTGTTTCTGGGTTCATAAACACTGCGAGCAGTGTGGAAAGGACCCAGGCTACTCACACCGGCCGATTCAGTCTTTGAGCCCGTGCCAAGCAGGCTCACAGAGAAAGAAACCAGACCTTTCAAGATCTCAGCTCCTCTGAACAGTAACTCCGCAGAACGGACAAGGGCTTCTCTATTGACTTTGCACTTAGGAAAACGGTGCAAGGCACAGCTACGTCACTTACCAGTTCATCAAGTCTGCTCTGGAGACAGTTTTATATCTACCCACTGTCAAGCATAAAGAAACAGTAGCAGAGATGCCAAAGTCAGTGATGTTTTAGGGAGGTGAAGCCATCACACCAGTGTGAAAGAAAGGAATTGTCTCTGCCAGCCCATATCCAAAGTCCTTACAGCAGGCCATGCTGTCCTAGGTGAATTACCCACTACTCAGAACAAAAGGAAGGCTTTGGAGAAGAGAAATATTTATACCTAGGGAGCAAACCATGGGCCAAGAAAGAAAATTTCTTTAAATGAGACCTTATTCCTTTTTAAATTTTTGCCTTTTCAACATCCTCAAATACTCTGCCAGCCTTTTCTTCTTTTCTTTCCCCCTCTGTGTGCTCACTGTCCCTTTGGAAGTTTGGAAGACAGAGCTGCTGTCCATTCTGCAGCTGCTAAGAAATTATACAACAGTAAGTGGAAGAAGCCATCCAAACAAGCTGTGTTGCGTGGTTGTGTCTATATGATGCACCTTTATAGCTGTCCCATCAGGTAGTCCATTCTGGTTTTCCTTTTAAATCTTATTATTCAAGTTTGGAAATTTCTACTGTTATTGTCCTGAGCAATGTCCAGTCTAATGACAAACACATCAAAATGTTCTTCGTTTTTGTTAGTGTTTTTTTAATCTGTTGCACTTTGCTTTCGTTTCCTTCTGATGTTGTCTATCTGTTCTTCCATACTCTATACTTATCCACTAGGACCCTTATCCTATTAATCAGGGTTGTTCTAAATTCCCAATCTGATAATTCCAACATCTGTGTCTAGTGCTGAGCTCACTCTGACTCTTCAAACTGTTTTTTGACTTTCAATATACCTTTTAATACATTCCTTTGTAACTTAATTTTCTCTATAGCTAGACAAAACTTTCTGTGCCATAGGCAGTGCTGTAAATACATAATGGTGAGCTGGGGTGTGTTCTCTGGCCTTGTGTTAAGATGATGTTGTTACAGTGAGCCTGAATCTATGCACGGAGAAGTGACTACGTTCTCTCCTCCGTGTCCTTCCCCTTATGTGTACAGGATGCATGGAACAGCTGTAGCTAAGTATCTCTCACCTTCAGTTCAGTTAGACTGTATGATATAGCAGTAATTGAGGCTTCAATAAAGCAATTTCTCCTCAGAGCAATTTCTTCTCCTAGTTAAAAAGAACAGAATGTTCTCTTTCTTTGCAATAGTTTCTTTCCTCCTCATGCTGAGAGGAGGAAGAGATCTTTCTCCATTGTTCACTGGTTGTGCCCTCAGGGTTAACACTCACAAAAACACTCCTTCATGTCAAAGTTACTTGGGAGTTTTTCTCTCTCAGAATTAACCACACTGAACCAGCTCTAATGTGTTGGTTATAGCTTAGGTTTTCCAGTCTCAGAAGTTTCCCAGGGAGGCTTCTGCTCATGAGTTTCTCTACTCTGGTAAATTGTGACTTTGTGTACCTCCTTGTCTTTCTCTCTAATTTCAGGACAGTCGCCTGCCCTGTGATCTCACTTCTCTGACGGTTCTCAAAGGAACTGTTGAATCTTTTTTTTTACTTAATAGAAAAGTAAACACTCAGCTCTGCAGATTCCTGATCAAGATCTAGAAGTGTGGTTCTACCTCTGTGAGAAACACAGAGCAAATTAATGGATGTTTCAGACCAATATGGACGTGAGGGATGAACCCTCAAGGGTATAGAGCTTCTTTTCACGGTGGTGCAGTGATGTTCAAATTAATTTGATGTAGTTGTACAACTTTGCAAGTATGCTGAAAACCTTTGAATTGTACACTTTATGGATAAATTGTATGGTGTGTTAATTGTAAAGCTGAAGGGAAAAAGGAAGGGAAGGAAGGAAGGAGGTGAGACAGAGAGAGAAAGAGAAAAGGAAAGATGAGTGAGAAAGGCTGAAGGGAAGAGAGGAAGAAACAGAAGGCAGGGGTTCCTCCACCTGCAGAGGACTTTAAGATAGAGTACGGTGTTTATATGGTACCACAGAGCAATTATCACAATGCTCCACAGCCCACTTAACTGTACATGTCTTCCCCAAAGAGAACTCCAGCTAGTGAAGAACAAACGATATATTTTGTTCCTAGACTTACAAGACCTGGAGCAGTAGCTGTCATATAGATGTTATTTAGCAAACATTTGCCAAATAAAGAGCAGGGAGACATCATGAAAGTCGTAGAAAGCTAATCGGAAATAGCTCTACATTCCATTTCCGGTAGTTTCACAAAGAAAGTATCTGGATTCCAAAGTTTTTATCCCAAGTAGGAATAGTTTCAACACAGGCCTTCTGCTCAGGAAGTGCCTTATTGCCCAGAGAGCTCCAAAGGTCACACTTACACTCAGATGGGATCCCCAGTGTAACAGGGAGCACAATGTGGCAGGCAGGGAGAGGAGCTTTGAGAAACTCAACACACATGCAGAGGAAGTCTTGGGTCATAAGTAAAATAAGAAAGCAACAGTTTTCAGGACATATTCTAGGGTTGTTAAATTCAACCAAAACTCCTTAACTAGAATTCCACTTAAAGTGAAATCTGAGTGTTCACCTATATTCAGTCTAGGAATTCTTGTACATAAAGCATCCTGGACAAAATAAATGGTCAACCTCGGAAGTGACCCAAAATGACAAGAAAGGTATATGTGTCATCCCAGCCTGAGAGAAGGGCTTAGAAGCCGGCATGACAGATTCCCAGCATGGGGACATTCTTATATTTATAGATTTGTATGAATTAATACTGAAGACAATGAGTAGAATTCCTGAACAGGTCTTCAATTTTTCTCAGTCAGAAATGTTGTTGGTCTTCTCTAATTAAAGATTTCCTTGAAGACTTCATCATAGATAACAACTAGACAATAGATTCTAGATATATAGATGAGAGAAAAAAAGAGAGTGTGACAGAGAGAGAGAGAGTCTGACCACCTCCTGTAACCATTGGGTTTCTTATTCAGAGAGTAATGCTGTTTTCTAATGAGAAGACATCCTGGACCTTCAGGGTTCAAAAATTACCCTTTTTAAAAATCATTACTTAAAAATATACCGACACAAACATAGGTATAAAGTCATCACATTCATGTCTCTGATGCAAATTGAAAGTCAGCACAAATTTGCCAATTAAATGGAAACAAAATTTTAAAAGTGAATAAAATTCAAATTGACCATGTGAAATTGATATCTTCAGTGATGTTATTTCTGTTGAAATGGATTGTAATGGCATATAAGGCTAGCAACGTTACCACATTGGCCTCTTTGAGTGTGGCTGGCTTCCACTGCTACCCCGTGCAGTGGAGTGGCTCAAATCTCCACACTCTTCTCTCTGTTTAACTTAGTGCTGTCCCTCCTCCATGCATGCTACACTTCTGGGTACCGTTCGCCCTTCACTAGAGTGCGTATGATTTTAAAAATATGCTGAAATTTTCCAGGACACTAGTGATACATTGATCACGTAGTTGCTATTAAATCAAATTTAAGATTTAAGTCGTATTTACATTATAAGATTTAGGATACTCTAAAAGTTTAGAATTTGCATAAAGATCCTCTGAGAAACATTCTGTTAGGTCAGCCACCCACACTGGCAACAATCTCTGTCTGTTCATGAACTCACATAAATTTCTGTGACCTAGGAGACAGACCACTCCTAGTCTCCAGAAACCTTGAGGAGGCTGTAGCTTCTGGACTGTATCAGCATTTACCACACAGAGATAGATCCATTCACAGTGAGCTTTCCTCCCTAAGTCAAAGAGGGAGGGAGACATTCCCAGGAAGGCAAAGGTCAGAAAACAACTCAGCTGCCTCCTCAGCAAACCCTCCCCAGGGCGGCCGCTCTGTCTAGCTTGAAATCACCTCCCCTGACCCTGCTGAGGTTGACCACACATGACTGTTCCCAGGAAACTTAAGATATCAGTTAATAAAGCTCTGTTAACCAGTGAATTGTTTTTACAACAGGCTTCTGTTGTTGTTGTTTCATTTTTTGATTGTGGTAAGATATGAATACCTAAAACTGGCCACCGTGATCATTTTGAGTGTACAGATCGGTAGTGTTAAGTATGTCCACAATGTGCGATTAGTCTCTAGAACATTTTCATCTTGTAAAACCTGAACTCTATAGCAGTTAAACACTAACTGTCCTCCCCACCCACCAGTCTGGCAGCTACTTCTCTACTTTCTGTTTTTATGAGTTTGATTATTATGAGAGAGAGAGAGAGAGAGAGATTCATATAGTATTTTTACTTTTGTGATCTGTTTATTTCACCTAACATAATGTCCTCACAGATCATTCATACTGTATTAGGTGTCAGAATTCCCTTTCTTTTAAACACTAAATAATATCTTATACTATGCCATTGTATGTCTATGCTATACTTTATCCATTCATATGCTGATGAATATTTGGGTTGTTTCCATCTTCTTTTTTTTTGTACTGGGAATCAAACTCAGGACCTTGTGCTTGCCAGGCAGGTGCTTATGCTGCTGAGCTATATCCCCGGCCCTGAGTTGTTCGCATCTTTTTTTTTTTTAAATAAAACTGCGATGAACACGGGTGTACTTTATTTCATGTTTTACTGAATTGGTTGGTTTTTTTGGTTCCACTCTCACAATTCCTGACTGTGGCATCGTGCAAAGGATGAAACAAAGAATTTCTCAGTCAATGTGCAATCCAGACCCCAGGAAGGCCCCTCTTAATTGAGACTCCTCGGCATGAGAGAGTCTAACAAGCACAGCCCCAAACTGAAGCGTCTGTGGGTATTTATTGATAGAACCAGGCAGCACGGATAAAAGAAAAATAAAGGATGTCTGAGCAGGAACTCATGCTGGGGACAGAGAAAGGACGGGGTGGGACGGTCTGTGAAATGACTAACCTCAGGACCAATCTAAATGAGAAGTCAGAGTATGAGGAGGAAAAAGGCCAGAGCATTTATTTCTCAAGGCAGTGATCGGGCTACCTGGACTTGTGGCCCAGCCAGCTGTCTTTCATCTCTAACCAGGCATTCAGGGAGGTCCCAGGCATGTGGCTCCTAACGTCCTTTACCTCTGCAAACCCCTCTCGTACATACTTCCTGCCAATGCCTCCACTTTACACAATAGTAACTTCCGAAGTTTCTAGAGCTCCCAGTTTCCATTTGAGTCTGGAAAAGCTTGCCCTCAAGATTTGATATTTTTTGTCTCGTTTCCCCCCACCCCGCCCTTTGGGATGGGCAAAAAGTGCAGGGAAGCCAGATTGCAAAGGGCTAACTCAGACATCCTCAGGAACCTGTAAACATGGCATAAATACTGTTTGATTCAACGCCAGTGAAGAAGAGCTAGGCAGGTCCTGTAGGGTCCTGGCAGCTGCAGGGCTTCACGGTGAACTGTTCTCAGACGGACGCTGTCCTGAAACCGCTGGGAGCTCCTCTTTCACCAGCTCCCCTTCTAGAGATTTCACAAATGCAAAGGTAGAAGCCCAAAGCTAGCTGAAATTTTAGACAGAGGCTGTCACTCCATCCTGAAGACTTTTTGCGAATGACACATTGAAATGTGAGGTCTTTTCGGGAGGATCATCCAGGGCTGCTGCCTAATAGATGTACACACACACACACACGCACACACACACACACACACACACACACACACGTAGGTTCTGCAGCCCGCTGACCATTGGAAATCCATCGTCTCAAACTTGCGGGCCATGTAGAAGGTCCTCTTAATGTGACTCTCCTGCTTTTTAATCAAAAAATAAATCCTCCTGTGGCATATTTTTCCTCCCAAGTGGCTTCATGACAGAAGAAAGCAAGTTTCTGCCACATCACATGAAAAGCTTTATTTTCATAAAATGGGGACCTCTCCAAAGTATTTTCCTCTCTCTAGGTCCACAGCTGCCTAAGCCTCCAAGCAAATCCTGGTGCCAGGTGGATGAAGAACTCCTCGGCGGCTGCAGAGAGAAGACGATGAGTCTGTTCTCTTCACAAACATCTCGGGCTGAGAACCTTAGTGGAAGTTCTGGATTTGGGATGAGAAGGCCAAGTATGACTTGTGAAAATATTTTGTAAATAGTAAAATGCTTAACAAGTAGAATGTATCATTACGTGATTTGAAAAAAATTAATTAAAATAATTTCCTGCTTTGAAACATTTTGTTCATGCTTTCCATGCCCACTGGGTAGGATTTGGTCTTAGGCGTGAGCAAATGATTAATCCAAACCACCAGTTACATTCTGTCTGGGCTGTGTCAGGTCAGGATCAAAGAGCTGATTTAAGATCAAAAGGCTTTACAATCCAGAAACCAAGCCTGCATCTGCCTCACCTCCTGCTCCAAAAGGAGGCCGGTTCCACAGAACAACACGAACTGCCTCCTCTGTGTTCCCAAGCAAGTGCTGCTTCGTATCTTTCCACACTCAGGAAGCAGCGAGTGCTGGGAGCACAGGACAGAGTCAGGAGGGAAGCGGGCAAAGGTGACTTGTGTCTTATTTAGGGACACAGTGGAAATTTCAGGAAATGGAAATCTCTCCTCTAGAAGGAAGAGCGTTCGCTTTTCCTGTTTTTTCATAAACCACTAGTGATAAAAATTCTGCTAAAAATAAACTTAAGATCTCCGACTACAACATGTATCATAATTTCTCCCTCCCAGGCCGATAGACTTTTAAACCTATCTCCATGTTTAGTCCCCCATGAGTGGCCTCTACACCAGTCTGGAAAATGGAAACGTTAGTATTTTCTTTCTGTTATTCATTTATTTCATTTATTGTTTTTATTCATGTTATACACATTTATTCATGTTATTCATTTATTTCCCGTCTTTTTAACCATGCCTCTTCCTCCTCTCCATATTATAAATGCCATACACTGATCTGCCTACTGGACTTCTACCCTGACAAGGGTTTAATTAGAAAAAAAATACAGGAAGCTTCACTTTGAAAGACACCATCAAGCACACACAGACACATAGACTCTCTCTCTCTCTCTCTCTCTCTCTCTCTCTCTCTCTGTCTCTCTCTGTCTCTCTCCCTTTCTCTCTCTCTCTCTTTCTTTCTCTCTCTCTCTCTTTTTCTCTTTCTCTCTCTCTCTCTCTCTCTCTCTCTCTCTCTCTCTCTCTCTCTCTTCTACCCAAGTAAATTCTTTCCAAATGTTTATGGAATTTGTGAAACACAAGTTTAAAAGATGTATCCACTCCAAGGGTTTTGCAGCTTGCTGGTAAGACCCACCCTGTCCTTCTATGCCTCTTGTTGAAGTCTCGTAAGTTCTTGACAGCCTCTCCAGACTCTGATCCCTGGGTTGCTCTGAGTCACTGACCCTTGTCACCTCCCAACTTCAAAGTTTCAGAGCTGGCCAACCACACCGACCTTACTGGGTGCTTAACCATGCAAAGCCGGATTGAAATGTCTGACCAGAAAGGGCTCCCCTGTCCACATTCTACCCCCACCCTGAGACGGCTCAGAATCTAGTCGTACTCAAATACTGAGCCTGAATCTAACTGGGGAGGACAAACAGAAAGATCCAGCTAGCCTGGGTACTTCAGAAAATTTAATGCCAGAAAAACATAAAATCTGGAGAACTGTATAGCAAAGGAGACTAATAAGACACAGTAACTAAGTCCAGTGAATGGGCCTGTTTTCAATCTTAGTATTAAAAAAAGTCCATAAATAAGCTATTAATGTAAACACTGAGGAAGTTTGAATACAAATTGCATATTAAATAGTATTGTTACACAAATATAGAAAATTTAGTAAAAAATTATATTGCAGTTATATAGCATAATGTCCCTTAAGACTTAAGTGATAGAGTACCTGGAGATAAAATAAAGAATGAAATATGATTACTACAACAAACTCTTAAGCAATTCAGCAAAACTTAAATGTCTGTGTACATATGGAGAAAGAGATGGATCAAATATTACAAAATGTTAATATTTGTGAACCCATGTGAAAATGATTTGGTTTGTTATTCTTGTGACTTCTAAAAGATTTCAAAGTAAAAAGTTGAAGATACAGACATTGTTGTGGTTCTCATCGTATCTCTCATTTATCTCTCATTTCTCCAAGATCCTTATGCATTAAATTTCTTCAATCTCATTTCCAGAGACAAACAAGACTCACGCAAAATATCCCTGACACAGATACAGGTGGGAAGGGAAGAAGGAGGGAAGGTTAGCTAGTCAATGGCCACCTACTCTAGACTAAGACCTATCACACTTGCAAATAGTTGAATTCTCCATTATACAACACACATTGTATAGCATATTATAATAGAGTGCATATATCAGAATTCATTCTAATTATTTTATGGTACACATTTATTATACGTCCATCATCTAACCCAGAATAAAGAAAGATGACACCACTAGAAAAGACTGAGACTCCAAGGCCCTAAGAAAACTTGGAGCCTCCTCCCAGCCCCCTTTGAAGGTCTCTAGCCCATCTGAGCCCACTGCAAAACTCACAGTAACCAATCCTGCACTTAGTGGATCTAGACTGACACAATGTCCAACCAAGACAGTATTAAACACAGGTAGAAATATAAACAAGGGTTAGGTCCTGAGAGAGTAGGGATGATAAACTTAAGGGGTGCTCTAGAAGTCATTTGGACTCAAGCAGATGGATCAAGTCTTCTGGGAGTAGATAGCAGGGTGCTCACCGCAGCAGCAAGGCACTGGGATCAGCTAGAACAGGAGAAATCACTCACAGTGCATTCTTCTTTAAATTTTATTTAAAGAGAAACAAACAAAACTGAAAAAGGGTAGAAATAATCCATAATTTCAAAAAAATAAACAGTAAGAAATCACTACTTCATAAATTACATATTGTCCTCTTAGAAATAGTTGTTCACGTTACAAAAGTAAAGCATACAAAGTGGACATTCAAACAGTGAGACTGCAAACAGTTCTGTTCAATGATCCAACAAAAACTTAGTAATATGGTTATCTATCTTATACACTGAAACATACATGTAGTTATATCCTTTAGAGCACTTTCTTTTCTTCTCTTTTTTACAATAGCAATGACAGATTTTGCATTTTATTACTCCTACACTTCTTATTACTTTTTACACTAGAGGCACAATGTGATATTTAGAAATATAATTCTTATTTATTTCACTAATAAGGATAGCCTCAAGTTGTCTCCATTTCAATATGAAGGCCTCAAGATCATCCTTTTTTATATCTGAGTAATATTCCATTGTATAAAAATACCACATCTTTTTCATCCACTCTGCATTTGATGGGCATGTTGGTTGTTTCCAAGAGTTAGCTGTTAAAATTGTGCTGCTTTGAACATGGGTGCACATATGTCACTGTGATATGAATTTTTCAGTTTTTCGGGGAAAATACCAAGGAGGGAAGAAGCTAGATTGAATGGAACTTCCAATCCTAGTCTTCTGAGAATCCTCCATACTGATTTCCATAGTGGCTGCACCAGTCTACACTCCCACCAGCAGTGGATAAGGGCTCCTTTTTCCCCACAGCCTCACCAATATTTGCTGTCAGTTGATTTCTTGATGGCAGCCATTCTTTCTGGAGTGAGATGAAATCTCAATGCTGTTTTAATTTGCATTTCTCGAATGACCAGTGATGGTGCACATTTCTTCATGTATTTATTTTCCATTTGTGTATCTTCATCTGAGAACTGTGTGTTCATCTCAGATGCCCATTTTTGGAGAGTGTCTTTGAGCTTGGGGGGCTTGATGTTTTTCAATTCTTTACATGTTCTGGATATAAGTCCTTTGTCTGAGGGGTTGCTGGCTATAATTCCTTCATTCTGTGGGTTTTCTTTTCACTCTGTTGGTGATTTCTTTTGAAGTGCAGAAACTTTTCAATAATATGAGATCCCAGTTGTTGATTCTTTGAAGTGTTTCCCGTGCAGTTTGCATTTTGTTCATGAATTGTCTGCCTACCCCTGTGTCTCCAAGATTTCTACCTACCTTGTCTTCCAGTAGATTTAGTGTTTCTGTTTTAATATTTAGATCTTTGATCCATTTAGACTTTAGTTTTGTGCATGGAGACAGGCATGGATCTAGTTTCAGTCTTCAGCATGTGGAGAGCCAATTTTTCTAGCACCACTTATTAAAGAGGCTATCCTTCTTCCAGTGAACATGTTTAGCCCCTTTGTCAAATATCAGGTGGCTGAGTGTCTTTGTGGTTGTGCTTGCATCTTCTAATCCTTTCCATTGATCTTCAGATCTATTTCTTTGTAGTACCCATGCTGATCTAATCACTGTGGCTTTGTAGTATAGTTTCAAGTCAGGAATTGAGATGCCTCCTCCCTTGCCTTTGTTGCCCAGAATTACCTTTGCTAGTCTAGGTTTCTTCTCTTTCTTTCTTTCTATTTTTTTTTTTTTTTGGTCTTTTTTCTTTTTTTATCGGTACCGGGGATCAAACTCATGACCACCCGCTTGTAAGGTAGGCACTTATGCCTCTGAGCTAAATCCCCAGCCCCGGTTTCTTCTCTTTCCAATGAATTTTAGGAGTGTTTTCTCTAGATCTGTGAGGTATGTCAATGGTATTTTGAGTGGGATTGCATTAAATTTGTATAACAGTTTTGGGAGTATGGCCATTTTCACAATGTTGGTTCTTTTTAGCCAAGAGCAAGGAGTATCCTTCCATTTTCTAATAAACTCTTCAATCTCCTTTTTTAGCATAGCATAATTGTCAGCAGATAGGTCTTTTAAATTCTTGGTAGGTTAATTCCTAAGTATTTCATTTTTTTTTAGATGCTATTGTGAAGGGTGATATTTTCATAATTTCTCTCTCGGTGAGTTTTTTGTTTGTGTACAGGAATGCTATTGATTTTTGAGCTTTGACTCTGTGTCCAGCTACACTGCTGAATTTGTTTATTATGTCTAGTATGCCTTTAATGGAGTTTTTGGGTCTTTATTATATAGAGTATCATGTCATCTGCAAATATTGATGATTTAACTTCTTCCTTTCCTATCTTTATTCCTTTTATTTCTCTCTCCCGTCTGATTTCCCTGGCTAGTATTTTTAGAACTATATTGAATAGGAGTGGTGATAGTGGACATCCATGTCTTGTTCCTGATTTTAAAGTGAAAGCTTTCAATTTTTGTCAACTTAGTGTAATGTTGGCTGTTGGTTTGTCATAAATGGCCTTTATAAGATTGAGGTAGACACCGTGTATTCTAAGTTTCTGAAGGGTTTTTATCACGAATGAGTGTTGGACTTTATCGAAAGCTTTTTCTGCATCTATTGAGGTGATCATGTGGTTTTTGTTTTTGGCTCTGTTGATGTGCTGTATTACATTTATTTATTTACATATGTTAAACCATCCCTGCATTCCTGGAATGAATCCCACTCGGTTGAGATACATAATCTTCTTGATGTTGTGCTGCATTCTATTTGCCTGTATTTCATTGAGAATCTTTGCATCAGTGTTCATTAGTGAGACTGGCCTATTGTTCTCCTTTATGGTTGGGTCTTTCTCTGGCTTTGGTATGAGAGTGATACTTGCCTCTAGGAATGATTTAGGGAGGATTGCTTCCTTTTCAATTTCACTGAAGACTTTAAGGAGTATTGACATCAAATCTTCTCTAAATTTCTGGTAGAATTCAGTTGTGAATCCATCAGGACCTGGGCTTTTCTTTGTTGGTAAGTTTTTAACTAAATTTCAATTTCAATAGCTGGTATTGGGTTATTCCAAATTGCTATATCTTCTTGGTTGAGCTTTGGTAGTTCATATGTTTCTAAAAATCTGTTCATTTCCTCTGTGTTTTTCACTCTATGTGACTAGAGATTTTCAAAGTAGATATTCATGATCTTTTGAACTTCCATGGGATCTGTAGTAATTTTCCCCTTTTTAGTCCTTATTGCATGAATTTGGGTTTTTTCTTTCTTTTTCCTGATAAGGTTAGCTAGAGGTTGGTCAATTTTGTTTAGTCTCTCAAAAAACCAGCCTTGATTCATTAATTCTTTGTATTTTTTATTAGTTTCAGTTGCATTGATTTCTACTCTAATCTTTACAACTTCCTCTATTCCATGAGCTTTGGGTTTAACTTGCTCTTCTTTTTCTAGAAGCTTGAGATGAAGCATTAGATTGTTTATTTGTGTTCACTCTGTTTTCTTGATATGACAATTTATTGCTATATATTTCCCTTTTAAAACTGCTTTCACTGCATCCCACAGATTACAGTATGTTGTTTCCACATTTTCATTGAATTGTAGTATTGATTTATTTCTTATTTAATTTCATCTGTAGCCCACTGATTGTTTAAAAAGGTTGTTATTTAATTTTCATGTATTTATGCAGGTTTTGCAATTTCTTTTGCCATTAATTTCCAATTGCAGTGTGCTATGGTCAGATATTATGCATGGGATAATTTCTTTTTTTTTTTTTTTTTTTGTCTTTTTCATTTTTATTGGTACCAGGGATTGAACTCACGACCACCTGCTTGCAAGGCAGGTACTTATGCCACTGAGCTAAATCCCCAGCCCCCGCATGGGCTAATATCAATACCTTTGCAGTTACTTAAGAATGATTTATGGGCTAATATATAGTCTATTTTGGAGAATGTGCCCTGCACAGCTGAGAAGAATGTGTATTCTGATGTGGTTATATGGAACACTCTGTAAACATCTACTAAGTCCAATTGCTCATAGGCATGATTCAGTTTTATTATTTCTTTGCTGACTTTTTGTGTAGCTGATCTGTCTCTTTGTGACAATGGGGTATTAGGGTCCCCTGTTACAATTGTGTTCTTGTGTGTTTGGTTTTTCATGTCCATTAGTATTTGTCTTATGTAGTTGGGTGCTCCTGTATTTAGTGCATATGTGTTTATAATTGTTAGTTCTTCCTCTTGAATCTTTCCACTAATGAGTATATAGTGACCCTCTTTGTCTCTTTTAATCATTTTAGGTTTGAAGTTCACATTGTCTGAAAATAGAATAGTTACCCCTGCTTTTTTCCTAGGTTCCTATTGCGTGGAATACTGTTTTCCATCCTTTGACTTTTAATCTATGAGTTTCATTTGGGAGATGTGTTTCTTGTATGCACCATATTGTGGGATCATGTTTCTTGATCCATCCTGTCAACCTATTTCTCCTGATAAATGAATTGAGACCATTTACATTTATGGATATAACTGATATGTACTGGCTCAACTTTGCCATGTTATGTTCCAGTTGTTTGCTTTCTGCTTTTCCCCCTTGTTTAATTGCTTATCCAACCTGGTGGTTTCTTTCTGTTGTTGTTCTGGGGATTATGGTCATTTTTATCTCTATCTAGTATCTTTTAATACTCTTTCCAGGGTTAGTTTGGTCGACATGAATGTCTTCAGTTGTTCTGTGTCATCTTGTTTCTCCATTAAATTTGAATGAAAGTTTTTCTGGGTACATCTGTCTGGGTTGAAAGTTGTTTTCTTTCAGGGCTTGAAATACCTCACTTCAAGCTCGTCTTCACTTGAGGGTTTGTGCTGAAAAGTCTGCTGTGATTCTAATGGGCTTTCATTGATAGGTAGGTTGTGTATTTTCTCTAACAGGTTTTAGTATTCTGTTTTTATGCTGTATGTCTGCGATCTTAATTATTATATGTCTGGGTGTAGATTTATGTTGGTTGTGACTGTTTGGTGTTCTCTAGGCCTCACATATGTATCAGATTTTTTCCCCATGTTTGGGAAATTTTCTGCTATTACTTCTGTGAATATTTTACTTATGTCATTTTCATTAACGCCTGCATCTTCACAGATGCCTTGTATTGTTTTACATCTTACATTGTTTCTCTTAGCATCATCTTGAAGTTGCTGGATTGTCATTTCATGCTGCTTTGTTATTTTTAAAAGTTCTACCCTTTCATGATCACTAATTGTGATCCTGTCCTCAAGGTGCAAAATTCTATCCTCATTTAAATGATTTCACCAGCTTTGAATAGAATTTTTTTTTATTTCTTGGATGTCTCTTTGAGTTAGTTTCATGAATTTTATTTTCTATATTGTTCATTCAAGGTTTCAATCAGTTTCCCATGTTCCTGTAATTTTTTTCTCTATTTCTTCTTTAGCTGTGCTCAGCAAGTCCTTTCACTAAGGTTGTTATTTCTATCTTCACATGGGAGAGTAATTCTAATTTGATTTCCTCTATAGCTTCATGGAGTTTTTTTTTTTTTTTTTTCACTCACTGTCTTTGCAGAGATTTCCGGTATGTTACTTTTAAAGTCCTCTATTTCAGTGTCTCCTGTATTTGCTCCTGGTGGACTAGATGTTTGAGATTGCATTTTGCTTTTTTGTTTTGCCATTTTCCCCTTTCAAGTTAATGTTTTGTCCTTCAATCCCACTATTGGTAGTGTGTATCTCTAGGTCCTAATGTAAGGTTGATGTTTGTCCAATTTCTGGGTCCCACAATGAATAGGAGTGCCAGTCACCTGACTTCCCCCTGCAGGGCCTGTTGGGTGAGTCCTATATTCTTCCTGGGCTGACAAGCCTAGTAGTGATATACGCCAACTTTTAGTTCCTGCTATTACTTTATCTTCAGGTTATTCCAGGTCACCAAATCTCCCTGTCTATAGTATTTGTGTCAGCTGAGGCCCTACTGTATCCCTTTTGTGTGCCTGTGTGTCTCACAAGCCCTTTTGATTTTCTCCTAGTTGGGGGAGTCCTTATTGGCACACCCCTCACCCTGCCTGATGTTTTCTGTGTTCAGGAAGGAGTCACTCACACTCTTGTCAGACTCACCAAGGTCTTATAGTTAGTTGGAGGGACCTCTATTTTGGGAGCATACTCACCTCACTGGCTGGAGCCTGCTGAGATCTTCTGTTTGGGTGAGGCAGTTACTGAATCTCCCTTCAAGCTAGCACAGTTAATCCTCTGTAGTCCAAGGTTCTGGAGGAAAGCGTGGGAGCTGAAGATCAACAGCAGTATTAGGTCCAGGAGGTAGGGAGTGTCCCTGAGGGGCCAGCAGACGTCCTGGGTCCAGGCATCCACTGGGCATGGGCCAAGTTCCTGGGGAAGAGTGGCATTCCTCACTGCTGGCTTCACACAGGAAGCTCACTCACAGTGGATTCTAAAATAATACTTCTCAACAACACTATACTCTAGGCTCTGTACCTGTCAACTCAGGAATCAAAGTCTGAAACTTAGGAAAATCACATACACAGATCCTATATTTGCATTTGGATCTATTAATTTGGTCTCCCTCTTATAATGGAAACCTGTTATGGCCTAAGTCCATTTTTTATTTGCCTTTACCTCTGGTAGGCCCTACTAATGCTTCCTTACCTACACAGATGCCTAGAGGATAGCTGATGAATTAGTCAGCTTTCTGTTGCTAGAACAAAATACCTGACACACACAGCTTAAAGAAGAAAAAGTTTGTTTTGCCTCACAGTTTTAGAGGTTTTAGTTCAAGGTAGGCCAGCTCAGGGGCAGAAAATCATGTCAGAAAGGCATAGTGGAGTAAAGATGCTCACCTCACGGTGGTCAGCAAGCATAGAGCAAGGGAAGAGCAAGAGAGGATGGAACAAGAGGCCAGATCACACTCCCTCCATCAACCCAGACACATCCAGGATGGCTTCCAGACATCTGTCAAGCCAAACGAGCTGATAATCAGGATTAATCACCACAGTTGGTTACTGACAGACTATATTCTTTGACATTGAAAATGTCTTCAAACATAGGAGTGGCTTCTAATGAACTTTGACTAAGTCATAGTCCCAGATTTATTTGTTTAATTTTTAATTCACATTCCTTCACTTCCAAGGGTATCATAGCATCTTATGAAATGCGATTTTAAAGTCTCGAGCACACCCATGTGAGAAAGAGTCATCAGTGAACAATGGTGAGCATGACACTATCAAGGGTCCCAATGCTGTGCCTCAGTGGGGGTCTTGATTTTCATCCCATTCCATCATGCAGGTTGAAGCTAACTCCTTTTACACTCAAAACACTTCCTTATTCTTAAGTCATTTGAGTTCATGCTAATCTGTACACCAGAATGGCAGTCTTATCTAAAACAAACACCATAAGTGACCCAAGGAACCTAATATTAGAGTCCAGGAATGCCCAAAGGAGGTCAGAGGCCCAACAGTAAAGAACAGAGGAATCTATGACATAGAAACAAATGCAAATGTATTTCTGACACATGCAGGTAATGACAGCCAACATCTCTGGAAGATTCGTTAGGCACCAGGCACTTTGTTAGACATTATCTCATTCAACTACATGTAACCATATAATACAAACATTTTTAATCCCACTACATGAATAAGAAAAGTAGACCTCAAAGAAGCCAAGTATTTTGGTCAAGGTTTCTTAGCTAGAAAGTGAAAGAGCCAGAATACAAACCTAAGTCTTTCTGTTTTTAATTCAGTACTCATTTAGGTTTACCAACCATTTCCCTGAGACATAGAAAATCAAGGGACCCACAAAGAGTGTTGCATCTGCCAGGTTATGGTCAGAAAATAGAAACTCCACTACTGATTTTAACAGAGGGAATTAATATAGAGAAATTGTTAAACAGGTAGTAGGGGGCTTTGAAAGGCAAATTGGGAACCTGAATGACAAAAGCCAGGTACTGTGGAATGTAACTACCATCTGGGACTAGCTGGAATATGAAAGCATATGAAGGGGCTGTGGATTTAGCTCAGCGGCATAAGCACCTGCCTTGCAAGCAGGCAGTCGTGAGTTCGATCCCCAGTACCGATAAAAAGGAAAAAGACAAAATATATATATATATATATATATATATATATATATATATATATATGAGGTCATCAGACTCTTGAAGCTTTGGAGCCAATTGGAGCTGGGACTCAAGACTTCTGAGGAGAGATGCTGCCTTGCTGGGGTTGGTCACTCCATAGGAACGATGGGATGTTTCTTGGGGAATTGAATGATCCCTTTTGCAATTCACCTGGTTGGAGATATAGCTTGGAAATTTCATGTACCTTACATATATGCCTCTTTTGTATGTGTAAAGAGCAAGATTTCTCAAAGCAAGCAAACACTAAGAGACAAAGGTACATTTTTCCCTTTTACAAAGTAAATGTAAGCTGAAGCATCTTTAATTGTATCAAGGTTAACAAAACGTATTTCCTGTGCCTGATCTGAAACAATAATATGATGCCTTTTCTCCCTTGTGTAAACATGTCAAACCATCTTTATTAGAGGCACATAAAGTATTTGCTAGTGAACAGTTCCAGCATACCAAGTATTAAATTCTTTGGATTTAAATTCTAGAGTTTGTATACTTGGCTTCCTGGAAGAAAAGAAGATGGATATTAGAAAGCAAAATTTTGAAACATATCCAGGGTTTATTCTGTCCAACCATCTGAATATTAAAATCATCCATATCAATTTGAAATTTAATTTTCTTAAAGTATTTCCTGCCTCCTCAGACATGGATATTGATGTTACTGCATTACTCCCCCCTCTTCCCCCACAAAATTCTTGGAAACATCTCTTCAGCAGGCGGGTATGTATTTAGCATTCATGAAGGCCATTCTCGGGATCCTATTTATTTCCCACAAGCCCTTCCTCATCTGTGGGTTCATACTGCACTTCTAAAACAGAGGGATTTGGAGAGGAAGGATGAAGGTATACACTGAAATAACAAAAGGAAGGCTTTCTTAGGATGAAGGATACCAGAGCACTAGGTTTCCATGGCTCAAAAAAACCCTCTGCCTCAACACATAGCTACAGCACCTCCCAAGCTCCGTTGGTATATCCACCCCGTGGGCTAACTCATAACATTAGTTATGAACTCTACATTTTGTCAAAAGAAAGGTAGAATGTTTTTTCAGGTTCGGTTTTCCCTTAGAACTTAATTAGCTTTCCCGAGTCACAAGGGAACAGAACTTAGGAACAAGACACAGGTTTTGAAAAAGATAGATGGAGGAGCATGGCTCTGCTTATGACACAGGCACAAATGAGAGCCCCATCCCAGCCCCCAGCGAAACCTAGCTCAAGGTATTTGGCAGGGGCAGTACAAACTGAAAGCAATAAAAAACATTTTAGAATGTTTAAATTCACTGGATCTCCATATTTTAACATTTTTTGATTTCACATAAAACCTTTCCCCCATTCCTCCTGAAACCTTAAGCCACCTTTTAAGGCCCAGCCCATGGGCCTCATTAGCATCACCTTAGATTCCTGCAACAACCCTCTTTACTCACTTTGGTCTGACCAGCATTTGCAGACATTTGTGCTTATGATTTCAAAGCAGAGGTTCAGGTCCAGGTAAGATGCCTCTGGGTAGGAAGGGGCTGGGATTATACCACAGCACTAGCTTGGTATCTAGTGGCTCAGGGGTGCAGTGTGGGGAAGGACAGAGAAAGAGGCTGTCAAGGTGGTGTGAGGAGCAGTGTAAGGGGCGAAACAGAGGACTGCATTAAAGGCACATGCATCCCTCCTCACCACCTGCCTCACCTGATATGTGCCAAATAACTTTTGCAATGACCTGAGCATCAGTCCTGAGCTTTTTCCTTCTACTTTCTTCCAGCACCTAGAACAATGCCAGCTACACAGAAAGAACTCAAGAAAGGTAAGCCATTTACAATAAAATGTATTCAGTTCAAATTGTCTTCATCAGATTCCCTTAGCTACTCTCCTGTCATTCTCCCCCATTGAGCACTTCTGTATTCTTTCTCCTTCCTAAACTAACACTGAATTTCTGTGGTCATTCCAGGGCCTGGAAATGGGTTACTTAATTCCAGGCCTCCACCTACATAGCCAGTCCACCCAAATGCTGGTGCAGCATGGGATGCAATTCCCTCACTGGCCCTCAGCAAGGTCCTGGAAGCTGGGTCAAATTTATTGTCCAAGCTACCATGGTTTATGTCTGTGTCCCCCAGGCCTGATGCCTTTGCACTATGCACTTGTGATTGGTTCATTGTCTAGCTTGGATTGATGATGTCAGTGCTCCACCCACAAAGGGGTGGAGCCAGGATGTAATGTAATGGCAGGAAGAAGGTGTGTCTGGCTCTTTTGCCGGTTTCTGCCTTGCTGTTTGCAGCCGCCATGAACTGCGGCCCCACCATGCCACCCTGCCTTGGAGCCACCTGAGTATGGACTGAAACCTCCAAAAACTGTAAGAAATAAACCTTTCCTTTCCCAGCTTTGGGCTTCAGGTATTTGTCTCAGCGTCCAGTAAAACAACTAAGACACAAGCCACAGCCCAGCATATGGTTTTTAACATTTTCCCCCACCTTGCTTTTCTTATTCGCTCTACTCACTTGAAATTTTACCTTTGCCTATAAGACAGACAAGAAGGACTTAGGAAGTCCCTAGACCAGACACTCTTTGAAAAGGATGTCATTTTTATTTTGTACCCCTAGCCTCCAGCATAGTCTATGGCAGAGAGCAGTGTCCTGAGTAAAGACAAGATAATGATCTGAGTAAAGACCAGGTGGATGAAAAGAAAAACAGTGTGTTTGACATAAGCAAGCAGGAGAAAAAGAACCACTAGACTAAGGATAGGTCACAGTAGCAAGTTAACTACAGCTACCAACCTCAAAGCACTCCCATTTTGTTTGCCTACCTGCGTTATCTGATTCACTGGCCAAATCTCTTTTCTGATCTATGAAAAATAATTTTTGATATACACCTTATTATTGATAATCAGAGCAGCACTGGGCAGCAAAGCATAAACACATTTAAGAACTCAGTGATCCCAATCTTCAGAGTTCATTAGCAAAAACAAACTGTTATGTGTTTGAAGTTCACTCATAATTCTGTTCAATAATAAAATACCTAACATTACTTAACCATTCACAATAAGGAAATAATTACCCAGCTATCATAATTTAACATGATAGACTATTCTTCAACAATAAAAATCTGCATTTATAAAGATTAAATATGCAGAGCTATCTAGACTATTCTTCAACAATAAAAATCTACATTTATGAAGATTAAATATGCAGAGCTATCATCCTCAGTACTGGGAGACTATTCCTTTTCAACCAAATCTGTTCTATTGCTGTCCTACTCAAAATTATCCAATGATTGGAAGAATAGGATTTCTGTGCCACATGATTAATATATGTGTGTTTTTAGTACAGACAACATATAATATATGTGAATTTGCCAAATTGATTTTCTAAAGCAGAAGTACCATTTTACTGTTCCACCAGCAGGCTGTGAGCATCTGTCTCTTCATGCCCTTACTGACATCATTCTCTTCTTCAGAGATGTGCTAATGTGTGTGTACCATTGTGTCATCATAATCTTAATTCACATTTCTTGATGACTAGTGAAATTGGGCATCTTGTCATATGCTTATTAGAATTTTATATATTCCCAAGAGACAAAAACTCCTGTCCAAAGATTTCACCTTTATATACAAAATGTTTTATACATAAGCGATCGTGGCAACTGTATGTATAACAATCCCTAACTGGAAACCCAAACATCATTAATAGGTGAATGGATAGAGACACTGTGGTATCTACTCCAAGAGAATTTTGTTCATCAATCAGAAAGAAGGAACTGACCCTCAGGTATATTATACTGAATGGCAGCCAGTTGTGAAGGAGGACGTATTTCATGTTTCTACCCACAAAATTCTAGCAAACATTCTTCCAGTATGGCTGAGATCAGTGGCAGCCAGGAGGAAAGTGTTCAGCCAGATGTTGACTGGCAAAAGGCATCAGGAACTTTTGCGGTTTTGAGAGTGTTTTGAATGTTTATTGATTACTCGGTGTACATTACCTGTCCAAACTCATTAAACTGCATATTTAAAACGTGTGCACTGTTTGCATATAAAAGACTCAATAAAATTGATTTTAAAAGAAATAAATATTCAAGTGTTCCTTATTACTTGTTTCATTCATTGTATGCTTTTAATTCCTATCACAGATCTTAGCACATTACTTAGTGCAGGGATGATCAACATATTTGGTGAATGTTTAATTTTTAAAAATTTATTACAGTAAAAGATGCATTACCATTAATCCTCCTCCAAATATTTCCTTAGCTTTGAACATACTTATGTCATCTCTGTTTCCATTTTCTGAAACCATTTTAGAAGTCTTCTTTTGTGACTGAGTTTATGAGGTGAGATCAATAATACAGTGAATGCTGCTGCCGAGGGCCGTCCCACAGAGACACAGGCCCGTGCAAACACGACGGTGTGGCCTCCTCCACCTAGCCACCGGCTCCTGGCACCATGCCACTGCTGGCTGTTCCCTACAGTCACATTCCTTTGAAAGGTAAACATCTTGAATCAATTCAGGAAGAGGCAGACATAACAACACAACTAAAGACACAACAGAGAACTTCCAGAAAGTGGCAAGAATGATGCAGATAAAAGTATTTGAAGTGAGGGGGAGTATTTTGAGAGAGATTAATAGCAATGGGTCTTTTACTGTAATTTATTTTTAGAAAATATTCACCGTATTTTTTATCATACTATATAAATGTTGAACGACTGAAATGATAAATGAATACCCTTTGTACTTCAGAGGAATGCAACGAGAATGAACTAAGGGGTGTGATCACCTCTGCTCTGTCATTTGAGTGTTTGATTTGGCACCAGCATACGGTGTGTCGCCAGACCATGCCCTCTATGAACCTCCACCTCTATGCCAGCTCCTGTCTTAAAATTGTGGTGACAAACCTTCCGAGATGGCACAAGCATCTCCTAAGCATCTCAAGAGGCAACCAAAAGGAGCTTGATCCAGCCGTACAGCTGAGTGGACAGACGGTAGGTAGGTAGCTCCAGGCCCGGTGAGCCATAGTGCACCTCTGGCCACAGCTCTTCCCTTCTGCAACGAGCTTCTCCAACCCATAGCATTGTTGCCGGTTGGCTGACATAAGCTCAGTGCGCCTTCAGTGCAAAGCACATCTGTTTTCCTGGATGTACACACTTGTCTCTGAAGGTCCTGACAAGCAGATGTCACGGTTAGTTCCTAAGCAGACACAAGGTAGCATCACCCCCACTCAGATGGTGTGGCCATTTACTTGACAGTCACTTTCCATGATTGTGATCCGTTTTCCACCTGTGGCAAACCTTCCTCCCTGTCATTGCTCGGCCACCTCACCCCACACCTCTCCAGCCCTTGGTTCCACCCGTCAATGTGGTCTCCAGTATGCACGCCCACTGGAAGCAAAGAGGCACCCTGCCTAACATCATTTTCTTGAAGAAAGGGAAGGAAGGCTTTCCCACCTTATTGATCTGGACATACTTTACTTTTAAATGTGCACGTTCTTCTGTGTTTACCAGAGTTAAATAGAAAGCTAGTGACCTCCCGTCCTGCTACAGATCATTGACATTCCTTTTCACTGTCTGTCACCAAAAGTCACCCTGGCAAAACCACCTGCAGCAAAGAACCTGCCATGAATCAGGGCTCAAGGGTGGGTAGGTGAACTTTTCTGGAGATGATAATGGGAAGAGGCTGAGGAGAGGAGAGAACAGCGCAAAACCTAGGATTGGGCTTCAAATCGTCTACCAGTTTCTAAGGAATGAGCCCTTTCATCCATTTATTCATTTTTGTAATCTGGCGAGACCTATGGCCTCCTGGAAAATTGCCAACTCTGGCCTCATCTAGGACTCAATTGGACCCAGGACTCTGGGCTATCAGGGGTGCCAGAGTCCCTCAATACCAGCTCCAACTTACCCTGGAGAACAATGCTTTGTGAATATTCAAATTCACAAGAGTTTAAATGTGGTTCTTTTGGTTGTGAGCCAAGAGATAGAATGTGATTATCAGTAATCTGATCTCTGAAAAATGAGCCATGTGAGCAAATAACCTCACATACTGTTAGTGTGGAAAGAAGGGTTGGATGTGTGTTCATATTTTCCTAAAATATCCAGTGAACCATGAACTAAACTCTACACCTGAGGCAAACTGGGAATTGCTATTTTAACAAAGCACAGCTTGGAAAACAAACTGCACATGTGCTGTGACTTGGGCCAGTCCCAGAAAGATTCCTGGCAGCATGCTATGGGTGACTAATATTCTAGTTAAAATAAGAAAGCATTTCCCAAACAGCGTCTCTGAGGGTGGAGGGCAGACTTCTCACCTGCCTGCCACAGCTCACTTTAATACACCGTGCCCTGTGGGATCTGAGGGGTGTGCTCTTCCGAGCATAACCACAGAGCTTTTAAGATGCTCATCAGTGTTATTGTCTGATCCAGTCTTGCTCCATTTAGTCTACTTGTATAACTCACACGGGAAGGCAAGAGAAGGATGCACAACATAAGACAGGAAATGCACCCGTGTATTCACGACATCTTTGAAACTCCTCCCTATGTGGGCCCGTTGGGGAATACCAAGGTGACTAAGCCACAGTTGAATGAGGGTAGATATGAAAACAAATAATTAAAATAATACAGTCAAGCTGAATAATATTTGTACTGTGTGCTGTGAGAACACAAAGTAGAGATAATTAATGTCACAGGCGGGGTGTTATAGAGGGTGGCTTCTGCATCATAGCTGAACAGGTGAGCCAGGACTGCTGCGGTATGGAAAGGAAGGGAAGGCGCTCCAGGCAGGGAGCAGCAGGGGCAAACACACGAAGGTGCAAACACCCGTGGAAGAGCTGTGTGTGGAGCACAGGTGCAGTGGGAAGAAACTGGGTAAATATGTGGCTGATGTATGGCTTGAGGTCAGATAGCAAGGCTCGAGTGTCACGCAAGAGTCTAGATGTAATCCTGTTGGTGGTTGGGGGGAAAACTAAGGATTTTTAGCAGGGCTCTGATTTACCAGATTTTAGGAAGATACTGTGGGGGGCTGGAGATTTAGCTCAGCGGCATAAGCACCTGCCTTGCAAGCAGGCAGTCGTGAGTTCGATCCCCAGTACCGATAAAAAGGAAAAAGACAAAAAAAAAAGGAAGATACTGTGTCAGGCAGCGAGCAAAGTGGAGGGCTAAGGTCTGAGGCTGGTGCTGTAGATCACGTAAGATCACAAAAACCTGACATCAATTAATATGGTAAAAATGAAGAAGGCAATCAGGCTGGTGGCCTTCAGAAAATCAGCACTTGTTAGCTAATTGATTTTGTTGGAAGGGGCAGAAAGAGAGTGAAGTATGATTCTAAAACTTCCTACTTGGCCAACTGAGTCCCTGACAGTGTGATGACTAGATGAGAAACCAAACAACAGAAGCCTGAGCGTAGAAGCCTGGGAAACGGGACCCAAGTCATCTGAAACACTCACAGTTCAAGCCAGGCCTGGGGGCTCACACCTGTAATCGCAGCACTCAGGAGGATGAAACAGAAAGATCACAAGTTTGAAGCCAGCCTAGGGTATATAGAGAGTTCAAGTTTAGCCTGAACCACATAGTCAGGACCTGCCTCAAAAAATAAAATCTTCAGATGGTAACAGCATAATGAGATATTCAAAAAACTGGTTAAAATGGTCACTTTTATTAGGCACAATTTTAAAATTAGCTACCACAAAAGTAACATGTTTTTGTTATTATGGGTGCCATTAGATGTGCGTTCTTTAAGTATGCAGGCGAATGCAACGATGCAGGCAAGGCCAGGGAAAACTGCCAGGGGAGACCACGAGCTGAGCAGCAAGGACCTTCAGCCCCTTCCTGAACTGTTTCCAGACCACTGAGTGCTGGTGCTGGCAGCGGCCCAGGGATCACCCTGTGAGTACCCAGAAGGGACTGAGGTGCCAGGGGGTGCAAGTCGTCCCAAGGGCAGATTTGAGGGGCAGAGGAAGGGGCAACAGGATGCTGCAGCAAGACCCTGTCCAGTCTGAAAGAGTGGCCAGAATCTCAGGGTCACTTGGTCTCTTCCTTTTCCTCTAATCCGAGTAGCTCCAGAAAGCAGTGGTTCCCAATCGTAGGGCTAATTACACTCTGCGAGCTTGGCCGCCCTTCTGGACCACATTCTCAGGGGTAGACAACCTTGGTAGAGAAAAGTACAGAGAAATCTCTGTCTGTCATCTACAAGATTTCAGCCTCAGAATCCAGAATGAAAATGTGTAAATTCTATGAGGAAAACACAAAAGTTTCAGGCAAAATATACAGAGCAGAGACTAAGACAACCTGAAAAAAGAAACATCCCTCAGGATGGCAGGAGAGAAACAACTTCCTGGAAGTGGGGAGAGCTGCTGAGTAGTGAATGGGAAGGTTTTCTCATGAAAGAGAGCGCAGGGAGGACATTCTGGAGGAGCATCACAGAGTCACAACAGGACACAAAGCAGGAGAGCAAAAGCACCAAGTGGATTTTCAGCCATGAAAGAGGTTCTAGCCTGGTGGACAGGAGCGCTCTTTCTGGTGGGCGGTGAGGCTGGAGGTGCATTGGGTGAGACCCCTGAGGGTTTTGTGTAGCAACAGAGTAGACAGGGCTTCGCCTCAGCCAACAGGGAGCTAGCATGGAGTTTTGAACATCCGTTTGACTTTAAAGAATGATCATTTTCACAGTGTTGTCTGAGACAGAGATTAGACAGATGATAGACAGACAGATAGAAGAGGAAACCCCTAAAAGATGAAGAAGGAACATGACTTTTATTAAGTCAAGTGCAGTGATAAGCCCATTTTCCCATAACTTTATGTGAAAGGGCTTGTTCTCACTTTAGAGTCAGTTGAAGAGAAACTAAGCAAATTGAAAAAGAATGCTCCTGTGGGTGATAAAACCAAGATGCATCCCCAGTTCTGTTAGATTTCTAAGCCCATGTTTTATTATACTGACCAATACGATTGTACTAAAGAGACAGGTAAAAGAGAATGATGCTCAGCACCAGCTGCACATTAGATCCAGATGAGTTTCCAAAACCCACACTCCCCAGTCCATTCTCCAGGCCATTAAATCAGGACACTGAGGAGCACAACACTGACACAGGTATTTGTTTAAAGTTCCCCAAGTGACTCTGGTGTGCAGCCAAGTTTGAGAAACACAATTGGAAGCGCTGTTGCAGAGGAAGACTTGATAACAATTGGTCAGCAAACAGGAAAACCGCGAGAGCAGAAGGAACAGTGATGACTTCGAGATTTTTCACTTGGATAAAGTCAGAAAGGGACCCTAGAGGAGAAATGAGGGATTTATTTTAATGTGACATCCAGGTGGAAATGCCCAACAGATGTTTGGTAAGGTGAGCCAGAAGCTTCGGAGGAGTCAAGGACACACCAATGTCAACATTTTAACCAGGAGTTTTCTGAGGCCAGCTCGTACTGGCTGAAGACAGCCAACTGTTATATTCTCTGAAATTCCTCAAGCCACCTGTTAAGTCTGCCACCATTAAAAATTAAGCAACGTATATCACAATTGGCTAATGTTACGTTTTTTAATAACATTCCCAAAATGCATCACTTCCTAGTTTACTACAGTTTACTGCTGTCTGGGTCCTGAGGTTATTTAGTTCAAGTCCACCTGCACGGTGGGAAAGCCATATAATAGTGGCTACCGTGCATCCACTCCACTATCAGTCATGTTGATAGCTTGAAACTGGCCATGGTAAAGAAATCTGCGTCATGAAAACAAACTGAAAATTGGAGCCTGCCACCCCCACCCAAAGAGCCAGGTGTTAAACATTTACCAACACCTGGTGCCTGGAGCCACACTGTGGGTTATGCAGGAAACTGGTGTGTGTGAATGTGCTTGGATCATGGTAAAACAAAAAGAATTAAGGTAGAAATTAAAATTCCACAGAGCAAGGGGAAAAAATCTGATGCTAATACAAATATTTTCCCCGAGCAGCATTTTATACTGCCTAGGTCCTTTGAGATTGCTACTATTCCAAAGAAACTGATTTTATTTAGCTCCATGAATAAAGCTTTTCTAGCCAGAGGAGGCAGTTTATAAACACACCTAGAAATACTCTGTTTATATAGCACTTTCCTTTTAAGGAGCTCACAGCAATCACACATGTTTCCTTATTCCTACAAACACCCTTGGGAAGGCAGCAAGGTAGTAGAGGAAATAAAAAGGATTTGAAAAAAGTGTTAAATTAGAAATCATGGTATACTTAGCTCAGTGTTATAAACAATCTTTTTTCTCCTCGTGAAGAAAACTCTGACTTAAGGTCTAAAAAATGTCTTGCATAAGAAGGTTCTAGAATTGGACCCTTATCACTACCCTTTCTCCTCAGATGCAGGAAGCCCATGCACTGGTTCTGTTCTGTTCTTCTGGCCTAGAACCTAACTTGGGACAGGGCGGATACTGCAGCCCACGCCTCTGGAACTCCCAAACCAGAGACCTGCCCGAGACTGGGGAGAGGCAGAAAGGAGATGGCCTGAGTGGAATCTGCAGGCGTCTGTGGTAGGGGTCACTTCCACAGGTCTCCACTTTGTCGCTGAGGACTGTTCCTGGGCTCCTCCCCAGTGACACTGCTGTCCCCTCCGCACCAGCTGTCTGTTCCCCTGAGAACACCTCATCTTTCCTCAGTGCGTCCCTTGGGAGGCTCCAGTTGCTTCCAAGTCAGTCCTAACTTCTGTGCTTAGTATCTTCCCCATTTCCCTGGTCATCTGAGCTGCAGAAGGGAAGATTCAAGGGTGCCGATCAGGAAAATGGAAGGAAAGAATTAGCTGTGCATGCATGTATACACACGTGTTCCGTATATGTGTATGTGAGTTCCAGAATTAAACTGACAGCGTCAAAGAGACAAAAATGAAGAAACAGGAAGAAGAAAGAGGCACAGAGCTGCAGAGGCTGTGGGGATTCCCGGGCAAGGCCATTATTTTGGCCTGAGTTGTTTTGTTTCTAAGAATCTCGTGGTTACTTTTTTCCCTTTTGAACTGCTGATAGGGTAGATTCTCTAAGTCTTCCTGACGGGGAACCACACACTATACCGTCCTTCACAACATCCTCTGGGAACAACTCAGGCCGAGGACAGGGCAGGGTATGGCCAATAACAATAACACTGCCTTTGGGAGCGTTTGTCTCTGGCTAATCCGATTGTGGAAACCCAGCTGTCTGAGGAGACTCCTGGGAATCCCAGCAAGGCTTGCTCATCACCACAAAATGGCAGGAAGTGTCCTGCAGGGTTCGCCTGGGCTGTTCTCACCCATAGGGGAAGTCCTCAGGGATTTCCACAGGGCCCCATGCCTAGCCCAGGTGCCTTAGCAGCTGTCAGGGGTCCATTTGCAAAACAATGAAATGGAACCACTGCTCCCTTGGGAGCAGAAGATAGGCTCCCCAATTCCATCACTTCTGTGGTGCTCAGTAGGGTGCAAGTCACTGCAGCCACATCCAGAGAGTCATGCCTTGTGCACTTACTGGATGCAAGGGCTGCCCTGGGCACTCGGGATTCAGTGGGTATAAAACAAAAGACACAACTGCTGATAGAGAGTCAAGCTTGGGTGGGCTCACGGAGAGGTCTGCAAGGCCCCCTCCCCTGACTATTCTCAAAGATGATCCTGCAGCCAAGGGGACCACATCTCCTGAGCTAAAGAATTTAACCCCTTCTCTGTAAAAGGGAATAGTTCGCTTTCTCCACATTTGTGTTCCAAAATTTAACTAGTTTGCGGTTGCCATATGGGTATCTGCACTGTTAATTGAGCCTCCCAACCCTTTCCCCCAGGTAAGCAGGGCAACATCTGCCACAATCAAAACACTCTTCGGCGCCTGTCTGCTCTGGCCACCCTGGGCACTAAGTCAGTGAGGTGCAGCCCAGCTGTCCAGAAGATGCTAGAAAGCACAGAAAGAACAAACAAACAGCTGAGCAAACTCTGATAAAATGGGGCAGTCAGACAAATAAAAGGACTGTCACTGGGAAGCTGAAGAAGCCGTCACAGGAAGGTGGAGGGAGGGGAGGAGGAGGAGGGGAGTTACAGCAGGTCAGAGGACGAGACCAGGGTCACCAGGAACTTTTGAGTAGTGGGGAATGCAAGTAAGAGACCTAGGAAGGAGAAGAGGTCCTGGCCCTCAGTGACAGCTCCCCACAGCATGACTGGACGTCTCTAACGTCATGAAGGCAAATTGAAAGCACTGGGAGGATTCCGGTGCACAGACAATCCCTCTCTCCCCCTTGTAACATCTTACATAAGGAGCCTTCTATTGTGTTCTTATCAAAGGCAAGAAAGTGACGAAGGGTGAGTGTGTGTCTAAAGAAAATACAAATAGGAAGGGAGTCTGAGGGCTGCCCCCGCTGCTGAGTTATCTTGGCTGGCTCCATGATTCCGCGTCAGTTCGCAGGCTCTGACATAAAAGGCAGGAAGTTACACACGCCAAACAAAGCTCCTTAGATGTCAGGAAATTAACCTGCGAAATTGGAGCCAAGAGCGGTTAAAGGCCCTGCAGTCTGTTTAAAAAAAATAAAATAAAAACCACTATGGCGTTAGATCAAACGCTGTTTTCCGGGCACCCCCGGCTTGGTAGTGCCAAGCTGCACATCCCAAAAAACCTGGCCACAGGGCTGCATGGCTGTGTGGTACGTGGTTGTTCCTGCTGCAGGACCTAATCCTCACTCAGGTCTGCAGGCTCTTCTCGCCAAAGGAGTTGCAGTGCCTGCCCCTGGCAAGTGGATCGGCTGGGCGCCCTGGCTTCCTTATAAGGGAAGATCAGGGGGTCCAAGAAGTGGCCTCAGGGAAAAATGAAAGAAAGCCTTAAAAGGAGGGGGCGGTGAGGCAGCCTGAAGATCATGACCTTCTCAGCTAAGAAAACAAACCACCTCATGGAGGGTGGAAAGGTCAGACCAGAACAAACCACAGAGCTGTGAGAATCATTATTTATGTCCACAGTGATAATGATATCTCTCTGAGCCTCAGTTCCATTATCTTTGCAATAAAAAGGTCAGGCTCTGTGCTCCCTATACCTTCTAGTTATGAGGTCCAGAAATTCCTCAACAATGTTAATATTTCTGTCCAGTTAAATTGTCATTGGGTTTTGCCTGACAGCATCTCACTGTATCTCTAGCACTGCACACTGACCCATTTTACAGAAGAGAAAACTGATGCTATGGAAAAGGAAGAGGCATACTCAATGTCACATGTCTGGTAATAGCAGATCACTTAACAAATTTCATTTTGGTGATCCCTGGCCTAGTGCTCCAGGAAGACAATGGCGGAACAAGAGCACTGTCCCTTAAATGCCTAAAAGTTCATACAAGAATGATCTCAAGGTGTTACATTTCTTGATTTTGTTTTTTATTAAAAAGCAAGTAGGAAACTCCACAGTGCTTCCACAATAGTGTAAACCTGCAGCTGAGCAGACAAAGTGAAACAATTTGCATTCGTTGAAGAGGACAGCAGAAAAGATGCTACTGACTTGTTCCTCACCCACGGTGCCCTTTGGAGCCTGCCCTGACTGTGTGTGTTGGGGGCAGTGGGCTATGGACTTTGTGATCCCTTCTAGTGCTGACTGAACCCAAGTCTCCTGGCCCAGAACTAACTACAGCTACCCTCCAGCAGGGCTGGTTTCAGAGCTACAAAGCAGAATGAAAGTGCCCGAGAGCCTGAAACTAAAGACCCTCTGTGGTAGTAATGGTCTCCTGAGAACCAGAACCAATAGGGTGTGAGTGTCTGATACACAGAAAGAGAGAAAGTGGCTATGAGGAAGTCCGTGGACTCACAGAGGCTAACAAGTCCCAGGTCGTGCAGCTAGAGACCCAGGAAAGTCAGTGTCCCTGCTCCAGGGATGATGGGCAAGAGTACTCTTCCTCCCTCAGGGACGATTAGCCTTTCTGTTCTTTTCAAAGCCTCCACTGATTAGATGAAGCCACTCACCTAAGGGAAAGCTCTCTGCTCTACTTAGTTTACTGACTCAAATTTTTTAGTCTACCTGTTCAAAAATGTCTGCACAGAAAAACCCAGAATAATGTTTGATCATCCAGCCAGGAACTTACGTCACTGCTTAGTCTAGCTGACTCCAGGTTAATCATCACCGTCACATAGAAAAGGGCCAGAGCACCACAGAAGCAAACTGAAACCAGGTGAGATCAAGTGAGGAGGCGCCATAGGTGATGGCAAAGTCAAAGTCCAGAGAAAAACACGAACCGTTCTGGGTGAGAAATGGAGCTTTCCAGATGGCTGAGATTCTCCTGCATTCATCCAGCCCCCTACCTATAATGAATCACTGTGACTGACTTCCTCATCCAGGTACTCACACCATTCCTGATTAAAACAAGTCTGTTGTGGATTCATTTGTACTTATGAGGTACTCTAACTTTAGAGTAGCCATTTATCAAGGGATGGACTGTACTTGATATCAAACACTAGCATGTCATATACTACACACCCTTGATTCTTGAATAATTTACATTTATGTTTTTGACAACTAGCAAATAACCACAATTCAAACCCCTGTGAAATGAAATATTTTCACAGGAATTTGAATAAGATACTATGTTCTATAAGGCTAAGGTACAAAGAAAGAGTTATTCCCACTAGTGACTGAATGCATTGAGCTGCCCCACATCCACGTCAGTGTACAATCTTGCTATTCTCTATTTACTGTTCTTTCAGAGTTTTCTGGGGAAATCGGATATTAACAGATTTTTCTAAATTTACCGATGCAATGGCCCAGGCTGAATTCCTCGCAAATGCCATACATCTATCAAACACTGTCTATAACACTTAGGTCTTTGGAAGGCAGGTTCCATGTCTCATAAATTGTCTGACCCTTAAACCTGGAGCACGGTTCCTGGTATGTTACAGGTACACAATATGCTTTTGAATTAATTCTGAAGATTTCTCACAAAAATCATATTATCCACAATTATGTTAATCAGTTTAAACTAAATGATTTCCAATAATATATGACTTGAAAATCTCAGTGTTCACCTCAACAAAGGTTTGTTTCTTGCTCATGTCACATGCATCTGATGGATCAACTGCCATCCTTTTCCATGTCATCTTCTGCCTAAGACCCAGTAATGAGAGAGGGACAGAAGAACACACAATGGCTTTAAAGCATCTCTATAATAGTGGCACAATTCCTCACCCTCAATTTTTGCCAGCCAAAGCAAATCTCATAGCCAAGTCTGACATCAATAGGGCAGAGATGTGTAGTCTTTCCACAGGAGCGCGGGGAGCCAGAAACCACATGGCCATGCCTGGCACTATGGGACAGGGAAGCATAATCTTCCCTCTGAAAGAGCAAAATTATGACTTATATAAAGAAATACATTTGCCTGATTGAGAATCTTGTTAATGACACACTTGATATTTGGACAAAGTCTTCGGACTCCAGGTTTGAGGATTCCTTCCACAACACACAGCTGTTCCCAGGTCTCACTTTTGGCAGAGAAGCACCTGCCTGATCTACACTTTCTGTCAGTCTCCACTGATAATCACATCAAGTTATCACACAAAAACATTTGGCCCTTGAATGTTTTATTCATAAAGATCATATGTCCAAGGGAATCCAAGCAAGCCAAGCCAGACAAAATTAACCAGCATGCCACAAAACGTGGAGATGGAGCCAACACTGGGATTCTTAGTAAATGGAGTCACTTGAAACTTTTTCTTAGTTTAACTGAGGAAAGACAATAAGAAGTTAGCGACACCTGAGAACAAGAAACCGTCACATCCCAGGATGCAAAAAGAAAAACAAAATGCTAGCAGTATTTGTTCTCAGTGAGTCAGGTGCCGTAAGCTGAGGACCTGGCAATTGGTCAATTGCATCTTGCAGTGGCCTGGATGAGGGTCTGGGAGGAACCTGGCACCAATAATTTAGAAAGAGAATTAACAGTGACCTGGTCAGCATTTCCAGAGTTAATTATTCCCATCACCCTCAGCACCACCTAGTCCCAAATGGGCACCCTGGTTGTCTACAGTTAATATCTGTTTGTCTCTGGCCAGTGAGAAGTGTTGCTCATAGAAAACACCTGACTTCATGAGAACCCTCAAATGGAAAAAGCAAAACAGAATTCACTGGCTTTTTAAAAATCCTCGTTTCCTTTATGTTGCGTGGTTAACATACTGGGTCTTTGGATGCTGTAGGCTACAAAAGTTCAGCGCTCTGGCAGTTGGCAACAGAGGCTTTGCGAAACTCCTGTTTCACATCTCTGCCAAAACATTTCTAAAAGGATTGGGTTTGATTACAATAGGCATGGTAAGTCAGGAATCCAACCTGCGCAGAGTGTATCAGGTTGCATAACGTGGTGAAACACATACCTTTCCAGAGGTTCTTCTAAAAGAACATATACAGAAAACACTGTCTTTCTGCCAGAATAAAGGCTCCTGTGTGACCCCCACCAGTCTCTATCCTTAGATCAAATATCCAACAAGCTGAGGGTGCAGGCCACAGTCATCGGTGCAATGCCACCTTCTCATTTATGTCCTACACGATCTCATTTATGTCTTTCTTCAAGATATGAAAGGTACAGAGGCAATGCCAGGCACCTTGAAGGACAAAAGAAGACTCCATGGGGCAATTTCTGTGGCATTTTGTCACTCTGCACTGATAAGCAATTGGCAGGCTTTCCTACGGGGCCTTCTCAAAACAGAGTCCAGAAGGCAGGCTCAGAATTGTAGCCTGGCTGCAGGCCACAGAGTGGCAGATGCATGTATTCATGGGCATGTCAAATACATCACTTCAGCACCAGATTCATAGGCTCAACATTGATCTGTGAGATTGGACATTGGGTAATGCCAAAACAAGTCTTTTGAAAGCATCCAGAGTTACTATAATTTCATCTATGCAAGTCATGCTAGTAGCACCCAAACAAAAGAATAAAAAATAAAAGAGTACATTAACACTTAAGAAGAAAAAAGATCAGAAAAGGCTTTGCAGAGGTGTGGGCTGATAATCCAAGACTATTCATCAGTAAGCCCCGAGAAAATGAATTTATAACTAAAGTCTTTTGTACTTGGGGCTAGAGTATCTTATGAAACCTATGCTATGAAAAAATCATTGTCCTCTCTATGGACCCCCACTGGGGTCAATATAATACAAAGATATGAACAAGACATGGTTCCTCACCACCTAATCACCACCAAATGAGACAGCATAAAGTATCTTAGGATGTTTGAAGAAAGAAGTAAGTCTCTAATACTGGTGAGTCTAGGGACAGCTTCACAAAAGAGAATTTGTAAGTGTCTTACAAAGGAGTAAGGATTCAGACATGAGGGATTGGGAAGAGATCCAACACAGATCCACAACAGATCCAACTGTAGGGAGCTGGGGATTTAGCTCAGCGGCATAAGTGCCTGCCTTGCAAGCAGGCAGTCGTGAGTTCAATCCCCGGTACCAATAAAAAGGAAAAAAGACAAAAAAAAAAAAGAAAAGAAATCACAACAGATCCAACTGTAAGTGTAGTAAAGGTATTAAGATCTTGTTCAGACCCGCTTTAAGTGGGAGTCCCTGTTTCCAGCTGCTGGCACCCTGGTGGCCCTCAGCTCACAGCTGCTGAAAGTTTCTCTCAGCTGACCAGAGCACAGGCTGCCTCTGGGGATGGCTGATAACCAGATACAGGCAGAAAGGACCAACTACCTTGCCTTAATATGGGGACAGCTGTGTGCTGTGGTGTGCTGTATGAAGAGACCACACAGCCCTGAGATGAATCGGGCAGAGATAATCTTTAAGTGAGACCTCATCTTTGCTGGGTTCCTCCCATCTCCTATCCTGCTTTCCTCTCTTCCTGGTGGATTTTTCCAGTGAACAGCTCTTTGGCAAATCACTTACACCTAAATGTTTATCCTAGGCTTTGTTTCTATAACCCTCCTATAAGACAGTGAGCCCCTGGCTTTCCCTCACATGGCTGCACAGATGCACCCATGAGAGTTTTTTGGAGGGCCCGCCAGCCCTTCTGTAAACCACTTGGCCTGTGTCCTTCTTTAAGGCCGTCTGCACCATCCAAACTGCCTCTCTCATCTTGGGTCTTAGTTCTGTTGTATCAGCTCCCAGATGCTTACCCTCCACTTACCCATTTCTTTCTAGAGCTAACTAAAGTTTTACTTATTCCACAGTCTCCCTGATTAAACTCGTCCCATACTCCTTAGCTGTGCATTTTCTAGCGTTTAGAAATGTGCCAAAACATACACCTATTTTTATTTTTCAGACAATTGCATCAGAACTTAATCATCCGAATCGATGTTGTCACTTTCAAAATACTCATTTGGGGGTATTAATCACTTCCTCCAATACAGCCAGTGCCCATTATAATTCAGAGATTCCTTTTTTAGGTTTGCCTTTAGACTGTGTATCATATACTACGTATCATGTACTATTAAGCATCGTAGCCTCCAGCAATTCTTTGCCCTTTGAGGTTTTAGGAAATTAGAACCATGACTCGTGATCGCAGAGGCTAGTGAGATCACACAGGTATTTTGTAATTCCACAATTTACAACTCTGGAGTTATTCCTAACTAGATGAGATCCTTTCTCTCACAATGCTGCCCTAAATCCAACCAGTCCCAACAGAAGCAAATATTTGTCCCATGAAAGTGACTTTTGTTTCCTTTTTGAGGCACTTGGATCCATGCCTGATGAGTAATATAGGTATTGATTAATTCACTCAACAAATATTTATTGAGCACTTTCCACATGCCAAGCACTTCATAAAGTGAGGTTGTAACAGCAAATAAAACACAGGGCTTAGAGTCTATTGGAAGAAGAATACAAGTAAGCCAGCAATACAGGATAACGCAGTGACTGTCCTAATAGAGAGGCACACAGGGGCCCTCGGGAGAGGGAGGAATGAAGTTAAACTGGAGGGACAGGCAAACTTGTGGATGCGAGGTCTCGAGGGTGCCTGGGAGTTTGCAGAGAAGAAAAGAGGGTTGGTGGGGGCAGTGAAATAGCGGCAAGATGGCATGTGTGAAATTCTAACTCAGCCAGACACATCCACAGCACTGCCTGTGACGAGTAGGTTGGCAGATAGAAGAAGTCTTGGGCTGCTGAGAGGCTTATCTTAAGAGCACTGTATCAGGAAGTTGCTGAAGGAGCGCTGGGCTGCAATAGAAGCCAGCTAACCAAACCAAGCAGACAGTGCAGTTAAAAACTAGTGAAAATTCCAGAGCGTGTGCTGCGTACATCTGCACATGAGCTGGCCTGATGAATCCTTGTGATGACATTATGAGAGATAAATTACTATCTTCACTTTCCAATGAGCAGACAGACGGAGTGGGAACTTGCTCAGAATTACACAGCAAAAAAGTGATAATGCTGGTTTCAAACGTTTTACTCCAGTGCCTACAATGAGCCTCTTAAGAAAGCCTAGCAAGGAGTAAGAACTGTATTTTTTTCCCACCTGGTACTGGGAATTGAACCTAGGAACTCTGTAGTGAGTTTAAAGAGCAAGGGCTGGGGTAACTCGGTAAGAAGGCCCTGAGTTCAATCCCTGATACCTAAAAAGGATCATAAAAATTTTCATCTCCTTTTACTCCAAGAAAATATTTTGAAAAAAGACACAACATTTATTGTTGCTAAATTATCTTCAATAAAGCAAAACTGAGAATCACTCTAATATGAAGTATTTGAATCACTGGTTGTATACGGCCATACAGTAAATCAATGGGATATTGTGTTGCAACTCAACAGGGTCTTTATGTAAATCATGTAACACTATGAAAATATATTTAGAAGTAAATTGTTACTTGAAGAGGTAGAATACAGTACACTATTGATTTTCATGAGGAATATAGCCCAACAACCTTGCAAATTCCCAGTAAGCAGAAACCACTATAGCACACAATTTCCCCCTTATAATGCAGTAACTGAAAATGTGAAGTAATCCAAGACTCTAATGAATTTATGTATTTGGAATTTGCTTATAAAGCTACAAAAAATCGACCAATAAAATAAATCTTAGACTGCATTATATCACATCGTTAGTGTACTTACCTAAATCTGAAAAGAAACAGTGTTTTATTACTTTATGAGAATTCCATGCAAGTTCTATATGAAAAAAAAATTGTGTGAAATACAGGTCCCGTAAATACTAGGCTGGGGTTGCTCTCCGACTGTATGACTCTTATTTCCTTGTGCACCAGCTTTGGAATCTGGCCATTTCAAATTTAAATCACTGCAAAAATGACAAAATAGTATGATCTTTCAAGCTCAAAGCAAATAACTGAAATCAAGAATGTCAAATTCAAGAATCTCAATAATACACTAGTATTCACAAGTACATATGTACTATCGTTACAACTATTCAAAATGTCGATGTAGAGTCAAAGCTCCAGAAATAATGGAGAGTGAGGACAATTGTATTTGAGTGAAAGAATTTTAAGTAATAGTTTCCCTTTAAGACATTTGAAGGGTTCTGTTCTTGTATAACAAATCAAATTGACACAAATCATTTATTGGTCTGGATGTTGTCACATTCTTATAGACTGGACTCCTTTAACCCGTTGATATTCTGTTTTTAGAGTTTTCAGGCTGCAACAATGGGCAGAGCCCGGAGAAGTAAGCCAGCACAAGCTGCAGAATGCTGGCCTTCCACTAGAGACACCAACAAACCAGCGCTGTCTTTGTATTCACATAAACACTGCTACAGATACACAGTGCTTCATCTCCGAAAACGGGCTGCTATTCTTGCACTGATAATGAAAAGTGCCCACGTTTCCTGTGACACCCCTAATCAATTCAAAAGGAACTATAAACTACGTCCAATGGCATGATTCATCTGACATGGGAAGTGGCAGAGGAGGGGAGAGTCAGAAGAACAGAAATAATTCATGCAAACCAGCCCTGCAAAACAGCTTTACTTGATTTCACAATTCCTAGTGTGGACCTCCACGTCTCATTCTGCCCCACATTTGCACCCGAGACGGGGTGAGCAGACAAAGCAGATGGGAGAAGCCCAACCTAGACATAAGTATGTGGAAAAGTACGGAACATTAGTATGTGAAAAGCCAAAATCTCCAGCAGATGTGGTCTTAGAGGAGCACTTAACTGAGAAGGGGTATATTAGTCAGTCCAGACTGCTATAACACACTACGACAGACTAGATGGCTTAAATAACCAAAATTTATTTTCTCTCATTTCTGGAGACTAGAAGTCCAAGTTAGGTGCCAACATGGTCAGATTCTCTTCCTCACTTGAAGACAATGTTTGCACAGGGTGGAGAAAAAGAGGGCAAGCTCTCTGGTGTATCTCCTTAAAAGGGCACTAATCTTAGTGGCTCACAGTCCCACTCTTAGGACATGACTTAACCTTAATTATTTCCTTAGAAGCATTTACATATCCCAAGACAGTCTACATTGAGAGTTACAGCTTCAACATCTGAATCACAGGAAAGACAAACATTCAATCTGTAATGCATGTGATTTCTGCTTTTGCAGCAAAGGTCACAATTGTTCAAGTGCATGAATTTTGCAGTGTAAAATCTCATCCTTTTTTCCACTTCATATAAATAAAGCTGACTAGCAATACAGAAAAATTGATTCTGTTATAAATAATAAAATAACCTAAAAGAAACATCAGTAACAGAGACTAACAGGATGGGAAACCTCTTGGATCTGGATCAATAAACTCAATTTTCTCTTTTTTCTAATGGAACTGCATAGCATCTTAAAACTCTGGATTTAATGTATTTTTCTTATCAATTATATAAATTCAGCAGAGAAATGGAGAAAAGACTCGGGATAAGAATAGGAGATAAGGAGGCTGAGGATTTAGCTCAGCGGCATAAGCACCTGCCTTGCAAGCAGGCAGTCGTGAGTTCAATCCCTGGTACCGATAAAAATGAAACAAACAAACAAACAAAAAGAATAGGAGATAAAAGATCATTTAAACTTTATGGGGTATTCACACCTCATTCTTCACCATGCTGCAGAGGTGAGGAATGGTAAAGAAAAAGAATTACAACATCTACAACCACAATTTAAAAAACTCTCAGTTAATGGTTGATACACTGTATCAACTTGAGAAGTTTACAAGTTTAACTAAGAGATTCAGCAGGGACCCAGGATCCTTACTTTGTAAATATCCTCATCCTGTGCAAAAGGACAGCACAGAGATTTTGTGAGTGCTACATCTGCCCTTGGTGGGGGTGGTCTAGGTACAATATAAGGCAGGGAAAAAGACTTGGTTTCCCCGTTTTGCTCTAGCTGCTGGCTTGGAGTGTTACCCCTGTGCCATGCTACCTTGCCTTGGAGCCAGTTGATTATGGACTGAAATCTCCACAAACAGTGAGCTAAGTCAACCTTTCCTTCTTTCATTTTGGGTGTCCGGTGTTTTGCTCCAGCAATGAGAGAAAAGTAACCAAGACACTCCCTTTGCATAATCAGTACCTTGCAACATCAGCAGAAAACCTCAACTAATAAAATACTGAACATTCTCCATTGGCCAGATGCGTTGGACCCTCATCCTATGGAATCTTGAGATCTGTCATCTTACAGATAAAGAAATAGAAATGCAAGCAAATTAGGCAGCCCAGGAAAAGAACACAATGAGCATCATGGTTAACTCCCTGATGTGCACGCACATCATGCTACTGTAAAGCAACCAGAAACTAGTTTAGGCAAGTTCCTAGGAAACATTTCCCCTGGAAGGCTTCTGGGGAAAGTCTCCTCCTCCAGAGAAAGCATCCCATACAGGAAACTACCTTTTTTCCCCAGCACTGATGTGATGCATCATACTCTCAAGGATAACATCAAGATAGCAAAAGGGGCAAGAGAGAAAGGAAAATGTTTTCAATGATATTGCTGAGCTGTCAATCCCAACTGCCCCATATCCAGCCCAACCTCTGTGCCACAACCTCCACAGCTTTCGAGGTTCTTGGGGTGAAGGATTGCAAGAAGATGAGAAAAATAAAGAAGAAAAAAAAGCTGGGGCCAGGTGGAGATCTCTCCCTCCTGATGGGAGGAAGAAACTGCCCCTTCACTGTAGGAGCATTTATTTATACATTTAAAAACTTAATGTCACCTAGCATTCTGCCTGTATGGCAACCTAAGGGCCTTGTTTTTGCAGCCCAAGAATCAGTTGTTTCTGCGGCTGGCCACAGTCTCTCTTCTTGGACCTGGCTGGCTGGCTCCCGCAGGTGTGGTCATTCCCAGCTTCAACAGCTACCCGTACCTCTGGACTTTGTGTTACATGACATGATGAATTTCTCACATGTCTGTGCTAGTATGGATCAGATTGTATTTCCTTCTCATTAAAAGTGTCATTCTAGCTTATAGAAAAAGCCAAATCCAAACTTGGGTCTGTGTGATTACCTATTCATTACCAAGGTTTTCTAGTCTGAGAGGCTATCTCTGGGACTATAAAGTTCTCATAATTTTTTAAGTCGTCATCTTCAGGGACCTTGCAGTCAGAGAGGTTTGGGTAAAATCTCAGCTCGGCCACTAGTTATTTGTGTTATTGTGGGCAAATCTGTGCTCTGCTTTACACTTGTTGCCTCATCTGAAAAATGGGGACAACAATAGCACTTACCACAAAAGGTTGTTATTTTACCAATAGCCATTTTTACTCAATGACCCTTAGTTCTCAGAGAAAGGAACTCACATGGCTTTTGGTAAACTCTTCATCAGAATCCTTATAATTTCTGAAAAGAAAGATTTTTAATTATTTTCCTGATATATCAAACCTATACATTTTTCTCTGGGACTCAGTTTATCTGTCTTAAAGGCAGATGCCTCCATGTTAGAGAACAAAATACTCAGTACCCATAAGTTAAAGGAGGACAGGCTTATTTTGGTTCGCAGTTTGGTAGAGGTTTTGGTCCATTGTTGACTGGCTCTAGGGCTGGTTGGCATGGCAGAGGGGCCTGCACAGGAGAAACAGGCAGGAAAGAGCAGGGCTTTTCTTCTTCCTTTTGATTCAAACAGAGAAGCTTTTGAGTTGGGCCATGAAATTTCCATGAACATAGAAGTGTTCAGGTGGTAGAAGGCTTTGCTATCTAAGGGTGGTTCAAACAGAGAAAGGTGGGTCTATTAGTCAGAGTTCTCCGGAAAAACAACCAGCAGATAAACAAGATGATATGGATACAGATACATAGTTCTAGATCTAGATAGAGCTAATAAAGATAAAGGTGATATAGATATGTCTTTATACATCTATAGACATATATATGATTTATTGTAGGAATTATCTCTCGTAATTATGAAGGCCAAGAAATGCCACAATCTGCTGCGGAAAGCTGTAGAACCAGGAAAGTCGGTGGTGTAATTAGCTCAGGAGATCTGTGAAGGGAGCAGGAACAGGGAAGCGAGGAAGGCATAAGTCTCTGTGTATGAAAGATGAATGTCTCAGCTCAGGCTGAGCGAGAAAATTGGTCCTTTTCCACCCTTTGTGCTCTATCCAAAACTTTCAACAAATTGGATAGTGCCTACCTGACACGGGAGAAAGACACCTACTTTATTCCACTTACACTAATTCAAATGGTAATCTCCTCCAGAAATCCCCTCACAGACAGAACCAAATAATTTTTTACCAAACTACTGAGGCTTCTCTTTGCCTAGTAAAGTTGACACAAAGATTCACCATCACAGTGAGAGAGTAGAGGCTTCGCCCCAGAACTGCAGTTCAAAGTCAGATCAGCTTGTAAGCAAGTGTTTTGATTGAATCCCGCTTTGTGTCTGTACCAGTCTCCAATAGGAGACTGACAACAGGAATTACTATGCAAATATCCAATAAAGAGTTTTTCATTTAAGAATCTTTTCTGATTTTGAACATAGCATTTGGTTTACACCTTTCACTTGGTTATCCTTCAATTATGGATCCTTGGTTTAAAATCAGGTCAGATTAAAAGGGAAAAACAATGACAAGCTAAGTATAATGACTTAACCAATAAATCATGCTGTAATCAAAGTTCAAAAAATATAAATACCTTAGCCTACCGTTAAACCCAATATTAGCAATTTAGTTTCAGTAAAACATCACTTAACATATAAAATAAATGTTGCTAACTAGAACAGTTACGGACATTGCTGTTTTGTTTGTATTTGATTGGTAAATTTTCTAAGGTTTATGGAATGAGCATAAGTGTGTGGAATGTATGGCTACTTTCCTGTGTGTACATTTTTATGTAACACTATAATAAAAGTAATTTAAGTCCAGACTTGGGATCTGTAGGAATATTTTTAAAGTATATTCATTACTAACATTGTCCAAACATCACATTAAATGAACTTGACGTTTAGTTCTTCATATCAGATGGAGATGATAATTGTTTGGTTTGCAGGGCTATTAAGATGATAAAATGAAGTAACAGTTGAAAGAAGTCTGGAAAACATACGGTGTTACATAAAACCAAAGAGGCAAAACAGCATTTACCATAAAACACAAACACAAGTTTAAAACCAAAACAAAAGACGAAACAGCTGCCCAGGAGCTACTTCCCACCCTGCGCTAGCTCGCAGGGTTCTTGAAGAACTGCACTTACAGGTAAAAAAGCAGTGACTCACACCCCAGATGTGTTCCTCGGGGATTCCTATGCATGCAGCAGAACTCAGCTGCCTGACTGCATCCCCGGCTCTGTAAACACAGAGTCATCAAGCTTGTTCAGTGATCCTCTCAGCTATCTGGAACAAAACAATCTGGAAAAAAATGCAGCCAACTCATGAAGCTGAAGTTTTCCAGAACTCTTTGTAGGCAGCTGGTGACAGAATACATCTTGAAACGTAAGCTTGGAGGAAAGCAGATGAGCAAGATTTCCTGTTACTCGTTCTTTAGCATCAACGGACCCCAAAGGTGTGTACCTCCTCCCTGAATGCTGTGTGGGGTACCACAAAGCGCTGCTGCTCAGCCCGGGCTGGGGAGGAGGCCACCGCGGGACCTGCAAGACAGGTTTCGGTGCAGATGATAGCAAAAATGACAGTAATGTGGGTTGCTATCTCTGCATGAAGCTGCTTGTTAATGCCTAAACATTCATATTTTCTAAAGCTGAAGTGGGACATCTCCACCAATTACAATAAAATTTGGATATACTTGGCTTTGCCTAATTATTACATAAATGTAAATTTTGATCTGTAACACAAGTTCCTTTTTCAAAGTGAGTTAATCCACATTTCCGAGATGTCCAGAAGATGCCTGGGTACTGAAGCTGTTTACTTTCTGTTGCATCATTACAGTGAGAGTGACATTTTCCTGCCTCATAAAAGCTCTTATAGCTTCCAAGAATTCTTTAAATTTCACAATCAGGATGAATATGGAACTTTAACTTGAAATAGATGCCTCTGAATTATTTCTAAGGGCTTTGCTCAAAGTCACTGAGCAAAATTAGTGATTATTTTTACTATTTCCTTCATCTTCTCAAATACATGTAAAATGGCTCTAGTTACCAATATATAGTCTCAATTCACCACGAGTGAGAGGTGGATCAGTTAGACAGGCCCCTCACTCTGCCAGCAGGGTGATAAATAATCCAGCTTCACAGTATCTTCCTGACTGCTTTCCTAGACCACTTCCAGCACCAGTTGTTGAAAACTGGGTGATTCCCCGCCCTCTTGGTAAGCACCTGCAGCGCGGGCCAGGAGGAGAAAGAAGCTCCCGAGATCCAGCCATGGAGGGACTCAGACAGCTTATTCACCTGCCCTCTTGGTAACCATCTGTAGCTTGGGCCTGAAGGAGAACCATTACCTGCGAGCCTACTGCCAGGCAGGCTGAAAATCAAGCACCCTTCTCCCGCCTGCCCCCTCCCCCATAGCTACTGGGGATAGATGTTTCAACATCTCTTGGGAGGATGACCATACGCAGTATAGCAAATATGGGGGATTTCCTTCTATCTTCTGATTGAAGGCAAAGGTTATTTTCTCTGTTTTTTGTTATGTTTCTTTTACTCTATTCAGTATTCTCAATTGGTTTTATAATGTATTTTTGGTTTGATTTTACAATAGCTAATTGACTGGACAATCATTGTTAAGTTAAAGAGATATACCATAGTACTTATTACTACTATCCCAGTGCCGTACTGTGAAATCCTGTACCACTTTCACTGCATTGTCTTGATTGGCTTTGTTCTGTCTTGTGCTTTTACATTTTTACTACTTTCAAAATTAAAAAAAAAAAAAAGAAATACATGTTAAGACCCATGCATGTGTAGAATCTATAAACAGTTTATGAGGACTGATCTTATGACACACGATGAAGTGAACAGATACTTTGAAGAAAAAGAGACACTAAAATACCCAGTGCTGATCCTGGAGTGTCATAATCTGAAACCCAGCAATAGTACTATTCTTTGTTCAGAGTGATATTAGCCTGCTTGGGTTTATTCAATGTCAGCTTAATTGAAGATATGGGTAACTGCATGTATGTTTAAGTGTATAGGGTTGATAACCATATTTCTAAGTTTTTGTTAGATAGTAAACAGAACTAGTTGCAATCTCACTGTTTGAATCCCCACTTTATATGCTCCACTTTAGTATCTTGAATAACTATAATAATTTATAAGAAGACAATCTGTAATCATCAACTAGTGATTTCTTACTGTTTATTTTTTTTCTTTCAAATTATGTATTATTTCTACCCATTTTGTTTTGTTTAGTCTTTCTTTAAATTCAGTTTTTAAAAAAAGACACTACAGTACCCAGTGCTGATCACGGAGTGTCATGATGTAAAATCCAGCAATACTATTATTCTTTGTTCAGAATGATTTTAACCTGCTTTAGTTTGTTTAATCTAAACATAAATGAAGCTATGGATAACTGCATGTATGTTTAAGTGTATAGGATTGACAACCATGTTACTAAGTTTTTGTTGGACAGTGAACAGAACTGTTTGCAGTCTCTCTGTTTGAATTCCCACTTTACATGTTCCATTTTTGTACCTTGAACAACTATTTGTAAAACGACAACATCAACTAGTGATTTTTTACTGTTTATTTTTTTCTCCGAACGTATGTACTATTTCTACCTATTTTCTGTTTTGTTTAGTCTTTCTTTAAATAAAAATTTAAAAAAAAAAAGAAGAAGATTGGGTGATTCTGGATTCTCCAGCTGCAGAATCTGAGTTGAAGTTTGACATGGAGAATATTTATTAGAGACCAGCAGCTGTAGAAGAAAGAGAAAGGGAGGAGTTTGGCCAGTGGAAGAAGCCAAACCAGTGCGCACACAACAAAAGCTTGGCAGCCTCACAAGGGGTTCTGGGGGGCACATGAACCGCCAGCATTGCCCATGTGTGGCTGAAATCCCACCACCATCACTCACTAGTTGTAGGCTGCCTGTAAATGAGGTAGCTCTTGCATTTAAGGCAAATTCAGAGGAGGCCACAGCTTGAAGATAGATGCTGGCAACTGGGACAAGTTGTTCCTTGAAGGAGTATCTTAGTCGGTTTCGTTCTACTATAATAGACTACTATGGAGGAGGAAACTTATAAACAATAGAAGTTTTTTTGGCTCGCGGTTCTGGAGACTGAGAAGTCCACAGTGGAGAGGCCGCATCTGGGGAGGACCTTCTTGCTTTGTCATAGCACAGCAGATGACAGCACATGGTGGGGAGGCAAATTCACTCTTATCAAGATTTCAGTCCCAAAATAACTAGCTACTTCCATGACAACAGCATTAATCCGTTCAAGAAAGCTGAGCTGTCATGACTTATCTCCTAATGCTCCCACTTCTCAATACTGTCATGTTGAAGATTAAGTGTCCCAAATTTGAACTTCTGGGACACATTCAAAATGGAGCAGGGGGACCCGCACAGCACATCCTCCCAGTGCACCCATCGCGCTGCGAAGACTCCCTCCTCCTGGGCTCCCCTTTAGGTGTTTAATATCAGCCAGCATGTCACGCTCTTCCTCAGTGGAATTCCAGTTCGAAACATCTACAAAAAATCAACTCATACAAGCAGCATCCTCCCCTAATGAAGAGTCCTTTCTGCACACCCTTCTAATAGTTTACTCTCAGGGCCCTCCAGCCTCTCCGTCCCACTGCGAGGTCACAGAGACCATGTGGAGACTGAGTAGAAAGAGTTCTGTGTTCATACTGCAGGCGTAGGGAAGCAAACAACAGAAACAGAAACCAAAATACAGAGACTCATGGATACCACATAGAAGAAGCTCTTGTATGATGAAGAATGTTTCATTCATTTTTTATTAAAGTGTTATTACACTAGAATGATGTATGTGAATAGTTTTTTCTGTTAACTGTCTTTCTAGAGAGTTATTTCAGAATCCTTATAACAGCTCTTTGTTATTATTTGTTGTTATCTTGCCTGTTTTCTATGTTGTTATTTTGTCTGTTGTTCAGAAGAAGCTAAAGTTCAGAGTGTTTGGGTCAGTTTTCCATGGGCACCTGAAAAGCAAGTCTCAAAATCCTCTGGTAATTGATGGTGCCCAGAAAGAAATCTCTTTTGTACCCCCATTAGCACCACCTCCCCGAATTGAGGTTGAGTCAATGACCTCCCCAAGGGAGGAGAGGGTGCAGTACCCCTGTGGTCTTCATCAATGCCTTTCAAGAACCCCTTGATGAGTGCAAAATAATATACTTACTATGGGATCCCAGTTTCAACAGTATTTACCTCAATATCCCTCCTGTACATTCTCAGAAATTCTTTTGGGACCTCACAGACATGATTTATAGTCAGGACATGTGACCATCTGAAAGAGAGAAGGCTTGCCAGAGTTGAAGGAGACAACTCCCTCAAATCCCACCTTCTGGCATAGCGCACTTTAGGTCTCCCTGAGAAGCTTTCTAAGAGATGAAGCATTTTCACCCTGGCTTTCCTCTACTCCATCTTCTCTGTCTGGACCTAACTCACACCCTATAGCCAAAATTCTAGCTGAGATTTCCCACAGTTCTGCTGGAGGCACAGAGGAGCTGCTTAGTCATTTTCACAGTGACCCTGGAGAGCAACCCGCTTTCCAAGGAGACCCCTCCTAACTCTTCCCAGAGACTCTGTTTCCACAGTGGCAACTCATCTCTTTATCTTTAGGGTTTATTCATTGGCCCATAAAACTCAAATGGTCCTTTGGGGAACATCTATTTAAAGCTCTTATCAGCCTTTCACGTTAAAATAAATATATTTCAGAACCACATTTCTGAGTGTAGTTTTGATGGGAGAAACAAGAAGAGCCCGAAGCCTACATACTCCACTAAAAGAGACAGGAGGTGAGGAGAGGGGACCACAGAACAGAGTAAGAGGCAGCAGTAGCCTCCGCTTGTGGAGGTTGCATCCTGGGTCCTATCAGCTGGGGAAAATAGACCAGCCAGAGGTTTGTAAGCAATTGAAAACTCACCCTTAGTTAGCTGAGCAGAACAGAACTTCGGTGGGAGACTTCTGGGCATAAGTCTGGAACTCTCGAGAGGGCTGAAGAGTAGTTAGTCTGGGAGGCTGACTACACAGGCAAGAATCCACCACAGGGACAAACAATTTGGAGCCCAGTTTGGAGCACAGCAAACCTTCAGCTCCTGAATACATCCTTGCCCTGCTGCTGCTCCTGCTACCTTCAGTGGGCACAGTGAGGGGAGAATTGTCCCCAAGAGGAAGACACCCTGAGAGCCAGGGAGCACCTCCACCCCATGAGGGCTGTCCCCTGCATGAAGGAAGGTCTCCTCCTTGGCTCCACTGGAAAGGCAGCTTTGTCCTTCAGCCAGAGCTGATGGGTTTTATTCTCCCAGTTCCACTGTAAGGCACTTGAGATGGCACAGGTTTGGGACCATGAAGACCTGAGTTCAAATACTGGCTTAGCCACTTACTTGAATTTGAGCAAAATGACCTACCCAGTCATAGCCTCAGGCTCCTCATTCATAAAGTGGAGGTAAGATTTCATAAAGTGGTTTGGAGAACATATTTAGGAAATCAAACTATAAAACTTCTGGTTCAGAGGTAAAACTCAATGCATGTATTTGCCTCTTTTCTCCTGCAGTTCTAAGTTTCTAATTTGTCACTAACCTGTCATCTCCAGCTTGGAGCTGGGTCACCACAGTCTCAGGAGAGTCTCTGTTGGACGGAGGAAGGTATACTGAGCCTACACATCAGTCTCTACAGCAATGGAGGACCAGAAATTTAGAGTTGGACCAAAATAGAGTTCTTTCTAGTTGCCTACATGTTCCCGACTAACCCAGCCCACCCAGCAACACCAACAGCTGGGGATATTCCAGCCCACAAGTGCTGACCATATGAAGGCAGAAAGCAGAAGAGAAAAAGGGCAAATGAATTTTCCAGTCCAGCATTTGTAACTATTTAGACCAAACACAAATTTACATATTTTTTAATTCAGAAAAGTTATTTTCTTCCCAAAGAAAAGAAATAGGGAGTACCTGTATCAGAAAGGAATTGCTTTTCACATTTTCTTTGCTGAATTAGCCTTAAGACAGTACAAATACGTACAGCCTCAAATAAGACTCCCTGTGTCCCTCCCAGGAGAACGGAGTTTGGAGAAGAAACTGTCTAATGCTGTCTTCTTCTACTTGCTGTGCATTTTAAAACATGGGAGTTGAATATAAGCCTAAAGTTAGAGCTTATTTATACAACTGCAGCTCCTAAGAACAATCTGGGCTTCCAATATCCTGTGCAGTTGTCCCACAAACAAATATTTGCCCAGTTTATAAATTTGCATTTAGAATATGCAGGCTGGTAAACACAGTGCCTCTTATGTTTGGAAGTACCACTATCCTGGCGTTAACGGCTGGCCTAGAAAAGGACCCTTGTGAAAACTTGGTGTGTTCCTTGGGAGTCATCAGGAAGCCACCGTAAACAGTTCAATTTTGAAGATGCTGCTTTCTTTGCAACGCTCAAAGCATAGGACTTTTAAAAACACACACACATTGTCTTCATGGTCATCTTGGTAATTACTGGGCCCCTGCAGACATTTTTCACCAGAGGAGTCAGTCTCTCAGCAGCAAATTTCCACCTGGTTCTGATTTTTTAAATTCCCGCATGTAGCCTTTTGGGTCCTGTCATGGGAATAAGGAAGAAGCAGTGTGTGTATGAGACAAATGCCAGCATGGAAATCCCCTACACTCTGCAGAACTTAGGTTCAAATGTTCAAATCCCAGCAGGGCTGACAGCCATTTAGCCTTCCTAGCTTGGAGGGGAGAGCTGGGAAAATATGCAGCTTGGGCTTTTACTGACTGAAGACACTCCCTCTGCACTCTCCAGTTCATCAACCTTAATGGGCAATACTGGTGCCCATTTCTGTAAGATAATGCCTTTAGCAAAATTGCACATGCAGGTGCTAATTAGTTTATTCAATTACCATTCATCAGAAACTATGTACTAACAGCTTCTGTTTTCACCTCTGCATAAACTGGTTAGCTTGCATTTGAAATATAATTTAGAATTTTATTAATTTGAAGATACTGTCCATATGACTTGTTTAGCAGGAAAAATAATGACAGAAAAGTAAATTGAATGACAATTCTTTCTTAAGTGGAATCTAAAGCATTCACTTCCCAGACCCCATAGGTTTACATTTGCTGCATCTTTAACAGTCTTGACCGTTCTGGTTGCTAAGGAACTGTCCTTATCAAAGATTTGGGTTTTCTTCCGATTACTTGTAAAAAGACAGTACTTTCCGCACTCTTCTATCTCTTCACTTCCAGATGTAGTAAAAAACAATTTTGTAACAGTTCAGTTTATAAGCACAACATCAGGCTGGTAAACCAATTATGCTAAAAGATGTAAAATTAATATTGCACTTAGAAAAATGTTTCTCAATCCTTGGCATGAACCAGAAGTTCACAAAAGTACAAAGATGCAAGCCCTATCCTGTTTCAGATAGCTTGTGGTACTACATTCTCTACAACACTTCAAAATTGGCAACGTTCTACTACAACCTGCAATTACTTGATACAGAATAAACAAAACCCAGATTTCCGGTGCCATCAAAATCAGATCAATGCCCGACTTTCACAAGCAGTAGTAGTCAGGAGATTTTTCCATTGCTTAGCTGCATCTTTGAACCCAGCCTCAAGCAGACTCCCAGAGAGCCTGCATCAGCCCTTTTATCTGTGCACTGTGTACACAGATGGGCTCTGGATTATGTTTGAGTTGTTGCACCCGGGAGTCACATTCCACAGGAAAATGAGCAGTAGAGACAGCAGTCACCATCCCAAAGGGAAAGCAGGCTCCAAAGACCTACTTTCTGTGATGCTGGTAATTCCAGCTCAAAAACAAAACCAACACTGCAGTCACAGATCTTTAATGTGCAAATGTTTATTCCAGTGGAAGGTGTTGTGGCATTTCTTTTTCTCGAGAATTCAGAAGTTCAGAGCCCTGTCTCTAGAATAAAGAGTAGATCCGGCTGCATGTTTGACATCTATGACAGTCAGAGAGTTTACTATTTCCTAGACAGGTTTAGATTTAGAACATTTCTCTACCCTATAGCACTGGATCTCATGGAACCAGTTTAATTCAGGTGCAACTTCTCTGGACAAGTGTGAAAAGAAATACAAAATATAGAGCAAGACAAGAAAGGCAGAAAAATAATCTGGACCTTGATGTAATTTCAACTTTACCCTTGAAATAAATGGCAAGCTTTTTCTGCTTTAAATATAAAAATACTGTAAACTATTTTTAAAGTTTTAAATGACCTGTTAGTATACCCAATTCATTCCTCTTTCAGTTAGAAAGACCCATAGCATAGGCACTTGTCACAAAGCTCACTACAGCGGGTAGAAGACTCTCTGGGCCTTGGTGACGTCTTCACAAACACAGGAAATAAAGTTCTGTACAGTAGATGAGAATGGAACAGCTCCACTCCAGACGAGCTTTGCACACACTGAGAGCTCCCTTGGTCATAAACCATACTGAAGTCACCAAATAGACTCTGGGGGTTTAAATTTTGCCGAACAAAATTAAAGCTTCACAACAAAGTTTAGACGCAGTCATCACATGCAAACAATATTTCCGTAAGCATTCGTATTTACTGCCTCACACTGTAGGAAAAGGAGACTGGTCAGTGGATGGAGGGCTGACTGTGAACACGTGGAAGGAACAGACCGTGGCTCCAGGCAGAACTGAGCGTGCCACGTGGCTCCACTGTCCCTGGCCACATACTGTTACGTAGAAAAAGTTGTTTCCCTTTCCAGAACTTCGCATCCTGATCTGTAAAAGGAGGAGGGTGAAAGCATCTCCCTCATTAGGCTGCTAGGAGGATTCAATTCAATGAGCCAATGCAGGCAGCACAACATGAGGATATGCTAGCAAGTGTCAGCTGGGTTCTGAATCTGTAAGGAAACAAGGGTACTCTACGCTTAAACAAAACCCCAAATCACTGGAAAGCTCGTACTTATAAAAAGAAAAATGGAGATGTGGGAGACTGGGTGGTTTTTGCATTTGATATCTGCTCTAAAAGAAAAAAAAATGCACATAGCCAGGACTGTGCTTGGCGGTACTAGGATTATCAACATGGGCCCAGTCTGAGGAGAAGCTCCAACCTAACTGTATAGACAAGAAACACAAGGGTCTAACTGCAAATGGGTAATGAAATACATTAAGGATAAAGCCAAACAGGACCTGTGGGAAAGAAAGAACAAGAGAAGTGACATCAGTGTGGGTTTAGAGAAAGCTCTTTGAAAGCTGTGGGGTCAAAAGAGGACCTTACGACTCTATCCACACAGAATCCCCTTGCCCTTCCCGCTCTAAGCTCTGTCCGCCCCGTGCCAGTGCTGTCTTGCCTCTTTCTATTTGCCCAGCCTTCTCTGTGCCCTCTGACCCAGTGATCTGTCGTTGAATTCACCTGATCTCTTCATGCCCTTGTCCCCATCTTGCGCTAACTACGCTTAGTTATTTTCAAAGAAACCTTGGTTCTCTTGCAAGCTTCTCAAGCAGGCCCTTTCTCACACACACCCCTAGCACCTCCCTGGCCAAATGCCTCACTGGCCCTCCAGACACCTCTCCAAAACCTCCATCAGTTCTAGTGCACAGAACTCCTTGCTGTAGCTGCATCATCCTCTGCTCTTTAGTTTTGAACTCTCACTGCCCCAAAGGCTTATCCTCCCCCAACTTCAGGCACCACCTCCATAGACTCACTGTGGCTTCCGTTACCTTCCCCGGTCTCACTTTCAAGCACCACTCACTCCCTGGGATTCCTTCCCCAGACCCTAAACGTCCCTCAATTACACTTTCTGTTATTAGCTGAGATGTCATTGGTCATAAACACAATTAAGATCTTCATGTGCCCTCCTCACCTTATTCTCTCCCTCCTACTCATATGGAAAAGTCAAACTCTGGAAAAATCCACACCTGTACCCACTACTCCATTCTGCACCTGTCCCCAAGCATCTGGCCACGGGTGGAGAACACTCTGCCGGGCCCACTTGACTCCATCTAAACGCGTGGCTAATCCTCTCAGAGAAGGTCCTCAATGCTACTGGTCGGTAATGTTATTCCTGGTTTGGTTTGTTTTGTTAACACTCTCTTGGGGGCTTGGGACTTAGCTCAGTGGTATAAGTGCCTGCCTTGCAAGCATGCAGTCGTGAGTTTGATCCCTGGTACCAATAAAAAAAAAAAAAAAAGACAGAACACTCTCTTTATTCTGGATAGATACTTCACACCTGAACACTGAACCTGAGACACCATCTCTTACAGGAAGCCTTCCTTGACCTCCTCCCTGACCATCCTGGATGTCTCCTCAGGGATTTTAAAATATTCCATGCAGATTTTGTACTCCTTACCTTGGACTGAAATTATTCACATACCCACAGGATGGTAAAATCCCATAGGGCAGCAACCAGGTACTATTCTATGTCCAGCATTCAGCCCAGTGTCCAGCACAGAGGAAGTACTCAGTAATGCTTAATGAATGGGTGAAGAAATAAATGAATGGACCAGTAAAGAAAGTGAAAGGAAAGGGTTTCTTAGAAGTCAAATGACTTGCAATTTCATAAGGTAGTTTTATTATTTAACTATTGAAGCATCTCCCCCAAAATAATAGAAATCTGAATGGTTGACTGACTACCCAAAGGCATTTTGTGCACTGAGTAAGCATCCTGAGACAGCCACTGGACAGTACAGTGGGCATATCTGTTTAATTCAGGAAAGACTTCCTTTGAAGATGTTCTGGAATCATGACACCTTGGAATGGGATGACCCCTTCGGGGTCATGTAATTCCATGCTCTGCGCATATGTAGTCTGGCATGGGGATTAACCTTGGTTTGAGAACAATATTGTTTGCTATTTTAGTGAATTTGGTAGCATAATATTTATTTTAAACCAAAACTGTTCACAACATCAAAAAGACATTGGAAAACATACCTTAAAAGAAAACAATTCAAAGGCTCAATTTTTTTATTTTAAAAATGGTAAGAGTAAACAGAACAAAACAGAACAAAATGGATCATAAGGAAACAATTTTAAGAAACACGAATTTCAAAGCAAATCTACTGGAGATCTTCACTGTCTATCTTATTGTCTCTAGTTTTCTTCCAAATAGTTTGTCCCCATCTTCACACACATTGAATACATACTGAATATTATAGAACTAATCAAATCATTACAGGATGATGAAGGCCCTGACATTGTGGAAGTCAATAATGACTACCATAATGTCCCTCATTCTCTTCATAGTAGCTGTCCTTATCTTTACGTACACTGAAATTGAATATAAGAGACTAGACTAATATCACTCTGAACAGTGAATAATAGCATTGCTACATTTTATATCATAATGCTACAGAATTAGCACTGGGTTTCTTAGTGTCTCTTCTTGAGAGTATCTGTTCATTACATCATGCACTGTATAATCTGTTCTTGTAAACAGTTTAGAAATTCTCCCCATGTGTGAATCATCTATCCTTTCTGTACTATAGGGAAAAACAGATCATAACAAGACAACAAAGCAAATTCCTAGAAAAACATGAAATGAAAAAGACATATAAAACCACAAAAATGTTCAATTTGACATCATGAATTTTGGGGATTTAAAACTTTAGGACAGAAGCAGAGGGCTGGGAGAGGTGTAAGAGCCAAAGTCAGGAAATCAGAGCTTAATCACCTCCCTGTGCACCTGTGCAGACCTCTGATCTCCTCGGATTTTTCCCAGACAATGGAGATTATTACGCTTCCTCTGTAAGGCCCAACTCCAATTGCATTAGGTAACGCCTGTAATTGCACTGAGCTCCCTGGAGAGAGGGTATGAGCAAAACTTACACTGTGGTAAATATTCCAACAATGAGGAGCTAATGGTCTTCTATAGTAATTTTTTTAAGAATTGTAAACCACATAATTTGACACAGCCACATTGAGAAAAATGTCCCTCATGATTTGACCCAGCCAAGCTGTGTGAAATGCTGTTGACCATTTTAATCCAAATGAAAACTTCAGAATTGTGCCTTCTTTTTACAAGAAAGATAGAAAAAGTTAAAAATATAGAACACGCACCTCCTCTGAGCTGCATCTCCACACTTTCTCTGGCACTGTGGTTGACTGACCCCCTCCAAAACTCATGCTGAAGTTTTATTGTCACTGAACTGACACGAAAAAAGTGTCACAAACAGCATTGGGAGGTGCAGCCTTTAAGAGGTGATTAGATCATGAGGGCCCTGCCCTCATAAATGGATTAAAGCCATTATCACAGGAGCAAGTTATTTACAAAAGGAGTGGAAGAGAGTTCAGCCAAGAGTGCTCTGTCTAGCACATTCTGGCTTGACTTTCACCAGTGTTGTGATTCAGTGTGAAGCCCTCGCCAGATAGATGCTGGCTTTATGCTCTGGATCTATCTGTGATAGTCTGACATAGCAGAAAAAAATAAAACCGAGACATGAAATAAATGTTAATTCATTTAACAGATACTTATTCAATGCCTACTATGTGCCAAACACAATTCTATTGTAGGCTGAGAGAGACCAAGGCAATGAGTTGTAATGCATACTCTATATACATAGTGCATTGAGGATGGGGATGGGGTTGGGGATGGAGTGGGAGACAGGCGTATAAACAAGTCACCACAGTAAGTGCAACAAGCATTCCTGAAGAGGATTACAGTAATGCCAGCACCATCTACCAGTATGTGCAACTCCCTTTCCAGGGAGCAGAGACTTATTTGAGTTAATAAATGTTAGAGAAAATCATATGAGCAGGAAAAGTTCATGGACAGTGTAATGCTTTACAGAGTTCACATCTGATGGTTGCACAAGTGTGAGTTAACATTAAAATGCAATTGTAAGTCATCACATGAAGGTCAGGTTCAGGAAGTGTTTACTATGTGCTGTTCCCTAATATGGGTATATGCTATGTGCTTTGACAGTAAGGGAGGGGAACTTGTGAGATCAAAGGAGCATTCAGCATGGGAGTGGGTGTCTAAGTGCAATCAGAAAGCGCGGGGAACACTGAGCAGTCTGGTGGGGCTGAAGCGTGTGCCAATACAACGGGAGGACTCCTCAGTGTTTAAGCTGTGAGACTGAAGGGCAGTCAAGGTCAAAGCAGGAAGCCTGGACTGATTCCCTGGAACACATGTTTCTCAGAGTGGCTGAGCACTGTGTACACGGAAATAGGGCTCTGGGAGTTCTCCAAGAGAGCTAAACAAGGTCCGAAAATTGATTGAAAAGCAATATTCTATTACACATTTTCTTTCAAAACTTCTGATTCCATCAAGAGGGAAATTTTAGTGTGATGCCCTATGATAGTTTTATGGGCAAAGGGATGCCCAGGTGGCTGGTGACGTATCATTTCTGGGTGTGTCTATGAGGATTCTGCAAGAGATCAGTATTTTGACTTGTTAGTTGGTAAAGAAGATTTCCCTCACCAAATGCTGAGCATCGTTCAGTCTGTGAACGACCCCAATAGAACAAAAAGGAAGAACAGGGGCAAATTCACCTTCTTCTTGAACTGGGACACCCATCCTCTCCAGCCCTTGGACACTGTGCTCTTGATTCCTGAGGCCGTAGGCTGCAGGACTCACCCTGGCAGCCTGTACCCGTCAGTCCCCTGGGCTTCTAGCTTGGTTAAGATTTATAGTATCAGAGCCCTGAATTCTCAGCCTGAATTACAACCCTGGCCTTCCTTGCTCTCCAGCTTGTAAACAGATCGTGGGTCCTCTTGACATCCAAAACTGTAAGAGCTATTTCTCTGGAGCCCTGTAAGCGAGACTAATACATACTCTCATCTCTCCTGGAATAGCTGCCCGATTCCTTTCCATGACCTTCAGGGCCCTGTCACACTATTTGACTTCCAGTTACAGTTCTGCTCCCATTTCCTTGCCTTGAACACTCTACTAAAGCCACTTTAACCTCCTGACTGTTCCTTGAACCCACAGGCTCATTCCTACGCCAGGACCTTTGCACTGTGGGTTCTGGCTGCCTGCAATGATTTTCCCAGGAAATCCTGTGGCTCACGCCCCTAAGTCCTTCAAGGCTCTTTGACGTGGCACCTCCCCGGAGTGCCCTCTTCACAGCAGCTGCAGAAAATTAAAACCCATCCTAGCCTCTTCCCTGGTTTATTTTTCTTCACTTATCATCAGTTAATGTAGTATGTATACAATTTTTGAAGTTTATTTTTTTAATATCTGTCTGTACTCACAAGAATTTAAGTTCACTAAGGGCAAGAATTTTTGATATTTTCCTCACTACCAAAAAATTCCCAGCTTTTAAAAACAAAGTAGGGCATAAATCAGGTACTCAGAAACGACTCACTGCCAAATGAAGAAACACCTGTGTAAATGTGTTCATCCCAGTTTTTATCAAACACCTAGCTTGGGAAGTTGCTACAGACTCTCTAGCTTCAGGCTTAAAACTGTTAAAAAGCTTCAGGATCTAGCTAGAACTGGAAGTTGTATTCGTCGAAGAATAATTTTTAAAACATAAAAATGCATACAGTTATAAAATGAAGTGGACGGGGTTGGTTTCTTTTAATGAACATGTGTTTTACTTATTAGCGAGTGAATATTGTAGTTTAGATAATTGTCCCCCAAAGGACCCTGCATTAAGGGGTGTGTCACCAGCCTGTGACACAGTGGGGGCAGCAGTGGCATCCTGACAAGGTGGGGCCTAGTGGGAGGAAGTTAGGCCACTGGAGGGGTTGCTGGGACGCGGACACTGGACTCCACCTCTTCCTCTCTCTCTCTTTGCTTCCCAGGTGCCATGAATTCAATAACTTCGTCTACCCTTCACTCCTACCATGATGTTCTGCCCCCCCAGACACCCCAAAGAAACAGGACCAACCAAACGTGGACTGAAACTTTTCTCCTTCTCAAATTAATTTATTTCAGGCGTTTGTCACAGCAAGGCAAAGCTGACTAATACAGTGAGCCAGTAAGATATCAACTAATTCAAAGGAAAACTCAAAAAGCAGATACAGACGCAGATAAGAAATGTTAAATTCAGCTTACAAATAGACCGAAACTGGTCAATATCTACAGTACAATAATTAATTCCATTCAATCAGTTAAAATTCATCAGTTCTATCAATAATATGAATTATGCATACTGTATAAGTATTTTTAATAACAAGTTTCTACAATTAACAGTACTATGAGTAGCTCAAAGACAATGAAGAGCATTAATAATCCAAAGAGGTGCAACAGACCAGACAACCATTCATCTTTTTGCCCATTTCAATGTCTTTCCTTATTTTTCCCATCATATTATTTTGTTTTTATTGTATTTAATTTTACAGAAAATACCCTATTTATAGAGGGCACTATTTTATACTTACATTGGTGACATTAGACCACCACCATACAGTAACTTACACTAGGGCAAAAACTTTTCATTAAGTACATCATGTTTGTTGGTGTTTTTTGTGCACCAGCTGTGTTTTCTATTGTCCTAGTGCCATTTTCGTCCATTGTACCTTTTTCAACAATTAATCAGTTGCAAATGTGAGGCTTTATTTCTGGTCCCTAGTCTCTACCATTGGCCTGTACATCTCTCTTTCTATAAACACCACATGTACTTAATCACTGTAGCTTTACAAGGTTTGAAATCAGAGGGCCTCAGTCCTCCAACTGTGGTATTCTTTTTAAAATTATTTCAGTGATTTTAAGTCCTTTGCATTTTCATTTAAGAAAATTTACACATACACACCTCTTTTTCTTCTTATTTTGAGCACTAGTGTTTCTTTCTTATGGAAACAATTTGGCTTTTTATCTATGGCACTTTTTGTTCCCTGAGAGGTCAGAATTCAATCTGAAAGGTTGCCAGCAGTTGGAACTATGCAAAATTGAGCCTCAGCCCTAAGCAGGGCACTAAAGAAACATTAGGTCTCCTTTCCCTTCCGTGACCCTGCTTGCTTTTCCACCAAAACTTTAAAATTGGAACAATATAAATTGAAATTATGCCTCCATCATTTATCAAGTGAGTGATTTGAGGAAAGTTATTTAGCCTTGCTGAGTTTAAGTTGTATATCTCTAAATAGAGATAATAAATCTACCCCAGAGAGTTGTTATGTTTATCAAATACATTGTGACAGGTATAGCCAAGGTTTAACAAAACGTATATGGATCAATACATTAAGCTGAAGAGTTGGTGATTATTCAAACAATATGAAAGAATGAGCATATGACACTCCATAGCATTATAAACAAAGGAATATCTGGGAGAGAAGCACGTGTTTCCTAGTTTCATACATATTTCTGCTAAGACATTAATCTCCCAAGCTTAGCTTACTGCTGGTGAAAGATAGAAAAATAGTCAACTCTCTTTTGGTAGGAGTGTTGGTGAAGGCTTTCAGAATTCAAGGACCTGCTTTTTTCTTGTTAGTGTTCTATTTAATGCCTTCGAAGTTTAATGCTGTCTTTAATCCTGGACCAAAAACAAGATATGCTCTTTGGATCCCAAACTTTGCCAGATTTAGTAAATAAAATTATGGCAGGCTTAGTTCATTATGAATTTGGAGTAAATATAAGGAGCAGTTTTTTAATATAAATGTATCTCGTGCAATGTTTGAGATACTGTATACTAAAAATTATTTATTGGCTATATGTAATTCAAGTTTAACTGCAAGTCTTATATTTTATCTACCTTATGCTTTAGAGGAATTTACAGGCCATAAATATGCTTAAACAAATATCATCATAGTAAAGAAATTCATGAGCACTCTGACAACACATTTTTAATGGCATCTTTTATGCCATTATCAAGTATATCATAGATACAAATCATGTGAAAACAATAATTATAATAACATAATTAGTTAATGAGCTGAAATAAGACAGGAAAACTGAATATGTAATAATTATATAATTACTCATTATTTAGTCCTCTATTCTTTTAAAACTTTTATTATTTTTATTTATTTAAGAGAAAAAAGGCACAGAAAAGAAAAACAAAAGGCAAAAGGGATGAACAACAACAAACCGCAAACAATAACAGCATAGGTTTTCAAAACAAGATGATAGGAACTTAACAAGGGTTGTAATATTGCATATTGTTACTTTAGTCCTCTATTGTTTATTCAAACATTGCATCTCATCAAAAGATGACTTTTGTCTTTTGGATGAACAGTAATAATTAAATTCAGCCACCTATAGTATTTTTCCAGCTAATAAGTAAAAGCTACAGTTAAACTCGTATTTTAAAAATTCTTTTTGGAAGACAAGCACAATGAATTTTTTTTTGAGAAAAGTTCTCATTATGTAGTTCAGGCCGTCCTTGAACTCACTATGTAGCTCAGGCTGGCTCCAAACTGAAGGGAATCCTCCTGCCTCAGCCTCTCAAGTGCTGGGACTACAGGCATGCGCCATGCTAGCAGATGCGATGGATTTGTTCATCAGCTGTAAGAGTTTCATAGATTGTGGTTCCCAGGCAGAGGACATGTTCTTCTGAAGCAGACTAAATAACAGTTGAGGTGAGGGACAGCACTGAAGTGATTCTTCATCTTCCTGGAAGGAGAAGGGGAAGCAATGGGAACCGGTGGGCAGCTCCACTTGAATGTCAGGGAAATTGGCTTGTGATCCCACATGAGACCAAAAGCGTCCAAAGACCCTGCTGAAGAGACAAAGTCGAAGTAGTAAACCTAGACCAGAAGCACACACAGAATTGCAGGGAAAGACCAGCCAAGTCTGGGATGCTCGGCAAATCAGGCGTGCCTTAGCCTGGGCCTGAATCCTTGTGGGGGCAGAGTTAGAGAGACACAGCGACACACCACACTTCAAATACCTCCTGCATGTTCAGAAATCCTGGCTGAGGATGCGCCAAGGCCAGGTCAGATGTCACTGAAAGAAAAATGGGGAGAGGGGTGGTTTGAAATCGCTGAAGGTACAGGATTACACACAAGGGCAGACTTGCGTGATAAAGGTTCGGAGGAACACAACTGCTTTACACAACTGACTAGCGGCTGACTGGGTCCAAATTACCTGGTGATGGCCAAACTGTGTGCAGTGTCTTCAATCGCCTGCTTCTGCAGGCTAACCTTTGGCAATAGCCCTGCCTTCCGTGGCAGCCCTCCTTCAACTTGTAGGAAGCCAAGAACCTCACCTGCAGCCAGGCAGGCTTGCCCTGCCCTGCCCTGCCCTGCCCTGCCCTGCCTCGCCCCCCTGGCCTGCCCTGCTCACCAGCCTCCCTGGTTTCCTCCGCCTGCTGCCAGCCTGTCTCCCTTCCCTGTAGTTACACACAGGCTGGCTGGTGCTCCCTGTGCTGTTTCTGTGCATGCACTGGACCCTCTGCCCACACTCCTTTCTTATCTCCTTTCTGGAGATGCAGTACAGTGCCACCTCTCACCCCCATAATTCCAGCACAGGACAATGGAAACTGAGACCCTTTGACCTTTTATTCCCAGCATCTGTCATTGTGGTTTGACACTCATTAAGTATTTCTTGCCTGAATTGAACATAATTTCACTTGATTTCAGAATACCAAGAAAAAATTTAACATATTATCATATATATATGGCAACAAAGACTCAAAGGCAGTTAAATTCTCAGCCCCAGGACATAGGACTTACTACACAATTGTTGAGTGTTAAATTAAATGGTACTCTTTTTCTGGAAGAAGAAGAGGAGGAAGAGAGGTTAAGGAGGAGGAAGCGGAGGAGGGAGAAGATTTTCATGGTTGCGAGTTCTGTTTGAATGGTAGAAAAAACAAATGATTCTCACCTTTGAAGTTGTGGAACACTAGCCACACTTTGGAGTACTCTTGGCCAAGGAGAATTGTTTCTGAACCCTCTCTTTGTACCAGGTTGAGCTGGTATCATTAGCTGAGAAATAATTACACAGTACAATGTACTCAGCCCACAGAAGTCTTCTGCTTTGCCTTGTTTTGTTTTTTTTTTAATCAACCCTTCTATAGGAAGTTGGTTTTCACCCAGGTAATTGCTTCAAAATATTTATTCAGGTAAGAGAAACATTCTTCAACCTATCAAAGGTATTTTTCTTGTGGGACTTCACCTACCTCATTACCCTGTACTCTAATAGCCATGTAATTACGTTTAGGATAAAACACATCCTGTTCCCACCTGTTCAAACTCTCTGATTGACATTTTCTCTGGATTTTTCCAAAATTGTAAAGAGAAGTCTTAGTCAGATAAAGTAACCAGGAGGTCTGGCTCTTTCAGCTCAAAATCGTGTCTTGTTGCATGCTGGCGTGTAGCCAATCTAAAGCTACCCATGAAGAGTTAGTTGCACATCTTCCTTGGCAATGATTGTCTCTTCTTTGGGGAATAAACGCCAAAATGGGCCAAGAAATGACCACTAAAGAAGGTGATTCCAACCAGGGAATAGTAAGCAGGGGCCTGTGGCTCACATGTGTGCACCCTCTTCTCCCCAGGAGACCTGCAAACAAACCTGTCACACCTACCAGAACTTTTAGATAGTGCCTTAGCTGTGAGGTCCTCAACATCTCTGATAAGCTAATTGTCTATCCATTGACACAGCATAGGAAGTAGAAAATGGATTAGGTGTTCTAAATGGCTGTTCACAAATACTGGCACTCCCGCTTCGGAAGTGTGTGTCACGGAGCAAATTACTCAACTCACCAAGCTAATTATGCCACTGGTAATGTGAGGCTAACAGTACTTCCTTCACTGCTATTGTGAGGATGACATAATACAGGGGGTACAACGTGCAGAGCACAATTGTCTAGTACAGAGCTAGCCAGCTCCAAATACTAGTTTTCTTCCCTCTTCCCGGTTTTTGTCCTTATAAACTGTAGACATAGATTATAAAGGCCTGCTCGGAGGATGATAGCTCAGCTTAATTATCATGAGCAATGGCAACCACAAAAGCAGGAATTGCAGTTACAGACTCGGGGAGGGCAGAGGAGGTTAACAGACACAGTATGTGGGCACAGGCCTGGGACAAACAGGAGCCCAGAGAGGACTCGCCAGGGCGTATGAGAAATACAGAGCCATCTGGTCCAGTATAGCTGAAGCTTCAGTTTTTGAACAAAAGCAAAAACTAAGCTATTTGAGAGTTCTATTTTAAGAGTTGACTCAAATTAAAATAAAAAATATTTTACAAGCCAAATAAAACACATTCCATGGGCTACCAGTTTGCAATCTCTGAGATAAAAAAGCAAATGGAACAATACTTACCTAGTGGACAAATTGGAAACCAATGCAGTTCTTGTGGTACTTGTGTTACTGACTATGACCTGGGATCCTCTGCTTCACTTAGGGGGTTATCACCACAGATAACTGACTCTTAATGAGCTTATACTGTGTGTCTGCCTAATCCTGGCAATCCCATAGAGTGGGTGTTGACTGCCTTTCACAGATGAGATGAACGCAGCTTAGAGACAACCCTCCCAAGATCAACTATTTGTTAAGAAGTGGAGCTGAGACTGGCTATGTACCCTGAATCCCAGGTCACTCAGCCCATACAGCTCCTCGCTGGAAGAGCTCAGGGAGAGCAGCCGGGGAGAATCTTGATTCCCAAGCGATTACCACTGTGTGTACTTGGCATCATTCCTAAGAGTGAGGTGTGGCTTCTCTGGAAACAGGGTGTTTTTACCAAGGGCTTTTGGCAGGAAGTGTTTTTCTGTTCATCCAGAAAAGTGGTTTTAAAGGTGCCCAGTCAATAAACAGAGGGAAGCCTACACTTAAGAAGACTGGGGTCAATATTTGTTATGGCCTTACAGTCCTGCAGAGAAACAGGATGTGGGCACACAGGTGGCCACCAGCACAACATGACACACCTCCTACACATTTCTGGCCACACCCGGGCCTGCCTGCCACCCCTAAATGCCTGGGACATTGAGGTGAAGGTAGAGGGTGGATGGCAGGTGGCAGATGCAAGTCAGGAGGCTGAAGCCTGTAATCTTGTGGACACAGTCAGTTCTCTGATGACTCTGACAAACATTGAAAGCAAAATTATCAATGGTAAGTTAACACAACACATCATCATTTGTAGCCATCTGACTAGCAACATTCAAAAAGTCTCACAATATCAAATACTGTCAAGGATATAGGGGAACTGAGAATTCTTGGGCATGGTTGGTAGGGGTACAAATTGGTTTAAATACAGAAGAACACTTAGAAGACTGAAAATGTGCATGGCCTATGATTCAGCTATACTATTTCTAGATGTGTACCCCTGGAGAAAATGCCCCTCATGTCACAAGGAGATATGTATGAGAAGGCTTATTAAACATTCTAAGGAGAGATAAAAACAGGGAACGAATAGATGTTATAGCATCTTCACACTAGGGAGCACTAAACCTAAATTGAAATGAATGAACTAGATTCCTATAAACCAACGTAGCGACATCTTAAGAACGTATAACTAACTAAAAAACAAAGGAGGTTATGCAACAAGTGAATATCTTGAAAAGACACTACTGTGATATCGCATGGAAGGAAAGCAAAAAACATTGACTCGAAGATTCATGGTGGCAGTGACCACAGGGAAGAAAGAAACAGATGGTGATCAGAAAAGGACACAAAGGGGACTTTGACTGTCCTTAAAACAAACATGATAGAACATGGTTCCTCCTATCTACTGACCCCAAGGTGTGTGCTATGGTCTTTGCTGCTTTCATACTTACTGACATTCTGACCAAAATTAGAAGGGTCATAGTATCATGAAAAAATCACTGCCCTGGCTGGCCATAGTAGCCCATACCGGTAATCCCTGAATTCTGGGAGGCTGAGGCAATAGGAGTTTAATTCGAACACAGGCAATCTAGGAATTTAGACACTAAAAATAAATAAAAGGGCTGCAGATGCAGCCAAAGGCCTCCGGGTTGGCAGCGCCCCCTGAGCTCCTGCTGACCTTGGGGCAGGGCCTTCTTCTCCAGGAAGGGTGTTGTACACAGTCTAAGTCAGGAGGGCTCTGCTTGAACACCATTGTCTCCTGGGTCAGGTTCAGCTCTGGGCCATTTTCCTGTGAGAGGTAAACTGTAACTCATAATTTAAAATGGGAAAAAGTCTCACGAGGATATACACAGGACATTACCAGCCAGCAGGTTTCCAGTCTTAAAATACAAAGAGAGAGTTAAGCTTCCTGAAATGCACAATAAAACATGACATAGCAGGGGATGGGGATTTAGCTCGGCAGCATAAGTGCCTGCCTGGCAAGCAGGCAGTCGTGAGTTCGATCCCCAATACCGGTAAAAAGGAAAAAGACAAAAAAAAAAAAAAAAAAAAAAAACACGACATAGCATAAGAAGCTTTGGGGTCAGACAAACCTGGACTTAAATTTCAGGACTGCTGTTTACTAGTTTTGGATCATTTGGCAGAGCAAATTATCTGTTTGTTATCCTTCTATCTAGAAAATGTAGAAAAGAGTCTTTTCTTCATGTGTCTGCTCTAGAGTCTAAATGAATGAAAAATGAACATCCACATCAAATCCTCAGCCATAACATACACTCATTAACATAACCATATTTCATCAATTCAAAGTGCAAAAGTCTCTTTCCCCATTTAACAACTTCTGAAATCAAGATCTGCTCACCATCACTAATACTGTAATATTCTAAGTGTAGGTTTTTTCCTTGTTCCTTACAGTAAACAGTGCACACAGGCCTAATAATGAATGAGGTTCAGATTCTATTTAGTTCTATATAATAAGCTCCTGAACTTTCTGCTTCAAATGACGGCCATGTAAAAATCAAGATAAATCAGTAACATTGTGAGGTTATTGTCTAATTTATTTTGCCAGTGCTAAGAAAAATTCTCATAAGAATTTATCTCATTGTAATGGATCGTTCCAGTCTCCCTAAGGAGTTCCCTCCAGAGTGTAAGCTCCGGTCCTAGATAGGGCCACACCTGCCATGCGTTTTACGGGTCTCCTAGAAGACTTCTGGGAAGAAAGACAGAGCCAAAGAAAGTATTAAGTGCACAGAAACAGCTTCAACAAATGTAAGCTAATTTTCACATCTAGTTGCCTAGCAAGCAGCAGAAATACTTGCTAAGTGTTTTTGAGAAATAAGAAAAAACATGAAAAAGTCTGATATGTTTAAAAAAAAAAAAAGAGAGAGAGAGAGAGAGAGAGAGAGAGTAGCCAGGCATGGGGGAACACACTTGTAATACCGGCTCTTTGGGAGGCTGAAGCAGGAAGATCACAACTCAGACACTTAGTAATCTTGTCTAAAGAAAATAAAAATTAATAATAATTTTTAAAAAGAACTGAGAACATAGCCCATTGTGAAGACCCTATACATATAATGGGAACATAAAGTATAAATTCCAGAACATATATCATGTTTATATTCTTCAAAAATCATGTATCTATTTTGATCATTATAGCAATTTCATGAATTAAGAGCATAAATATTTTTACTTTA